>NC_084483.1:203109961-203726729 GCF_030035675.1 Rhineura floridana | reverse complement strand
GGAGGGGAGGAGAACAGGTTCGGTCATTTGCATGTTTATTGAGTTCAGTGGGATTTACTTCCATGCAATCCTGCTTAGGATAGGTAAAACTGACCGGGGGGAGGGAGGGCTGGAGTGGGTAGGTGAGGAGGAAGAAGTAAGGGGAGGGGAGGAGGAAGGGAGAGGAGAGGGGAAGGAGGGGAATAGCAGGTCATATCATTTGCATGTTCATTGAGTTCAATGGGATTTCCTCCTATACAATCATGGTTTGGATAGGTAAAACTGACTGAGCATGGGGGAGAAGGAGGGGGAGGGGGAAGGGGAAGGAGCAGATAGGAGGGGGGAATGGGAGGGGAAGGGGAGGGCAGGTTTGATCATTTGCATGTTTATTAAGTTCAGTGGTATTTACTTCCATGCAATCATGCTTAAGATAGGTAAAACTGACCATGGGGAGGAGGAAAGGGAGGGGATGAGGGGGAAGAGGAAGAAGGGGATTAGAAGAGGGGAGAGGTGTTCCAACAGGTATCGTGGTCCCGTGCCATATAAGGCTTTATAGGTTAATACCAACACTTTGAATCTGGCCCGGAAGCATATTGGTAGCCAGTGCAAGCGAGCCAGAACAGGTGTTATGTGCTCGGACCGCTTGGTCCTTGTTAACAATCTGGCAGCTGCATTTTGCACTAGCTGTAGCTTCCGAACTGTCTTCAAAGGCAGCCCTACATAGAGCGCATTGCAGTAATCCAAACGTGAGGTTACCAGAGCATGTACTTCTGATGTAAGGTCCTCCTTATTCAGATAGGGACGTAACTGGGCTACCAACCGAAGTTGGTAGAACGCATTCCGTGCCACCAAGGCTACTTGAGCCTCAAGTGAAAGGGAAGAGTCCAGAACGACTCCCAAGCTATGAACCCGCTCCTTTAGGGGGAGTGTAACCCCATCCAGGATAGGGTATGAATCCACCATTCAATCAGAGAAACCATCCACCAACAGCATCTCAGTCTTGTCAGGATTGAGCCTCAGTTTGTTAGCTCTCATCCAGTCCATTGTTGCAGCCAGGCAACGGTTCAGCACATCGATAGCCTCACCTGAAGAAGATGAAAAGGAGAAGTAGAGCTGTGTGTCATCAGCATACTGATGACAACGCACTCTAAAACTCCTGATGACCGCACCCAACGGCTTCATGTAGATGTTAAAAAGCATGGGAGACAAGACCGACCCCTGCGGAACTCCACATTTGAGAGCCCACGGTGTCGAGCAATGTTCCCCAAGCACTACCTTCTGGAGACGGCCAGCCAAGTAGGAGTGGAACCACTGCCAAGCAGTACCTCCGACTCCCTACTCTGCGAGCCTCCCCAGAAGGATACCATGGTCGATGGTATCAAAAGCTGCTGAGAGATCAAGGAGAATCAACAGAGTTACACTCCCTCTGTCCCTCTCCCAACATAGGTCATCATACAGGGCGACCAAGGCCATCTCGGTGCCAAAACCAGGCCTAAAACCCGATTGAAATGGATCTAGATAATCAGTTTCATCCAATAGCGCCTGGCGCTGGCTAGCAACCACTCATTCCAAGACCTTGCCTAGGAATGGAGCATTTGCTACTGGTCTGTAGCTGTTGAAATTTTCTGGGTCCAAGGAAGTTTTTTTCAGAAGTGGTCTCACCACCGCCTCTTTCAGACGGCCAGAGACCACTCCCTCTCGTAAAGAGGCGTTTATCACTTCCTTGGCCCAGTCAATTGTTCCATCCCTGCTAGTTTTTATTAGCCAAGAGGGGCATGGATCCAGTACCAAAGTGGTTGCACGTACCTGTCCAAGCACCTTGTCCACGTCCTCGAGCTGAACCAACTGAAACTCATCCAATAAAACATGACAAGACACCTCATGAGGATCAGCTGCTATAAATTGGGAGTCCAAGTTCCGGTGGATGCATAAGATCTTATGCTGGAAGTGCTCAGCAAACTCATTACAGTGGGCCACCGATGATTCTACCGTGTCCTGAAGGTCTAGATGGAGTAGCCCTCGGACCACTCTGAAAAGCTCTGCTGGGCGGCAAATAGATGACTTAATGGTGGCAGCAAAATGTTGTTTTTTTGCCGCCCTCACCGCTCCTACATACAACTTGGTAGAAGCACTAACCAGCGCATAATTGCATCCGTCGGGAGTTCGCCTCCATTTCTGCTCAAGCCGCCTCCTATCTTGTTTCATCGCTCTCAGCTCTGGAGTGTACCAAGGAGCTGTATGAGCTCTACACAGGGGAGGGCACACAGGAGCGATCGTGTCAACAGCCCGGGTCATCTCCGCATTCCACAGATCAACCAGGGCTTCAACAGGAGCTCCAGTCCTATCAGCCGGAAAAACCCCTAGAGCCCTTTGAAAACCTTCAGGATTCATTAGTCTCCGGGGGCGGACCAATTTAATAGGTCCCCCACCCTTGCAGAGGGAAGAGGCTACTGAAAGTCTAAACTTCAGCAAGCAGTGATCTGTCCATGACAAAGGGAGAGATGTAAAACTCCCCACATCCAGATCACTATCCCCATGTCCAGTAGCAAAAACAAGGTCTAGAGTATGCCCTGACACATGCGTTGGACCACTAACATATTGAGACAGCCCCATGGTTGTCATGGAAGCCATGAAGTCCTGAGCTGCCCCGGACAAAGTCGCCTCGGCATGGATGTTGACATCCCCCAGTACTAATAGTCTGGGGGATCTCAGCAATACCTCTGAGACCACCTCCGTCAGCTAAGTTAGGGAAGCCATTGGGCAGCAAGGTGGGCGGTACACCAAAAGGATTCCCAGCCTGTCCCTCTGGCCCAACACAAGGTGCAAGCACTCCAGACCGGTAGTTGCATGGACATGGTGCTTGGTGAGTGAGATGGAACTCTTATAGACCACAGCAACCCCATCTCCCCGACCCTCAGATCTACCATGATGCTGAACCGAGTACCCCGGTGGGCAGAGCTGGGAGAGACTAACTCCTCCCTGTTCACCCACCCAGGTCTCAGTTATACATGCCAGATCGGCTGCCTCGTCCACAATCAAATCGTGGACGAGGGAGGTTTTATTATGTACCGATCTGGCATTTAAGAGCAGCAACTGGAGATCTGAGAGTTGGCTGAGAGGACAACCACCAACCCTACGGGTGTGAGAAGGACCGGAACAAGGCACAGCCACTACATGTCTGGGCCACGTTCCCCTTACCTGGCCCATCCTTCTCACATTGCCATACCTCCCTCTACCCGTCACTATGGTAATTGGGGCCCCCTCAAGTTCCCCCGGTTGATGAAAAAACCTCTTTCCCAAGCACATATTAAAAACGTATGTACAGACACACAAACTCACTCACATCTAACACAATCACATGCACACCAACATTCATTCAAACCAAGCACACAAACACAGTCCCCTTCATGTGTTCTGTTCTTCCTTCTTCCTTCTTGATCTGCCACTGCGATAAAGGGCACACCGTACTGCACCAACCACCGACGGAGACGGCCAAAAGGAACCCAGCAACGCAAACACATCCAAACCACGACCCGGTTCCACCGCACCACACCCGCCGCCCACCGCTCCCCGCCAAACAGAAGGCACTCCAAGGCCCAACAGCGTCGGGAGCGCAGTACACAGCAGCGGCGATGGGAGGCACGGCCGTGGCGAGAGCACAAACCGCAGCGGCGGCAGCGGAGAAACACGGGCCACGGCGGGAGCACAAGCCCCAACGACGGCAGAGAGGCACAATCAATGGCAGAAGGACACAGCCGCAACAAATACGGCCGCCGCAAAAACGCGGGCCGCAACGGGCGCAGCCACGGCCAAAGCGACAGCGACAGAGGAAGCAGGAGTCACAGCAGGAAGCAGAAAGCAGAAAGCCCAGGTTGCAACGGCGAACGGCGACAGCGACGACAGGAGGCATAGCAGGCACAAGCCACAACCACAGGGCGGAGCAGAAGCAAAAAGGCACAAGCCGAAGAGGAACGTCTCTCACCCGACCTCACAGCACCTCGGCAGCCGACGGTAGGTTCACGCCCGTTCCCTGTCTGCGTCGTTCTTACTGTTGGCGTTCTTCCTGCCAATATCACCTTGTGCCAATACCTCCTGATCCCTCTCACCACCTCACCAGTTGCAAAAGGGGGAGCCAGAAAAGAAAGGGGAGGGAGGCACTCCAAGCCCCACAATTGATGTTAAAAAAGATATAAGGGCGGCGGAGTTCAAGGCAAAATTTCTTAAATTAATTACAAATCAGCCAGGCTTTTTTTTTTTTTTTACTTTTAAACTGCAGAAGATGAAGGTCAGAATATGGGGCAAGGTCACATTGCGGATTTTTTTATAAAATCCATGCTGGCTGTAGTATACAGCCACTCTTGCGGCTGTATAATGAGGAGCTCCAAAGCAGAACACGAGTGCAATACAGCCTAAAGTTAAGGCCCTAAACAGTGGACAGTTTTTTTAGAATGTATATGGAACATTTCCTTGGATTTAAAATGGATATTGATTCAGTAAAAAATGATATTTTGGGTATATTGGACTTCACAACATCTCTATAGGAAGGCATCATCTAACTCATATAGATGCTGGAGGTATAAAGCCAAAAATGCCTCGCTGAGGCACATGATATGGGTATGTCCAATGTTACTTTCTTTTTTGGTCTGAAGTTGTTGTCCATATGAACTTTGTATTGGTGAAATTCTTGATATTTGCAGATGTTCATGCATTTTTTTATTATATTCCTATGGTACAGGAGTTAATGGCAGGACAGCAAAAGTGGATTTTATCAGCCCTTATGGTCATAAGAGACTTCAAGTGTGGAAGGATAAATGCCCACCATTTATTATGCAATGATGTGAAGACAGCTGCTACTTTTGAACATATTTTTGAACATTATTTTACTTGTATACCTATTTGGGCCTTTAGATGACATGTATGTGAACTAAGATGGACGACTGATGTTTACTGAATAGTTGCCATGAGCTGATGTGGGTTTTTTCCCCATTTTCCCTCATTTTCCCCTCATATGCCCCTTTCTTTTATTTTTCTCTCTTTAATAAATTCTTTCTTTAATAAGTTTGCATTAAAATCAAATTTTAAAAGTTATTTCCATTTGGTATAGGAGAGGCAGTGTTCTGGCATTTCTTATGTTTTAACTGAGGAGCTAGTAACTTGCCAGGTTGATTTCTCCTTTCAAGGCATTTTGTTTTTTAAGTATCACAACGTGTTTTATTTTTTTCACTTGAAGACAGTTTCCTCAGTCTAGCTTGTGCCTTCATGTTTTTGTAATCTTTTTTAGGAGCATGTTGGTTTACATGATTGTCCCAAGTTTTTCACCTGTATTGTTAATTCATTAATAGTGTTTTTTCTTTTCTTTTTAAATACGTAGCCTTTTGTATAACTTCTCCCACAACAACATCCTTGAAAGCCTCTGAAATTGTGACAGGACAGCTTTCTGGAGCAACACTGATAAGAAAATAATCTTCCATTTTTGTTTTCATTCCTTGAACAAATTCCAAATGGAGCATCAACATGTTCTCTAACCACCATGCAAATGGCACATTTTCTGAGGTGATAACTATCCATCCTCTCCTTTTTAGAGTGTGATCTGAGTGTGCCTACTTCCAGTGACTACACTTTCTGTGTCAAATATGGAGAGAATAGGTTAATTCTTGAATAGATGTTATGGGGACTTAAAAATAAGTATAGTCCTTTGGATGAAAATGACATTGGTATCTATAACAAAACCTTGTGAAGGGTTCTTTTGAAATGTATTTGGGATTATTCTTGATGAAGCATTTGTTGTGTTCATTGTAGGGGAATACTTCATTGAAGTCTCCACCAGTTACTTTTGGTTGTATGTAATGCTGTTCCAGTGGGGGTCTGTTGGCATACTGACACTTCCTCCCCCCCACACCTCCAAAATCTGCTCCAGAGAGTGCTTGAGTGAGGTGTATGTTCTTAAACTGCAAGTGGTTTTTTGCCTGTTAGTGAATAACAACACTCAACATCTAACAGTATGAAGATCTGCAGTGCACAGGAAGTTAGGGAACTTCCTTATCATGGGTTCCTTATAGGAGCTAGGCACAGTCTTTATATGAGAGAAAAATTGCTCCGATGGCGGAGAAAGCTCTGAGACTCATCTGTCCTTACTGCTATCTTGCATGACAGAGAGATGGAGGCTTGCACATTTCAGCTACTGGAATCTGATCCAATTGTTACATTTAAATTATTGTTTCCTTGGAAGCGTGTGGCAATATTTGCCCAATTATCAAGTAATTGTATTTCAGGTGGGTGCTGTTATCATATCCTGTGTGAACGGCACAGATGTGAACTATATCCAAGGATGTTGGCAGCAATTAATTGGCATTACTTCGTCTAAATTTGTCTGGGGTCCTACTGGGCGGAAGGGCAGGATGTAAACCAAATAATAAATAAAATCCCCTGGCTTTTGCCATAAATACGTAGGCAATTCTTGAGTCTTGTCTTCCAGCCTTATTCTTTTTGCAAAGAACACTGAGATCCCAGCACATCATCTATCACGGAGACCCTTTCCCTTCACTTTGCCGTTGCCTTCATGGTTTTCTAAGTCTAGTCCAATGAATCTGTTTCAGATTATCTCAGGGATACAGTTGGTGAGTAAAAAATAGATATATGTCATCCTTTCTGGTAAACCAAGTGTATAGAAGCTGCGGCCTCCAGATTTTGTTGGACCAATTCCCATCAACCCGTCAGCATGACCCAATGCTTAGGGATGGTTGGAGATTGAGTTCAACAAGATCTAAAGAGACATACTTTCCTCACCCCTGTGACGAACAGTCTACACAAAACCACAAGTTGCATGTGATTGTTCTCTGATGTGGGAGCTTTATGCTTCCTAGATCTTTTCCATTTTTCAGTATCTAACTCCAACCCCTCAGCCAGTGGCTAGAATGTCATTAAGAACCTTCATTTCTGGAAAGTAATTTGAAATGAAAATTTTGCAAAAGGGAAAAAAGAGTGACATTGCAAACCATTTTAGTTTGCTTTTATTTATTTTTGAAAGCCCCTTTTGATGAGTTTTAAGGCAACCGTGTTAAATATCAGCTTGCTAACTTCAATGCCTTTGCACATTTTCTTTTACAAAATTCCACAAGTTCTGTGGTCCTTCTTACAAGTCCTTCTTGTGATGTTGTGTTGCAAGAGATGATTCTCAAATTTCCCAGAAATACAGTACCTGTTCCCAACTGCTTAGCAAAATGTTCCTATTGCAGTTTTTTATTTATCGTATGGTGGTTACAACATCATATAACAGTATAAAAACAGATAAAATTTGAATTGAGTAAAAAGTGGATGTCATCCAATAAGGCAAGTAGGTAAAAAGGGGAGGGCCCCCAAGACTATGAGAAAATGTAAGTGAAAAATATAAATGAAAAATCACAGTTTTTATTCCAATTTCAAGGATAAAATGGTTTACAAAAAAGCCCAACGCGTTTCGGCTAGTGTTAGGTAGCCTTCATCAGGGGCTGTATGAAATAAATATATACAGAAGTGACTTTACATTTTTTGCAAACTATCATCATACAGTTTTATTTTAAAAAACAATGGGGTGGGAGTACGTGTCATTCCTTACTCACATGCCTGTCTATCATCTTTTCTTAAATCAAAGCTGTAATGGATCAGATTCTTTCCACAGGATTGTTGAGAATCAGCAACACATTCTTCAGGGCAAATCTGGTGAGTGTGTCCGTTGTAGGTTGTGGACTCTAATATAGTCGGTCGCAAAGTACTTTCAGCTGGGATAAAATGCATGATGTAATTGCAGTCTAGAGATCTTGTGTCAAGTGCGCATTTTTACAATAAGGGAAGAAAATCCAGGTCCTCATTCAGTCCATTTGGGGAAAGGGTATTCAGTTTGAGGATCCATGCTATTTCTCTTCTCGTGAGTGTGTTGGAATTGGGTCCACGTGTTCTTTCTAAACCACAAAATACAAAATCCTTGTGGGTGTGGTCATGGTCTATAAAGTGGTTTACTAGAGGTGCGGTTCTCCTTTTATATTTGATGTTCCTTAAGTGTTCTCCAATTCTGATTTTAAGGGGCCTGCTGGTTTGGCCAACATATATTTTAGGACAACTACATTGTATAATATAGACTACATGCGAAGTATTGCATGTTGTAAAATGTGTGAAGAAATGTTGTTGATCATAAGGGTTGATAAACTGAATCTTTTTAGAAGTGTGTTTGCAATACACACAGCGTCCGCATGGATTGTGTCCGATGGGTCCTCGTGAGCTCAAACATGACCTGGGTAAATAAGTATTGTCTCTGAAGGTACTCCTTACTAGTACATCCTGAAAGAGGTGGGTCCCGCAAAAACAAAATACCTCAACTGTCCAACACCAGGCTATCAAGATGCCAGATGCAGCCCTGTGAGGAGGAAGTCCCACAGTTAAAGGATTCAGCAGAGAAATCCCTCTGTTGAGCTGCCATTTCCCACACTGTTGAGGGTGACGGAACTACCAAGAGGGTCCACTCTGCAAATCTTAACACCCAAGAAGGTTGGTAGGGATGGAAATGGTCTTTCAATCATTTTAAGTTGCAGCTTTCCTGAGAGAGGCAGTGGGAGAAATGATTCCATG
The DNA here is from genome assembly GCF_030035675.1 of Rhineura floridana. NCBI lineage: Eukaryota > Metazoa > Chordata > Lepidosauria > Squamata > Rhineuridae > Rhineura > Rhineura floridana. Next base: position 203,718,149 of record NC_084483.1, on the reverse strand, counting down.
CTTCATTCTTTGAATCTTATTTTGTCATTCTTTCTCCTTATGTTTGAATGATGATTGTTTCTGTTATATGCCTTTACGTCAATTACGACTTATGGCAACCCTATGAATCTTTATATATTCATAGGGCTTTCATGGGAAGAGGTATTCAGAGGTGGTTTACCACTGCCTTCCTCTAAGTCTATGGCACCCATCCAAGTACTAACCAAGCCTGAACCTGCTTAGCTTCTGAGATCAGACGCGACTGGCCGTGTTCAGCGTAGTATGGCCGTAATGATGATTACAGAATGTCGAATGTTGACTCTTTTTTCCTGCAGAGCCTGAACAGAAGGGGGAAGAAGGGAAGCCCCTGGAGCTCTAGTTTTGCAATAACACCCTAGGAGCCTGCCAGGCACGCTGTCTGCCCTGTCCCTCAGGCTGGGTGTTTGCTGAGCATCTGAACAACTGTCTGTATTCACATTTAAACAAGTGCTGTGTGCTTTGAAGACGTGGATGAGGCCTGAAATCTGCAATCGTGAAGAATGTTCTGCATAAAGAATAATCATTTCTTGCATTCCTTCCAGTAAATCAGCTGTTAATTGCAAGGATCACCTCTTGAGTTTGGTTTTGCCTTTTGTGTGTAATTTTCTTGTGTTTATGTGTGTTCACTAATTTATATAATTTAATGTCCCCTTGGTGAACTCTCAAGGTGGGTGATAGTTAAGTATAGTTTATGAAGCAGTGTTATGCCAGCCCATCACCTCTAGACAGCATGACCAATCACAGTCATCCTTATGGTCCCAATCGCTGTCTCCAGGAATAGACATAGTAATAATGTTTTAAAATAATAAGTTATAGTAGGAGTGGTTTATAGAGGGCAATGGGCCCCTTTGAAGCTCCATTTTGATTTTGTTACAGAGGGGTGAAGGGATCCTGGTAGTAGGTATTTGATCACCAGTAACATAGTTATCTGGGTGTGTGATGGGTGTGCAGACTGCAGGGTGAATTGCATCCCATGAAGAAGAAAGCCCACTGTAACGAATTAAGTGCGCCACCTAGTGGTGTTCACTATGTAATGATTGCAGAGTCACAGGATAAAGAAAGGCTGATAAAGATAAGAACTAGCCATAATAGTCCCTTCAGTACCACTCCCTATATATGCATATATGTGTGTGCATGTATATATATTATTTTATGTATTTTAATTGCATTTTATGTATTTTAATTTATTTTAATGTTTTTGTGATTTTTATTGTGTGCAATTCTATTATGTACAGGCTCGATTTTATCGTAAGCCGCCCTGAGTGCCCTATTATAGGGAAGAAGGGCGGGATAGAAATAAATAAATTAATAAATTAAATGCATTTGCTAGTATTTAAGATACCAAAAGACTCTGTTGTCACTAAACCTCTCGGGCTCTCCATCCCCCAATCACAAAAGGCCAAGTCCCGAGTCCAGGAAGAAAATAAACACCTCGTCAAAGTTCTGCATTTTTTGTTCTAATAGTTTCTTGCTCTTATCCACAATGGGAATCAATTATGTTGCATGAGCTAAGCCCATATAAAACTTTCAGAGCCTTTAAATCTGAAAGAAGCATGAGTCAGAGAGAAAAGAAAAGCCCAAAGCATAAAGAATGCTAATAAGTATGTCCAAACAGTCAAAGGAAAACACCAGTATTAAGTTGCTGTTTTGATTTACAAAGTAAGCAGCATGATACATAGTGTCTAAATTAGAGGTTGAACATTCTAGTAATATTCACCAAGAACCATGGACTGCGAAAAAGACCAATAATTGGGTGTTAGAACAAATTAAATCAGAAGTGTCACTGGAAGCTAAAATTATGAAACTGAGGTTATCATACTTTGGACACATAATAGGAAGACAGGATTCACTGGAAAAGACAATAATGCTGGAAAAAGCAGAAGGGAGTAGAAAAAGAGGAATGCCAAACAAGAGATGGATTGATTCCATAATTCCAGGATTGCATGGGAGTAAATCCCACTGAACTCAATAAACATGCAAATGACCGAACCTGTTCTCCTCCCCTCCCCCACCTGCCTGCTCCCATCTCCCTCCTCCCCTCTGCCCCCCTCCCCTCCCTCCTCTTCCCCTCCCCATCCTCTGTGGTCAGTTTCACTTATCCTAAGCAGGATTGCAGGGGAGTAAATCCAGCTGGACTCAATAAGAATGCCAGTGATCAATCCATTCTCAGCAAACTTGCACAGGATCCCATTTCTTACCTCCCAGATTAAAAAGCAGAGAAGGTTATCATACTTTGGACACATAATGAGAAGACATGATTCATTAGAAAAGATAATAACGCTGGGAAAAACAGCAGGGAGTAGAAAAAGATGAAGATCAAACAAGAGATGGATTGATTCCATAAAGGAAGCCACAGACCTGAACTTACAAGATCGGAACAGGGTGGTTCATGACAGATGCTCTTGGAGGTCACTGATTCATAGGGTCGCCATCAGTCACAGTCGACTTGGAGGCACATAACAACAACAACAATTCACCAAGAGCATTAGAAGGCTGAAAACTGTGGCCTCCCCACAAAAGGCAGTCCTACGCCTCCACCTGCAATGTCAAGCACTCACTCACCCACATACAGTGAGGGGGATGGAAGGATCTGTCAATGTCAGTTCTCATCCTCAATTCAAGTTCTCCACATTTCGGCACCATTTTGTGCAAATCCTTCAGCATTTTAGTGCCAATTTCTCCTAATACATTTCTGTACACAGTTTTGACTAATGTACACATTTTTGCCAGCAATTTCTCTTAATATAATGCATTGTTGTATGTTGTTTTCACAAACACATTCATTTTTATGAACACTTTCCCTTAAAATATGCCTTTTTGTACACATCGTTTGGCTGGAGAATTGCACCACAGAATTCTCCGTCTCAGTCCTCATATTGTTTTGGAAAGTGCAAATTTGATACTTCTGGCTTTCAACATGAACGGAATCAAATTTCTTCCCCATGCCTAAACTGAGGCCTATGAACTCTCAGAACTATATTCCTGCTTTCAAAAGCAGGTGACAGAAAGGTGTGTATGTGGGGAGGTTGCGCCTCCTACTGCTTTAAGTGTGAATTTCTGCTAATAAACACATTTTTGTAGGCAGTTTTGACGAATGTGTACATTTTTGCCAGCAATTTCTCATCATATAATGCATTTTTGTATATTATTTTCAAGCATATACTCATTTTTGGCACACTTTCCCCTAACCTATGCATTTTGGTAAACATTGTCCGGTTGGTGAACTGCATTGCAAAATTCAAGGAAGTGCAAATTTTGAAGGATGGCTGGGTTTCACGTCTCATCTCAAAGTGCATATTTGATCGATTCGGCTTGAAATGCAAACCAAATTGAATTTCTTGCCCATCCATAATAATGGATCACCTGAAGCTCCAAGATGCTGGTTTGCATCAAGGCACCAGAATAAAGAGGCAAGTCAGAAGATTGGGGTATAAAACAGGGACACTTTTCAGAATGCAACTTATGCTCTGCATATGGAAACCAATGTACATGCTTCAATCATCATTATCAGGTTTTTAAGCCTGTTATGTGGGAGACTACCCTACTGGGAAGGAAGCTAATTGCTATACCATTTCCCCCTTGTGTCACACCCCTTAAGGGGTAACATTGTGACATCACATGAGTGACAGGTGGGCTGCCCCAACCACCTGTCAATATCACAACGCAACAACCAGACTTGAAAAGAGAATGTGGAGGCTTGCAAAGGCTGTCCCACACGGATCCTTTCAACCTTTGTGATCCTCCCCCTGCTGCACATATGCATACCCACCCACCCAAGTTGGAGGTGCAAAGCAGAATGGAAGGGGGGAATGTAAAGCCCTTTGTGACATTCCCTCTGCTTCCCCTTTGCTTCCCTCCCCCCATTTCATAGGTGCAAAGGAGAAGGGCAGAGGCATCTGGTGGACCACTGTGAGAATAGGATGCTGGACTAGATAGGCCTTTGGTCTGCCCCACCATCTTCTGAGGTTCTCCTGGTCACAGAGCATAACTGAGCCAGCAATTACGTTCTTTAGCTGCCACCTGTCTTTCTGATCTCTACGTAGGACAAGACGCCAGTCTCTCTGTCTGCAAGTAAATGAAGGGAAACAAATCCGACGTAAAAATGGCAACGTTCAGAAGCCAACGAGGAAATATTTCATTCTTCCAGGAGACCTCAAAGTCATCATATGTTATCAGAAAGGATATAAAAGGGGACTTTGGTATGCAAATTTGAGGATCTTCTGTCACTCCAAGTGTTTCCTGTAAACGGCAGGTATTAAACTAGCATGGTGATAAGAAGAGAGTATTATCCACAATAACGCTGTTCTTATCTTGTGTACTTTGGCTCGGCATAGAAACATTGCCGAACTGCGGCTGCATGTGCATTCCATGGCTCCTTAGCTCTACTAATTGCACTTTTAAACAGGGAATGAGAAACTTATATGATACGGGTCCTACTCTGTTAGGCAAGGTAATCTTTTCAGAAAGCGGAGTGCAACATTGAAGGATGTTGTCTGGAATAAATCCTGTTGGATGATGTGCCACGTTGAACACCCCAGCATCTGATTACTGTTTTGTATCAACCATTCCTTTGTGTTTCAATTGTTAATGAGAAAGATTTGATTAAAACATAATATGAAGGGGCAGGAAGAAGGAATATATGAAGATCCCTGCTAGATGAGACTAAATGTCCATCTAAAACAACATAATTTCCCCCTCTTAGTGACTTTCCAGATGCCTCCACAGCAGGCTTGGAAGGACATACCTCCCCCCTCCCCGTTTGCCCCATAGTGAGCGGTATTTGGTGGTGCATTGCACTAAATTTGGAGGTTGCATTTAGCATGAGTGTGCCTCAGCTCTGTGCATACCCTGAATTATGGGGCCTTTTGCCTGATCCAAAAGGGCTCTTCTTAAGAGTCACAGAGTCTGAGTGCAAAGCTGGTTTGACCAGAGTGGATGTATGGAAATTTGGCATAGAGGGAGTAGGACTTGAATGCCCAGCTTTTTTCACACAAGCACAACTAGCAGAGATAGCAAAAAAGCACAGAATAGACAATAACAAGGTGATATGATTTCTCAAGGGTAATGGAAGAGTGCTGGGAGGAAAACACCTCCTCTGATTAGAAGCTAGAACTGTTACAAATGAATTCTTTCTTCCTCTCCCTTCTACCCTGTCCCCAGCGTTTTTCCTTATAAGGCAAACTTTGGGATAAATGTTTCAACTTTTGCCGACACAGTGTCTGAAGAAGTTTTTTAAAAAAACATATGAATCACAGGAGTGCCCCAAAGGACTTCAGAGACGTCTGCTTCAGTTTGGGACAATTCAGCAAGATTCCACTTCAGCTCAAACAAGTCCTGACTGCCCAAAGCAGCAGCATTTTGGGTCCTGCTTTGGAATTCGTCTGACATGCTACACTTCATAGATGAACCAAGTGATGAGCTTTTAGTCTCCTTTTCAGGCACCTGTTGATTTCTAGCGGACAACCAGAACAAAAGCTTCAGGCTCATCCATCCAAATCTGGTCAGCAAATCCAGAGTTAGATAATAACTGTAGCTATAAAGCTGGCTGTTACTTGTGAAGGCTACGTATTACTATCAAGAACTCACAAGTTCCCACCGGGGACAACTCCCAAACCCAGGGCAATTGATCCCTGCCAGGCACAACCCGTGCCTCCCTTACCAGGGAGGAGATAAACCAACACCAACCCTGCAAGGTAAGTAGACTGCCACCACCCCTTAAACCTGGCCACCCACTCTGGGCCAAGGGGAAACCCAAAGTACCAGAAACAGACCTGCCAAGGATTCCAAAAGGCAAGAGCCAAGTATGCACTCCTTGTCTTGGAGCCTTAAGACAAAATACCCAACTGTACAGTAGTCTGTGGCTAATTGGCCAAGGTACTGGGTTCAGAGCCAATTGCCCCCTGAAGTGAACACGCACTGGTAAATTTATTTATTTATTTATTATTTGATTTATATCCCACCCTTCCTCCCAGCAGGAGATAGCTTTATTCAAATAAAATACAAGTGCAAAAACAGGATAGCAAAATGATTCCTTAAGCCAAACACCACTAGGGTTAGGTAAAGGACAAAAGGCAAAGAGTTCAAGGCACAGGTAAAAATAACAAAGCTGTCTAGCCTCATCTCTATTCACACAATATAGGTAGACCAGCTCAGTAACATCATGGTGTCCCAGCTCCCCAGAGATGTATAGCTTAGATAGCAAAGGAAGATGCAACCCCAACATCAGGTAGTACCAAGGAATATTGAAGAACAAAGACCCAGAATGGTAGCAGATAGGGTTGGAAATGTCCCATGCCTGAAACCCTGGACAGCTGCTGCCAGCCAGAGTAGGCAACATCGATATAGATAGGCCAACAGTCTGACTCAGTAGAAGGCAGCTTCCCATATTCTTTTGCATTTGTCTCAGCTAGAAGCCAAAGGCCAAGGGCTTGGCTGGACCCAGAAAATGGAGAAAGCAAAAGCAGAGAACAGATCAAAGGACTTCAAGGTGAAAGGTTGCCGGTGTCTCTGTGTCACTGGAAAGGTAATGAATAATCATCTGCTTCTGATTGATATTTTGGCAATGACTCTGTGTTTGCCAGGTTAAGTGAGCGAGGAAAGAACCAATATGCACATCTGGGCTGCTGTACACATCCTTGGGCTAGTCCTTGCTAGCTCTTTCATCCTGAATATGCCCTCCTTTGTTGACTCAGTGCAGCACGCCCGCTCCCCAGCCGTACGAACTATTTACTGCTCATTCATCAAATGCTTGAATTGCCCCACTATTTGCTGGCTGAGATGCACAAAGCATGGTACGACAAAGTTCTGAACTTGCAAGTACCTTTTTTTATGACAGTCATGGGAGGACTATTCCCAGCATGGCTTTGTGGATTGCTGCTGCTGCTGCTGTAAGATAAGCCTGCCAGGGGAAGGTCCACAGCTCAGCGGCACAGGATCTGCTTTTAATGCAGAAGGTCCCAGGTTCAATCCCTGGGATAGCCCTGCCAGTCAGTGTGGACAAGACTGACCTAGATAGACCGATGGTTTGACTCAGTTTAAGGCAGCCACATGTTCCTATGTACAAAGAGAAGAGTGGGTCCAAGAAAGGGTGCTTTACCCAGGAGCACAGACCTGCAGCTTGCTCTTATTTGGATAGTTATGGAGATGAGACTGGAAATGCATTGGGATGAGGGCACTTCTGCTCCTCTCCGCAGTGGTTAGAACAAAAAAGGATTGTGAAAGGATCTCTCCAAGCGGGATGAGTGGGCAGTAAATAGGGAAAATGCAATTCAACATAAGCAAGTGTAAATTGATGCACATTGGTGGTGGTGGAATCTTAATTTCAAATCTCAGAGATCTGTCTGAACAGTGACATGTTTAAATGACATCTAAAAGAAAGCAAGGAAGACTTTTAATGGCAAGATGTTCTACATTGCAGGGCCTGTCACACTCAATGCTCATCCATGGGTGAAGGCTGATGGAACCTCAGGGGCAAAGGGGTCCAGCAAAAGTGTCCCATCAGAAGATCTCAGTGATTGAGGTGGAACATAAGGAATCAGATGGTTCTTAAAGTATTTGGGGCCCAAGTTGTTTAGGGTTTTGTGAATTCACACAAGACCCTTGAGCATGGCACAGCAGCAAATCAACAATCAGTGCGACTCTCTCAGCAAAGCAGTAGTTTATTGCCAGTAGCCTACTCATGAGATCAGTCTAGTCACTGAATTCTGCACTAGTTGCGGTTTCCAAATCAGATACAAGGGCAACCCCACATTAAGCATGTTACAAGAATCAAGTCTTGAGCTTACCAATGCATGGACCACCGTGGTCAGGCTATCCCAGGCCATCAATGGTTACAGCTGGCCCACCAGCTAAAACTGGTAAAACGGACTCAAAGCCACAGAGGTCACTCAAGCCTCTAGTGACAAAGATGGATCAGAGAGTATTCCCACCCAAGCTCAGATCTTCTCGTTCATAGGAAATGCAGTCCCACCCAGAACAGACAGTTGATCTATCTCCCAGGCATTGGAACCACCTACCCTGGTTGCTTGGCAAGGCAGCACCTAGAAAGGAAAATGGAGAGGCAAGTTAAATGGTAAAATGGCTATTTTTATCAAATATAACAAGATTGGAAGATCTGCAAAACCAATTAACCAAATCATAAGTGTCCTAGCAGGTAGGTTTATGTAACAAAGAAGGACCACACCCATCTCCTGGGTATGTTTACAGCTGTAATCTGTGGCCATGCAGCAAAGGATGGGAAACAAATTCTCCCTCGTGACCACATTAACCTTGGCTGTGTGAAGATGACACATGCAACCCGGCTCTGCTGTCCAGTGGTTACAGAGGTGTGTATGAACGCCAAGCCTAAAAGGTATCCCAAGCCCCCTTCCCAAAAGCCCAAGGCATTAGAAGGTGACTTAAGAGTGCCCTTGGCCCCCAAATGCCTTGCACGTTACCTAAACATTTCCCTCCCTTGCCTAGACTAAATGTCAAATAAACCAGATCAATGCTTATGCCACTCCCAAAGCCCATTAGAATCACCCAAAGGTATGAAAGGTAGGTGAAAAAAGAGGAGTCCCAAAGGGACAATCAGGGACTCCCCCCCCCAATTTCTTCTCAGCTCTCAAAATGGTGACTAGAAAAGCCCATACTGTAAAGGGAGGGAGGAACAGGAAGAACTTGGGGGGGGGTGACTCACAGCCATTCACCACTGGGCTATTCCCCCCCATGTTTCTTGCTCCAACCCCAGAGAGAAACCACTTGAGGCTTCTCAGGGATGTGAATGGCAAATTCACCCCACCCACCCCTTACACATGGGAGCTGTATTCTCTTTGCACTTGGGCCCTGCTTGAGGGCTTCCCATTGGGGGCAATTGGTTGGCCACTGTGAGAAGAGGATGCTGGACTAGATGGGCCACTGGCCTGATCCAGCAGCCAGGCTCTTCTGACGTTCTTATTCTTCCATTCTGACATTGGATTTCAAGGTTTCCACAGCGCTATGGCCCTAGTGTGGGAGGCGGGGGTAGCTGAGGCCGCAATGGGTTATCTGATGCCACTTTGTAGATGCATCACTGACATGAGATTTATCTTGTTCTGCTTTGAGCATTGGCCTCAGCAGTACAGGGGCAAGTCTTCAGTGGTACCTTCGATAGTAGCCTGGAGCCTCCATAAGAGCAGAGCTCAGATGTTGCTTCAGCGGCAGTCATCCTCAGACTGATCCTCAAGAACACAGGAAGCTGCCTTACACAGAGTCAGACCATTAATCTATCTAGCTCAGTATTGTCTACACTGACTGGCAACAGTTCTCATGGTTTCAGACAGGGAACACTCTCACCTGGGACCTTCTGTGCGGAAGGCAGATGTTCTACCACTGAGCTATGGACCTTAAATAGGAGCTACAGCTCCATTCCAGTTGCTAACTCTGCCTTTGATGAGAGGAACCTCTTCATTTAAGGGGGTTGAGTCTGTGGTTCCATTTTATTTATTTATTTATTTATTATTGGGCGGCAAACAAAAACGCTAAAAGCACTTCAAAACATCACAAAAACAGACCTTAGAATACATTAAAACAAAACAATGTTAAAAACATTTTTAAAAGCTTTTAAAACATCTTTAAGAAAGGGTTAAAAACATATTGTTAAAAAAATATTAAAAAGCATTTCTAACACAGACGCAGACTGGGATAGGTCTCATTAGGGCTTCTGAGTCAGAGAAGATAACACAATATCCTCAAGCAGGAGAGGTATTGGTATAATAGGACCCTCTCCCTCTCACTCCAGACCCCTGACTCCAGGATCCAGTGTCTTTGATATTCTAAGCTCACAGTTTGAACATCTTAAGGCTATACCACCTCTACCTATCCCATGTGATAGCTTCATCCCAAATTGCTGATTAAATCTAGGTCAGCAGTTTCATGCTGGATTTTTTTTGCTTTGAAGTCTTTTTGTTACTTTTCCCTCTCAGGCCGTGGATGAAAAGCCTATTTTTGCAACTCACTGGCCACAACAAGGTTCTAAGAGAAATATAAACCCATGGACTAGCTCATGTGACAACTCAGATGCCAACTCTGGGTTGTATTCAGTGGTAGTCCTACTCAAAGTAGACCCATTGAAGTTAATAGACATGTTTAACTAAGATTCATTGATTTCAATGGGTCTACATGAGTAGGACTTAGTTGAATACAACCCTCTGTCTCTGCCCCACAGTGATTGTTATTTTGTGGTGAACTTGGAGGTCACATTTAGCATTGGTGGCATCAGCTCTGTGCAGACCACAAATTAGTGCTGGCAGAAATACTTCCTCTGATTAGAAGCTAGAAGTGTTGCAAAAGAATTCTTCCTTCCGCTATTGTCTCCGTCCTCCACCCCCAGTGTTTTCCATATAAGGCAAACTTTGGGAGAAATGATTCATGTTTTGCAGACACACTGACTGAAGCATTTTTTTAAAATGAATCTCAGGAGCACCCCAATGCAGTTCAGGGCAATTCAGATCCCACTGCAGCTTGATCAAGTCCTGACTCTGCCTGAAGCAGCTTTGCTTTGGTCCATCTGAATCTATCATTAGAAGATTCAAATGGACCATCCACACTGGTATGGAGTACCAGTACCTCTTTTTTTTTGCTGCCCGTGCCAGCCATTTTGTGCTGGGACCCATGGGATTTACCAGCATGTCATATTTGTTTTACCAAAAAAGCCCACTATATGTACCATATGATGAGCTTGTAGTCCCCATTTCAGAACCTGTTGATTTCAATTAGACATCTAGAATGTGTACAAAAGATTTGAAACCATCCTTCCAAATCTGGCCAGAAAATCCAGAGTTTGCTAATAGCTGTAGCCATAAAGCTGCCTACTACTCATACTGGATATACTTTATCTCCCATATCAGAAGCCCTGTGCCACTGAATAGCAGTTTCTGTGTATTGAGTGCACGAGAGGAGTATTGCGTCCATGTCCTGATTGAGGGCTTCCAATGCACATCTGGATTAGCCATTGTGGGAAATAGAAGGATGGAGTAGTTGGGCCTTTGGCCTGATCAAACAGGGCTCTTTTTATGTTCTTATGTCTAGTGCACAAAGGCATAGTCCTCAAATGACAACACACACTGCAGAAATGGACTCCTCTCTAAAGGTCCAGGATGGCCTGTGCCAATGCCTTCACTTCCCCTTAAAGGGGAAGGAAGGGCTATAGCTCAATGGAAGAAGGTCCCAGTTTCAATCCGCAGCATCTTCAGGTAGCATTGGCATTGCCCCTTGCTAGAAATCCGGTAGAGCCACTGATCTGACTCATCAGGCCACTTGAAATGTTCCTTTTGCCTCAGCTAGGAGCCCAAGGCCAGGGGCTTGGTTGCAGTGCTGTAACTAGCCATAATTGCAGTCAGTATTTGTTTTATTTATTTATTTTATTCGATTTATTAATCGCCCATCTGGCTGGATTTACCAGCCACTCTGAGCGATGTACATAACAAAACATATGAAACAACAGAATATCAGGAAGCCAACAATAAAGACTGTAACAATACATGATAACTAAACAACAAGGTAGAGGCAACTCAGTTTCAATAATAGGCTTCTTGCCTGTATGGTCCGAGGTGTAACTAGAGATAGGAGTTCCTGATGTAAGTCTTCCCACCCTGGCATAAAACCAGTGTGGGAGATAGTCCATTTACAAGATCAAAAACCGGCTTCTCCCCCAACCCCAGCATCCAGCAGTTCCAGAGAGGAGAAGGGCGGCTCAAAAATGAAACTAACAAAGCAGTTCTTCTTAGAGAAGCCTCAGCGAATGGGCCAGAGTGTAAACGCCGCCGATATCAGGCAAGTGGATGAAGGTTGTATGGAAGGGCGGCAGTCACCACAGGGGTGCTTCCCGGGCCTCCAAACCACCTCCAAAAATGCTAAAAGATCATCACAGGAACCGATGTCTTGCAGGATAGCAAGAAAAAGAGGGGAGAAAAACCAGGATGTCAGGAGGCAAATGTGAATGAATCAAAGTCTAGAGGTTTATTGTAAAAATATATTAAACCTTTTAAATATATTTTTACAATAATTTTCCAGACTTTGATTCATTCACTCCTGACATCCTGGTTTTTCTCCCCTCTTTTTCCTGCTATTTTGGATGTCAACCACTTTTGCTCTGTCCTCCAGGATAGGCCACAACGACAGGCCCACTGACAGGCCGCAGTTCCTCCCTGGCTCTGGCTCCAGCTGGCCCGGCACTTTCCATCACAAGAGGCAGTGGTGGCCATATATTGTGTGCCCCCACCCTGTATTAGTAAGTACTGCTACTGATCTCTGTTTAAATTAGAATCACAGATTTAGAATTAGGATTAAATAAGAAAAGTTGCAATCGGTGATGGCTGTTAACATTTTGGCTTGGTAGGGCTGCATTTTTTAACCTTCCTGATTTCTTCACAATGGGACTTGCACAGCAATTATTTAGCAAAGTGTGCCATTATGCATGTGCAGAGGGCCACTGTTTCCTCACCAAAAACCAATTATTCTCTGCATGTATATGGAAAGGGGAACAGTTTCCATGAAATAGGATCCAAGTATGGTTTACAGACATGATTGACTCCATACCTCTTATTTAGAAATTGAGCCATACTACATGACACACATTTTTCAATTCATGTATTGATCACTACCACAAAATTCTTTAAAATGTGATGAACACTTGCTTCCAGTTGTATGCAGTTTTCCTTTCTCAAAAAATTTTTTTAACGATACATTATCCAAAACACTTTTTTCTCTGAATTAAAAGAACAAAGCATTTCAACCAATACACACACACAAATGGTTTCATCTGAGGCAGGAGACATCAGAGCACAACAGGACATATTTGCAATGCATGGCTTAGTCCTGAAAATGTGAAGTAATTCACTAATAGGCAAAAAACCTTGCAGTTTAAGAATGTACCTATAGCCCACAGATATTTCCAGAGCTTGGAAAAGTTACTTTTTTGAACTACAACTCCCATCAGCCCAATCCAGTGGCCATGCTGGCTGGGGCTGATGGGAGTTGTAGTTCAAAAAAGTAACTTTTCCAAGCTCTGGATATTTCTACCAAACTTTAAAAAGCAGGGAAATTGGGCAGCTATGGTGAATGCACCAGGCGAGCAGGAGATCTGACCTCCTCTCTGAGATACAGGACTGCCCTACAAATTTATCAAAATGCAAACACAATTTGGGTTGGTCTTTCACAGTCCAATCCACTTGCTGTGTAGCTTGGAAGAATTTGGTAACATGTGCCTCTGAGCATATGGTGAGTGGTGGCAACACCTGCCATCTCCAAAGATGGAGAATTATATTTTTGTATGTTTGTTGGTGTTCTTCTTACTTTGCTTCTTTCCTGTGTTACTAATGTTTCTACAGAGGATCTAAACTAGAAAATTTTATTTCCCTCGTTATTCATCCTAGAAATCTGTGTCAAATTTATTTTTATTAATTTCAAAGCCTTCTAATTGGTCAATGTCATATGATGGTGAAGAGAGCCTTTTGTATTTCAAACTGTTGGTTATGTTCTATTTCTATTAAGAGTGCATTAACATTTGAATCTGAAACTGCAGTTTGATGTAAAATCAGATTACAATATGTTGCTATTTCAGCAATGACTCTAGCTGTTGGAAAAAAGAGGATGCATGTTTTCAGCCTGCTGTGTTTAAACCACTTCATTTAAAGCAAGGTGGGCACAGTCAATTAAAAACACAGAGCACACCTAGCATTTTGCTAGAATATATTTCACCTCCCACTGTTTTATCTTGTGTAATTTGAGACACTCCTGAGGTTCACTGGAGACTATTCTGCAGAAGTCAGTGCCATTATTCCACAATTATGTTTGGAGTTTTTTTAGTGTAAATTTTGCAAAGTGTTGCTGTACTTCACATATTCACAGAAATAGAAACAAAAGAAAATGATTTCCTATAGGAAACTTCACTAAAATTGCAAAGTAAATCAGACATATTTAAAGTGAGCTTCTGAACTATATCAACTGTCTTAATAATGTTGCTTCCTCCCTGCTAAAACAAGATCAGCACAGCACATGTCTTCTTTCTATTATTTGAGCTGATTGCAGGTGTTGCCACCACTCACCATATGCTCAGAAGCACATGTTACCAAATTCTTGCAAGCTACACAACCCAAATTGTGTTTGCATTTTGACCAATTTGTAGGGCAGTCCAATATCTCAGAGAGGAGTTCAGGTCTCCTGCTCCCCTGGTGCATTCACTATAGCTGCCCAATTCCCCTGCTTTTTAAAATTTGATAGAAATATCTGTGGGCTATAGGTACATTCTTAAACCGCAAGCTTTTTCCCTATTAGTGAATTCCTCTGCTTTTTAATCTGGGAGGTAAGAAATGTGATCCTGTGCAAGCTTGCTGAGAATGGATTGATCATTTGCATGTTTATTGAGTTCAGTGGGATTTGCTCCTCTTCAATCATGCTTAGGATAAGTGAAACTGACCACAAGGGATGGGGAGGGGAGGAGGAGGAAGAGGAGGAGGGAGGGGAGGATTGGGATGGGAGCAGGCAGGAGGGGGAGGGGAGGAGAAGGACAGGTTTGGTCATTTGCATGTTAAAATGTTGTTTTATACAGTGGGTACCAAATAGAATATGGCATTTGGGTAACAAAAAAGAGGTCCCACCATTTAGAATAAAGACGGATTCTTTCTTTGAACAGCTGTTTAACTCTAGCAGAAGAGAAAGTAGATAAAACTTCCGTATTGATCCCATAAACAGACAGAGTAGATTTAACAGAATTTACCCAGCAGCTTCCCCCTCTAGCATGCACACCTTAATGTGGTGAGGGGGTTTGAAAGTGTTGAAGAAGCTGAGAGCAATGCCGTCAGGAGTCTAGACCAAGAGGCTAGACTCCTAGCAGGGGCACCCATGGCGGAATGGTCAAAGCTGAGACACCAGACTAAGATGCATCCAAACTCAGAGGAAGGCAATGGTAAACCACCTCTGAATATCTCTTACCACGAAAACCCTATGAAAAGAGTATCCAAAATGCAACATGAGATAGTGCTGGAAGATGAGACCCCCAGGTCAGAAGGCACTCACCAAGCTACTGGGGAAGAACAAAGGACAAGTACGAGTAGCGCTGTGACTAATGATGCAGCTGGGTCAAAGCCAAAAGGAAGCTGATGCGCACAGATGCGAAAGGAGAGTCTGGAGGACGCACACAATAGGAACATGGAATGTGAGAAGCATGAACCAGGGAAAATTAGAAATTGTCAAGCAAGAAATGGAACGTATCAACATTACAATAGTTGGTGTGAGTGAATTAAAATGGATTGGAACGGGACATTTTCAATCAGGCAACGTCAAAACATTTTATGCAGGAAATGAGAAATTAAGAAGAAATATACCCTCCTATGTTGACCTAGTATGGCACACCCGTCCCCCAGCTGTAAGAACTATTTACTATTGCCTCACTATTTGCTGGTTGAGATGGCTGGAGCATGATGCCACACAGTTCCAAGCACACAAATGCCCCTTTTATGACAGTCTTATGGGAAGAGTGGATGTAATAAGCATGGCCTGATGGACCGCTGCTTCCTGCTGCTACAAGATAAGCCTGAAGGGTCATGGCTAGGGATGGAAAGACCTGTTTTGGTTCTCTCCGTGTCTCATTTTCCCAATGCTAAATTCCGTTCTCTACATTTCTGCAGCGATCTGCGGATTTTTTTTAAAAAAAATCCTCATGAAAATTCTCTGCTATTTCAGTGCGAATTTCTCTAAATAAACACATTTTTGTAAGCAGTTTGCACGTACACATTTTTGCAAGCCATTTCCCATCATTTTATGCCTTTTTGCGTGTTTTCACTCGTATTCATTTTTATGCACACTTTCCCCTAAGATATGCATTTTTGTAAATGTTGTTTAGTTGGCAAACTGCGTCTCAAAATTCTAATAAATGCAAATTTCAAAGGATGGCTGTGTTTCAGTTCTCATATTGTTTTGGGAAGTGAGAATTTGATACATTCTGCTTGAATGTGAACTGAATTGAAATCCTCACCCATCCCTAGTCAAGGTTCAAGGGCAGAGCTTTTGCCTTGCAAGCAGAAGGTTGCAGGTTCACATTCCTGCATCTCTATGTAGGGTTAAGAGAGACCCTTGTCTGAAATCCTGGAGAGCTGCTGCCAGTCAGTGTAGACAATACTGAGTGAGATAGAGCAGTGATCTGACTCTGTATAAGGCAGCCTCCTATCTACCAACAAAAGAGGGCCCCCACAAGAGGGTGCAGTTCCCTCCCCCCCCAAAAAAACCCTGTAGCTGACCCTTGTTTTGATAGTTATGGGGATCAGAATGGACGTGAATAAAGGCCAATAGATTTCTGCTCCACCCCATGGTGATTAGAATAAAAGGGGATTGTGAAGAGCTCCAAAGGATCTCTTCAAACTGGATGAGTGGACAGTAAAAGGAATAATGCAATTCAATGTATGCAAGTGTAAATTAATGCACATATTTTTGGGGGGCAATTCATGGGGGTCTGAATTGACGGTGACTGACCAGGAAATAGGTTGCAGATAGCTTCATTAAGAGGCCAGTCTTGTGTGCAGCAGCTGTGAAAAAGGCAAATGCCATGCTAGGGGTCATTAGGAGAGGGGATGGAAATAAAACTGCCAACAGCATAATGTTTTAACACAAATCTGTGGTGTGACCACAAGTGGAACACTGCGCAGTGCTGGGCACCTCCCCTAAAAAAGGGTATTGTAGAGCTGGAAAAGGTTCAGAAAATGTCAAGCAAAATGCTAAAGGGGATAGAGCAACTTCCCTATGAGGAAAGGTTGCAACACTGGAGGCTTTTTCGTTTAGAGAAAACACCAGGAAGAGGGGATGTGATAAAGGTGTATAAAAATATGTATGGGGTGGAAAAAGTGGAGAGAAAGAATTTTTTCTCCTAGCCAATAATTTGTTTCTTGCAAACACATTTTTTGAGCAACCGAAAAGACAACTATACACATGGGGATCACCAAACAAACAATATAGGCATCAAATTGATTATATAATTGGTAGCAGAAGATGGAGAAGTTTCATACTTTCTGGGAAAACAAGACCAGGAGCAGACTGCGGTACAGATCATGAACTGGTTGTATCGAAAATCAGAGTAAAGCTAAAGAACAACAACAAAGGAATCATAATGCCAAAATACAATTTAAATAACATCCCAGAAGCATATAAATATCAAATAAGGAACAGGTTTGAGGCTTTAAACTTATTTGGTAGACAACCAGAAGAACTATAAATTGAAGTCAAGAGACATTATCAGGGAAGAATGCAAAAAGACAATACCTCTAGTTAAAAAGAGAGAAAGACCTCAATGGATGACTGAAGAAACTCTTAAAATGGTTAAAGAGAGAAGAAAAGCAAAAGCAAAAGGAGACAGGAACACAGTCAGAACCCTAAATGCAACAATACAGCGACTAGTACGTAGGGACAAAGAGAACTATTACAATAGTTACTGTGTAGAAATAGAAGAGGACAACAAAAAGGGTAGAACAAGAGTCCTATTCCAAAATATTGGAGAAATGAAAGGGACATTTAAAGCAAGAGTAGGGATGTTGAATAATCAACAGGGGAACACACTGACTGACCAAGATAAAATAAAAGGAAGATGGAAGCAATACACTGAAGAACTCTATAAAAGAGATGCCAGGATGACAGATTCATTCACAGAGGAACCGTATGGTGAAGAACCAGAAATTGTAGAATGTGAGGTGAGAGCTACTCTTAAAATACTTGGAAGAAACAAATCACCAGAAATAGAGTTGCCACAAGCTACTGAGACTGAATCTGCCCAAAGTTTGACAAAAATCTGCCAAGAAATATGGAAATCTAAACAATGGCCAACAGACTGGAAGTGTTCAATATATATCCCAGTTCCAAAGAAAGGGGATCCCAGGAATGCAGTAATTATCCAACTATTGCCTTAATATCTCATGCAAGTAAAGTAATGCTCAAGATTCTACAACAAAGGCTCTTACCATATATGGAGTGAGAAATGCCAGCTGTCCAACTTGGATTTAGAAAGGGAAGAGGCACCAGAGATCATATAGTAAACATACGTTGGATAATGGAACGGACCAAGGAATTTCAGAAGAAAATCACCCTGTGCTTTATAGATTAGAGCAAAGCCTTTCATTGTGTAGATCATGAAAAACTATGGAATGCTTTAAAAGAAATGGGGGTGCCACAGCATCTGATTGTCCTGATGCGCAACCTATACTCTGCACAAGAGGCTACTGTAAGGACAGAATATGGAGAAACCGATTAGTTCCCCATCAGAAAGGGTGTGAGACAGGGGTGTATTTTATCACCCTATTTATTTAATCTATACGCAGAACATATCATACGAAAAGCAGGATTGGACCAAGATGAAGGAGGTGTGAAAATTGGAGGGAGAAATGTCAATAATTTAAGATATGCAGACGATATCATACTACTAGCAGAAACCAGTAATGATTTGAAACGAATGCTGATGAAAGTTCAAGAGGAAAGCACAAAAGCAGGACTACAGCTGAATGTCAAAAAGACTAAAGTAATGACAACAGAAGATTTATGTAACTTTATAGTTGACAACAAGGACATTGAACTTGTCAAGGATTATCAATACCTTGGCACAGCCATTAACCGAAATGGAGACAATAGTCAAGAAATGAGAAGAAGGCTAGTGAGAAGAAGCTGTGAGAGAACTAGAAAAGGTCCTCAAATGCCAAGATGTATCACTGAACACTAAAATCAGGATCATTCAGACCATGGTATTTCTGATCTCTATGTATGGATGTGAAATCTGGACAGTAAACAAAGTGGATAAGAGAAAAATCAACTCATTTGAAATGTGGTGTTGGAGGAGAACTTTGTGCGTATTGTGGACTGCTTTCTTTTAGATGACTTTTGAACATGGCACTGTTCAGAGAGACCTTTGGGATTCGATTTTTTCCCTGCAAAGAGTTTAAGGGGCACAGGATATAAATTCAGAAGAGCAAAATTACCACAGGCCAAACCACAAGTGCCAAAGACACTTGAAGAGAGACACTGCTTACAAGTGCCTGTACGCTAATGCTAGGAGCCTCCGAACCAAGATGGGAGAACTGGAGTGCTTGGTCTTAGAGGAGAGCATTGATATAGTGAGCATAACGGAGACCTGTTGGCAAGTAAAAAGTTCCTAAGAGTATTTTTCCATGGCAGAGTTACAAGGCCAAGTAGCTCACAAGGCTGGAGTGGTCGTGCACTCCTCAAGGACACGTTGCCAGGACAACCAGCTGTCTTATCAGTATATAGCTGGAAACTGAAACTGGCAGAGTGTGGGGGTCGAGGAGTTTGTACAGAGAGAGCTTGTGATATATTGTCAGTAAAGTGACTCTTAAAACTTATTGCTTGTCCGGCTCATTGCTTCAACTGGCATCTAGCCTGTCACTATATTGTTCTGCATCCTGGGCATCTGCTTGCACCAGATACAACATCCAACAAGTGGTAGCAGAGGATGGTTCAGTCCTGAATGGTTTCAATGCACATACGGATGTCCGAAGAACAGATAAAAGAGAAGTAAAAGAGGACAAGTGTGTGATGAGACGGCGAAACCGAAAGCTGAGCTGAAAGCTGTGAGAGAGCCGTGGGAATAACTGACTGAAGGACGGAGGTGAGAAGCTCTAATTACAAAGGCGGTGAACTGTGAAAAGTGAAAGTATGTCTGTTACGTTATCGGCCGGGATTCCCTTGGAAAGGCTGACAGGGAAAAATTATGGCACTTAGAAACAGAGAATGCAGGCTTTTCTAGTGAAAGAAGACCTGTGGAAAGCTATCGCAGAAAACCCACCCGCCGTAGTGCCAATTCCAGCAGATTGGAGAAGGCTGGATGAGAGGGCAAAGGCGTTAATTGTTCTTGCTATTGATGATTCTCAATTACTGCACGTGCGTGATGCAACAATGGCAAAAGAAACCTGGGAAACTTTAAGAAATATTCATGTGAAAAAGACTGCTAGTTCTAAAATATATCTTGCCAGAAAATTGTATCAGATGCGCTTATCTGGAGATACAACCATGTCAGAGCATTTGTTGGAAATAAACAGACTGTTTACTGAGTTGTCAGAACGTGAAATTGAACATTCTCAAACGCAAAAAGTGTATATCACATTATCTTCACTAGATTCAAGTTATGATAGTCTGGTGAGCTCTTTGGAAGCAATGGACGATGCAAATCTCAATATGGATTATATAGAAGGAAAACTTTTACAAGAATTTCAAAGAAGGCAAGAAATGGCAAAGCAAGAAAGGACTGAGTCTAAACACAATTTAGGAAAGCTGAACAACAAAGCAGCACAAGAGAGACTGTATGGACAAAAAGCATGTTATTTTTGTGGTTCCAGGCAACATCTTCAAAGGAATTGTGAAGCAAGAAGAAGAGAAAAAGGAAGAAAACCATGTGTACAGGTGATATATGCTAGTAAGAAAAAGCAATGTGTTAATAATGAGCAGGGAAACAAATGTAATGATTTATGGGCTCTTGACAGTGGGGCTACAAATAGCATAATCAAAGATAAATCAATGTTTCATACATTTTGTGACGTAGAGGATCATGTAATAATGGCTGATGGAACTAAGAAACTTATTAAAAGTAGGGGTACAGTGAAATTAGCAGGTTTTAATACGATTATAACAGACGTGCTGTTTATTCCAGACATTGAAAATAACATAATGTCAGTTTCTAAACTTAATGGAATGGGGTTCAATGTGTTGTTTCAAAGGGGCTCATGTCAAGTCATGAAAGGGAACAAAATATTCATGAAAGGAATAGTAAAGAACTCACTGTTCTACTTACACTTGAAACAAACAAATCATGTACTCATGTGTGCTAATGAGAAACCCCATAATGATTGTGTACATTTATGGCACAGAAAACTAGGCCATATAGGATATGAAAATGTGGTGACAACAACAGATAATAGTAATGATGTGACGTTAAGAAACTGTGAAAAATATGTAGTCTGCAATGTGTGTAAACAAACTAAGGCAGTTGTGGCAGCAAAAAACACTGAAGCCAAGTCTAATACAAATGCACCCACAGTACATGACAGAGTAACGGGTAAAAGAAAAAGACACTGAATACCTTGGTAAAAGTGACAAGTGACTGTTGAGACGTTCTGGAAGGGCAAATTTGGGTGTGCTGCCTGACAGATTTAGGAATGCCACAGTAAAGGGGATTGAAGCACAAACACACAGGGTAATGGATGCTGACACATTATACTTGGAGTGTGTAAAACCCAAAGAGATAAACTAATGATGTTTGTAAAACCTCTGTAAAATAAAGGAACAAAGAAATGTAGATGTACACTGAACTGAACATGTAAACTGAAAAAAATGTATCATGTGGAAGAAAAGGATATAAGTAAATGCAAGAAATGTAAATGTAAATGTAATGACAAATGGAAGCAAAAATGTGAACAAATGTAAAAGGTGCTGCTTATGGAAAAATAGGTGGGGGGTGTTGGCAAGTAAAAAGTTCCTAAGAGTATTTTTCCATGGCAGAGTTACAAGGCCAAGTAGCTCACAAGGCTGGAGTGGTCGTGCACTCCTCAAGGACACGTTGCCAGGACAACCAGCTGTCTTATCAGTATATAGCTGGAAACTGGCAGAGTGTGGGGGTCGAGGAGTTTGTACAGAGAGAGCTTGTGATATATTGTCAGTAAAGTGACTCTTAAAACTTATTGCTTGTCCGGCTCATTGCTTCAACTGGCATCTAGCCTGTCACTATATTATTCTGCATCCTGGGCATCTGCTTGCGCCAGATACAACATCCAACAAGACCTGGTGGAATGGAGAAAACCAGTGGGATACGGTTATCCCTGGATATAAACTATATCGGAAGGACAGGGAAGGACGTATTGGTGGCGGAGTCGCTCTATACGTGAAAGAAGGCATTGAATCCAGCAAGCTTGAAACCCCAAAAGAGGCGGACTCCTCCACAGAATCGTTGTGGGTGGTGATACCATGCCCCAGGAGGGTCTTAATACTGGGAACGATCTATCGTCCCCCTGATCAAAATGCTTAGGGAGACCTTGAGATGAGATATGAAATTGAGGAAGCATCCAAACTAGGAAATGTGGTAGTAATGGGTGACTTCAACTACCCGGACATAGACTGGCCGCATATGTGTTCCAGTCATGACAAAGAAGCAAAGTTTCTAGATATTCTAAATGACTATTCCCTAGACCAGTTGGTCATGGAACTGACCAGAGGGACGGCAACCCTGGACTTAATCCTCAGTGGGGACCAGGACCTGGTGCGAGATGTAAGTGTTGTTGAACTGATTGGGAGCAGTGACCACAGTGCTATTAAATTAAACATACATGTAACTGGCCAATTGCAAAGAAAATCCAACACGGTCACATTTGACTTCAAAAGAGGAAACTTCACAAAAATGAGGGGATTGGTAAAAAGAAAGCTGAAAAACAAAGTCCAGAGGGTCACATCACTCGAAAATGCTTGGAAGTTGTTTAAAAACACTATATTAGAAGCTCAACTGGAGTGCATACCACAGATCAGAAAAGGTACCACCAGGGCCAAGAAGATGCCAGCATGGTTAACGAGCAAAGTCAAGGAAGCTCTTAGAGGCAAAAAGTCTTCCTTCAGAAAATGGAAGTCTTGTCCGAATGAAGAAAATAAAAAAGAACACAAACTGGCAAAAGAAATGCAAGAAGACAATAAGGGATGCTAAAAAAGAATTTGAGGAGCACATTGCTAAGAACATAAAAACCAACAACAAAAAATTCTATAAATACATTCAAAGCAGGAGACCATCTAGGGAGACAATTGGACCCTTGGATGATAAGGGAGTCAAAGGTGTACTAAAGAACAATAAGGAGATTGCAGAGAAGCTAAATGAATTCTTTGCATCTGTCTTCACAGTGGAAGATATAGGGCAGATCCCTGAACCTGAACTAACATTTGCAGGAAGGGATTCTGAGGAACTGAGACAAATAGTTGTAACGAGAGAGGAAGTTCTAGGCTTAATGGACAATATAAAAACTGACAAATCACTGGGCCCGGATGGCATCCACCCGAGAGTTCTCAAAGAACTCAAAGGTGAAATTGCTGATCTGCTAACTAAAATATGTAACTTGTCCCTTGGGTCTTCCTCCGTGCCTGAGGACTGGAAAGCGGCAAATGTAACGCCAATCTTCAAAAAGGGATCCAGAGGGGATCCCGGAAATTACAGGCCAGTTAGCTTAACTTCTGTCCCTGGAAAACTGGTAGAAAGTATTATTAAAGCTAGATTAACTAAGCACATAGAAGAACAAGCCTTGCTGAAGCAGAGCCAGCATGGCTTCTGTAAGGGAAAGTCCTGTCTCAGTAACCTACTAGAATTCTTTGAGAGTGTCAACAAGCATATAGATAGAGGTGATCCAGTGGACATAGTATACTTAGACTTTCAAAAAGCGTTTGACAAGGTACCTCACCAAAGGTTTCTGAGGAAGCTTAGCAGTCATGGAATAAGAGGAGAGGTCCTCTTGTGGATAAGGAATTGGTTAAGAAGCAGAAAGCAGAGAGTAGGAATAAACGGACAGTTCTCCCAATGGAGGGCTGTAGAAAGTGGAGTCCCTCAAGGATCGGTATTGGGACCTGTACTTTTCAACTTGTTCATTAATGACCTAGAATTAGGAGTGAGCAGTGAAGTGGCCAAGTTTGCTGATGACACTAAATTGTTCAGGGTTGTTAAAACAAAAAGGGATTGCGAAGAGCTCCAAAAAGACCTCTCCAAACTGAGTGAATGGGCAGAAAAATGGCAAATGCAATTCAATATAAACAAGTGTAAATTATGCATATTGGAGCAAAAAATCTGAATTTCACATATACGCTCATGGGGTCTGAACTGGCGGTGACCGACCAGGAGAGAGACCTCGGGGTTGTAGTGGACAGCACGATGAAAATGTCGACCCAGTGTGCGGCAGCTGTGAAAAAGGCAAATTCCATGCTAGCGATAATTAGGAAAGGTATTGAAAATAAAACAGCCGATATCATAATGCCGTTGTATAAATCTATGGTGCGGCTGCATTTGGAATACTGTGTACAGTTCTGGTCGCCTCATCTCAAAAAGGATATTCTAGAGTTGGAAAAGGTTCAGAAGAGGGCAACCAGAATGATCAAGGGGATGGAGCGACTCCCTTACGAGGAAAGGTTGCAGCATTTGGGGCTTTTTAGTTTAGAGAAAAGGCGGGTCAGAGGAGACATGATAGAAGTGTATAAAATTATGCATGGCATTGAGAAAGTGGATAGAGAAAAGTTCTTCTCCCTCTCTCATAATACTAGAACTCGTGGACATTCAAAGAAGCTGAATGTTGGAAGATTCAGGACAGACAAAAGGAAGTACTTCTTTATTCAGCACATAGTTAAACTATGGAATTTGCTCCCACAAGATGCAGTAATGGCCACCAGCTTGGATGGCTTTAAAAGAAGATTAGACAAATTCATGGAGGACAGGGCTATCAATGGCTACTAGCCATGATGGCTGTGCTCTGCCCCCCAGTCAGAGGCAGCATGCTTCTGAAAACCAGTTGCCGGAAGCCTCAGGAGGGGAGAGTGTACTTGCACTCGGGTCCTGCTTGCGGGCTTCCCCCAGGCACCTGGTTGGCCACTGTGAGAACAGGATGCTGGACTAGATGGGCCACTGGCCTGATCCAGCAGGCTCTTCTTATGTTCTTATGTTCTTAAAGCCATAGCCCCCAGACGCTTCAGAATGGACCTGTAACTCGGCCTCCAGGAGTCAGTCCTGCCTCCAGAAGGATATGCCATTGAAATCCTGTAAAAAGGAGGACCACACAGCTAGGTTGGCGTGTAAAGCCGCCGTAACCCAAAACCGATGGCGGGGTCGTAAAAGCCCTACTATGGCTTCATATACATGCCTCAAAAATGCTCTGCCGGGTGCTATGACCCTGCACGCAAAATTAAGGTGCCCTGCTAACTCCTGGAGGGTGGAGAGGAAAACTTTCATCACACCTGTAACTTCTTTTATCTTATTGTGGAGGATTAGAAGCTTGTTCTGGGGCAGCCTACAGCATTGCTTCCCAGAATCAATTTCAATGCCTAAAAAAGTCAAAACTGGTGCTGGCCCTTCCGTCTTTTCCATGGCTAGAGGAACCCCCATTTCCTCTGTCAAGTCCTGAAACTGGGCCATTAGGTATAGGCATTCACCTGTGCCAGCCCCACCCGCAAATAGAAAATCATCCAGATAATGGACAACAGAATCCATACCCGTCCTATGTTTGATTGCCCATTCTAAAAAAGTGCTAAAGCGCTCAAAAAGTGTCCAAGAGATCGAGCATCCCATAGGCAATGCGCGGTCCACATAGAATTTGTCGGCAAAAGTAAAACCTAGCGGA
This sequence comes from Rhineura floridana, assembly GCF_030035675.1. Lineage (NCBI taxonomy): Eukaryota > Metazoa > Chordata > Lepidosauria > Squamata > Rhineuridae > Rhineura > Rhineura floridana. The sequence continues at coordinate 203,692,779 of NC_084483.1, read as the reverse complement.
ACAAAATCTGCTGGGTGGACGGGCAGTAGTCGGAAAGCGGACTTAATGTCACACTTACCCATTAATGCTCCATTACCACATCCCTGAACCATGCGCACTGCAGCGTCGAAGGAGGTGTAGTGGACTGTACATAGACTGTCAGGAATGAAATCATTAACTGACTGTCCACGCGGGTGGGACAAGTGGTGAATAAGCCTGAACTCCCCTGCCGCCTTCTTGGGTACAATCCCTAATGGGGATACTCGAAGATTAGGGAGAGGGGGTGATTGGAACGGGCCAAACACCCGCCCTGCCTGCACTTCTTTGTCGATTGTCATTCGCACTATTGCCTCCATGCCTATAACAAATTTTAGATTTTGGGACATGAAGGAAACCCTAAGACCGTTGTAGGGAATTTGGAAGCCCAACAAAAACCCATTGAAAAGAAAACAGGCATCCCCAGCCACTGGATAACCAGCTAACAAGCCCTGTAAAACATGTAACTTAATTGGGGAGGGGTCCTTTTCCTTGATTAGCACCAGGTGGGGGCTGTTTTCTGCCCCATTGCTGGTCCCTGACACCTCCCCTGTACGGCCTGCCTCTGTTGCAGGCAGTGGAAGGGTGTGCGGCTCCACAAATTGCGCACTCGTGTCTGAAACGACACGGGTTGCGCGCGCAGGTTCCCCGGGCATTGAACTCCCAGCACAGCAGCCGTTGTTGAACCCCTTGCCCTGCATTAACGCGGGGAAGGGTGGCGGTCAACTGCCTGCTCAGAAGATGCCCACTATCACACCTATCTCCAGTCATGGCTCGGGCCGCAGTCATGCACTGCAGCCATCGCTCGGGTTCCTTCTTGTCCCATGGCAGGGTCACATCGCATGCCACCCGCGTACGAAATGCCTCTTCATAAGACAGACATGCCAGCCCAGAGAATTCTACATACGCCCTGTATATTATGTCCAAGTACTTAAAGAGAGACAGTCCCCTTTGAGACTGCCTCTCGATCAGCACTCCCGCATATATCAAGTACGCTGGCAGCCAATTAGCCCAGGTGCGGTCGACTCTCCTGCGCCTGGGCCTGTCTATGTCACTCTCAGTCTCCTTGTCTTTGTCCCTTTTGGGGTGCTCCCTATAAAGGAGCGAAAAGACATCTACGTACTCCCCCCTCCAAATTTTTTCTTTTGTCGAAGGGAGCAGGTGGAAACCCAAGGCGGCAGATGTATTCCCAAAAGGAATAGCATTACTTACCACCGACCCTAAAGGGTCTGAAAAAATACAAGGACTTGTTGTCGCGGTTGGCTGCAGCTGTGCAGCAGCCAAAACAGCTGTTGGAGCCGGCCCTTCAGGTGACACAGCTGACGTCATCACCTGTCCATTGCCTGCATGTTGCCAAATTTGGCTGCATGCAGACTTGAGCGGTGGTTGAGATGCACCCTGAGGAGGCCACCCCAAACCTGTAGACCCATAAGCCTGAGCAGGCCTGGCAGACTCACCTGCTCCCACCAGCGGCCCAGTCACAGATGATATCACGCCAGCCTGGGGTGTAGTCCACCGCCGCTGTTGGTGCAGGAGGAGCCACCAGCCCATTGCTCACTATCTGCGTGGAATCAGGAGGGGTTTCAAGAGCCTCAAGCCTCGCTAAAACCAATGCGACATCACAGTTAGACCCTTGCCGCTGACCCTTATTTGTGCCACCCTGAGCCTTAGCGTTAGCTTGCTTTGGCCTGGTAACCCCCCCAGTGGAAGTCCCAGGAGTGGCAGCTTCCCTTGAAGCAGTCAGTGGAGACCTGGGAGCAGGGGTTGGCATCACCCTCCCCCACTGCTCTAAAGCCTCAAGGCGTGCTGGGATGGCAGCCCATGGTGGTGCCTCCTCCTCATCCGAGGAGCCAGGCGCCGGGGGAGGGTGTTTTTGCGGAGGCCTGTAGGCTCTCCCCTTACCTTTTGCCCCCCCTTTCCCTTTTTTGGATGGCATGACAATTGTCTTGGCTGATAAACAAATCCAAAATTATTATTATTATTATTATTATTATTACTATTACTATTATTATTAGCAGATATTATAACTGGGTAGGAGTAATGTGATCTGGGTTAACCGGCTGCAAAACAAACTGCGATCAGACAAATGCAAGATTATGAGCAATATACGATATAGTCAATGGGTGTAATAAACAATGTGGGCGTGATCTTGCTGAACTGGCTGCAAAAAAGGAACTTGAACATTCAAGCCCAGCAGCCCTTGTTTAACTAGCTGTGAAAAACAGCCTTGACAAACCGGTGTGATCTTGTGTTAACTGGCTATAGTAATAGCCTTAGAAGCGGCACACCTCCATCCCCCTCCCACCGTGGGGGGGGGGCAGCCACGTGCGGCTCTGCAAGCCTCTCTAATGGCCTGCTCCAGCTGCTGCCGCTTCTCTAGCCCCTCCTCTGGGGATTCACAGGTCCAAACGGGCCCAAACCAGCACCTGAATGGCGGAGACGGCCGACAACACAGCCTGTGTTGCCACAGATCAGGGCCTCAAAATGGCACCCATCTCGTCGATCACGCGGTTGAAAATGGCCGCCGCTGCTCTTCGCCCGGCTCCGGCTCTCTGCTGTCTGTCCCTCGACGTCGCACAGCAAAAGAGGAAGGTAGGAGGGGCGGCTGGACTTAAATAGTCCTGCAGGCTCTGTCCCTCATGCTGCGCGTCACGCTTACGTCACAAGCGTGACGTGCGACGCTGCCCCCTTTAAAGATGGAGGCAGCGTCTTCACCCCCACCTGCAACCTTGTCCTGCTCGTCAGCTGCGCGGCGAGCGGGGCGCCATGTGTGTTAGTGATAATAAGTTGGCAAAATGAACACTTTTCTTACAGAACAGGAGAGTTACTGTTAACCCAGGAAAGACCAAAGAATTGTTACTACCTTATACTTTAGTGTCAGAAGGCACCCCGTGATGATCCACTCTGGGTGTGTTCGCTGTTGCTGGGTTTATGGTGAGTAGTCAGTGATGGGAGGGGGGAGTGAGTGGGTTAGAATGTTGGCGAGTGCTGCGTGTGATTGGCTGGGAGACTAGTTGAGTGCTCGGCGGTTTGTCAGCTACATAGGGCAGTGTTTGAGGAAATTGGGGATTTGATGCTGAGAGAGCTAGACTTCTGATTTTGAGTATAGGGTTTAGCATTATAGAATCGCAGAGTTGGAAGGGGCCAGTAAGGCCATCAAGTCCAAGCCCCTGCTCAATGCAGGAATCCAAATCAAAGCATTCACGACAGATTGCTATCCAGCTGCCTCTTGAAGGCCTCCAGTGTCGGAGAGCCCGCTACCTCGCTAGGTCATTGGTTCCATTGCTGTATGGCTCTAACAGTTAGGAAGTGTTTCCTGATGACCAGTCGAAATCTGGCTTCCAGCAACTTGAGCCCATTATTCCGTGTCTGACAATCTGGGATGACTGAGAAGAGTTCCTGGCCCTCCTCTGTGTGACAACCTTTCAACCACGTGAAGAGTGCTATCACATCTCCCCTCAGTCTTCTCTTCTCCAGGCTAAACATGCCCAGTTCTTTCAGTCTCTCCTCATAGGGCCTTGTTTCCAGTCCCCTGATCATCCCCCTTGCCCTCCTCTGCACCTGTTCCAGTTTGTCTGCATCCTTCTTCAAGTGCGGTGTCCAGAATTGACTTCAGCCCCCTCCTGCCTCCCTTTTTACTTACATCCAGGCCAGGGGATGGCACTGGCCATCAACTCCTCCTTAGGCTTCACAATGTCCTTGTAGAACTCCGCAGCAAGGAGAACAGGGACAACAGCAGAATTAGTTGGCTGTGCCTCTGATTGGCTCTGGCTCCACCTGTTGGACTCCCTGCCTTCTGCCCCACCTGTTCCAATTGTCACAAACCACCACTGGCTCATAGGTTTCTACCCATAGGTTCTTCCCTTTGCTGGACACTTGGGCTTTTATTCAGGGATGTGTCAAGGGTGATTCTTGCAAAGCAGGGGATTTTGTGAAATGTCCCAGGTTCAGGTGGCCTATGTAATGAAGCAGTGGTGGAAAACCTTTTTCGACCCAAGGGCCACATTCCCTTCCGGGCAGCCTTTCAGGGGCCACATGCTAATGGTGGGAGGTGCCCAAGGCACGAGTGGGTAGAACAAGAAAGGCCATTTTTTGTACAGTAGGCTGCTGTCTGCATACAGTCACACAACCTTCTCTGTCCCCCCATCCCAAGGAGAAGAGGCATGTCTAGAGGTCATGGGCACGTCCCGGCTAAGCAAACGCTTAAGGAGGGTGCAAAACAGTGCTAAAAAGGTGTGTGTGGCCTGGGGACAGTCCCGGGGACCAGAGAGAGAGGCGTGGAGGGCCACATTTTGCCTTTGGGTCTGCAGTTCCCCACCCATTTCATAGCGGAAATGTAGGGCAGGTACATGTAGATTGATCATCTGGAAAAGAGCCTTGCTTGGAACAGATGAGGCACTATTTGAAGACTGACACCGACATCCAGTGGTGTCTATCTTTATACCTTGAGTGTTCATAAGAACAGGATTAATTGCACAAATAAAAAAGATTGCACACGTCGTGTTTAAACATTGTATTATGCATTTTCATTGATTGTTGCTTGTTCCCCTGTTTCATCATCGTAAACTGCCTCGGGGTTGCAAATTAAAAGGTTGGATAAGTATTAATAAATAAATCAATAAAGCCAGCCCGGGGATCCACATCTTTACTCAGGAGATCATGTTTATTGACCAAACATTCTCAGCTGTGAATCAGAGCTGCTCATAAGCTTCACTCAGACTTGCAGCATATGGTGTTAATGCCACAGTTGATGGGAAGAGGCACGCTCGAGGGGCACCCTTCCGATAAAGGCACTCTGCACTTGCCTCCCAGCACTTTGCAGGTGGCAGACATTTGCCCTGCGTGAAAGAAACCAGTGATGAATTATTAGAGAGCAGAGATGGGGGAATCATTCAATTTCTGCTTCTCTCTGCTTCTCATTTTACCGTCCTTTAGTTCAATTTACCACGTTTTGACCTCAGTTTGCATTAAAGAAAAAACCTTCACGAAAACTGGCCAGCATTTTGGTATGCATTTCTCCTCATATGTACATTTTTACATGCAGCTTTGTGTGATGTAGATCCAGCCTTGAAAGTAATTTCCTCTAATGTAATGCATTTGTTCAGAGGTGATCATCAGCTCTATGTGTCCCCTAAATTGTAAGATGAACCAGGGTGATTTGGGGAACCGCACTAGTTTTCCTGAGTCAGATCTCACCAATTTTGTCAAGATCCCTGGATCTCAAATCACTGAGAACCAGCTCTTGTAGGCAAACAGCAGTTGCTAACATACCAGAGTCTAACACCACCCTTGCAAGGTAGGGTGCTCCTATCATGCCTAGAGCTGGAAAAGATTCAGAAAAGGGCAACAAAAATGGTCAAAGGAATGGAGCAGCTCCCCTAAGAAGAAAGGTGGCAGCATTTGGGGCTTTTTAATTTAATTTAAAGGTAGCACAATAGAAGTGCATAAAAGTATGCATGGCATGGAGAAAGTGGATAGAGAGAAATTTTTCTCCCTCTCTCCTAAAACTAGAACTTGTGGACACCGAATGAATCTGAATGTTGGAAGATTCAGGACAGACAAACGAAAGTCCTTCTTCACACAGCGCCAGGACCAGCACCAGACATGCCAGGGCCCTTGGGCATCAGTCTGCCCTGGGCCCTGGCACATGCTTGCATGCCCCACCTACCTACCACACAGGCGGAGGAACGGAAGGTCAGGCGAAGGAGTGGGAGGGAGGGTGAGCAAGGGAGCCGGCGGAGGTGGAGGACGAGGGAGGGAGGGAGCGAGCAAGTGAGGGGGGAGAGTGAGGGGGGAGGGCGAGTGAGGGAGCTGGCAGGGGCTGAGGACGAGGGAGCAGGCGAGGGTGGGAGCGAGCTGGCAGACAGCTCCCTCCCTGAGATCCACAGCAAGGAGCCTGCCACAGAAGCGAAGTGCTACTCCCCCACCATAATGAGGGGCCCTCAGGATGGCAGGTGAGCGAGCAGGCATGGGTGGGCCGGTGACCAGGAAGGCAGCTCCCTCCCTGTGATCTGCTGGAGCCTGCCTCAGAAGGGGAGTGCTACACCCCCACCATAACGAGGGGCCCTCAGGACAACGGACGAGTGAGCGAACAAGCGGGTGGAGGGCGAGGGAGAGTGGGTGGGCCACTCTCTCCCTGCTATCCATGGCACGATGCCACAGAAGGGGAGCGCTACTCCCCCACCATAACAAAGGGCCCTTTAGGGGCCTCTGTGGGCAGCTGGGCCCACAGCCAGGGCCCCACCTGGCCACCCGTTAGCGCTGGCCCTGCACAGCACATAGCTAAACTATGGAATTCACTCCCACAAGAGGCATTGATGGCCAGCAAGGAGAAGTGGAGAAGGACATGAGCATCTCCTCTCCCCCTACATGATTAATTAGGGTTTTAAACCCTAATTAAACATGTGGTTGGGACAAGGGAAAAAAGATATATATTTCCTTCTCCCGCTTGACTGTCCCCTTTTTTGATAAGCCCAGATCGCTCCTGGTGGACCTGATTTGATCTGGGTTGATCTAGGACTCCCTCAGCTGAATCCAGCCTAATTTGGTTCAGGATCCAGGATTAGGCCATGTCCAGTGAACAGCCCTACTGATCCTTAGTCCATTTTTCGCTGCTTAACTGATACATGCAATCTGATCTTATGCACACTTATTTGGCATCTTTCAGACATAGATAGCTGCCAATCAAAAGGACACAGAAACATAAGGACTTAAGACCGTAAGAACATAAGAAAAGCAGGATCAAGCCAGTAGCCCAACTAGTCCAGCATTCGTTTTTCACAGGGCACAACCAGAAGCCTTTGGGAAGCCCAAAAGCAGGACAAAAAAAAAAGGTATGTTATTAGCCTTGGATTGCCCTTAAATCAGAAATTCTTTAAATGCTGCGGGATTCTATGAATTTCTTCACTAATAACTTCAAAGTCTGATGGCCTTTTGAAATATTTCAGTGTCCATCAACTGCAAAACATTACACTCCCCTCAATGCAAATTGTGAGCACTCTGCATTAGCCATGCACCTCTGGATATTGAAAACTGAACTGAGTTTGTGCAATGCACATTTTAAAGATCCAGATGCCCACTGAAAGATTGCGAAGGGGAGACTCTGGATAAGACCTGGGCAATTGTATATGCACTCCACATGACCAGATGTGCGGTACTGGATCAATGATAGAGCATGCAGGTGTAACAGGTGGAAGGTCTTCTTCCCATTTCACAATCTGGGAAGAGAGTTTGAAAGGCTAAGGATCATGGAATGGATGGGACTGCCTTTAAGTCGATCCGACTTATGGCTACCCTGTGAATAGGGTTTTCATGGTAAGCATATTCAAACAGGGTTTACCACTGCCAGGACTGGTTCTAATGGGCGGCCAGGTTGGGCATTGGGCCAAGGGCCCCAGAGCTACAGGAGCTCCTGAGGGGCCCTCCACTCCCCTTCCACGATCCACCCACGCCCCCCACTTACCTGTCAGCCGGCTTTTTTAGCATTGCCCTTAATGAAGATGGCGGCCGCAGCTTCCCTAAGGTACTGAAGCCGCTGCCGCCATCTTTGTTGATGGCAGAGATGTGTGCGCATAGCACACACGTGTGCCATCAACAAAGATGGCGGTGGAGGCTTCATTCCCCTTAGGGAAACCGCGGCCGCCATCTTCATTAAGGGCAATGGTAAAGACTAGACAGGTAGGGGGGTCATGGGAAGGTGCATGGGGGGTTGCGTGTGCATGCATACGCACGTGCGTGCAAACACACACCGGGGGGCCAGGGCAAGCTGACGCCCAAGGGCCCCTGCATGCCTGGAGCCGGCCCTGACCACTGCCTCTCTCTGAGGCTAGTCCTCCCCAGCTGACTAGGGCCTGCTCAGCTTGCCACAGCTGCATAAGCCATCCCCTTCCTTGTCCACAACTGCCAGCTGGGGGGCAACAAGGCTCCTTGGGACTATGCAGCTTGCCCACGGCTGCACAGGTGGCAGGGCACGTAACCCCTGAGCCACTCACTGTGGGGGTGATCTTCGGCTGGTCCTTGACACCCAGGAGACACGAGCGGGGATTTGAACTCACAGCCAGGGTCTCCTCCCCATTGTGCTATACCTTGGTTAATTTTTTTTTATCATAAATGGAGAAAGAGATGCCATTTCCAGCATTTGAACCCTTTACAAAACCGTATTATTTCTTGGAGAGATGAACTGGCACTGCAGGTTTTTTTCTAGTTTTGATGCCACAGTGTTGCCTGGCTGGTCTTCTGAGGTGACCTGGCTTCTATGCTGCTCCTTTGTGTTGCAGACTGCTGGATCCCCTGCTCCTAACACCCATTCTGTCCCAGGTCACTGCTCTCCTCAGCCTTCACCACAACCAGTGCAGGCTGGTCCATTAGGGCAAACTAGTCTCAGTCTGCCCTCAACCCCCCCCCCCGCCTGCCCCCTTACTAGGGATGTGCTAGAATTCCACCAATTCGGATTTGGTACTGATTTTTCCATTAAGTCACTTATTTGTGTTCATTGTCCATTTCTGCAGCTATTTTTGGAAACAGATTTTTTTTAAAAATCTGCATCTAATATATTGATATTAATATCAATATTTTGCTGATATTTGCTTCAATTTATTGACATTTCCTTTCAAAATATTGAGATTTCCTTTAAAACTACTGATATCAATATTAATATTTTTTATTCTGAGTGGGGGGGAAACGGATCTGTAAAGGCAGCAGGTTGTGGACAAAGGAGGAACTCAAATCGATACCAGCCTGTTAGGTCGACGGAAATGCTTTCGTTTCAGCACCGGCCAACGGATCCCATCCCTGCTCCTTACATACACCCAGTCCAAGGGGGTGACGCTGACTGTCAGCTCCTCCTCCTGAGTCTGTGTGGCCCTTGCTGAATGCAGCTGGGAGGAGGATGGGGGCAAAAGTAGAATTAATTGGCCCTGCCTGTTATTGGCTCTCTGGCGCCACCTACTGTTGGACTCCCCGCTTTCTGCCCTAACGCTCCCAATGGTCGTTAGCCTCCATTGACCACAGCCACTTCAGGAACTCAAGCACAGTCTTCTACTATCAGGTGTTCTCCACAAACTCGCCACACCAGTTTTTCTCCTCCTCAGTAGTTCAGCATTGCTGCTCCTGCTCCTCTCCCGTCAGTGGCTTAACCGCCCTCCAATTGCCCCTCTCCCAGGATTCCAAGCCCCTTCGCGACAGTTGCCAAGAACCCTCAGAACCCTGAGCCATCCCTTTTTACAATTCTGCTTGTTACCTAGAAACCGGCTTCATGAAATATCAAAACAGCAAGAATAATAAACGACACAACAAAGCCACACAAATAAAGGCATCGCCTGCCAGGTGCACATGATTAAATTGTACGTCGCCTAGAGTGGCCATCGGCCAGATAGGCGACCCACAAATGAAATTATTATTATTATTATTAACTATGACAGGCAAGAATAATTACCTCCATGTTCAGAATCGGGGCCGGCCCCAGGCATGCTGGGGCCTTTGGGCACCAGCCTGCCCTGGCCCTGGTGCACGCATGCACACACGCACACACACACACGCATGCCCCACCTGCATGTGGAGGAGTGGGAGGTTGGGCAGGTGAGGGGGGCTGGATGGTTGGGGGAGGGCGAGTGAGGGGGAAGGGCGAGCAAGTGAGCAGGCGGGGCAGGGTGAGCAGTTGGGGGGTGAGTGAGGGAGTGGGCAATGTGTGGGACAGTGAGCAAGTGAGCGAGGAGGTGGAGGGCGAGTGAGCGAGCAGTTGGGGGAAGGTGAGCAGGCAGGAGGGAGGGACAGTGAGAGGGAGAGCGGAATGGGAGCTCTACTCCACCATCATAATGAGGGACCCTTCAGGGGGCCCTGTGGGCTGCAGGGCCCTCGGCCAGGTCCCCACCTGACCGCCCTTTGGAGCCGGCCTTGCTCAGAATCAATGTGTTCTGATTACCAAAGGTTGGGGACAGGGACAGCTCTGCCATTGTGGTGTGGAGAAAGTGGCTGGGAAGAAAACCTCTCTTGTAATGCTAGAATTCAGGGAAGATTCAGGGCAGACAAAAGAAAAAAAACACTTCACACTGCATGTTTTAACCATGGAATGCACCCCCATAAGATGTCACAAACAGGGATGGAAGCACCAGCTGATTTCAGTTCTCTGCTTCTCTTAAATCCGGTTCTCCACGTTTCTGCAGCAATTTGTGATTTTTTAAAATCCTCATGAAAATTATTCAGCATTTTAGTGCAACTTTATCCTGATAAACATATTTTTGTAGGCAGTTTTGAGTAATGTACACATTTTTCCTAATGTAATGCAGTTGTGTTGGTTATTCTAACCAATATATTCATTTTTATGTGCACTTTGTAGGCTGGTGATGTCCAGCACTATTTCCCTCAGGCAAGACAAGTTATGCAAGCTCAGGACTGGTGACTGGGAACAGTGGTGGACAGGTGGAGAATTAATAAATTGAGCTGTTGTTGTTGTTGTTGTTGTGTGCCTTCAAGTCGATCAGGACTTATGGCAACCTTATGAATCAGCGACCTCCAAGATCATCTGTCATGAACCACCCTGTTCCGATCTTGTAAGTTCAGGTCTGTGGCTTCCTTCATGGAATCAATCCATCTCTTGTTTGGCCTTCCTCTTTTTCTACTCCCTTCTGTTTTTCCAAGCATTATTATCTTTCCTAGTGAATCATGTCTTCTCATTATGTGTCCAAAGTAGGATAACCTCACTTTCATCATTTTAACTTCTAGTGATAGTTCTGGTTTAATTTGTTCTAACACCTGTTATGGACACTTTGAAGTACCATTACTAGGCCTGCTGGCCAAATATGATTGCCTGTATGTTAGACCTAATGGCAATAAGCTTGCTTTGGGCCCATAGAATGAGGCTTGCTCGACTAAAGCTTACTTTAGCATACGAACCAAGGCAATAGCATAAGCAACAAGGCAACAAGCTGGTGGAAAGTTTTTGAAACTTGCTTCTCAAAGCTTGCAGTAGATTCTCGCCTCCGCATGGGATGTATAGACAGGATGTATAACCACAGGATGTACACGCTGGCAAAGCACGTCAGTGGATGGAAAGAACAAGTGTACTGGCAACCGGCCAGAGGGCGGTGACCCGATGGTTCTCTATGGGACAGATGGAAACTGTGATGGGAGGGGGAGCGAGTTGAAGCAGATAAAAGGCTGTCTAAATGTAACCACTGTGGACTCTTCCTGGGAGTGTTAGCCCCGGAGAGTGTCTCGCTTTTGCAAAAGCACTTGGCTAGTAATAAATCTCATATTGGTCTCTTCTCTGGAGTCATTGGAGCCTCCTCCAGAGGCAACGAATCTACCATTTGTGTAACACACCCAAATATCTGTCTTTTTTGCAGTTCATGGTATGCTCAAAGCTTTCCTCCAATTAGTAAGATTTTAATTGCACAATTTCTCCCCACCCATGTGTAACAACCCTGCGCAAGAATAAATATTGGGACTGGTGTTTTTCAACTTGTTCATAAATGATTTAGATCAAGTGTCGCCAATCGTTTTGGACCAGGGGCTACATTTTGACATTTGAGAGAATGCTGTGGGCACCAGTTGCAAGATGGCTGTTCTGTTGTGGCTGTCTTCTGTTTTCCAATGAAGGATCATTCTTCCTTCTGAGCAACCTTCCAAAGGCCACATGCTAAGGGTGGATATGGTCAGAGACAAAGGTAGACAAAGCAGGAAGGCAAACCTTTTACTTTGGTGCCCTCGGCTCCTTTTTACACATGCCTGCACACCCCTCTCGGTCCTCCGTCCAATCAAGGAAGTGGCATTATCAGACTGCCAGAACATTTTTCCGGCTTGCAAAAACTCTCATGGAGGGTGCACAGCAGGGCCAGTGAGGGCTGTGCAGCAGGGGAGAGTTCCAAGGGCCAGGCAGAGAGGCTTGGAGGGCCATATGTGGCACGCGGCCCTATACTTCCCTGCTCCTGTTCTAAATGGGAAGATGATGCTGACTTTTTTTTTATAGAATGCAATGAAAAATGAGCTAATTGTTTTCTTCAAGTGACCTAATTTTTAGGAGCAAATAACAAATCACACGCACTAGAGCAAAATGATGATGCAGTTTGATTTTATTCATAGTGGAAGCTGAAGGAGAGGAAGAGATCCTTGAGTTGTTGTTATGTGCCTTCAAGTCGATTACGACTTATGGCGACCCTATGAATCAGCGACCTCCAAGAGCTTCTGTCGTGAACCACCCTGTTCAGATCTTGTAAGTTCATGTCTGTGGCTTCCTTTATGGAATCAATCCATCTCTTGTTTGGCCTTCCTCTTTTCCTACTCCCTTCTGTTTTTCCCAGCATTATGGTCTTTTCTAGTGAATCATGTCTTCTCATTATGTGTCCAAAGTAGGATAACCTCAGTTTCAACATTTTAGCTTCAAGTGATACTTCTGGTTTAATTTGATCTAACACCCAATTATTTGTCTTTTTTGCAGTCCATGGTATGCACAAAGTTCTCCTCCAACACCACATTTCAAATGAGTTGATTTTTCTCTTATCCACTTTTTTCACTGTCCAACTTTCACATCCATACACAGAGATCAGAAATACCATGGTCTGAATGATCCTGACTTTAGTGTTCAGTGATACATCTTTGCATTTGAGGACCTTTTCTAGTTCTCTCACAGCTGCCCTCCCCAGTCCTAGCCTTCTTCTGATTTCTTGACTATTGTCTCCATTTTGGTTAATGACTGTGCCGAGGTATTGATAATCCTTGACAAGTTCAATGTCCTCATTGTCAACTGTAAAGTTACATAAATCTTCTGTTGTCATTACTTTAGTCTTCTTGACGTTCAGCTGTAATCCTGCTTTTGTGCTTTCCTCTTTAACTTTCATCAGCATTCGTTTCAAATCATTACTGGTTTGTGCTAAGGGTATGATATCGTCTGCATATCTTAAATTATTGATGTTTCTCCCTCCAATTTTCACACCTCCTTCATCTTGGTCCAATCCCGCTTTCCGTATGATATGTTCTGTATACAGATTAAACAAATAGGGTGATAAAATACACCCCTGTCTCACACCCTTTCCAATGGGGAACCAATTGGTTTCTCCATATTCTGTCCTTACAGTAGCCTCTTGTCCAGAGTATAGGTTGCGCATCAGGACAATCAGATGTTGTGGCACCCCCATTTCTTTTAAAGCATTCCATATTTTTTCATGATCTACACAGTCAAAGGCTTTGCTGTAGTCTATAAAGCACAGGGTGATTTTCTTCTGAAATTCCTTGGTCCGTTCCATTATCCAACGTGTGTTTGCAATATGATCTCTGGTGCCTCTTCCCTTTCTAAATCCAGCTTGGATGTCTGGCATTTCTCGCTCCATATATGGCAAGAGCCTTTGTTGTAGAATCTTGAGCATTACTTGACTTGCATGGGATATTAAAGCAATAGTTCGATAATTACTGCATTCCCTGGGATCCCCTTTCTTTGGAATTGGGATATAATTCATGCCGTAGCAGCTTCATGAAATGAAAATTAAGAGAGATTCCAACTTCTATGTAAATTCTGTCCACCGATGATCAAACGATGGAGCAGCATTGGAAACCTTCCTATTTAATTTGTTATGCTAGAGAAAATGGGGGGAAATTTGTTTTTATTCACAACCATTAATATCATGTATAATTTATACATTCTGGGTCACCGTTTGAAATCAGTTGAACCTCAGGAATAAAATATTAGAACTTTTACTTAAATGTGATGCAAACTCTCAAAGTTCTGATTTTATTCCTCCGGTTCATGCCTTTATTGTGGGGTGGGGGGAGAGAGCGAGAAAATCAGATCTGAAATTATACAACCCTGAGAGTGGCTGTATAGTATAGCCAGTGTGGATTTTTCACATTCTGCAATGTTAAATTGAAAATACCCCCTATGCCATTCTGATATTTCCCATAAGCTTATTTCAAAACAAAATCTTACAAAACTTATAGTCCTGAACTCAGAAACTCTTGCTTAACAACCCTCTAAATTTTCATGGCGATGCGCAAAACAGTCAGAGAATTGAGATATCAAAGTATAAAAAGAGAGAGAGAAACCAGACCCCTGTTGGATTTCTTTCTGTCGTAGTTCTCATAATGTGTTGAAATTCATTAAAAATCACCCATGTTCAAAGAATACCTATAATGCAATTACTGACCTTGCCCCATACTCTGACCTTCATGTTCTGAAGTTTAAAAGTTAAAAAAAATGCCTGGCTGATTTTTAATTAATTTAAGAAATTTAACATTGAAGTCACAGCTGTTTGCCTTGGCTAATCAGGTGGTCACACCCATGCCAGATCTTCCCCCAAAGAATCCTGGGAAGTGTAGTTTGCAAAGGATGCTGAGAGTTCTTAGGAGACTCCTATTGCCCTGACAGAGCTCCAGTGGCCAAAGTCATATACCAGTTAGCCCCTCTTCTGGGGATTGTAGCTCTGTGAGACGAATAGGGCCTCTCCTAGCAACTCTCAGCATTGTTCACTAACTACACTTCCCAAGATTCTTTGAGGAAAGCCATGACTGTCTAAAGTGAAATAAACGTCTGGTGTGGATGTGGCCAGGGACAGCTTTGGTTTAAATCTGAGTGGAAGACTACATGTGCCTGCTGTAGAAACCCTGAAAAACAAGGATATGTTTACAAAGTTTTTCTTTTGGAAAGAAAAGGGGCTTTCCCTCTACCCAGTGCCCACCCACCCAATTTCCTCCCCTCCCCCTCCCTCCCTCTCCCCTTTCTCCCCTTCTCTTCCCCTTACCCCTCCTCCTTGCTTCTCCTTCAAGTCAGTTTCGCCCATCCTAAGCATGATTGTAGAGGAGTAATTCCCCTTGAACTAAAAAAGCATGTAAATTATTAAACCTGCCCTCCCCACCAATCCACTCACTTTCCCCCTTTGCCTCTCCCTGTCTCCTCCTCCTCCCCATCCTTGGTCAGTTTTAACTATTCTAAGCATGACTGCACTAGAGTAAATCCCATTGAACTCAAGCATGCAAATAATCAGTCCTGCCTTTCTCCTCCCCTCCCCCCTCTCTTCTCCTTTCCTCTCCTTCCCCTGCCCTCCTTCCCATCACCTCTCCCTTCCTCCTTCCTCCCCTCCCCTCTTCCTCCTCCCTCCTCCCCCATCTACTCAAGCCCTCCCTCCTCCTCCTACTCCATGGTCTGTTTTGTCGCTCGTGTGAATAAGCGCGTGCCCAGTTCCAGTGTTAGCCGGCAGTGAATAACCAGAGAACAGAAACAAGTGCAGACTTCTGAAAGTTTTAAGAGTCCTTTACTTGAGTTATAGACACAAGCCTCAGACACAGACAATCCAGCTTCACTTTCCTCCATAGACTTTTCCCCCACACTCAGCTGGCTGAGCTCTCCAGCCTTTATCTCCCTGGTTGCCTTGGCACCGCCAGGTGTTGGCCTTGACAGGCTTGCCAAGCCTCTGCTAGCAGCTTAACCCATGCTCTGCTATTCTCTGCTTTAGTCTTCATGGAAAAAACACCAGACAGTCATGCCTATGGGTCAACAGCTCCCACCTTTTCCATTAAGACTATTTATCATACATGTTTAACTCCATTTTACATGCATTTCATCATCCATTTTCAGCAATACATTTTCAGTTACAGCAATACATTACAGTTTACAGTTTCATTTACAGAGTACGTTGCATAATACATCTCATTTCCAGGATGCTTCATTTCACAGTCATTACACTTTAGGTTTCACACACTCTAAGTATAATGTGTCCTCATCCAGTTCTCTGTGTGTGCATGGCTCATTGCCCTTTACTGTGGCAATCCTAAATCTGTCAGGTGGCACACCCAAATTTGCTCTTTCTGAACGTCTCAAAGGTTGTGCTTCTTCTGTTTTCACCGCCTGTGATCTTTCAGGTAATGTGGGTGCATTGGATGAACTGTTCAAAGTAACCATTGTATCCCACTCTGAGTCTGACACCTTTATGCTTCGACTCAAGACCACCTGTCTTTCACTGGGAACCCACACCCTATAAAATGCATTTTGAAATCCGAGCACATTTTCCTTTTGTGCATTTGGAGCCAACTTCCCATGCTTTTTGCTTTTGGGAACATGAACCCAGCACTTAGCTCCAAACCTCTCAATGTGATTCAGCCTCGGCTTTTTGCCTGTTAGCCTCTCATATGGCGACATTCCGATGGCTCTATGCAGTACCCTATTCTGGATATATGCTGCATACATTATGCATTCTCTCCAAAATGCATTAGACAACACTGAGTCTGTAAGCATGGCTTTTGTCACCTCTTGCAGTGACACACTTCTCGCCTTTGCGATCCCATCCTGAACCGGTGAACCTGGGGCAGTGACTTGCTGTGCTATGCCTTTCTCTTCCAAGTAATCTCTCAAGGCTTTACTCATGAACTCTCCCCCCTGATCGCTTCGTATGTGCCTAATTGTCACACCATGTTGCGTCTGTATCTTCTTTGACAAACAGCTTAAGTTTCCCTTCTGCTTCACTTTTCCTTTTAAGCAGATACACATTACAAAACCTCGTGTAATCGTCTACAATGACCATAAAATACTTCACACCTCCTTGCGACTTTTCAAATGGTCCTGCAAGGTCTACATGAATCAACTGATATGGTGCATCTGTAGTGCTGTCTGCTTCCTTGTTAATGTTAGCCACCGTGGACTTTGCCTGGCTACATGCATTACATTCATAATATTCACCACATTCTTTTATTTTCATGTCTTCACTATACTTTGGGGTTTTCTCTATTGTCTCATTATGAACGTGTCCCAACTTCCTGTGCCAGTCATGTACACAGTTCTCATGTGGTTTGCTATTAGCTTTCAGTGTAGCACACCCTGCGTGTCTGCATTGCACATAGAACAGAGAGTCTTTCAAAATCCCTTGCATACACACTTAATTTCCCTTTACAATGTTACATCTCCCTTTTTCAAATATCACTGTGTAATTCATTTCATTAAGCTTCTTCACTGACAATATGTTACAGTCAAGATCTGGTACAAACAACACATCAGTAATAATTGTATTAAGCTTACATAATCTGACAGACCCTCTTGCCAAAACGTCACGTCTGGATCCATCCGCCAAAAGCACCGTCTCCGTCACTGGCCTCGAGGTATGAAACATTTTTAAGTCTTTTACAAGACAATGAGATGCTCCCAAATCACAGATCCATTCGCTTGGCTCTGATTTATGAGTTTTCGTGCTAATCAGCTGCACGCTTGATTGCTGCCAGCTTCTCCCTCTACGCTTCACTGCACAGTCTCTAAGTAGATGATCCATCGAGTTGCAACAATAACACGCCTTTAGTCCATTGACTCTGCCTTTGAACAACTTCTGTTTGTTTTCTCTTTGCTCAGCTGCGTTCTTCTCTTTGCATTCCTGGCATCTCTGGTACTCCTGAAGCAATTTGCCGCCAACATAATTCTCTGTCAATCCTACGTTGTCCATAGCCTCGATCGATGTCACTAGCGGGTCCCACATCTCGTCCAAAGATGACAGGATTAGATACACCTTTTGCAGTTGGCTGTGAATGATTTCTCTCTCCTCCAGCTCCACAAACAGTCTCTGAAATTCCATGAGATGCTCAGACATAGTTTTCCCTTCAACTAGTCTCATCTTGTATAATTGATGCGCCAGATATATTTTACTGCTCGCTGTCTGGCGTACATGAATTCTGTTCAAAGTCTCCCACACGTCTTTCGCTGTGTTCTGGTCCTTTGCATACAGCAACTGTGAATCAGATAATGCAAGAATAAGAAACGCTCTTGCCTTCTCGTCTCTCCGCATCCAAGCCAGTTGCGGAGCTGATGGGGGAGCTCTCTCTATAACCTCCCAGAGGTCCTCTTTGATCAGGAAAGCCTGCATACGAAGTCTCCAGCTGGAATAATTCTTTTCTGTCAGCCGCTCAAGAGGCATGCTTGCTGCCAACATCACCATGTTCAGCACCTCTCCAACACTCGGCCACGTTCCTCAGCTTCTCTCAGCTTGCTTGTGCCTTTCAGCCCCTAAGCCTGGGCTACAGTCTTCACAACTGCACTGGTTCTACTGGTTTCTACTGGTTTGCACTGGGCAATCTGGGCCCATAACCCCTGTCGTTCGTGTGAATAAGCGCGTGCCCAGTTCCAGTGTTAGCCGGCAGTGAATAACCAGAGAACAGAAACAAGTGCAGACTTCTGAAAGTTTTAAGAGTCCTTTACTTGAGTTATAGACACAAGCCTCAGACACAGACAATCCAGCTTCACTTTCCTTCATAGACTTTTCCCCCACACTCAGCTGGCTGAGCTCTCCAGCCTTTATCTCCCTGGTTGCCTTGGCACCGCCAGGTGTTGGCCTTGACAGGCTTGCCAAGCCTCTGCTAGCAGCTTAACCCATGCTCTGCTATTCTCTGCTTTAGTCTTCATGGAAAAAACACCAGACAGTCATGCCTATGGGTCAACATGTTTCACCTATCCTAAGCATGATTGCAGGTCAGTAAATCCCACTGAACTCAATAAGCATGCAAATGATCAATCCATTCTCAGCAAACTTGGACAAGATTCCATTTCTTACCTCCAGGATTAAAAAGCAGAGAAATTCACTAATAGGCAAAAAAACTTTGCGGTTCAAGAATGTAACTATAGCCAACAGATATTTCTTTAAAAAGCAGGGAAATTGGGCAGCTATATAATGCACCAAGGCAGCGGCGTCACTAGCGGGAGTGCAGGGGGGTGCAGACCTCCGGCGCGCACCCTCCCAGGTGCATGGACAGGGTGGTTGGTCTTGTGCGCTCACGCATGCACTCACCATGCACTCCAGGCTGGTGGTGGAAGGCCCGTCCCGGCTTCACCGCCAGCAAGCGGGCGCCAGCTTTTGGTTTCGCCTGCCCGCCTCCGAGGAGGAGTTGGCTGCGCCGACCCGGAGTGCTTCTCGGCTCCTTTGCCAGCCAACGGAACGGGGCAGGGCGTCTCTTGGTGTCACCCCCCTCAGGGTGTCACCTGGGTGCGGTCCGCACCCTGGTAGTGATGCCCCTGCCCCAAGGGAACAGGAGACTTGACCTCCTCTCTGAGACATTGTACTGCCCTACCAATTTGTCAAAATGCAAACACAATTTGGGTTGGTTTTTCATAGTCCAATCCACTGCTGTGCAGCTTGGAAGAATTTGGTAAAGTGTTTGGTAACAATACATGGGGGAGGGCAGAAACAGGAGTCCACAATATTTTTAAAACTTGGATGAAACAGAAAGGTTTTATTTTTAAAACAACAAAAGTCAGTAATTAAAAGAACATTGCTTCCCAGCATGGTTGGGGCAGTCCATCTCAAAATATCCTCTCTCTGCTTGCCAATGAATGAATTTTCAAATGGAAAGAAGTGCAAGCGGAGGACCTAAGAACAACACGCACCCCATTTTTGCTGTTATAAAAAATTACAAATAGACATAAGATGTTTCCATGAAGAAGGAAGACTCACCATTTACAGCAGCCATAGAGTAGGCTGCAGTACCCAATGGACACACTTCCAAGAGGGCATATGAAAAGGTAACAGACGTTATTAACATCGTTACATGGTATGAAGCCAGCTTTAACTTCCATTTTTCCTGCAGAAAGAAACCAAGAAAGAAAAATATCCATCCTGTTGCATGGAAACAGGTACATGAACGTCTTGAAGCATTCCCATGAAGTAGAGATGAAATGAAATTATTCTCAGTTTATTCACAGAATTTGACATGAAACTGATTACATACTAACATGTCCCCACTGAGCAGCCAGCTACTCATTCATCCTTCTGTGTGTCTCTCTGACTTCTTGGCTTGCATTTCCCTGCAGCCAGCGGCAGAGTTGCCAGGTCTGACAGAAGCTACAGGGAGAGATGGGGGAGAGGGAGGAGAGCAGGGGGAGCAACAGCTGCCTTCATTCCCTCTGAAAAAATAAATATGATTACATTTCAATTCCACCTTTTCCTCTAAGGAGCTCAAGGTGGAATCCAAATAAGGTTCTCCCCTTCCTGATTTTATCCTCACAACAACCCTGTGAGGTAAGTTGGGTTGAGAGATAGCGACCATCCCCAGGCCACCCAGGGAACTTCATGGCTGAGCAGAGATTTGAACCCTGGTCTCCCAGGTCCTAGTCCACAATTCTAACCACTGCGCCATGCAGCTTGCTGCATTACTTGCACATAGAGGGCAATACATGTTGAAAGGAGGCTGGGAGCTATGCATTTGGTCACACTGCTCTTCCTTGCCCCACTGTTGCAATCATTGTGCTCAGCTTAGGACTCACAGCAGGGAGGTTTCTCTATTCATGGAAGATCCTGTACCAAGGTGCTAAATTGTGCATTTGTAGATAAAGGTCCCAACTGCAGATTACAAGGCTGAACACGGCCATGACAATGTTGAGGGCAGGAGGAACAGTGCAATGCTGGAAGTGGGTCTAAATGCACAGCCTCAATGATCCTTTCAACGTGTGCTTGCCATCTACATGCAAGTAATATGTGAAGAGGGTTACTGTCACTCTCCACTCTTTAAATTCAGAAACCCTCTGAGCAGGTGGCATTGCAAAAGTTACAAGCACGAGGTGATCACCTGGGTCATCCTTTGAAAGTGACAGGAAATGAAAGTGAACGGGAGGGATGGGAACTTAAAAAATTCCTGACCAAACAAATTCCAAATGAAATGCAGAGAACTGAATTTAAGATAGGAAAAATGAGACTGAAATTGACAGATCCGTCCCTCGCAGCCAGGGCACACAAATATTCCCACAACTGCTTTTCAGACAGATCCAAAACCATCCCCATTCCTTTTCCATGGTTACAACTGCTTCTGTCCTTACTATCACAAGTGGTTTTCTCTCTTTGTTCAGACATTGAAGTCACACAAACACACAAATTCCAGTGAAGGTAACAAAGTGACACTATTTCAGACAACACACAATTAACTATGAAACTCAGTACCACTAAATTTAATGTTGATCATCAAAGATCATGGAAAATAACTCGGTCAAGCAATTCAGCCATGAGTGATGGCAGTATATCCGGGATGACAACAGACAGAATGGCCATCTCCAACCGGTTCTGCTAGAAACTTCCAGTACTGCAAAAAAGGAGGAAAACTCCTTTGCTACCACCAAGATGGTTCTCTCAGCCTTCCTTTCCAAAACATAGTTGTGAGTTGCTGTGACTTGATGCAGTGGAAAAGTTGACATGGTCACTGGGCATGTGGAGATTCCTGATGACCACTGAGTCATTGTGTCTCTTTGTAAGTTCTGTCTGTCTGGATTTTGTCCTCAGCATTTAGAGAGTTCTTTTGACTTCCGGTTTCCTTCTTTTCTGGTAAGAAGCACGTCTATTTTGCTCTCTGTTTGTTTCTAGAAAAAAGCTTTCAAAATCATTTCCAAAGCTCTGTCTTTAACTTTTTGGGGGGGCAAATCTTCACCTTTAATGATATAATTCAAGCCAAATGTCTCAAAATACTTCAATCTACTACAGTTTTATTACTGCTGACTAGAGCCTAGAGACGCTTGTTAATTAAAGGAGCGGAGCGCCTTTAGCACCCGGCTGACATCCACAGCAATAACATCAGCTCAAGATAACAGATTAAGCTGTAAAAGAACTCAATTAAAAACAATTCACAGCCTCTCTAAAACCTACCCTTCGACACTGAGTGTGTGAAATATCTTTACACTCTTTTATACTCGAATAAGTAATGGAGCTAATAAAGAATCGCCAACAAGAATTGATAACAGGCACAGCAGGCATGACTCAGACCAAAATGTCCCAAACAAAAATTATGAACTACTTCACATCTATTCCTGAGCCACCGCATTCTTTACATTATTCTCAAAGTCCCCAGCAAATAAACCTTCCTTCGACAACGTTCCATGAATGGACTTTAGAGCAACCCTTTTCAATCAAAGCATACGCTGCTCATGCAGCTGCAAAGAGTCTGGCTGAGGAACTGCTAGATGCTGGCTTCAATGCCACCATTAACTCAGTGCACGACGGACCTCCATCCGAGGCAATTACCATTGACTCATACAATGACTCACAGAGACATCTAACGTCCTCCCCAGAGATGAGTCAAGAGCAACATCACCTAACCTCGCTATCTGCCTCTACTTACATGACTTCCAAAACACCTAGAGCGGGATGGCAAGCCCTCCTTTTTGAAGAGCTGAGCCTAGTCAAGAATTACATAGTAGAAACCAACAACTTACTGACTACTCTGGTGAGATCTCTAGGCTCCCAAAATCTTCACTGCAACTTGACACAAGGTACTCAGACAACCTTTTCTACACATGCTTTCAACAAGAAAATGAACAAAAAAAGACTGAATAAGATTAAACACCTACCCCCGAAAGAAAATCTTACAGAAGCTGCAAGGCAGAAGCAAACAGGAAACCTTAAAAAACCAAAAAACATTAAAAACATCAAACCAAACCAAGACAAGAAAATGAACTACAAGCCATTGTTTAAGCTTTTGGACCCTCGATTAACGATCGATTCCTGGACCAATACTAACTATAACCGTATGCAAAAGAAAGGTACACCCCTAAACCAAGAGGGTAAATCTACCAGAACTGACCTTTCAGATGGGGCCTGGGATCGAAGCCCTCCACTATCCTCATCACAACTGGCTACTGTATCACCTCAAATTAAACCTCAAATCCACCCTTGGAACTTAGTTTTACAGCCGGACAAAGTGATAGTGATTTACAACCAGAGGACACCTGGACGTTGGCCTTCCTTCCCAAGTATTTCCTTCTTGGACAGTTGTTTTGCTCAATCTCTTCGCCCCTTGTACCATACGAACTATATTAAATCAATGACCAATGTATCCGTTAAAACCGGACAATGGCGCCTGATTGTTACCCTTCACTCCCCTGTTATTGCCAATCAGATTTACCATAGAAGAGAGGATTTGAAGTCAAGGGGACTAAATATTCATCAATATTACATTAATTCTGCTCCCCCTATTCCGTTAGTGCCCTACCTCTCATAATCCCCTGGAGAAATCTTGTCCTCGGCAGAACTACCAACAAATCTCAATCAAAATTTAACTCTCTCACAGTACAGTACATTGTCAACCAGCACTTCGGCCCCTCATTGTCGGACTCAAGCCTTGACAACACTAATGCATGAACTAGAGCCGGAGGAGATCCAACTCACGGAATTATATTCCCAACTTTCCAACAATGAACGTGAGATGATTCTTAATAAGCTTCTCCAACTAATTCAACAGTTAGTGGATACAAATCGGACCCCTCTTGACAAAAAATCTCTGTCTCCTCTCTCTGACTCTGACTCCGATTCAACTTCTCCCAAGGCAATACAGATGTGGAATAAACATACGGGCCCTACTAAGACATCTGGTGCAGTTTTTGTCGACACAACAGGACTTCTCAACCAAATTAATGAAATACACTGACATCCGCTCCATTTATCAATTCCTTTACAGGGAAACATTTCAACCCTCCTAACGTCTTCCTTCAACAATCAGAATCATTCGCTGTCGGATGCCCCTTGGTGTCTTCTATCTTGGAATATAGCAGGATGGAATTCCAAGCAAAATAATCCTGATTTGACCAATTATTTGAATAAATATGATATAATCTTTCTACAAGAAACCTGGTCCACACAGAAATTAACACTCAATGGATATGCCTCCTTTGATTTACCAGCACTTACATCCAATGGAAATTTGAAAGGCAGAGCTAAAGGAGGTATGGCCATACTAATATCCACCACATTGACTGTGCACTTCCAAAACCTTCAATCTTGTAATAATGTTGCTATGGCTGTCCTGCTGTCGTTCCATAGAATATCTTTATTTTTAATCAACGTATATATGCCTCCAGGTTTGTCAAGGGAGCATAATGATCAAATGTGGGATGCCTTGGATAGTTACATTACAGAACTAGAGTCCCGGTTTCCCAAAGCCCAACTAACCATCATGGGTGATTTTAATGCCAGAATCGGCCCCAATAAGGAGATTCTACTTGCTTCGAAATTATGGGGGGGGGAGGACAATGCCCACTATATTCCTGCCGTCGATAGGAACTCCAAGGACCCCAGGGTCAATTACCAGGGAATCTGTCTGACCCGTCTAATTGGAACCCGAAATCTTATAATCCTGAATGGCCTTAAGCCTCTGGAGCTATGCGCGGAATACACGTACATCTCAAGTAGAGGAAGCAGCGTGATCGGCTATGTAATCCTCTCTCACCAGTTACTGAATTTAACATCTAATTTTGCTGTGGGCAAGAGGCAAGATAGCGATCATCTACCTCTAACCCTTGCACTCCACTTAAAAGAGAAGTGTCGCCTAGTAAAACAGCTCAACCAAGCAGTTAACTCAGCATACTTGACTCACAAGAGATCTATTTGGTCTCTACACTTAGCCAACAAAGTAGCTGCCTTTATTTCCTCCTCTTCGGCCATGGCCCTCCACGAACAACTAGAGAAGGCCTCCAACCACCAAACGGCATTAAACGCCTATGAGACTCTGGTTATATCCCTAAACTCCATCTTAGCTCCAGACTCTAACAACACTAGATGGTATTCTAAAACTGGCTCCCCTAGATGGTTTGACAGGGAATGCCGAAACACCAAGAGACACCTAAGACAAATCTATCTCTGTTATTGCCAGCAAAATGCTAGCACCCTTCCCTCTGAATATTACACCATCAAAAAGAAATACAAAACTCTAATAGCCACCAAAAAGTGCCAAGCAACCCAAGAAGGCTGGAAGTCCTTAATTAATGCAGCTAACTCAAAAAAATCTAAAATTTTCTGGTCCCTAGTCTCCGGAGCTTTGAAGCCCAATCTCCAAGCTCCATGTATAATACCACCACACATATGGGAACAGTATTTTACAGATTTGCATGTGTCCACCCGAGATATCTCTACTAACTATCCTTTTACTTTTAATATTGGGAATCTCCCTGACTGGCCACCTGTCCAACACACTGAAATAATAGACCTAATTGTTGCCCTGAAAGCAGCCAAGGCCCCGGGTGGTGATAATCTACCCCCAGAGATTCTGAAATGCCATCAAGACTGGTGGGCCTCTATATTAGCTAATCTATTTACAATCATTAAGACAGGCCATATTCCGGAGGACTGGTACGAAGCTATAGTGATCCCCATTTACAAGAAAGGCTCCAGAGAGGAACCCACTAACTATAGGCTGATTAGCCTCCTTTCGGTAATTGGAAAACTCTATGCCAGTTACCTAAAATGGAAACTATCCATGTGGATAGAGGAGGAGAACATCCTGGGCCCTGAACAAACAGGTTTTAGGAGAGGCAGATCTGTCTTGGATCACTGCCTACTACTTAATCACTTGGCAGAAAAATACAGGAATCGAATTGGAAGTGGCCTATATGTTGCATTTGTCGACCTAAAATCAGCCTTTGATTCCATCCCAAGGGATAAATTATGGGCCAAATTAGCAAAAACCTCAATCGATAAAAGACTCCTATGCTTTATTTACAATCTACATCAGAACACTTCTGTACGTGTCTGATGTGGACGCGATGGGGGTTTAACCAACTCGATTCCCTCAACAAAAGGGGTTAGACAGGGCTGTGTCCTGGCCCCCCTGTTGTTCAACCTATTTATGAATGATCTACATCTAAGATGCTTTTCTGCAACCTTCCACTCCCCTAAAGTAGGTAACCACAGATGCCCCATTCTGCTATACGCAGATGATGCGGCCTTACTATCATTCTCCATCATTGGCCTAAAACGACTGTTCAGAACATTTATGTTATATTGCTCTGATAATAAGCTCACTATTAACTTCTCCAAAACAAAAAATTTAGCTTTTTCAAAACGATCTTCAGCCTCTGATTGGATAATTAATGGTCATCAAATTTCTCAGGTTACGACTTATAAATACCTTGGTATAACTTTCCATTCCTCTCTTTCTTGGGCCCCCCATATCCGGGCGGCCATTATGACGGCCCGGACAACAACAAAAAGCATTCTACGCTTTTTTTTACACCAAAGGGGGGCAATATATTCCGGCAGCAATTCAGGTTTTCAAAGCAAAGGTTAGCTCTCAACTCCTCTTTGGCGCTCCGCTTTGGATTAGCACATACAATTCTTCTATAGAATCACTTTTCTCTAACTTCTTATGAAAAATTTTTGCCGTCCCTAGGTGTGTTACGAATGCTGCTCTTAGATTAGAAGCTGGCCAATCCTCACTTGAATATCATGCATGGGCACTTGCTTTTAACTTCTGGATCAAATCTCTTTTGATTCCCCATCTGGCTATACAGAATCCCTTTGGAAAGACAATTACCAATCACTCTGGATGAAAACATTTCATGACAAACTTCCCAGATTAGGTCTATCATTAGAATACTTATCATCGCTAGACCCATCAATGGCCAAAGGTACCATTCAAACACGACTTAGGGATATAGAATTACAAAGCTCAACAGCAGCAGCTTCCAAAGTTTGCTCTCCCTTGCACCTTAACTTGGCCTTCAATCCCAATAATTATGCACCCTATTTAGATTTTCTAACTGTTCCAAAATATAGAATCGCATATACTAAAGCCAGATTCAACTGCTTAACTTCAGCCGTTTTGGAAGGGAGATATCGGGGTATCCCTTATATTCTTCGCATTTGCCCTTGTAAATTAGGCGCTATAGAATCACTCACCCACGTTTTCCTGGATTGCCCATTATACTCTTCCGAATGCAAGGAATACCTGCTTTTAATCATTAACAAATATACGAACCAATCCCCTGAGCACTTGTTAACCTGCTTGTTGAGAGGCTTGAACAGAAATTCTACCCTGTCTGTAGCTAAATTTGTCCATGCAGCCCAGCTCAAAAAAGCACAAATTTTAATCTGAAGCTCTCACCAATGTTTTATTTTGATGTTTTATTTTAAATCAGCTACCCAATATCTCCACACCTGTCCGATATAATATTTTATCTATGTAACATATACACCTATAGATTTTATATACTTATGTACCATAATACCTTTTTATGTATATGTATTCTCATGACCTGGTACTTCCATGATTGTTATGGGTCTATGACCGCAATAAACATATTTGATTTAGAGAGTTCTTTCCTCATGTTTAAAAGCCCTTGCAACTGTGCAACTTGCAAGCAGGCTTGAGCTACCTAGTTCCTATTGCAAAAATGGAGCACTGCCCACCATTGAAATTATAGGAGACTATTTTCTATGAACATCACAATTACCTTCTTCCTCCAAAGCTTCCTTCTCCAAAATTTCAACGTAAGCTGCTAGCAAAGCTGGGTCTTGGTCCTGAAGGTCAGCCAACTTTTCCAAAGCCTCTCCCTGTTGCTTCTCTTCTTGATCCAGACCTGCATCCTCAGCCTGTGCACTGCAAAAGAAGACCACTGCGAAGAAAAGAGACAAATTTCATGGCTCTTGCAAGATTTGTTAGGGCCACTGCAAAGAGCCACAAGGACAGACTAGCAAGGGTGATGCCTGCAGAGAGTTGATGCCTACATATTTATATTAAATACTGGACGGAAGCCAAGACGGGTGCCCTAATGGGCCACATTTCATTGTCTTTGAAGTAGCACTCTTGATAAGGGGATAAGATAATGTTGCATATGGCACTGAAGACAAGTTATTCTTAGTGATTTAATTATCTTTGAAGTTGCCCCCAAATCTCTAGGGATGTTTCAGAACTGCAGTCTTTGTATTGACACTGTTGGTGTTGCTAATAACCCATTGATCCCCATCTGCTGAACTGGTTGCCTCCCCATCAGGCAACTGGCACATCCTAGCCACAATCTGCTAATCAATATTTAGACTGATAGTTCTGGACTCTGGGAGAGAAGGGTGCAAGGAACAAATAAGGTAAAGTTTAATGGACTGGACATTTGGGGTGCAATTCATTTTGCTTTTGAGAGACTCTCATGATATCCCTGGTTAAAAAAAATCAATAAAAAGTGACCACAGCTTCCCAAAATTCTGTAAAAATGGTATATTCTAGTGTAAGAATGAATGAACATCTCTGTCTGGGTTTCTCTCACTTTCAAACTTCCCAGTCTTCAGTTCACCTCATTTTTGCAGAATTTGAGATTTTCATCATGAGAATTCAACAGCATTTTAGTTTGAATTTCTCCTAATAAATTTTTTTGTATGCAGGGTAGACTTATGTCCAATTTTAACAAGCAATTTCACACAATTTTTACATGCAGTTCCACACAACTTTTCCAGATGTTATTTTCAACTAGGGAGAGAAATTGAGAGGGTTGTGGCACAACAGTTTCAAGTACTCCTGGATGAAACAGATTATCTCGACCTATTCCGATCTGGGTTCAGGCCATGTTATGGGACTGAATCAGCCTTGGTTGCCCTGACGGATGACCTTTACTGGGAGAAGAACAGGGGGAGAGTGACCCTGTTATTCTTACTTGATCTCTCGGTGGCTTTGGATGCCATTGACCATGGTATCCTTCTGAGCTGACTTGGTGAGATGGGTATCAGTGGCACTGTTCTACAGTGGTTCTGATCCTATATTGAGGGTCATTCCTCAGAAAATAGTAGTGGGTGATTGTCTTTTGGCCCCCTGGCAGTTTTCGTGTGAGGTTGCTTCAGGTACCATCTTGCCCCCAATGCTGTTCAACATCTATATGAAGCCCTTGGAAACAGTCATCAGGAGATATGGGCTGAGGTGTCAGTAGTACACTGATGATACCCAGCTCTTTTTCTCCATAATGAGCCTGAAAAAAGGAGGCAAACTCTACAACTACCACCAACATGCGTCTCACTCAGCCTTCCCTTCCAGAACACATTGGTGAGTGGCAGATGCTTGATGCATTGACGAATATGACACTGCCTATGAGCATTTGCAGACTCCTGATGAACTCTGGGCCATCATGTCTCTATGAGCAAGGATGATAATGGCAATGATGGGGACTCTAATATCCCCATTAGGGCATGATCCAGCCAAAGAGAAGCATTCTCCAGTTGATTTCAATGGAAGAGTGAATCTCTCCGAATGCAATATTTGGGACTTCTCTCTGGCTAGATTCTGGCTGGATCCCATGGAAGGTATAGGAGACTAGCGAATGTGCTTTAGATAGACTCTCAGACTGTTTCTGCTTTTCATTATTTCAAAACATTATTTTAAATCAGCTTCCCAAAATCGTTTAAACATTGATTTATTCTGATATCAAAATGAATGATTCTGTCAATCTGGTTTCTCTCTGTTTCTGGTTTTACAGTTTTCCAGATTTCTGCAGCAATCTGAGATGTAAAAAAAGAGAAAGAATCAGCACCTGCACATCTGCCGGAGCATCCTTGGTGGCAACACTTCATTGAGAGCCTTCTGGGACACCACCTCTGGTCGAGCATCTGATTCCTCCTCCTGAAAAGGAAGCATGATGGGCCCCTGGGCAACAAGGGAAGGCTGAGGGGAGGGAAAGGGTCTGGTTTGTTGTCAGATAGTGTTTCTTTGCTCGTAAATGGAACTGAGATTGTGGAGCTGTCACTGTCTAAAGTGCTGAGGCCTTCTTCTGTTTTAACCACCTCCTGTTGTTGCCCACTGAGTCCTTCCTCAGGATCCCGTTCTATCTCCTGACATGACAATGAGGCCCATGACAATGAGGGACATACCCCTGCACATCTTCAGCTGATCTGGGGTTGGGGACTTATGCCAGAATAGCCGTGGTTCAGCCAGCTGAGGTGGAGATCTACCAGATCCTAGCTTGCTTATCCTGGTGGGCTCTTGGGTTTGAATTACTCACTTAGCTGGTTCAAAGCTACCTGTGAGGCAGCGTGTGGCTCCTAAACAGGCTGATCTTGGGCACTATGAACCGAAGCATAGTATCCAAATCACAAATGGAAAGACTTGCACTCTCTTCTACACATCTGGAGTAGTGTGTCTGGGTCTGGGCATCACACTGAGAAATCGGGGTGCGACTAGAAGAAGATGGCCAGGATGCTGAGGGACATCTCGTATGAATCAACACTTGAAAGAGTGGAGTATATTTAGCCTGGAGAAGATAAGAATAAGGAGAAACAAGGCAGCTCTCTTCAAATATCTGAATAACAATTAGAAGATCATATTCAGGATGTGTCAACCACCTGATGGGGAGAGATACAGGCTAGCAGATCGGGAGTGAGAGTTTTATTAGCAAAAGGATCAAGGTAAACAGAGATGAAAAACTCCAAGAGATTTGAGGACAGCTTCAAAGAGACCTCGACCACTAAGGATAAAGTAGTCTCAAACGCCATATGTGATGTTACCTTGCGGCCTCATCAAGGGTGCAAATTGAAAGCCAGTGGGACGTGGCCCATTGGTGATCTCTGTGATGTTCCTGCTTATATTGTAAATATGGTAAGTGCTGGTTATATAGAAGACATATGGTAAGTGAGTGAAAGAGGAGGGGGAGTACATGAGCAGTAGAATGCTGGATGATTGGCTGAGCGTTTGAATGGCTGGGAGTATAAATGGAAGAATCACAGTTGAATCTTGGAGGTGGTGAATTGGGAGGTGGAGAGAAAGGTTGAGGTGGTGTTTGGAGGTGTTGTTGAGAGTGAGTCGGAGTTCTAAGGCAATTAGTAAGAAGTCAAGTATCTAACAGAATATAGATGAAACCATACGCTTGTGAAACATTCCTTCAGTAATCTTGTTATTTCTAATATTAAATAAATACTGATTTGGTTTACCAAAGGCCTGATCCTTGGCTGGGGAAATATACAGACCAGAAGGGAGGGCAAGGTAATTACCAAGGCTGAACAGAAACTGTATCTAATGGTGGCAGCGGTGAAGGGAGAGATTGTAACAGGTCAAGTATCCAGAGCAACGCAGAGTGGTATGCTTTAAATATAAAGATACAAGGGGGTTGGGAACAGCATAGGCACACAGTCACAAAGTAACAAGCTATAGAGAGACTGGGGCAAAGTCTCTGGGAGTTTGGTTTACAGAAAGTGACTGGTGGTGCTGCCTAGCAGTGGGATTTATTGAAATTTGTGCTAGAGCTGTAAAGGGTAAGAAGAAAACCTGATGTTCCTGTCTGCTGGTAGCCACAAGTGAGAGCTTCACAGGTGGTGCTGGGGAAGGACGTCACAATCTCCTATATAGGAATCCATTTTTCCATAAGGGCATTTCTGTTGTTTTGTTATCTTTCTGACTCTTTACAGTCTTACCAACAAACTTTACAGCCAGGAGGTCCCTCTCTCCCCTATGCAGTTGTCTTCATTTACAGTGTACAGGCTGATGGTGCAGGGCTGACTCAAGAAGAGAAACCAAGCACCGCAGTTTTAGAAGATTTGATTAGTATTCTGGATCAATGCCATGCTTTGCTAAGTGCTGCAGGGAACCAAAGTCTCTTAATTTGCACCCACAACCCCATAACGGAGAAATGAGACATCTTGGGCCAGTCACACTTTCTCAGACTAAACTACCTCACAGGGCTGTTGTGAGGATAAAATGGAGGTGGAGAGCACCCACCTACGCTCCCTTGCGCTCCTTAGAGGAAAGGTGGGATACAAATGTACTAAGCTAATCCATCTGACGCTCAGTATACTTCTGTTCCAGTGGGATAAATTCTGTGTTTTAACTCTCACATTAAAACCAGCTGGACTTAAAAATGCTGCACTGTTCTGATCCCTCATAGTTACTCATCATTAGTGTACATGGGGCCTCACAGATACTAAAATCTTTGCAATTATAGAAAACGTCTAAGCTTTTCGTTAGGTTTTAGATCAAAGCCCTTTAGCTACTGGTCTCTAATTAAATCACATTGGAAGCAAAAAAAATTATTTCCTTTCACAAGGTTTAGAAAATGAAGGCAGGATATGCAGATGCTTAGGACCATCCTCTTTGTTGGTTCCCCAGTAACTGGTCATCAGAGATATGCAGCCTCTAAACACAAACACGCCAGGAATCAAGGTCATGAGTCACTGAGAAGCCAATGCTCCAAGCACTTTTCTGACTCATTTTTTAAATAGTGATTCTCACCTTTCTCTTGGGGAAGAGAATCAACCACACAGTTAGTTCAGTGCTGATTGGGGAAGGGGGGGAGAAGACTTCCTCTTTTGTGTACTCTGCTGGTTGATTTCATTGAATAATCCCAACCTTTAGTCAATAATGTTGTGGCAAATTCAGAAGTTCAGGGTCCCTTCATAACAGTCACAGCCACACTCCATTCTACTAATACTGTACAACTTTCTAAGATTATCAAATAATCTGTCCAATACTGCTTTAGAAGACTCTTCTCAGTGGCTAACACTCTCCCCTTTCATGCTGATTGGCTCATAGGATGCTGGAGACATAACAACCCTGTTGGGTCCTGGCTCCCCCCAAAGTAAGGGGTCTAAGACCCCCCAGAGACCCTGGATGGCTACACCCCTGCTTCTAGTGCTCTCTGCCCTCTCTCTTTTTCTCTCTGTCCACACCCTGCATTGTCCCCTCCTCCGCTTTCACAGCTAACATTAATCCAATTTCATTTCTAGATCATGACAATTGTTTTGGGTGATCACGAACTCCTGTTTCATGCAACACCGATGGATCTTTCGGCAGCAATCCCTTCTTGGTCTCCCATCCTTCTTGTCCTCCTGGAACTTTGTAAGTGCATTGGGGCTTATCAATGTTGCCTGGTTCCCACTGGGACTGGTGGGGCAGTCCAGCCCAACAGTAGGTGGAGTGGGAGCCAATGACTGTCAGAGCCAAGTCATTCCAGTTTCCCCAAGATCCTCCTTCCATTTCAGCTGAGATCTACCATGGGGGTGGGAGGTAATGAGCTGGGCAGTGACTTCGATGAGGAAGTGACATCACTAGGGCCCCGACCTGTTACATGACTAGGGACCCACCCTATGACTTTCCTAGAGCCTCATCCTGTGACATCACTGGGTCCTGCCCGTGCAATCTCTGGGTTTGGGATGCTTCTGACCAGACAACCCTAGTAAGAAGTCAGGCAGGTGTAGGGAAGAGAAGGGAAGGAAGGTTTGTGTGTGTGTGGATGTCTTAAGGAACCCAAAGCTGCTCTTTTTATACAATTTTGGATGTCTTGGATCTATGAAAGAAGGAGGGTGTTATACTGTGGGGGAATACGAGAAGATAGAGAGGAGGGGGTCTTCTAGGAGGGAAAACAGTTCAAAAGTTAAAATATTAACTTTCCTTTTAGGATGGGATTTGATGTTACCCTTCTGCTGACAGCGATACGTCCTCATCAGCTGGAATGCACATACTCAAGGAGCATTGCAGCATGAGAAATCTGATGAAGAAGCTTTAGGGTGTGGGTTCAGTTGCCTTGTTGCATGAAAATGTCTAGCGAAGAATGTTTTGCCCTTCAGATGATGCTGGATTACAACATCCATCACCCCTGGCCATTGGCCATGCTTGCTGGGTCGATGGGAGTTGCACTTCAGGAACATCTGAAGGGCCAAATATTCCCCACTCCTGACTTAAGAAATAGAATTCCTGTTCCTAGTTTATGGTTCTGGCTTCCTTACAGAGAGAGAGAGAGAGCGCTGCGGAAACCCTTACCTGAGACTTGGATAGGTAAAGTTGAATCTTTTTCCTGCTTTTTGGAGTTTCACATCAAATCAGTGTGCTCCAACCTTTTCCCCTCTCTTTTTATTAATTTAACACTCTTTTATATTTTAAGTACTTATCTTTAGCCCTTAAAGTGTGAATATTAGGATATTAGATGAATGGGATCAATGAGTTTATGTTTATATGTTGCACTGCATTGGTAAGATTATAATTGTACACTTCCCCCCACCCATGTGTAACAAGCCTGCCCAAGAATAAATATTGGGACCTGTGTTTTTGAACTTGTTCATAAATGATTTAGATCAGGACATATAAGCAAGCCAGCTTTCAGAGAGCAAGCGAGAAGGGAGAGCAAACAGGAGTTTGACAAAGGAGTTTGACACGGGAGGTCAAAGGGGAGGTCCCTACAACCCCCCCAAAACCAAATTACTAATTCTCCTTGTACAGCGCACTGCATACCAGTTGGACTCTCAAGTTTACCCTGAAGTACGACAGGACAAAGCACAGGCCACTCCAAAACAAGAAGTTAGAAAGAAACAAAAGGTAGAAGAGAGTATGAACGGGAAGCATACTCCAGTGGTTGTGACCTGCAGTGTGTGTGCCATGTTTGCTTTCTTGCCTGAGAAAAACATGGCGCATGCAAGCTCGTGGCTCTGTTGGAAGAAAAAGTGAGAGGCCTGGAACGGCAGGTGGCCACGCTGAGGACTATAAGGGAAGATGAAGAGTTCGTAGACAGAACGTTGGAACAACAACAGCAAAGAGAAGTGGAGGTGGAAGAAGAACAGCATGTGGTAGCAGAAGAGGAGACTGCTTTGGAGAGGAACAACAAAGTGGAGTAAACTCCGTGGGAAAGGGTGACAGTTAGGAGCAGAAGAGCTAGAAGACAACCTTCACCAGTGGAACTATAGAACCGCTTTCAACCACTTGAGGAGGAGACTGGAGGACAGCCTGTGGTGGAAGAATTACACAATTTCTTTTCTCCACATTTTTCATTGTCCAACTTTCACATCCATACATAGAGATAAGAGAGATAAGAGAAAAATCAACTCATTTGAAATGTGGTGTTGGAGGAGAGCTTTGCAGATACACTGAGACAGCTGCAGGAACACTCGCCTGAGCTTTGGATAGGTAACCTTGAATATCCTGCTTTTAGAGGTTCACATCAAATCAGTGTGCTCCCACCTTTTCCTGTTTTTATTGATTTTTCACTCTTTTATATTATCAGAACTTATTTTTAGTCCTTAAGGCAGCCTTTCCCAACCAGTGTGCCTCCAGATGTTGTTGGACCACAACTCCCACCAGCCTCAGCCAGCATTGCCAATGGTCAGGAAAGATGTGAATTGTGGTCCAACAACATCTGGAGGCACACTGGTTGGGAAAGGCTGCCTTAAGGTGTGAATATTAAGATATTAAATTCATTGGATCAATGAGTTTATGTTTATACGTTACACTGCATGAGTAAGATTATAATTGCACAATTTCCCCCCACCTATGTGTAACAACCCTGCCCAAGAATAAATATTCAGACCTGTGCTTTTTAACTTGTTCATCAATGATTTACATCAGGTGTCGCCAATCGTTTTGGACCAGGGGCTACATTTTGAAATTTGAGAGAATGTTGTGGGCACGAGTCGCAAGACGGCTGCATCTGTTCTGGCTGTCTTCAGTTTGTCAATGGAGGATCATTTTTCCTTCTGAGCAACCTTCCAAAGGCCACATGCCAAGGGTGGATATGGTCAGAGATAAAGGTGAGCGGAGCAGAAAGGCAAAGCTTTCACTTTGGTGGACTCGACTCCTTTCTACACATGCCTGCACACCCCTCTCCGTCCTCCGTCCAAACAAGCATATGGCATTATCAAATGGGAGAACACTTTCCCAGCTGGGAAAAACTCTCATGAAGGGTGCAGAGCAGAGCCAGTGAGGGCTGTGCAGCAGGGGAGAGTTCCAAGGGCCAGACAGAGAGGTTTGCAGGGCCATACTTGGCACCCAACCCTGTACTTTCCTGCTCCTGTTCTAAATGGGAAGATGATGTTAACTTTTTTATAGAATGAAATGAAAAAATGAGTTAATTGTTTTCTTCAAATGACCTAATTTTTAGGTCAAAGTAAAGGTAAAGTTGTCCCTGCAGTTATAGCCTCTTATGGTGACGTCTTGCGACGTTTACTTAGGCAGACCGTATATATGGGGTGGGATTGCCAGTTCCTTCACCAGCCTTTCTTTACCCCCCAGCATATGCCGGGTACTCATTTTACCCACCACAGATGGATGGAAGGCTGAGTGGACCTCGACCCCTTTTACCGGAGATTCGACATCCTCGTTCCGTTGGAATCGAACTCCAGCCGTAAGAAGAGCTTCGGCTGCGTTACCACCGCTTACCACTCTGCGCCACGGAGGATTTTTAGGAGCAAATAACAAATCACACACACTAGAGCAAAATGATGATGATGCAGTTTGATTTTATTCATAGTGGAAGCTGAAGGAGAGGAAGAGATCCTTGAGTTAGCGAGGCATAAATTCATGCCATGGCAGGTTCAGGAAATGAAAATTAACAGAGATTCCGACTTCTATGTAAATTCCATCCACCGATGATCAAATGATGGAGCAGCATTGGAAGCCTTCTCATTGAGAATATCCTAGAGAAAATGGGGGAAAAGAAGTTGCTTTTATTCACAACCACTAATATAGTGTATAATTTCTATGTTCTGGGTCACCGTTTGAAATCAGGTGACCCTCAGGAATAAAGATTAGAACTTTTACTTGAATATGAAGCAAAGACTCAAAGTTCAGATTTTATTCCTCCCGTTCATGCCTTTATTTTTTTTTGGGGGGGGAGAGGGTGAGAAAATCAGACCTGAAATTATACAACCCTGAGAGTGGCTGTATAGTATAGCCAGTGTGGATTTTTCACATTCTGCAATGTTAAAATGAAAATACCCCCATGCCATTCTGATGCTTCCCATCAACTTATTTCAAAACAAAACCTTACAAAATTTATAGTCCTTACTTAACAACCCTGTAAATGTTCATGGCGATACACAAAACAGTCAGGGAATTGAGAGTTCATTGTATAAAAAGAGACAGAGAGAAACAGACCCCTGTTGGACTTCTTTCTGTCAGAGTTCTCATAAAGTAAACAGTATCCTTGTTTTTCAGGGTTTCTACAGCAGGCACATGTAGTCTTCCACTCAAGTTTAAACCAAAGCTGTCTCTGGCCACATCCACACCAGACCCTTATTTCACTTTAGACAGTCATGGCTTCCTCCAAAGAAACTTGGGAAGTGTAGTTAGTGAAGGGTGCTGAATGTTGCTAGGAGAGGCCCTATTCCTCTCACAGAGCTACAATCCCCAGAAGAAGGGCTGACTGTTAAATGACTCTGGCCACTGGAGCTCTGTCAGGGCAATAGGAGTCTCCTAACAACTCTCAGCACCCTCTACCCAGTGCCCGCCCACCCAATCTCCTCCCCTCCACCTTCCTCCCTCTCTCTCCCCTTCCATTCATTTCCTCTTCCCCCTACTCCTTGCTCCTCCATTCACCAATGATCAAATGATGGAGCAGCACTGAAAGCCTTCTCATTTCGTTTATGCTAGAGAAAATGGAGGCAAAGAAGTTGTTTTTATTCACAACCATTAATATCGTGTATAATTTATACGTTCTGGCTCATGGTTAGAAATCAGTTGAACCTCAGGAATAAAGATTAGAACTTTTACTTGAATATGAAGCAAAGACTCAAAGTTCAGATTTTATTCCTCCAGTTCATGCCTTTATTTTGGGGTGGGGGGAGAGGGCGAGAAAATCAGACCTGAAATTATACAACCCTGAGAGTGGCTGTAAACTAAATTGAAAATACCCCCCATGCCATTCTGATGCTTCCCATAAGCTTATTTCAAAGCAAAATCTTACAAAACTTATAGTCCTGAACTCAGAAACTCTTGCTTAACAACCCTCTAAATTTTCATGGCGATGCGCAAAACAGTCAGAGAATTGAGATATCAAAGTATAAAAAGAGAGAGAGAAACCAGACCCCTGTTGGATTTCTTTCTGTCACAGTTCTCATAATGTGTTGAAATTCATTAAAAGTCAGCCATGTTCACAGAGTACCTATAATGCTATTACTGACCTTGCCCCATACTCTGACCTTCATCTTCTGCAGCTTAAAAGTAAGAAAGAAAAAAAAGCCTGGCTGATTTTTAATTAATTTAACAAATTTAACATTGAAGTCTATTATTATAACATTGGACATGCTCAGTAAGAGCCAAATGTCATTGTTCTAAAACCTAGATTCACAGGTGTTTGGTTTGGCTAATCAGGTGGTCACACCCATGCCAGATCTTCCCCCAAAGAATCCTGGGAAGTGTAGTTTGGGAACGGTGCTGAGAGTTGTTAGGAGACTCCTATTGCCCTGACAGAGCTCCAGTGGCCAGAGTCATTTAACAGTCAGCCCTTCTTCTGGGGATTGTAGCTCTGTGAGAGGAATAGGGCCTCTCCTAGCAACATTCAGCACCTTTCACTAATTACACTTCCCAAGATTCTTTGAGGGAAGCCATGACTGTCTAAAGTGAAATAAAAGTCTGGTGTGGATGTGGCCAGGGACAGCTTTGGTTTAAAGCTGCATGGAAGACTACATGTGCCTGCTGTAGAAACCCTGAAAAACAAGGATACTGTTTACAAAGTTTTCCTTTTGGAAAGGAAAGGGGTTTTCCTTCTACCCAGTGCCCTCCCACCCAATTTCCTCCCCTCCCCCTTCCTCCCTCCCCTCCCCTCCCTCCCATTCTGTACCCCTTCCCCCTCCACGTTGCTTCTCCTTCAGTTCAGCTTCAACTATCCTAAGCATGATTGTATAGGAGTAAATCCCATTGAACTAAAAAAGCAAATGATTAAACCTGCCCTCCCTTCCAACCCCGTCACTTTTGCCCCTTCCCCTCCCCTTCCCTCTCCCGTTCCCTCCCTCCTCCTCCTCCTCCTTCTCCATGGTCAGTTTCACCTATCCTAAGCATGATTGCAGGGGAGTAAATCCCACTGAACTCAATAAGCATGCAAATGATCAGGCCATTCTCATCAAACTTGCACAGGATCCCATTTCTTACCTTCCAGATTAAAAAGCAGAGAAATTCACTAACAGGCAAAAAAACCTTTGCGGTTCAAGAATGTAACTATAGCCAGCAGAGATTTCTATCAAACTTTAAAAAGCAGGAAATTGGGCAGCTATAGTAAATGCACCAGGTGAACAGGAGACTTGACCTCCTCTCTGAGATATTGTACTGCCCTACCAATTTGTCAATATTTTAAAAACTTGGATGAAACAGAAAGGTTTTATTTTTAAAACAACAAAACTCGGTATTTAAAAGAACATTGTTCCAAGCATGGTTGGGGCAGTGCATATCAAAACACCCTCTCTCTGCTTGCCATTGAATGAGTTTTGGAATGGAAAGAAGTGTAAGTGGAGGACCTAGGAACAACTCCCCATTCTTGCTATCATAAAAAATTACAAATAAACATAAGATGGTTTCATGAGGAAGGAAGACTCACCGTACACAGCAGACAGAGAGTTGGTTGCAGCGCCCAATGTACTGAGTTCGAGGAGGGCATCTTGAACCACGGAAACAACGGCTACTGTGTCTGCGACAGTCAGTCACAACTTCCATTTTCCCTGCAGAAAGAAATCAAGAAATAAAAACATCCAGCCTCTTGCATGGGATCAGGTACATGAAAGTCTTGAAGCATTCCCATGAAGTAGAGATGAAATGAAATCATGCTCAGTTTATTCACAGAATTAGGGGTAAACATTCATTTTGGGAAGGACGGCATGTGAGACCCGTTCATTCTACTCATCATTCAACATGAAACAAACAGAATATGTACTCCTACATACATATACACAACTAATTGTTGTAAACTGCCGAGACAGCTTTGGCTATGGGGCGGTATACAAATGAAATAAATAAATAACATGTCCCCACTGAGCAGCTGGCTACTCATTCATCCTTCTGTGTGTCTCTCTGATTTCTTGACTTGCATTTCCCCACAGCCAGTGGCAGAGCTGCCAGGTCTGACAGAAGCTACAGGGAGAGATGGGGAGAGGGAGGAGAGCAGGGGGAGCAACAGCTGCCTTCAGTCCCTTTGAAAAAAATAAATATCACTACATTTCAATCCCACCTTTTCCTCCAAGGAGCTCAAGGTGGAATCCAAATAAGGTTCTCCCCTTCTTGCTTTTATCCTCACAACAACCCTGTGAGGTAAGTTGGTCTGAGAGATAGCGACCATCCCCAGGCCACCCAGTCAGGGGCGTCACTACCAGGGTGCAGAGGGTGCGGCCTGCACCCGGGTGTCACCATGAGGGGGGTGACACCCAGAGCCTCCCCGCGCTGTTGCCCGGCAAGGCTGCTCCAACTCCTCCTCGGAGGTGGGCGGGGGGGCGAGACCAGGAGCAGCGTCGGCGGGGCGAGGGAGCGAGCTGGCGTTCCCAGGCCTTCTCCGGCTGGGTGCCCCTCCGGCGCGCACCTTCCCAGGGGCCACCTCGTCCATGCCCCAGCCACCTCGTCCATGCCCCTGGGAGGGCGCTCACCGGAGGTCCGCACCCCCCTGCACTCCCGCTAGTGACGCCGCTGCACCCAGTGAGCTTCATGCCTCAGTAGAGATTTGAACCCTGGTCTCCCAGGTCCAAGTCCAGTGTTTTAACCATTGTGTCATGCTGCCTTGCTGCATTACTTGCACGTAGAGGGCTATACTGTTGAAAGGAGGCTGGGAGCTATGCATTTGGTCACACTGCTCTCCCTAGTCCCACTGTTGCAATCATTGTGCTCAGTTTAGGGCTAGCTGCAGGGAGGTTTCTCTATTCATGGAAGATCCTGTACCAAGGTGCTAAATTGTGCATGTGTAGAGAAAGGTCCCAACTGCAGATTACAAGGCTGAACACGGCCATGACAATGTTGAGGGCAGGAGGAACAGTGCAATGCCGGACGTGGGTCTAAATGCACAGCTTCAACGATCCTTTCAACACGTGCTTGCCATCTACATGCGAGCAATATCTGAGGACTGTTATTGTCACTCTCAGCTCTTTAAATTCAGAAACCCTCCGAGCAGGAGACATTGCAAAACCATCCCCACTCCTTTTGCATGGTTGCAGCTGTGTCTGTCCTAACCATCACAAGTGGTTTTCTCTTTCACTTCAGACGAAGAGAGAAATTCCAGTGAAGGATACATAAAGTGACACCTATTTCAGACAGCACACAATTAACGATGGGATTCAGTATCACTAAATGTAATGTTCATCATCAAAGATCATGAAAAATAACTCAATCAAACGATTCAGCCATGTGTGATGGCAGTATACCTGGGATGACCAGAAGTTGGGGACAACAGATAGAGGGACCATCTCCAACCCCAAAAGGTTCTGCTAGAAACGTCCAGTGCTTGAGAAAAGGAGGCAAACCCCTTTGCTACCACCAAGATGGGTCTCACTCAGCCTCCCTTTGCAGAAGATAGCTGTGAGTTGCAGTGATCTGATGCAATGGAAAAGACGACACTGCCACTGGGCACGTGCAGACTCCTGATTGTGTTTCTTTGAGCAAGTATCATAATGGGAATGATGGGACTATAATATCAATATTAGGGCTTGATCCAGCCAAAGTGAAGCATTTCCATTTGATTTCAGTGGAAGACTGAATCTCTCCCAATGAAATCTGTGGAAGTTTTCTGTCGCTGGATTGTGTCCTCAGGATTTATATAGTTCTTTCCTCATGTTTGGTTTATGTGTGGTGTAGTGTTAAGGTGTTGGACTACGACCTGGAAGATGAGGGTTCAAATCTCCACACAGCCATTTTATTTATTTATTTTATTTATTTATTAAATTTATACCCCGCTTTCTGGCCAAAAGGCCCTCAAGGCGGCTTACAAACAACACGAACATAATACATCAATAAAACATAATACAGCAATAAAATAATACAGTTCTCAAGATTAAATAACAATTCTCAAAATTAAATAACAATTAACATTTGCACTAACTAACTATAAAATAAGATGATTCCCACATCATAACATAACAGTTAACACAAAGCAGTAAAAACAAAGAATCTTCCATGGTCTTCTTCTCCAAGGCAACCCCAAGACGACGCCAAGTGTGATGCTAAGTGTGCACTTAGCGTTGCACTTGGCGCAACGCCGAGGCGCTGCCTCAGGCAGCCCCTCTCCTTCATATACCTGCTTAGAGGGGAAATGTGTGTGTGTGTGTGAAGGGAAATTATCTGTTGAAATGTTATCGTATATATGGCTTTTCTTCTGGGCCTCAAGAATCTTTTTTCCCATTTGGAGAGGGTGGGTAAAAGAAGAGACAATTCTGGAGGCTTCTGGTTAAATGTGAGAAAGGATTACTTTCACACAACACATCATGTGGTATTGGCCTTGGTTTACTCACTTTTTTAAAAAGGTGATTAGATAAAGCAGGTTTTGAGTCCGAAAGCGCTTTTGCTAACTTGTGAACATAACTAATTGCTTCAAGAACCTAAACAAGCATGAAGATTTTAATTTTGCATACTATACAACTAACAGAAAAATAAAGCATTTTTACCCCACTCTTCCCCCTAAAAAAGTTTCCAAAGTTGCTTACTAAGATCAGTAAAAAGACTAGGCGGTCATGATTAGGAATAAAACATATAAAGCATCTCTTTTCCAAACACTTCTCATCATTGTCACTTTGACAATGAAGCTCACTGGCTGAGCTTGGACCAGTCACTGCCTCTCAGCCTCAGAGGAAGGCAATGGTAAAACCACATCTACATACTGCTTACCCTGAAAACCCTATTCATAGCGTTGCCATGAGTTGGGATTGACTTGAGGGCAGTCCATTTCCATTTCCCTCATGTTTAAAAGCCCTTCCAACTGTGCAACTTGCAAGCAGGCTTGAGCTACCTAGTTCCCATTGCAAAAATGGAGCACTGTCCACCACTGAAATTTTAGGAGACTATCTTCTATGCACATCACAATTACCTTCCTTCTCCAAAGCTTCGTTGTAAGCTGCTAGCAAAGCTGGGTGTTGGTCTTGAAGGTCAGCCAACTTTTCCAAAGCCTCTCCCTGTTGCTTCTCTTCTTGATCCAGAGCTGCATCTTCAGCCTGTGCACTGCAAAAGAAGACCACTGCGAAGAAAAGACAGACAAACTCCATGGTTCTTGCAAGATTTGTTGGGGTCACTGCAAAGAGTCACAAGGATGGACTAGCAATGGTGAT
Organism: Rhineura floridana; assembly: GCF_030035675.1. NCBI lineage: Eukaryota > Metazoa > Chordata > Lepidosauria > Squamata > Rhineuridae > Rhineura > Rhineura floridana. The sequence continues at coordinate 203,650,102 of NC_084483.1, read as the reverse complement.
GCTTTCAAAGAGGATGGAAGCCAAGATAGCTGCTCTACCAGGCCACATTTCATTCTCTTTGAAGTAGCACTCTTGATAAGGGGATAAGATCATGTTGCATATAGCACTGAAGACAATTTATTCTTAGTGATCTAATTATCTTTGAAGTTGCCCCCAAATCTCTAGGGATGTTTCAGAACTTCAGTCTTTGTATTGACACTGTTGGTGTTGCTAATAACCCCCTTGATCCCCATCTGCTGAACTGGTTGCCTCCCCATCAGGCAACTGGCACATCCTAGCCATAATCTACTAATCCAGATAGTTCTGGATTCTAGGAGAGAAGGGTGCAAGGAACAAATAAGGTAAAGTTTAATGGAGTGGATATTGGAGGTGCAATTCAATATGCTTTTGAGAGACTCTCATTAAATTCCTGGTTAAAAAATAAATACAAAATCACCACAGCTTCTCAAAATTCTGCAAACAAAATGATTTATTCTAGTATAAGAATGAATGTACATGTCTGTTTGGGTTTCTCTCAGTTTCTAATTTTCCCAGTCTTAAAATCAGTTCACCTCATTTTTGCAGAATTTGAGATTTTTATTAGGAGAATTCAACAGCATTTTAGTTTTAAATTTCTCCTAAAAAACATTTTTTTGTATGCAGCGTTGACTTATGTCCAATTTCTGAAAGCAATTCCCCATAATATGATATATTTCCAGATGTTATTTTCAACTAGGGAAGGTGATCGAGAGGGTTGTGTCACAGCAATTTCAAGTACTCTTGGATGAAACAGACCATCTTGACCCATTCCAATCTGGGTTCAGGCCGTGTTATGGGACTGAATTTTCCTTGGTTACCCTGATGGATGACCTTTACTGGGAGAAGGACAGGGGGAGTGCAACCCTGTTGCTCTTACTTGACCTCTCAGCGGCTTTTGATACCAGTACCCATGGTGTCCTTCTGCACTGACTTGTTGAGATGGGTATTGGAGGCACTGTTTTACACTGGTTCCAATCCTATCTCCAGAGAATAGCATCTGGTGTTTGCCTTCAGCCTGTGGCAGTTGTTCTGTGGGGTGCTGCAAGGTACTATCTTGTCCCAAATGCTATTTAGCGTCTATATGAAGCCGTTGGGAGTGGTCATCAGAAGATATGGGTCGCGGTGACACCAGTACGCCTGTGATACCCAGAGAGGCCATGGAGGCTGGACCAATGCCTAGACTCACTGGTGGTGGGCTGGATGAGGGCCAATGAACTGATTCTGAATCCTAGTAAAATGGAGGAGCTGTAGGTAGGTGGTTCCCAAGCCTGGATAATTGGTCAAATGTCTGCTATGGATGAGGTCGTACTCCCTCTGATAAAGCAGGTTTGGAGTCTGGGGGTGCTCCTGGATCCATCTTTGTCACTAAAGGTCAAGGTAACCTCAGTGGCTAGGACTGCCTTTTACATGCTTCAGCTGATAAGACAGCTGTGGCCATTTCTGGACTGGGATAGACTGCCCACCGTTGTCCATGCACTGGTAACCTCTGGGCTGGATTACTGTAATGTGCTCTATGTGGGACTGCCCTTCAGGTTAGTCCTGAAGATGCAGTTGGTGCAAAATGTGGCAGAGCAACTGCTCACCAGGGCAGGATATCACCAACATGTCACCCCACTGCTGAAAGAGTTGCACTGGCTTCCCCTTAGCTACCGGGCTACTTTCAAGGTGTTAGTTTTGGTGTATAAAACCTTATACAGCTTGGGAACAGAATACTTCAAAGATCATCTTACCCCTTATTGGTTGGTTACTGCGCTCTGCAGGTGAGGGCCTCCTGCAGATACGATATTATCAGGGGGTCTGTTCCGCACAACATAGGAAGGGGACCTTTAGGGTTGTGGCACCTCCCCTCCCCTTAAATATCAGACAGGCACCAGTTCTGTTATCTTTTCAGTGCCTTCCTCTTTCAACAAGCCTTTTGAGTTGAGACAAGCCTTTTACATACAGACCTTATCCCAGTCTGCACCTGTTCTGGAATTGCTTTTAAAGATGTTTTTAAAGATTTTTTTTTTAAAAAATAAGTGTATATATTATGAATGTTAATATATGCATTTTTGGTAAACATTCTTTTAGTTAGAGAATCGCACCACAAGATTAAGACTAGTGCAAATGTTGTTGGATATGCTGTGTTCCATTCAGGGCCGGCTCCAGGCATGCTGGGGCCCTTGGGCATCAGCTTGCCCTGAGCCCTGGCGTGTGTGTGCGTGCGCATGCATGCGGCCCCCCACGACCCCCACCTACCTGTCTCCTGTCTTTTACCATTGCCATTAATGAAGATGGCGGCTGCAGTTTCCCTAAGGGGATGAAGCCTCCGCCGCCATCTTCGTTGATGGCACACATGCATGCTTCACTCATGCATCTCTGCCATCAACTAAGATGGTGGCTGTGGCTTCAGTACCTTAGGGAAGCCGCAGCTGCCATCTTCATTAAGGGCAATGCTAAAAGGCAGGAGGCAGGTAGGTGGGGCAAGGGAATGGCGGGCAGGTGGAAGCTCCTGCCCTGCGATCTGCAGAGGGTGCTGTGGGTCGCCAAAGGGGAACAGAGGGCCCCTTAGGGGTTCCTGTAGCTCCGGGGCCCACGGGCCAGTGCCCCACCTGGCCGCTGTCTGAAACCGGCCCTGCTTCCATTCGCATATTGGTTCAAGAAGTGAAAATCAGCAAATTGATTCATTGCTTATTAAAATTGAGACAAAACCAAATTTGTCTCTCATCCCTATTCTGTTATTTATTTTGTTGGGGCATTAATGGTTCTGTGTCAAGCAGGACTTGAGTGCCACACGGCTCTGTCTTAAGCCTATATCATCCAGCATATTTAGGAGTCATTGAGATGAATGATCTTGGCAGGCGGCAACAATTGACCAAAACTGACAATATGGAAATTGACAGATATATGTGGAAATACCTGCTTTTAAGTACAAGAGGGAGAGAGAGAGAGAAGCCCAAGAACATAAAAAGAGCTCTACTGGATCAGGCCAATGGCCCATCAGGTCCAGCGTCCTGATCTCACAGTGGCCAACCAGATGCCTTTGGGAAGCAAGCAAGCAGGACCTGAGTGCAACACCAACTCCCTTCCTGCAGTTTTCAGTAACTGGTATAGATTAGGGGAGACCTGGATTAGCAGCAGTATAGGTGAAATTATCTCAGTGTCTTAGCATGGCTACCCATGACCTAGTAGATGGCTGCAAAACAGGCTATTTTGGGGCTGTAGTAATGGAAGCATAGTATCCAAATCACAAATGGTTATAGGTCCACTCTCTTCTATGCATCGGGGGCACCACACTGACAAACAGGAGTACGTCCAGCGGTGGGTGGCCAAGATGATGAGGGGGGTCTCCTAGACTAGACAGCTGAAAAAGTGGAGTATTTTTAGCCTGGAGAAGACAAGATTAAGGAGAAACAAGACAGCTTTTCAAATATTTTAACAATGTTTACCCAATCTTATTCAGGATGTGTCAACCACCTGATGGGGAGAGATACAGACCAGCAGATGGGGAGTGAGGGTTTTATTAGCAAAAGGATCAAGGTAAATAGCAATGTTACAATCCTCATGAAAGCTCCATGAGATTTGAGAGCAACTTCAAAGAGACCTCGGCCACTAAGGGTAAAGTAATCTCAAACGCCACATGTGATGTTATCTTGTGGCCTCATCAAGGGTGCAAATTCAAAGCCAGTAGGACGTGGCCCACTGGCAATCTTCTATACAAGAATTCATTCTTTCCTTGAGGGCATTTTTGTTGTTTCATTATGTTTCCGACTCTTTACAGCCACACCAGAAAGTTTACAGCCATAAGGTTCCTCTCTCCTCTTTGCAGTGTCTTCTTTTGCAGTGTAAAGACAGAGCAGGGTTGACTCAAGAGGAGAAGCAAAGGAGAGAGGTTTTATGGGATTTGACTAGTATTTCAGATCAATGCTAAGCTTTGTTAAGTGCTTTCAATAGAGTTGCAGAGAACCAAGTTAAGTTAAATGGCACCCACACTCTCATAATGAAGAAATGAGACACCTTGGGCCAGTCAAAGTCTCCTAGCCTAAACTACCTCACAGGGCTGTTGTGAAGATAAAATGGGTGGGGAGAACCCACATACACTGCCTTGAGCTCCTCTGAGGAAAGGTGCGGTATAATAAATAAACCCATCCAAAGCTCAGTGATGTTCTGTTTCTTTGGTTTCAGTGGGAGATATTATGTGTTTTAACTCTCCCATTGAAATCAGTGGGATTTAACCGTGCTCCACTGTCCTGATTCTCATCCTCATTTGACATTAAGCTTCCATTGTTTTTAACTATTTTTAATTATGTGTTTTAAAATTGTTGTAAACTGCCCTGGGACCTCTGAGTGAAGGGTGGGTTTTGTTATTATTGCTATCGTTGTTGTTGTAGATGATGATGATGATGAAGTGTGTTTTCAAAATATGCTACACAGGTAATTTAATTGTCTGGAGTTAGGTGTATATATTGAGCCAGTTTAGTTGGATCTATTTAAGAAAAGGAAATGGCCTTCTAGATCCCTGAGAATCCTCTGCACTTCAAAAGGAAGATTTCTCTTAAATCCAATAGCTGTGCCCACTGCTAGGTCCTGTTTATCAAAATAACTATGCTTTAGGAGTGTTTCAGAAGTGTGAGGTGAGTAAATTTCTTGGAGAAAAGTAATAGAGGCCATATATTTTATATAACATGTTATTATTTGCCCCTTTATGTTGTCCCCCAGCCCCTTCACGTTAATGGTTAAAATTTTACATTAGCGAGAGCTCTTCTTTATGTCAGTGCCTATCCACCTTCCCAGCTTAAAAATACACCATGTAAAAGTGCTTTCCTGGCAGCCAAAGTAAGCCATCTTCCCTTCCCATAATACTCCCACCCACCCACCAACCACCCAAACCAAGAAAACATTCCCAAAACCTGGACAGCATGAGAACACCATCGGAGGAGCGAAGAACATAACATTCCTGAGTGGCACCATTAAAGGCTTGACTTTGTAGATCTAATAAGCACCACCAAATCTATGCCTATGCTTATTAGGATGGGACCAGGACCTAGGCCCATCTGTAAAAAATAAACAATTTTGGTTATCATCACCTCTGTTTCATTTCCCTTTGGTGAAACATGAAAAATAAAGTCTTAGTGACAAGCGGAAAAACTCTCCCCACACGCGCACACTAACAAAAAAAATGAAATATACAAATGATCCCTCTGATACTTCTCAAACAGCATTGTTTCAAATGTCTAAGCACTGAAATGCCTACTTTGTTGTTGTTATGTGCCTTCAAGTTGACCATGACTTATGGCGACCCTATGAATCAGCGACCTCCAATAGCAACCTCCAATAGGCCAAACAAGAGATGGATTGATTCCATAAAGGAAGCCACGGACCTGAACTTACAAGATCTGAACAGGGTGGTTCACGGCAGATGCTCTTGGAGGTCACTGATTCATAGGATCGCCATAAGTTGTAGTCGACTTGGAGGCACATAACAATATTTACATACCTAAAATACAAATTTTGTTCCCATTTATACATTTGCAAAGTGAGTGAACACACACAGATCAAAGTAAAAGCAAATGGATTACAGAACATTTCCTAAAACATTATTCAGACTTCAGTGTGGTGAAATCATCCACAGACATGGCCAGATCTGGCAAGACAGCATTGAGCCACATGTATACAAAAGGCATCCATTGATGTTGAGTATTCTTCCTCTCCTTCTTTGATACCTAAAAATAGAAGGTTCAGTGTATGGGTCTGATTATTGATGTCCCAGAGTTTATTTTTTATTATGTTGTTGCCATGTTGGAGGAGAAGCAGTTCTTAAAATTTAGTTAAACCATGGTCCAGCACTTCTGAGAAAGATTGTGCAATATTGTCTACGCACACTGCGAGATCTGTTAATTTAGTATCCAGGCAATGCAATGAAGAATCCTAAGTGCTCATGATCCCAGGCTTAAAAGATTGGAATTGTTTAGCCAGTTCCTCCTTCCATGGGGTAGCTGCAGGACTTGCATCCACTGGTGTTATTCTGCAGTTCTTCTGTGATCCGGGTGCTACTCTGTCTAACCATGGTTGTCTCGCTGCACTGGGGCCCTCTGCATCTGCTTTCCCTTAGGAATACTTCTGTCCCTGGAAAACTGGTAGAAAGTATTATTAAAGCTAGATTAACTAAGCACATAGAAGAACAAGCTTTGCTGAAGCAGAGCCAGCATGGCTTCTGCAAGGGAAAGTCCTGTCTCAGTAACCTATTAGAATTCTTTGAGAGTGTCAACAAGCATATAGATAGAGGTGATCCAGTGGACATAGTGTACTTAGACTTTCAAAAAGCGTTTGACAAGGTACCTCACCAAAGACTTCTGAGGAAGCTTAGCAGTCATGAAATCAGAGGAGAGGTCCTCTTGTGGATAAGGAATTGGTTAAGAAGCAGAAAGCAGAGAGTAGGAATAAACAGACAGTTCTCCCAATGGAGGGCTGTAGAAAGTGGAGTCCCTCAAGGATCGGTATTGGGACCTGTACTTTTCAACTTGTTCATTAATGACCTAGAATTAGGAGTGAGCAGTGAAGTGGCCAAGTTTGCTGACGACACTAAATTGTTCAGGGTTGTTAAAACAAAAAGGGATTGCGAAGAGCTCCAAAAAGACCTCTCCAAACTGAGTGAATGGGCAGAAAAATGGCAAATGCAATTCAATATAAACAAGTGTAAAATTATGCATATTGGAGCAAAAAATCTTAATTTCACGTATACGCTCATGGGGTCTGAACTGGCGGTGACCGACCAGGAGAGAGACCTCGGGGTTGTAGTGGACAGCACGATGAAAATGTCGACCCAGTGTGCGGCAGCTGTGAAAAAGGCAAATTCCATGCTAGGGATAATTAGGAAAGGTATTGAAAATAAAACAGCCGATATCATAATGCCGTTGTATAAATCTATGGTGCGGCCGCATTTGGAATACTGTGTACAGTTCTGGTCGCCTCATCTCAAAAAGGATATTCTAGAGTTGGAAAAGGTTCAGAAGAGGGCAACCAGAATGATCAAGGGGATGGAGCGACTCCCTTACAAGGAAAGGTTGCAGCATTGGGGGCTTTTTAGTTTAGAGAAAAGGCGGGTCAGAGGAGACATGATAGAAGTGTATAAAATTATGCATGGCATTGAGAAAGTGGATAGAGAAAAGTTCTTCTCCCTCTCTCATAATACTAGAACTCGTGGACATTCAAAGAAGCTGAAAGTTGGAAGATTCAGGACAGACAAAAGGAAGTACTTCTTTACTCAGCGCATAGTTCAACTATGGAATTTTCTCCCACAAGATGCAGTAATGGCCACCAGCTTGGATGGCTTTAAAAGAAGATTAGACAAATTCATGGAGGACAGGGCTATCAATGGCTACTAGCCATGTTGGCTGTGCTCTGACACCCTAGTCAGAGGCAGCATGCTTCTGAGGGCCAGTTGCCGGAAGCCTCAGGAGGGGAGTGTTCTTGCACTCGGGTCCTGCTTGCGGGCTTCCCCCAGGCACCTGGTTGGCCACTGTGAGAACAGGATGCTGGACTAGATGGGCCACTGGCCTGATCCAGCAGGCTCTTCTTATGTTCTTATGTTCTTAACATACCCCAAAAGAATATCTGCTGTTTGAGAGTGTGGTGGGCTCCGAGATTAGGTGTGGGTTTTGTGTTTTCATCTGGAGGGGAATGGAGTGAGTGATTTAAGTGGCCATTTCATGAAAATTTCATGAAAATTCTTCAGCATTTTAGTATGAATTTTTCCTAATAAATTTATTTATATATTACATTTATACCCCCCTTTCTTTTCATGATAGAAACCCAAAGCGGCTTACATATGGCTCCCAGGCAGTCTGTGCGCATCAGCCTCTGGGCTTCCTTTCGGCTTTGACTCAGCTGCGTCATTAGTCACAGCACTACTCATACTTGTCCTTTGTTCTTCTCCAGTAGCTCACTGAGTGCCTTCTGACCTGGGGGTCTCATCTTCCAGCACTATCTCATATTGCATTTTGGATACTCTGTTCATAGGGTTTTCGTGGTCAGAGGTATTCAGAGGTGGTTTACCATTGCCTTCCTCTGAGTTTGGATGCATCTTAGTCTGGTGTCTCAGCTTCGACCATTCCGCCTTGGGTGCCCCTGCTAGGAGTCTAGCCTCTTGGTCTAGTCTCTGACGGCATTGCTCTCAGCTTCTTCAACACTCTCAAAACCCCTCACCATGTTAAGATGCAAAAGGAGAGTCTGGAGTTGTACAACACACACAATAGGAACATGGAATGTGAGAAGCATGAACCAGGGAAAGTTAGAAATTGTCAAGCAAGAAATGGAATGTATCAACATTACAATACTTGGCATGAGTGAATTAAAATGGATGGGAACGGGACGTTTTCAATCAGGCAACTCCAAAATATTTTATGCAGGAAATGATAACCATTATCCAAGTCTATGCTCCAACAGCAAACACAGAAGAAGAGGAATTGGAGAGATTTTACGCAGAATTACAGGAAGAAATTGATCACACACCAAAACAAGATGTGCTTATAATCATGAGGGACTGGAATGCAAAAGCAGGGAACAGAGAAGAACTAGGAATTATGGGGAAATAGGGCTTAGGAGATAGAAATGAAGCAGGAGAAAGACTTATTGAATTCTGTGAAGACAATAATTTGTTTCTTGCCAACACAGCTTTTGAGCAACCGAAAAGACGTGGACATCACCAAAATGGTCAATATAGGAATCAAATTGATTATATTGGGAACAGAACATGGAGAATTTCCATAGTTTCTGCGAAAGCAAGACCAGGAGCAGACTGCGATACAGATCATGAACTGATCGTATTGAAAATCAGAGTAAAGGTAAAGAAGAACAGCAAAGCAATCATAATGCCAAAATGCAATTTAAATAACATCCCAGAAGAATATGAAGATCAAATAAGGAACAGGTTTGAGGCTTTAAACTTAGTTGACAGTGAACCAGAAGAACTATGGAGTGAAGTCAGAGACATGATCAGGGAAGAATGCAAAAAGACAATCTCTCTAGTTAAAAAGAGAGAAAGACCTCAATGGATGACTGAAGAAACTCTTAAATGTTGGCAAGTAAAGGGTTCCTGACAGTATTTTTTCCATGGCAGAGTTACAAGGCCAAGACGCTCAGAGTCCATGCAGATCTCAAGGACAAGTATCCAAGGCAACCAGCTGGCCTTATCTATAAGACTTGGCAGATCTGGCCAGTTGGTGTGGGGGTCGAGGAGTTTGTACAGAGAGAGCTGTGATATATTGTCAGTAAAGTAACTCTTAAAACTTATTGCTTGTCCGGCTCATACCTTCAACTGGCATCTAGCCTGTCACTATACTGTTCTGCATCCTGGGCATCTGCTTGCGCCAGATCCAACATCCAACAAGTGGTAGCAGAGGGTGGTTTCGATGCGCAGATGGATGTCCGAAGAAAAGCCAAAAGAGGAGTAAAGAGGACAAGCGTGTGAAGAGACGGAGAAACCGAAAGCTGAGCTGAAAGCTGTGAGAGAGCCGTGGGAAAAAAAAAAACCTGACTGAAGGACAGAGGTGAGAAGCTCTAATTACAAAGGCGGTGATCTGTGAAAAGTGAAAGTATGTCTGTTACATTATCGGCCGGAATTCCCTTGGAAAGGCTGACAGGGAAAAATTATGGCACTTGGAAACAGAGAATGCAGGCTTTTCTAGTGAAAGAAGACCTGTGGAAAGCTATCGCAGAAGACCCACCCGCCGGGGTGCCTATTCCAGCAGATTGGAGAAGGCTGGATGAGAGGGCAAAGGCGTTAATTGTTCTTGCTATTGATGATTCTCAATTACTGCACGTGCGTGATGCAACAACAGCAAAGGAAACCTGGGAAACTTTAAGAAATATTCATGTGAAAAAGGCTGCTAGTTCTAAAATATATCTTGCCAGAAGATTGTATCAGATGCGCTTATCTGGAGATACAACCATGTCAGAGCATTTGGTGGAAATAAACAGACTGTTTACTGAGTTGTCAGAACGTGAAATTGAACAATCTCAAACGCAAAAAGTGTATATCACATTAGCTTCACTAGATTCAAGTTATGATAGTCTGGTGAGCTCTTTGGAAGCAATGGACGATGCAAATCTCAATATGGATTATATAGAAGGCAAACTTTTACAAGAATTTCAAAGAAGGCAAGAAATGGCAAAGCAAGAAAGGACTGAGTCTAAACACAACTTAGGAAAGCTGAACAACAAAGCAGCACAAGAGAGACTGTATGGACAAAAAGCATGTTATTTTTGTGGTTCCAGGCAACATCTTCAAAGGAATTGTGAAGCAAGAAGAAGAGAAAGAGGAAGAAAACCATGTGTACAGGTGATCTATGCTAGTAAGAATAAGCAATGTATTAACAATGAGCAGGGAAATAACTGTGATGATTTATGGGCAATTGACAGTGGGGCTACAAATAGTATAATCAAAGATAAATCCATGTTTCATACATTTTGTGACGTAGAGGATCATGTGATAATGGCTGATGGAACTAAGAAACTTATCAAAAGTAGGGGTACAGTGAAATTAGCAGGTTTTAATACCATTATGACAGATGTGCTGTTTATTCCTGACATTGAATGCAACATTATGGCTGTGTCAAAACTCAATGAAATGGGGTTCAATGTGATGTTCAAAAGGGGTTCAGTGCATGTAATGAGAGGAGAAAAAATATTCATGAAAGGAATAGTGAGGAACTCATTGTTCTTCTTACACGTGAAACAAACAAATCATGTACTCATGTGTGCTAATAAGAAACCCCATAATAATTGTGTTCATTTATGGCACAGAAAACTAGGCCATATAGGATATGAAAATGTGGTGAAAACAACAGAAAACAGTAATGATGTGACATTGAGAAACTGTGAAAAATATGTAGACTGCCACGTGTGTAAACAAACTAGGGCAGTTGTGGCTGCAAAGAACAAAGAAGCCATGCCCAGTACAAATGCACCTTATCAATTAACACACGTGGACTTAGTGGGGCCATTTCAACCTACTCAGGGGGGTGCAAGATATTTCCTGACAATAGTTGATGATTTTTCAAAATTCTGCACTGTTTATTTACTGAAAGCTAAAAGTGAAGCTGCAGAGAAACTGAAAAGATTTATTACAAAAATTGAAGTGCAGTTTGGTGTCAAAATACAGAGAATAAGATCAGATCAAGGAGGAGAGTTCTTAGGACACTCTTTTACTGAATACTTGGATAAAAGAGGAATAAAACAGGAGTTAACAGCCCCTTATAGTCCTCATCAGAACGGGTTAGCTGAACGCTGGAACAGGTTGCTTCAGGACTCAATAAGATCAATGCTATGTGACTCCTCTTTAACACAAGGTTTCTGGGGAGAGTGTGTTCTGTATTCAGCTTACATTCAAAACAGAATATTCCATAAGGCCACTGGAATGTCTCCTTATCAGAAATTGTATGACAGAAAACCCAGATTAAACCATTTGATTAGGTTTGGAGCAGAATGCTGGGTACATGTTCCCAAAAATAAAAGGACAGGGAAGCTGCAAAGGAGAGCAGACAAAGGGTACATGCTGGGATTTGAAAACACGTATTACAGAATATGGCTGCCAAAACAAAGGTCTGTAGTGTTAAGCAGAAGCGTGCAAGCAATAGAGCAGGATTGGGAAGAGAAAACATATGTGGAGTTGGGAAACACTGAAGGTAGTAATGAACAAGAACAGGCAGACACAGTACCAATAAAACAAGAAGAAACAGGCAGCAGTAGTGAATCAAGTTCTAGCTCTGAGAGAGAAACAGAGGAATCGCCTGACACAGACACAGACACTAAGGCAGAAATACAACCACGCAGATCAGAGAGAACAACAAAAGGTATTCCACCTGTTAGATTTAAAATAAATTCCATTAAACATATAGACTTCAGTAACTGGAAAAAGTGGGATGATGGAAATCATGAAGAGTAATGAAATGTAATAAAAGTGATGCTGAGATTCTAATGCAATATAGTAACTGTATTACAAATGATGCTGATGTAAACTGAAGAAAAATAAATGTATCGTGGAGAAAATGATATAAGGAAATGCAAGAAATGTAAATGTAAATGACATAAAAGAAGTGAAAATGTGAATCTGTAACATAATCTGAAATGAATTGTTGAAATGTGATATAATGTGTGAAATGCTAAGCAAGAAGGCTATGAAAAAAATAGGTGGGGGAATGTTGGCAAGTAAAGGGTTCCTGAGAGTATTTTTTCCATGGCAGAGTTACAAGGCCAAGATGCTCAGAGTCCGTGCAGATCTCAAGGACAAGTATCCAAGGCAACCAGCTGGCCTTATCTATAAGACTTGGCAGATCTGGCCAGTTGGTGTGGGGGTCGAGGAGTTTGTACAGAGAGAGCTGTGATATATTGTCAGTAAAGTAACTCTTAAAACTTATTGCTTGTCCGGCTCATACCTTCAACTGGCATCTAGCCTGTCACTATACTGTTCTGCATCCTGGGCATCTGCTTGCGCCAGATCCAACATCCAACATTAAAATGATTAAAGAGAGAAGGAAAGCAAAAGCAAAAGGAGATAGAAACACTGTCAGAACCCTAAATGCAACAATATATACACAGTACGTTTTTGTGATGGGACTCACTGGTATGGAGTACTGACTCATCTTTTTTTTCTTTCCCTGCCCTTGGCAACCATTTTGCGCTGGCACTCACAGCACTCTTGTTAAGGTGTGAGTATCGGCACATCATTGTTTTACAAAAAGAAAAGAAAAGAAAAGCACTGATTGTACATGTATACACTCCAGGTTTCTTAAATTAACAAGCATATAATCAGATGCATCCAACAATGCATAAAACTGTATAAAAATGTATTATTTTAATAATGTATTATTATTTTAATACATATTTGGGTTATACATTTTAAAATATGCATTAATGGCTCAGAACACATTTTGCCATCTCTGATAATCCTAGAGTGCAAAGAGACCTGATGAAATCAATGACCAGCTGATTCAGGACAGGCAAAAGCATGCATTACTTTACACAAAGTATAATGAATTTAGGGAATTCATTCCCAGATGTTGTCATCTTGGTTAGTAGGCAAAATCACCCTAATGAGGCATTAGACAAATTCTTGGGGGAAGCATCTCTCTGTAGCTATTCTCTATGATGGCAAAGAGGAGCCTCCACTGATAAATGAAATGCACTGAATATAAAAGGGGGAAGGAGGAGGCATGTGGGGTGCAGTGTAGATGTTGATGTGTTTAAATCTCATTAAATCTCATTAGGCTATTGTTGTTTTGTTTTATAAATGTTTTTAATTACTTGTTTTTTAACTGTTTTGATTGGATTTTTTTGTATACTGCTTAGAGGTTTTCTACAATCAAGCAGTATACAATTTTTGTTAAATAAAGATAAATAAATAAATGGATGATGGATGGATAGTCTGACTTCAAGTCGATTCCAACTTATGGTGACCCTATAAATAGGGTTTTCATGGTAAGCAGTATTCAGAGGGGGTTACTATTGCTTTCTTCTGAGGCTGAGAGGCAGTGACTGACCCAAGGTCATAACATAACGGATGAATGATGCCTGAATTGTGCACTTCTTCAAGCTGAACATTTAGAACATCTATAACCTGGTTGACTAACGTTTAGGCCTCTGGATTTTGTCCCATCATCCCTGACCATTGACAATGTTGGTGGGGGCGATGGCAATCCAGTAACCATCTGAAGTGCCACAGTTTAGCCATCCCATTCCACAATTTGTGTCTGAGACTCTGAGGCATGCCTTACCTGCCCGAACTGAAGAAATGAGGAACATCACTGAAAGGACAGCAAGGAAAGCCCAGCAAACCTTCATAACTGATGCTTGACAAGGATCTCCAGTCAGTATACAGGGAAGGAAAAACACAGCACAGCTCTGTGACAGGTCTGTGTTTTCTGGAAGGCCCAGATGTCCACCTATTTATAGGGCTCTGTGATAAACTGACACGTAAGCACAGTTCATTAATTATCCTGTAATGACAGGTGTGTCTGAAGAAACTCTTGGATTGTTTCCTCAGAGGACATCGTGTGCAAGGAAGATGAAGTTCCTCACAATACATTAGTCTGATATCCCACCCTTGCTCCCAGCAGGTGCCTAGGGCGGTATCAGTCTGATAAGGCCTTAAAGATTCACTGGACTAAAAATGTGGTTTCAATGAGGCTTGAAAGAGAAGAATCTGATTTTTTCTAGTATTCAGAAAGTACCATGAAGTGAGGATTTAAGGTGGTAAGGAAGAAGGAAGAGGTATGGTGATGTGGAGGAATAAGAGGAGATAGAGAGGAGAGGTCTTCTAGGAGGGAATGAGGTTAAAGGTTAGCATTCCTTTCAGGATAGATTTTGAGATCACCCTTCTGCTAACAGTGATGCATCCTCATCAACTGGAATGCACATACCGAAGGAGTATTGCAAGTGTGGGAAATTTGACCAAGAAACTTTAGGCAAAGGGTTCTGTTGCCTTGCTGCATGGAAAATGTCTAGTGAGCTTCCAAAATAACTGAAATGCTTCAGGAGGTATGGGGAGCCTTTTATGAATTGACCTTGGACTTCCTCATGAGCTTAGGTTACTAGAAATCCAAGTTCTGCTATTGCGAGGGTAGCGAGACCTTTCCCTGGAGTTAATCCGCACGACACTCCTAAAGCGTGTGTAAATCTACCCATAGCCCAATGACACACAGAGAGAAATATCTGATATGCGCATATCATAGTTTAGTTCACCCAGCCAGAAGGAAAAGAAATCAAGAGCCCAGAAGTTTGTATATCTATTCTAGAGAGTTGCTGTGAGTCTAAGGCCCAGAAAGAGACTTTCATATCTAGCCCAATGAGCCAAAGCTCTGCCTTCATGTAAACAACACTAGATTTGAAAACATGGAAGCCTTTGTCCCAGTGTTGCTGGAGCACGTTGATAAGCAAGGCAGCTGTTGGAGTGCTCCAGAAAAAGGAACTACTGACCCTCTTCAAACCCCTCATGGTTTATATTTTTTTCTAACTGAACTGACCCCAATGTAATTGTGACCAGGAAGATGTAGACGTGACAGATAAGGACAATGAAAGAATTTAGGATTGCTGGTCAAGGAATCTGTTTTTTCCCAGAACCCATTCCCTAATAAGTTCCCAAATAATAGCTGCAATCTCCCCACTGTACATTCCTGATTTTTCAGATAATCATTATCCTGTCTCCTCCTAAAGGTTAAGATGATCATAAACACTATGCAGACTATAAACCAGTCCACACCTTTCCCTAGGCACAAATAACAACAGACACAATCTTCTTAGGTAAAAGATAAAGAATATTTACTCATGAGGTTTCATATGTTCAGAAACATAGGCTCTAGCTTAGATGAAAGATAAAAGTAGAAGTCTGAGTCCATCTTAGTCTTTGGTAGGGATGCTCTCAGAGGAGAGCATCTGCCATGCGGCCTCTCCCAGAGGTAAAGGGATCAGCAATGGAGAATATGCAGGAATCTCCAGGACAAAGGAGGAGGAAGCCAGGTAACTAATCCCACCCATTAGGAAGTTACATCATGGTAAACAGGTACATGGGATATTTCCCCAAATATCCCTTAAAGTGAACATGCAAGTTTGCCTATTCCAACTCTCCTCCTCAAATTTGCATGCAAGAATCTAACAGCCCCATTTTGACACAAAGTCTCTGGAAACAGTCTCTTGGCAATGGCTTTGTCAAGATGTCAGCTGTCATCTCTGTAGTTGGACAGTAGTTCATCTTGGTGAATCCTTTCTCTGTCAACTCACACACAATATGATATTTTATAGCTACATGTTCAGTGCGTGCTGTGATTCTCTCAGTCTGAGAAAGTCTAATACAACTTTGGTTGTCTTCCATCATCTGCATTGGTCTTTGTAATCTTATTCCAAAGTCCTTTAGTAATCTGTTAAGCCAAATAGCTTCTTTGCAGGCTTCTGCAGCAGCTATGTACTCGGATTCTGTGGAAGAAAATGCTATTATGTCTTGCTTGTGACTAGTCCATCTCCATAGGTAAACAGGAAGCCACTTGTTAACTTGGAGCCTGAGCTATCTCCAGCCCAGTCAGCATCAGTGTAGCACACAAGCTTTGGTTCCCTATTAGCTGGCAATCTCAGCTTAAAGGCCATAGTCCCTTTCAAGTATCTAGCCACCCTTTTGACAGCAATCCAGTCCTTTTGTGTGGGTGTGCTAGTTTTCCTACATAGGATCCCTACTGCACTTGCTATGTCAGGTCTGGTGTTTGTGGTTAAGTACAGAACCTTCCCTAATGCTGTTCTGTACTTGTTATTATTTGGTAGAGGTTCACCTATATCATTGTCTTTAAGAAAGTCTGTTGCCATAGGCGTTGCTACAGGATAGGCATCCTTGAGTTCTAGAGTCTCTAAAAGATCAATCTTTTGCTTTTGGTTGAGTAGGTAGAAGCCATCTGCTTCCCTTTCAATCTGGATGCCTAGGTAGTATGTTGCAGTGTCTAACTCTTTGATTTCAACTTCTTTGCTTAAATGATGTACAATTTCTGTGTAGTCTTGATCTCTCTGAGTCGCCACGATCAAGTCATCAACGTAAATCAGAATATATGTCAAATGTCCATCTTTGCTTCTGGTGTACAGGCATTGGTCTACCTCACCTTGCCTGAAGCCTTGCTCCTTGAGCATTTTATCCAGTTTCTCATCCCAGGCCCTTGCAGCTTGCTGGAGTCCATACAGGCCCTTTTAAAGTTTGCATAAAAGATGTGCTTGCTTCTGGCTCACGAAGCCTGAAGGTTGTTGCATGGACAACTCCTCTGTTATTTCTCCATGCAGAAAGGCAGTCTTGACATCGAGGTGCCTGACGTGCATCTGTTTGGAGGCTGCCACACTTAGTAGCATTCTTATTGTGCTATGTTTGACAAGAGGAGCAAAAGTAGCATCATAGTCCTCTCCATATTTCTGCAGGAAACCTTTGGCAACTAGTCTTGCCTTGCAGCGTTCAATTTCTCCTCCTGCATCTTGCTTCACCTTGAACACCCATCTGCATCCTATGGCTTTCTTGCCTGGTGGAAGTTCTGTCAGGGTCCGTCTTATTCTTGTGCAGTGCATCCTTCTCCTCCTGAGTGGCTTTTCTCCACTGAGCGGCCTCGGATGCTGGCATCTGCTTGATCTCCTCCCAAGTTGATGGTTCTCTGGGTAGCACCGACTTTGCAAGGTAGGAAAGGTGTAGAGGTGGTACACCTTTGTTGGTTCGCAATGAAGATCTGAGAACTTGTTCTGGGATCTGGTCTGGCTCTGCAGCATCTTCCAGTCCTATCATCTCATCATTTCATTTGCGTTTGTACCTCTCTCAGCCTCGTCATCACTTTCTGCAGTCTCTGCCTCTTCCTCTTGCTTAAAGCTTGGGTCAGGTTGTGCAGATATCTGTGGTGTCACTGGTATTTCGTATGTGGGTACTGGCATATCTATGAGAGATTGGACGTGGTGTCCTTGCTCTTCTGAGAAATCTAGCACAGTCCCTCTTTTGTCAGCTCTGCTTCCTTCATCAAAGTAGACAACGTGTCTTCTGCTGACTTCACCTGTCTTTAGGTTCATAACTCTGTAGCCTTTGCTACCACTAGCATAGGCAATTAACATAGTCTGTTCTGTTCTGGCATCTAGCTTCTGCCTCTTTTGTTTTGCTGTGTAGGCAAAAGCAATGCTTCCAAACACTCTATGTGCCAGGTTTGGAATCCTGCCATGCCACAATTGGAATGGTGTGTGTGTGGTGCCTTTGGTTAGCAATCTGTTCTGGATATACGTTGCAGCCACGATTGCATCACCCCACAGTCTTTTGGGTAGATCAGCGTCAGCAAGCATGCATTTTGTCGTTTCCAGAAGAGATCTAAATTTTCTTTCAGAAACCCCATCAAACTCAGGAGTATAACTGACAGTCCTCCTGTGCAAAATGCCTTGTTCCTCCAGAGAACTTTGTGTTTGGTGGGATATAAACTCACTACCACTGTCCATCAGTAGGGCTTTCGACCTCTTTTCAAATTTTGTGGACACCATGGAGATGTATTTCTTCAGCATCTCATGTGTTTGACTCTTGTCCTTCAATAAGTAAGTCACACAGTACCTTGAAAAATCATCCACAAAAATTAGAACATATCTATTCTTCCCAAGTGAGGGTACATTAAATGGTCCACAGAGGTCACTGTGTATGAAATCTAGCACCTTGGTGCTTCTCTTTTCAGTCCTTGGTGGAAATGAGGGCTTACCACCCTTTTCCTCAATGAAATTTATGCACCTCCTTGCTTTATCATAGTACTCTTGGTTTACCTTGAGACCTGTGGCAAAGTTCTGCTTTTGTAGCTGTAGGATCGCCTTTGGATCGCGATGTCCCAGTCACCTGTGCCAAAGTTCTAGACTGGTCTCATCCTTGTCCACCATGGCTGTGTTTGCTTGTTCAGCTGTAAGACTCAGTTCATAAACACCATCATTTCATAAGCTAGTGCAGACAATGTATCATCTTTGGTCACTGTACATTTTCCATCCTGGAAATGTATTGCAAATCCTTTCTCATCTAAAGCTGAAACGCTGAGCATATTGCAACTCAATTCAGAAACAAATTAAACATGATCTGCTACATTTTCTATGGTTTGATTAGATATCTGGCACCTTAGAGCAACAGATCCAGATCCATTAATAGTCATATATTGACCATTGGCAGTCTGGAGTCTTCCTTTAGTATCACTGTTTATTTCATCAAATAAACCTTCATTATAACAACTGTGGTTTGTACATCACAGTTTTTCAATGCAGCGAAGGGCTTTCTCCACGCCCAAAATAATTTTAATTCTGTTTTTCCATTGCTCAAAGTTAACAGCAGTCAGCTCTGGCTGTCTGGCAAAAACTTTATTTCTAGGCTGATACATTCTTCCTGGTCTTGAGAAGAGCTTTGGTTTGCTAAACAACTTTTGGTTTGCTAAAACATCATGGAAGCACCCTCAGTCAAAACACTGGCATCTCCTGGATTATGTAATTGTCCGTGCCAGAGATAGTCGTGATGTACTCCTCACTAGGGCCATGACGAGTGCTGATGACTGCTGGAAGGATCACCGATTAATTCGATCCACTATAGCTATTAATATTGTTCCTCAAAGTAGACTCCAAGGCAGAAAACCAAGGCGTAAAATGAACATGCCCTTCAAGATCCTATTAAGCGAGCTTGCTTTCAAACAACTCTCAGGAAACATCTACCGACAGAATTCCCTGAAAATGTCAAGGAACACTGGATTAAACTGAAGACTTCCATTATTGCAGCATGTGAACAAACTAAGAAACATCAGGACTGGTTTGATGATAATGATAGTGAGATTGAACATATCGTTGACAAGGAAAGGAAAGCCTTCCAGATATGGCAGAAAGACATTAACTGTGCTGCTAAGAAAAAAACCTATGCCAGTGCAAAGGCTGAGGTCCAAAGAAGAACTAGAGAACTTAAAAATGCCTGGTGGATAAAGAAAGATCAAGAAATCAAGAATGTTCTTTAGAATTCTGACCCTTCTGTGCTTGCGTCTG
Organism: Rhineura floridana; assembly: GCF_030035675.1. NCBI lineage: Eukaryota > Metazoa > Chordata > Lepidosauria > Squamata > Rhineuridae > Rhineura > Rhineura floridana. The sequence continues at coordinate 203,630,566 of NC_084483.1, read as the reverse complement.
CTAATCCATAAGTCAGACTCAGAGTAGAGGAAATCAGTGAACTGAAGTTACTCAATTCCATTGATTTCAAAGGGTCGACTCTGAGAGTGACCTCTGGCTTTGCATTTGAAATCAGGTGAGTTGGAGGACTAAAAAGCAGAACGTTGAGAAAAGGTGTTATATCCCATTCAAAGTGGTGATTTTTATTCCACCAGTTCACTGAATTTCAAATAATAATAATAATAATAATAATAATAATAATAATAATAATAATAAATTTTATTTGTTGGTTGCCTATCTGTCCAGGTTAGTGGACACTCTAGGCGACTTACAATAATAAAAGCAGTACATAATATACAACATAATAAACCAGCAAACATAGTCATAATCAATTTAAAAACAATTCCAGTTAAAACCTCATAAAAATTAATCCTCCCCAATTCCATAGGCCCGCCTGAATAGCCAGGTTTTTAAGGCTTGGCGAAAACCTGTCAGGGAGGGCGCATGTCGGAGATCAAAAGGAAGGGAATTCCAGAGGGTGGGGGCCACGATCGAGAATGCCTTTTCTCTGGTCCGCACCAGTCTAGCTGTTTTAACCGGTGGGACCAAGAGAAGGTCTTGTGAGGCTGATCTTGTCAGGCGGCATATTTGGTGATGCTGGAGGCGCTCCTTCAGATAAACTGGGCCGAAACCGTATAGGGTTTTAAAGGTCAACACTAACACCTTGAATTGGGCCCGGTAGACAACTGGTAACCAGTGAAGATCTATTAACACTGGCGTGACATGGTCACGGCAACGGCTGTGCTTGATCAAGCGCGCCGCCGCATTCTGTACCGGACCGTTTTCAGAGGTAACCTGGCAATCCAGTATGTATAAGTAACATAATGTTTTCTCAATATGTGTGGTTGCACATAAAACAGCCTCTCCCCAACCCCGCATTCCAGAAATGAAGAGGGATTTTAAAGCAATGCCATTGTTCAATCATCGCTGCATGCAATTTAAATGACAGTCAGAATCTCTGTTAAATTGGACTTCAAGGAATCTCCCAGGACATGAATTTATGCCGTGCTAAACCAATAATCTCTTCCTCTCTTTCTACTACTATTCCTATGAATAAAATAAAAATGAAACATAACCTTTTCCCCCAGTATGTGTGCTTTGTTATTTGTTCATAAAGATTATCTCATTTCTTTCATTTCATTCGACAACAATGCAAACATCTTATTCCCATTTAGAGGAGGTGACCTCAGGGCCGGGTGCCAAGTGCAGCCCTCCAAGCCTCTCTGTCTAGCCTTCGGAACTCTCCCCCACTGCACACTCCTCACTTCCCATGCTTTTCATCCTCCTCGAGTGTTTTTGCCTGCTGGACAGTACCCTCTGATAATGCCACTTGCTTGTCTGGATAAAGGACCGTAGCTGCCGGTAATAAGGTAAAAATTGAGCTTCTTGCTGTGTCCACTGTTGTTACTGGCCCGACCTACCACTGGCAGGTAGCCCTTGAAAGATTGCTCAGAAAGGAATGTGGCCCTCAAATGGGAAAAAAATCAACTTTAAGCATATAAACATAACAAGAGCGCTGCTGGATCAGGCCAAAGGCCGATCTAGTCCAGGATGCTGTTCTCCAGTTGGCCTACCAGATGTCCATGGGGACTCGGGAGGCCTCAAGCTGAAGCTGTGGACAATTGCACTCCCCACTCAGATTTCCTGGGCCCAGTCCACCATATCTGTATTGGGCCCTCTTCTGCCCCTGCAAAAGACGATATGTGCATATACTTCTCACTGTCTGTCTCTGACCCTGACCACCACTGGCATGTGGCCCTTGTGCCTAACCAGATGTCTATTGTATTCTTCTGAGCCGATTTGGTGAAATGGGAATCGGAGGCACTGTTTTACGGTAGTTCCCATCCTGTTTCCAGGATCATATTCTAAGAACAGCATTGGGTGTTTGTTTTTTGGCCCCTTGGCAGCTGTTCTGTGGGGTGCTGTAGGATATCATCTTTTCCCCAATGCTCCTAATGAGCAGTCATTATTTGTCTTTTTTGCAGTCCATGGTATCCGCAAAGCTCTTCTCCAACACCACATTTCAAATGTGTTGATTTTTCTCTTATCAGCTTTTTTCACTGTCCAACTTTCACATCCATACATAGAGATCGGAAATACCATGGTCTGAATGATCCTGACTTTAGTGTTCAGTGATACATCTTGGCATTTGAGGACCTTTTCTAGTTCTCTCACAACTGCCCTCCCCAGTCCTAGCCTTCTTCTGATTTCTTGACTATTGTCTCCATTTTGGTTAATGACTGTGCCAAGGTATTGATAATCCTTGACAAGTTCAATGTCCTCATTGTAAGCTGTAAAGTTGCATAAATCTTCTGTTGTCATTACTTTAGTCTTTTCGAAGTTCAGCTGTAGTCCTGCTTTTGTGCTTTCCTCTTTAACGTTCATCAGCATTTGTTTCTGCTAGAAGTATGGTATCGTCTGCGTATCTTAAATTATTGATATTTCTCCCTCCAATTTTCACACCTCCTTCTTCTTGGTCCAATCCTGCTTTCCGTATGATATATTCTGTGTATAGATTAAATAAATAGGGGGATAAAATACACCCCTGTCTCACATCTTTTCTGATGGGGAACCGATTGGTTTCTCCATATTCTGTCCTTACAGTAGCCTCTTGTGCATAGGTTGCGCATCAGGACAATCAGATGCTGTGGCACTCCCATTTCTTTTAAAGCATTCCATAGTTTTTTGATGATCTACACAGCCAAAGGCTTTGCTGTAATCTATAAAGCACAGGGTGATTTTCTTCTGAAATTCCTTGGTCCGTTCCATTATCCAACGGATGTTTGTGATATGACCTCTGGTGCCTCTTCCTTTTCTAAATCCAGCTTGGATGTCGGGCATTTCTCGCTCCATATATGGCAAGAGCCTTTGTTGTAGAATCTTGAGCATTACTTGACTTGCATGGGATATTAAGGCAATAGTTCGATAATTACTGCATTCCCTGGGATCCCCTTTCTTTGGAATTGGGATGTATATGGAACGCTTCCAGTCTGTGGGCCATTGTTTAGTTTTCCATATTTCTTGACAGATTTTAGTCAAAATTTGGACTAATTCAGTCTCAGTAGCTTGTAGCAACTCTATTGGTTTGCCATCTATTCCTGGTGATTTGTTTCTTCCAAGTATTTTAAGAGCAGCTTTCACCTCACTTTCTAAAATTTCTGGTTCTTCATCATATGGTTCCTCCGTGAATGAATCTGTCATCCTGGCATCTCTTTTATAGAGTTCTTCAGTGTATTGCTTCCATCTTCCTTTGATTTCATCTTGGTCATTCAGTGTGTTCCCCTGTTAATTAACATCCCTACTCTCGGTTTAAATTTCCCTTTCATTTCTCTAATCTTTTGGAACAGGGCTCTTGTTCTCCCTTGTTGTTGTCCTCTTCTATTTCTATACAGTAACTGTTGTAATAGTTCTCTTTGTCCCTACGTACTAGTCGCTGTATTGTTGCATTTAGGGTTCTGACTGTGTTTCTATCTCCTTTTGCTTTTGCTTTCCTTCTCACTTTAACCATTTGAAGAGTTTCTTCAGTCATCCATTGGGGTCTTTCTCACTTTTTAACTAGAGGTATTGTCTTTTTGCATTCTTCTCTGATAACGTCTCTGACTTCATTCCATAATTCTTCTGGTTTTCTGTCAACTAAGTTTAAAGCCTCAAACCTGTTCCTTATTTGATCTTTATATTCTTCTGCGAGGTTATTAAAATTGTATTTTGGCGTTATGATTGCTTTGTTGGTCTTCTTTAGCTTTACTCTGATTTTCGATACGACCAGTTCATGATCTGTACCGCAGTCTGCTCCTGGTCTTGTTTTTGCAGAAAGTATGGAACTTCTCCACCTTCTGCTACCAATTATATAATCAATTTGATTACTATATTGACCATTGGGCGATGTCCATGTGTATAGTCGTCTTTTTGGTTGTTCAAAAACTGTGTTTGCAAGAATCAAATTATTGGCTTCACAGAATTCAATAAGTCTTTCTCATGCTTCGTTTCTGTCTCCTAGGCCCCATTTCCCCACAATTCCTAATTCTTCTCTGTTCCCTACTTTTGCATTCCAGTCCCCCATGATTATCAGCACATCTTGTTTTGGTGTGTGATCAATTTCTTCCTGTACTTCTGCATAAAATCTCTCCAATTCCTCTTCTTCTGTGTTTGCCGTCGGAGCATAGACTTGGATGATGGTTATGTTGATAGGTTTCCCATTTAATCTCATTGATATCACTTGCTCAGACCTTGTGTTGTAGCTCCTAATTGCTCTTGTTACATCACTTCTCACTATTAAAGCAACCCCATTTCTTTTTAATTTCTCATTTCCTGCATAAAATATTTTGTAGTTGCCTGATTGAAAATGTCCCATTCCTGTCCATTTTAGTTCTCTCACACCAAGTATTGTAATGTTGATGCATTCCATTTCTTGCTTGACAATTTCTAACTTTCCCTGGTTCATGCTTCTCACAGTCCATATTCCTGTTGTGTGTGTCGTACAACTCCAGACTCTCCTTTCGCATCTGTGCGCATCAGCCTCTGGGCTTCCTTTCAGCTTTGACCCAGCTGCGTCATTAGTCACAGCGCTACTCGTACTTGTCTGTTGTTCTTCCCCAGTAGCTCAGTGAGTGCCTTCTGACCTGGGGGTCTCATCTTCCAGCACTATCTCGTGTTGCATTTTGGATACTCTGTTCATAGGATTTTCGTGGTAAATGATATACAGAGGTGGTTTACCATTGCCTTCCTCTGAGTTTGGATGCATCTTAATCTGGTGTTTCAGCTTTGACCATTCCGCCTTGGGTGTCCCTGCTAGGAGTCTAGCCTCTTGGTCTAGACTCCTGACGGCATTGCTCTCAGCTTCTTCAACACACTCAAACCCTCTCACCACGTTAAGGTGTGCATCTGAAGAGGAGCGGCTGCCCATTAGCTACTAGCAAAGTGGAAGGTTCTGGTTTTTGTGTACAAAACCCCTGCAGCTTGGGACCAGGACACCTGAAAGATTGTCTCACCCCTTATATACCCAGTTGATCACTGTGGTCTGCAGGTGAGGGCCTTCTGCAGATATCATCTTATCAGGAGTTCTGTTCTGCACAACATGGGAAGCAGGCCCTGAGTGTAGTGGCACCAAACCTTTGGAACTCCCCCCCCTTAAATATTAGATGGGTACCATCTCTGTTATCTTTTCGGTGTGTTGGGACAAATCAGGGTAAGGCCTCAGTTGAGTCTTGATCTAAAATCACAATAGCACAGTAGAACCAAAGTTGCAAAGCATCATGGACCCAGCTGGCAGGAAAGCACTCTTTAAGTTTCGTTTCTTCACTGTGGGAACATACGTGAGATGGTGCCTGCCAGGCTGCAACTATGTTCCGGACGGGATAATCATTCAGCTGTCCTTGACTGTTTTATTTTCCTGTACTCTGTGTATTCTCAACTCCTTTCATGCCATGCTGTTTTCCTTTGTAATAAATGACTACGGTCTCCCCCAATGTGTCAATATCCCCTCAGAAGTGTGTAATAGAATATTCCTTGAAGATAGTTCTCAGGGCCATATGTATCTCTTTGTATATGTGTCTTTCGTTTATGGTGCCCCAAAGTGTTACTTCACCCCAACATACCATTCCTTATCTCAGGATGAGATGGACATGGGTTCAGATTTTCAAAGAGAAACCTCCTGGCTTTGATATGTAGCAAGTGACATGTAGCTTAGGCCTGTTACTTTTCTCTTGTTTTAGTTACATTTTGTTTATTGATAGTAGGTTTCAGAATACTATATATTGTCATGCTGAACAATAAAGAGTTGCTCTCATCCTTGCCAGGCTGTTGTGCCCGTGTGAGTGTGAAAGCCCTTTTTGATCAAGAAGTTGTCTGTGTCTTACTTGATATCTGGGTGGCTCTTAGCCAAACGAATAATTAGGATTCTATCTCAGCTCACACTTCTGCCCGGGTGCTTTGAGGTGAGCAGTGGGCATTCTTTGCCACTTTAAATTTCTCAACAGGTGCCTACTGAAGTCCTTCCTCTTTCAACAAGCCTTTGAAGTTGAGACCTTATCCCAGTTTCCATTTATATTGCTGTTGCATTTTAAGATGTTTTTAAAGCTGTTTTTTTTAAAAAAAGATGACTTTAAAGTTGTTTTGTTTTAATAAGTTTAAATGTCTTGTTTTTAAGATGTTTCCGAGTGCTTTTAGTGTTTCTGTTTGCCAGCCTGGACACCTTCTGGGAGGAAGGGCAGGATATGAATTTAATAAATAAATAAATACACCTGCCTCTGCATCGCTTCATGATTATTTAGTTCGTCTTACTGGCCACTATAATTTACAAAGAACATTTCAATATCCATAACATTCATGTACATCAGAGGCAGGGAACCTTTCTGGCTCCATGAGCCCACTTTGACAGGTGGGTGGGACAACCTGTCTGTTAATCAGATGACATCATTATGATGTCACATAACGGAGAGGTGGGTTTTCCTTTCCACATGTCAAAATAAATTGTGTGCTTTAGAGTTAGAGCATAAACGAGGGTTGCCAGCCCTATGCTGGACGCTGTGGGAAAGTTTTACCTTCTCCACTCAGATGCCTGCATTTTGCAAGCATTGGCTGCTAAAGGGACTTCTCTACTATGCTGATGATGCTTAAAAAAGCAGGTTTTCTTTTTCCTGCCCTGTCAGCTGGTGAGGAGAAGAGAAAGAAACCCGCAGTTTGCAATTATCAGCTGAGACAGAGAAAAACATCTGCACCTTGCACAGCCAATGCTTGCAAAAAGCAGGCTTCTACCCTGCCTCCGCTTTCAGGTAATGGCAGGGGGGACAGAAAGAAATGTGCTTTTTGCAGGCATTGGCTGGGCAAGTAGTTGCTCTTGCAACCCATGCCTGCAAAACAAAAACAAAACCAGGGCTTCTTGATTTGCCTGGGCATGCCTGTTCCCAGAAAGGAAGAGGCTTTTGCAGCCAAACTGAGCAGGATCTAACCCCCCACTTGCCAGCTGATGAGCAGGGCGGAGGCAGGGTTGAAGCCTGCTGTCTTGGCTGAGCAAGAAGCTTTCTAATTCTAGTCTGGCTCCCTGATCTTGATGAGGATCAAGTTAGGTTCCACAAAAAATATGAACAATTCTCACTTATTATATGCATTATTATCACTAAAAGGCAAAAAACCTTGCAGTTTAAGAACGTACCTATAGCCCACAGATAGTTCTATCAAACTTTCAAAAGCAGGAAATTGGGCAGCTATAGTGAATGCACCAGGGGAGCAGGAGACCTGACCTCTTCTCTGAGATATTGGACTGCCCTGCAAATTTGTCAAAATGCAAACACAATTTGGGTTGGTCTTTCACAGTCCAATCCACTTGCTGTGCAGCTTGCAAGAATTTGGTAACATGTGCCCCTGAGCATATGGTGAGTAGTGGCAATACCTGTCATCTCCAAAGATAGACAATTATATTTTTGTATGTTTGTTGGTGTTCTTCTTACTTTGCTTCTTTCCTGTGTTACTAATGTTTCTACAGAGAATCTAAACTCGAAACATTTATTTCCCTCATTATCCATCCTACAAATCTGTGTCAAATTTATTTTTACTAATTTCAATGCCTTTTTATTGGTCAATGTCATATGATGGTGAAGACAGCCTTTTGTGTTTCAAATTGGAGGTTATGTTCTATTTCTATTTTGGGTGTATTAACTGTTTAATCTGAAACTGCAGTTTGATATAAAATCAGACTAATTACAATATGTTGCTAATTCAGGAATGACTCTTAGCTGTTGGAAAAAAGAGGATGCATGTTTTCAGCCTGCTATGTTTAAACCACTTTATTTAAGGCAAGGTAGGCACGGTCAATTAAAAACCTAGAGCACACCTAGAATTTTGCTAGAATATATTTCACCTCCCACTGTTTTATCTTGTGCAAACTGAGACACTCCTGAGGTCCACTGGAGACTATTCTGCAGTTTTTTTAGTGTAAATTTTACAAAGTGTTGCTGTACTTCACATATTCACAGAAATAGAAACAAAAGAAAATGATTTTCTATAGGAAACTTCACTAAAATGACAAAGTAAATCAGACATATTTAAAGTGACCCTCTGAACTATATCAACGGTCTTAATAATGTTGCTTCCTCCCTGCTAAAACAAGATCAGCACAGCACATGTCTTGTTTCTGTTATTTGGGCTGATAATTTGTCAACAAGTATAGTTTCCAAATCAGGAGAAGTATTGGTTCCCCTCTATTCAGCACTGGTTAGGCCTCATCTTGAGTACCGTGTCCAGTTCTGGACACCACATTTTAAGTAGGATGCAGACAAACTGGAACAGGTGCAGAGGAGGGCAATGGGGATGATCAGGGGACTGGAAACAAGGCCCTATGAGGAGAGACTGAAAGAACTGGGCATGTTTAGCCTGGAGAAGAGAAGACTGAGGGGAGATACGATAGCACACTTCAAGATAGAGTGGAAGGTCTTCTAGAAGGGAATATGGTTCAAAAGTTAAAAGATAAACTTTCCTTTTATGATGAAATTTGATGTTCCCTTCTGCTAACAGTGATACATCCTCATCAGCTGGAATGCACATACCCAAGGAGCATTGCAGCATGGGAAATCTGATCAAGAAGCTTTAGGTGGGGGGTTTAGTAGCCTTGTTGCATGAAAATATCTAGTGAGGAATCTTTGGCCCTTCGGATGATGCTGAATTATAACGCCCATCATCCTTGGCCATTGGCCATGCTTGCTGGGTGAATGGGAGTTGTACTTCAGCAACACCAAAAGGGCCAAAGATTTTGCACTCCTGACTTCTTTCTATTATTTGGGCTGATTTTGAGCCTGGCAACCAAGAGGTTGTGCAGGGGGGAGGGAGAATTCGACCTTGTGGTTTTTCCCATTATAGAGTTGCAAGAACACCTGCACTTTGACTTTCTCTTCTCATAAGAACATAAGAACATAAGAAGAGCCTGCTGGATCAGGCCAGTGGCCCATCTAGTCCAGCATCCTGTTCTCACAGTGGCCAACCAGGTGCCTGGGGGAAGCCCGCAAGCAGGACCCGAGTGCAAGAACACTCTCCCCTCCTGAGGCTTCCGGCAACTGGTTTTCAGAAGCATGCTGCCTCTGACTAGGGTGGCAGAGCACAGCCATCATGGCTAGTAGCCATTGATAGCCCTGTCCTCCATGAATTGGTCTAATCTTCTTTTAAAGCCATCCAAGCTGGTGGCCATTACTGCATCTTGTGGGAGCAAATTCCATAGTTTAAATATGCGCTGAGTAAAGAAGTACTTCCTTTTGTCTGTCCTGAATCTTCCAGCATTCAGCTTCTTTGAATGTCCACGAGTTCTAGTATTATGAGAGAGGGAGAAGAACTTTTCTCTATCCACTTTCTCAATGCCATGCATAATTTTATACACTTCTATCATGTCTCCTCTGACCCGCCTTTTCTCTAAACTAAAAAGCCCCAAATGCTGCAACCTTTCCTCGTAAGGGAGTCGCTCCTTCCCCTTGATCATTCTGGTTGCCCTCTTCTGAACCTTTTCCAACTCTAGAATATCCTTTTTGAGATGAGGCGACCAGAACTGTACACAGTATTCCAAATGCGGCCGCACCATAGATTTATACAACGGCATTATGATATCGGCTGTTTTATTTTCAATACCTTTCCTAATTATCGCTAGCATGGAATTTGCCTTTTTCACAGCTGCCGCACACTGGGTCGACATTTTCATCGTGCTGTCCACCACAACCCCTAGGTCTCTCTCCTGGTCGGTCACCGCCAGTTCAGACCCCATGAGCGTATATGTGAAATTAAGATTTTTTGCTCCAATATGCATAATTTTACACTTGTTGATATTGAATTGCATTTGCCATTTTTCCGCCCATTCACTCAGTTTGGAGAGGTCTTTTTGGAGCTCTTCGCAATCCCTTTTTGTTTTAACAACCCTGAACAATTTAGTGTCGTCAGCAAACTTGGCCACTTCACTGCTTGCTCCTAATTCTAGGTCATTAATGAACAAGTTGAAAAGTACAGGTCCCAATACCGATCCTTGAGGGACTCCACTTTCTACAGCCCTCCATTGGGAGAACTGTCCGTTCATTCTTACTCTCTGCTTTCTGCTTCTTAACCAATTCCTTATCCACAAGAGGACCTCTCATCTGATTCCATGACTGCTAAGCTTCCTCAGAAGTCTTGGGTTACTGAGACAGGACATTCCCTTGCAGAAGCCATGCTGGCTCTGCTTCAGCAAGGCTTGTTCTTCTATGTGCTTAGTTAATCTAGCTTTAATAATACTTTCTACCAGTTTTCCAGGGACAGAAGTTAAGCTAACTGGCCTGTAATTTCCGGGATCCCCTTTGGATCCCTATTTGAAGATTGGCGTTACATTTGCCACTTTCCAGTCCTCAGGCACGGAGGAGGACCCAAGGGACAAGTTACATATTTTAGTTAGCAGATCAGCAATTTCACCTTTGAGTTCTTTGAGAACTCTCGGGTGGATGCCATCCGGGCCCTGTGATTTGTCAGTTTTTATATTGTCCATTAAGCTTAGAACTTCCTCTCTCATTACCACTATTTGTTTCAGTTCCTCAGAATCCCTTCCTGCAAATGTTAGTTCAGGTTCAGGGATCTGCCCTATATCTTCCACTGTGAAGACAGATGCAAAGAATTCATTTAGCTTCTCTGCAATCTCCTTATCGTTCTTTAGTACACCTTTGACTCCCTTATCATCCAAGGGTCCAATTGTCTCCCTAGATGGTCTCCTGCTTTGAATGTATTTATAGAATTTTTTGTTGTTGGTTTTTATGTTCTTAGCAATGTGCTCCTCAAATTCTTTTTTAGCATCCCTTATTGTCTTCTTGCATTTCTTTTGCCAGAGTTTGTGTTCTTTTTTATTTTCTTCATTCGGACAAGACTTCCATTTTCTGAAGGAAGACTTTTTGCCTCTAAGAGCTTTCTTGACTTTGCTCGTTAACCATGCTGGCATCTTCTTGGCCCTGGCGGTACCTTTTCTGATCTGCGGTATGCACTCAAGTTGAGCTTCTAATATAGTGTTTTAAAACAACTTCCAAACATTTTCGAGTGATGTGACCCTCTGGACTTTGTTTTTCAGCTTTCTTTTTACCAATCCCCTCATTTTTGTGAAGTTTCCTCTTTTGAAGTCAAATGTGACCGTGTTGGATTTTCTTGGCAATTGGCCAGTTACATGTATGTTTAATTTAATAGCACTGTGGTCACTGCTCCCAATCGGTTCAACAACGCTTACATCTCGCACCAGGTCCCGGTCCCCACTGAGGATTAAGTCCAGGGTTGCCGTCCTTCTGGTCGGTTCCATGACCAACTGATCTAGGGAATAGTCATTTAGAATATCTAGAAACTTTGCTTCTTTGTCATGACTGGAACACATATGCAGCCAGTCTATGTCCGGGTAGTTGAAGTCACCCATTACTACCACATTTCCTAGTTTGGATGCTTCCTCAATTTCATATCTCATCTCAAGGTCTCCCTGAGCATTTTGATCAGGGGGACGATAGATCGTTCCCAGTATTAAGTCCCTCCTGGGGCACGGTATCACCACCCACAACGATTCTGTGGAGGAGTCTGCCTCTTTTGGGGTTTCGAGCTTGCTGGATTCAATGCCTTCTTTCACGTATAGAGCGACTCCGCCACCAATACGTCCTTCCCTGTCCTTCCGATATAGTTTATATCCAGGGATAACCGTATCCCACTGGTTTTCTCCATTCCACCAGGTCTCGGTTATGCTCACTATCTCAATGCACTTCTCTAAGACCAAGCACTCCAGTTCTCCCATCTTGGTTTGGAGGCTCCTAGCATTAGCGTACAGGCACTTGTAAGCAGTGTCTCTCTTCAAGTGTCTTTGGCACTTGTGGTTAGGCCTGTGGTAATTTTGCTCTTCTGAATTTATATCCTGTGCCCCTGCTCTCACAATGCCTACTTCTAGGCCTACCCCTTTTAAAATTTCATCATTTCTTTGGTTTTTATCCCAGGGGGGAGGTTTTCTCCTAAAGATACAGGATGAGTTTCAGGCCAAGAACCTGGCATCCCTAGTTGACAATGAAGACATTGAACTTGTCAAGGATTATCAATACGTTGGCACAGTCATTAACCAAAATGGAGACAATAGTCAAGAAATCAGTAGAAGGCTAGGACTGGGGAGGGGAGCTGTGAGAGAACTAGAAAAGGTCCTCAAATGCCAGGATGTATCACTGAACACTAAAGTCAGGATCATTCAGACCATGGTATTCCCAATCTCTATGTATGGATTTAAAAGTTGGACAGTGAAAAAAGCTGATAAGAGAAAAATCAACTCATTTGAGATGTGGTGTTGGAGGAGAGCTTTGCAGATACCATGGACTGCAATAAAGACAAATAATTTTGTGTTAGAACAAATTAAACCAGAGCTATCACTAGAAGCTAAAATAATGAAACTGAGGTTATCATACTTTGGACACACAATGAGAAGACATGATTCATTAGAAAAGATAATAATGCCAGGGAAATCAGAAGGGAGTAGAAAAAGAGGAAGGCCGAACAAGAGATGGATTGATTCCATCAAGGAAGCCACAGACCTAAAATTAACAAGGTCTGACCAGAGTGGTTCATGACAGATGCTCTTGGAGGTCGCTGATTCATAGGGTCGCCATAAGTTGTAGTCAACTTGGAGGCACATAACAAGAAAAAATTATACTGTGAGGAACTGCCTTGCACACGATGTCCTCTGTGGTAACAATCTAAGGGTTTCTTCAGCCACACTGATGATTACAGGATAATTAATGAACTGTGCTTTCATATCAGTATGTCACAGGTAAGGCATGCATCAGAATCTCAAACACCCAGACATAAATTGTGGAATGGGATGGCTAAACTGTGGCACTTCAGATGGTTACTGGATTGCCATCACCCCCACCAACATTGTCAATGGTCAGGGATGATGGGACAAAATCCAGAGGCCTAAACGTTAGTCAACCAGGTTATAGATGTTCTAAATGTTCAGCTTGAAGCAGTGCACAATTCAGGCATCATTCATCCATTATGTTTGCTTGCTTATTTATTTATTTTTAGTTAACACAATTTGTATACTGCTTGATTGTATAAGCAATATACAAAACAAATCCAATAAGAAGAGTTAAAAAACAAGTAATGAAAAAGATTTATAAAATAATTAAACAACAATAGTCTATTGAGATTTAAACACATCAACATCTACATTGCACCCCACATGCCTCCTCCTTCCCCCTTTTATAGTCAGTGTATTGCATTTATCAGTGGAGGGTCCTCTTTGCCATCATAGAGAATAGCCACGGATTGATGCTTCCCCCAAGAATTTGTCTAATGCTTCATTAGGGTGATTTTGCCTACTAACCGAGATGACAACATCTGGGAATGAATTCCCTAAATTCATTATACTTTGTGTAAAGTAATGCATGCTTTTGCCTGTCCTGAATCAGCTGGTCATTGATTTCATCAGGTGTCCTTGAACTCTAGGATCGTCAGAGATGGCAAAATGTTTTCTGAGCCATTAATGCATATTTTAAAATGTATAACTCAAATATGTATTAAAATAATACGTATTTTATACTATATGCATTGTATGCATCTGATTATATTCTAACAAAAGTGCTGGGAGTATGAGCACCAATGGTTGCCAAGGGAGGGGGAAAAAAAGATGAGTCGGTACTCCATACCAGCGAGTTCCATCACAAAAAGGCATTGTGTATAATAATGCATATAATACGTGAGAATTGTTCATATTTTTAGTGGAACTTGACTTGATTCTCATCAAGATCAGGGAGCCAGACTGGAATTAGAAAGCATCTTGCTCAGCCAACACAGCAGGCTTCAACCCCGCCTCCGCCCTGCTCATCAGCTGGCAAGTGGGGGCTTAGATCCTGCTCAGTTTGGCTGCAGAAGCCTCTTCCTTTCTGGGAACAGGCATGCCCAGGCAAATCAAGAAGCCCTGGTTTTGTTTTTGTTTTGCATAGGTTGCAAGAGGGCTTGTTTACTTGCCCGGCCAATGCCTGCAAAAAGCACATTTCTTTCTGTCCCCCCTGCCATTACCTGAAAGCGGAGGCAGGGGAGAAACGTGCTTTTTGCAAGCATTGGCTGTGCAAGGTGCAGACGTTCTTCTCTGTCTCAGCTGACAATTGCAAACTGTGGGTGAATGGGCCAGGAAGACCCTTTTGTCATTGAAACTTTTCTGAAGAGCATCCCCCCCTTCCTGGAGCCAAGGAGAGGCTTGTAGTTTAGTTGTGCCTAGAGAAAGGCTGGTAACTGAAGGCAGGCTCTGCCTGAAGAAAAGTGACCTCTGGAGAGCAAGGGATACAGATCTAGTTAAGGAGAAGGGGAGTGAGGATTGGAGAGCTGAACTAGGGATTTGCTGAACTTCATTGGCTGAATCACCACTCACTGGAGGGAAAGCTTAGGACTTCGCTTAGCAATTTCTGTAGGCTTGGAGCTATACAGCCACAGAAGCCTCTCTATTGCCCCTGCTGGAGTTCCTAACTGTAAAACTGTAAAAAAATTGTGGCTACAGCCTCTCTGCTGTCACCTGCTGGAACAAGATATCACACCTAGAGTAGGCTCTGCTTGCTGGTCCTGATCTGTACACATTCCATCAACCTGGAATGCAGCTCCATCCCATCTTTCTTTGTTTCTGCCAACTTTGGCTTTTATCTAGTTTGATCCTTTGATTTAAGTGTTGGAAGTTGGGAACACGGTGGAAGGACATTTAAAGGGTTAATGGTACAGAGATTAACAAGGAAGCCTAGAGAGAGTTGCCCACATTTTCTAGGCTTGCCTTAATGGGGGTGAGAATCTCGAGAATCTCCAACAAAAACTCTGGTGTCCTCCTCCACCCCTTTGCCATTAAAAGAAGGAGGCTGGAGACATCTCAGAAACTTTACAAGCAAAAAGGGAAAGAGATGAAAGGAGTCAAAAGGAGAAGGCACAGAATCTTACAGACAGAGGAAAAGTCAATAAAGGTAGGATGAAACTAGACTGGTTGCAAATAGAGAGCCAGAGGGAAGAGAGCAGTTCTGGGTTGTTACATCTTACAACAAACCGGGAAGAGAGGCAGTAGGGTTTTTTAAAAAATCCAGTGTCAGGAAAAAGCTGTGGAGAATCTGTCCCACCCTGTGGCATCATTTGGGCCTGCCCCTGAAATCTCTGGGTTTGGGATGCTTGTGACCTGGCAACCCCAGTAAAAAGTCAGGCAGGTGAGGGGAAGAGGCATTTGCACCTGTGGAGGTTTCTTAAGGGACCCCAAAGCTGCTCTTTTTCTACTATTTTGGATCTCATGGGTGTATGAAAGGAGGACGGGTGTGACAATATGGGGGAATACAAGAAGATAGAGAGGAAGGTCTTCTAGAAGGGAATATGGTTCAAAAGTTAAAAGATTAACTTTCCTTTTACGATGGGATTTGATGTTCCTCTTCTGCTAACAGTGATAAGTCCTCATCCACTGGAATGCACATACTTAAGGAGCATTGCAGCATGGGAAATCTGATCAAGAAGCTTTAGGTGGGGGGTTCAGTTGCCTTGTTGCATGAAAATGTCCAGTGAGGAATCTTTGGCCCTTCGGATGATGCTGAATTACAACGCCCATCATCCTTGGCCATTGGCCATGCTTGCTGGGTCGATGGGAGCTGTACTTCAGCAACACCAAAAGGGCCAAAGATTTTGCACTCCCGACTACGGCATATAATTCCTGTTTCTAGTGTCTGGTTCTGGCTTCCCTACCTTCAGAGACAAAGACACAGAGAGAGAGAGAGACATTGAGACAGCTGTGGGAACACTCCTGAGCCTTGGATAGGTAAACCTGAATCTTTATCCTGCTTTTTGGAGTTTCATATCAAATCAGTGTGCTCCCACCTTTTTCTCTCTATTTTTCCTTATTTAGTACTCTTTTATATTTTAAGAACCTATCATTAGTCCTTAAGGTGTGAATATTAGGATATTGGATAAGTGGGATCAATATGTATAACAAGTGTGATATATGTGTAACAACCCTGCCCGAGAATAAATATTGGGACCTCTGCTTTTTACCTTGTTCATAAATGATTTAGATCCGGTGTCACCAATCGTTTTGGACCAAGGGCTACATTTTGAAATTTGAGAGAATGCTGTGGGCACCAGTCACAAGATGGCTGTTCTGTTCTGGCTGTCTTCTGTTTTCCAGTGGAGGATCATTCTTCCTTCTGAGCAACCTTCCAAAGGCCACATGCTAAGGGTGGATATGGTCAGAGACAAAGGTGGACAAAGCAGGAAGGCAAAGCTTTTACTATGGTGCACTCGGCTCCTTTTTACACATGCCTGCACACCCCTCTCGGTCCTCCTTCCAATCAAGCAAGTGGCATTATCAGAGTGCAAGAACACTTTCCCGGCTGGGAAAAACTCTCATGGAGGCTGCACAGCAGGGCCAGTGACGGCCGTGCAGCAGGGGCGAGTTCCAAGGGCCAGGCAGAGAGTCTTGGAGGGCCATACTTGGCACCCAGCCCTGTACTTCCCTACTCCTGTTCTAAATGGGAAGATGATGCTGACTTTTTTTTATAGGATGCAATGATAAAAAAGCTAATTGTTTTCTTAAATGACCTAATTTTTAGGAACAAATAACAAAGCACACACACTAGATCAAAATGTTGATGATGCAGTTTGATTTTATTCATAGTGGAAGCTGAAGAAGAGGAAGAAATCCTTGAGTTAGCGAGGCATAAATTCATGCCATAGCAGGTTCAGGAAATGAAAATTAAAAGAGATTCCGACTTCTATGTAAATTCTGTCTACTGATGATCCAATCATGGAGCAGCATTGAACGCCTTCTCATTTATTTAATTTTTCTAAGAAAATGGGGGGAAAGAAGTTGTTGTTACTCACAATCACAAATATCAGGTGTCATTTATACGTTCTGGGTCACCATTTGAAATCAGGTGAACCTCAGGAATAAAGATTAAAACTTTTACTTGAATGTGATGCCAAGTCTCAAAGTTCTGATTTTATTCCTCCAGTTCATGCCTTTATTGTGGAGTGGGGAGAGAGGGGGAGAAAATCAGACCTGAAATTATACAACTATGAGAGTGGCTGTACAGTATAGCCAGCATGGATTTTTCACATTCCGCAATGTTAAATTGAAAATACCCCCATGCCATTCTGATGCTTCCCATAAGCTCATTTCAAAACAAAATCTTACAAAATGTATAGTCCTGAACTCAGAAACGCTTGCTTAACAACCCTCTACATATTCATGGCAATACACAAAACAGTCAGAGAACTGAGAGTTCAAAGTATAAGAAGAGAAAGAAAAAAACCGGACCCCTGTTGAATTTTTTTCTTTCAGAGTTCTCATAATGTGTTGAAATTCATTAAAAATCAGCCATGTTCACAGAGTACCTATAATGCTGTTACTGACCTTGCCCCATACTCTGACCTTTCTCTTCTGCAGTTTAAAAGTTTTAAAAAAATGCCTGGCTGATTCTTAATTAATTTAAGAAATCTAACATTGAAGTCTATTATGATAACACTGGGCATGCTCAGTAAGAACCAACTGTCCGTGTTCTAAAAGCCAGACTTGCAGGTGTTTGGCTTGGCTAATCAGGTGGTCACAACCATGCCAGATCTTCCCCCAAAGAATCCTGGGAAGTGTACTCTGCGAAGGGTGCTGAGAGTTCTTAGGAGACTCCTATTGCCGTGACAGAGCCCCAGTGGCCAGAGCCGTATAACAGTCAGCCCCTCTTCTGGGGATTGTAGCTCTGTGAGCAAAATAGGGCCTCTCCTAGCAACTCTCAGCACCCTTCACAAGCTACACTTCCCAATACTCTTTGAGGAAAGCCATGACTGTCTAAAGTGAAATAAAGGTCTGGTGTGGATGTGGCCAGGGACAGCTTTGGTTTAAATCTGAGTGGAAGACTACATGAGCCTGCTGTAGAAACCCTGAAAAACAAGGATACTGTTCACAAAGTTCTTTCTTTTGGAAAGGAAAGGGGCTTTCCCTCTACCCAGTGCCCTCCCACCCAATCTCCTCCCCTTCACCTTTATCCCTCTCCCCTTCCTCCTCTTCTCGTCCCCATCCCCCTCCTCCTTGCTTCACCTTCAAGTCAGTTTCACCTATCCTAAACATGATTGTATAGGAGTAAATCTCATTGAACTCAATAAGCATGCAAATAATCAGACCTGCCTTTCTCCTTCTCCTTTCCTCTCCTTCCTCTGCCCTCCCCATCACCTCTCCCTTCCTCCTTCCACCCCTCCCCTCTTCCTTCTCCCTCCTCCCCCATCTACTCCAGTCATCCCTCCTCCTCCGCCTTCCCCACGGTCAGTTTCACCTATCCTAAGCATGATTGCAGGTGAGTAAATCCCAGTGAACTCAATAAGCATGCAAATGATCAGTCCATTCTCAGCAAACTTGCACAGGCTGTAGGGACAGTGGGGAGGAATTGCTGTGGTCTACAGAACTCCTATCTGTCACCAGGAAACCACTCTGTTTTGGAGCTGGCTGTGAGGGCCTGCACCTGGTGTTGGGCCGAGGAGACAGTCAACTAGGGTTGCTGCTGGTGTCCCATCCACCCTGCTGCCCGGTAGCTTCTCTGACCAAACTGGTAGAGGTCATCTTGGCTGTGGTGTTGGAGGAGCCCGGAACGATAGTACTGAGAGATTTCAATCTCCATGTGGAGGCTGCCTCTAGTGTTCCGGCTCAGGATTTCATCGCCTCCATGACGACCATTGGGCTGTCTCAAGTTGTTAACAGTCCAACACATAGGGCAGGGCACACCCTCGACTTTTGCTCCAGATGGAGGAAGGGGTGGTCTGGAGATGTGGGGGTGGATGTCACCCAATTGTCATGGTCAGATCACTTCCTGGTGAAGTTTAGACGTATGGCTCCGATCCTTCCCTGCAGGGGTGGTGGACAGAATAAGATGGTCCAGATTAAGAGTTCCCAGTAGATAGAGCAGGTGACCCTGTTGAAGCCCTTGTCACGCTGTGGAACAACAACGTGTCCTCTCGACCCTTGCCTTTCTTGGCTTATTAAAGCTTGCCAAGGGGGTTTGACTGAGTGTATCCAGGGTGTGTTCAATGCATCATTGCAGGAAGGAGTAGTTCCAGCCACCTTGAAAGAGGTGGTGATCCGACCACTCCTGAAAAAGTCCAACCTGGACCCATTGCTTTGTGACAAGTACCAACGGGTTGCAAATACCCCCTTTTTAGGGAAGGTGATTGAGAGGGTTGTGGCACAGCAATTGCACTCTTGGATAAAACAGATTATCTTGACCTATCCCAGTCTGGGTTCAGGCCTGGTTATGGGACTGAATCGGCCTTGGTCGCCCTGATGGATGACCTTTATCGGGAAAAGGACACGGGGAGTGCAACCCTGTTATTCTTACTTGATCTCTCAGCAACTTTTGATACCGTTGACCGTAGTATCCTTCTGGGCCGACTTGGTGAGATGGGTATTGGAGGGACTGTTTTACGGTGGTTCCAATCCTATCTCCAAGGTAGCTTTCAGAGAATAGCATTGGGTGACTGTCTTTCGGCCCCTTGGCAGTTGTGCTGTGGGGTGCCGCAAGGTACC
This sequence comes from Rhineura floridana, assembly GCF_030035675.1. Lineage (NCBI taxonomy): Eukaryota > Metazoa > Chordata > Lepidosauria > Squamata > Rhineuridae > Rhineura > Rhineura floridana. Next base: position 203,611,005 of record NC_084483.1, on the reverse strand, counting down.
ATCTTGTTCCCCATGCTGTTTAACATCTATATGAAGCCCTTGGTAGTAGTCATGAGGAGATTTGGGGTGAGGTGTCAGCAGTATGCTGATGATACCCAGCTCTATTTCTCCGTAACATCTGAATCAGGAGAGGCCGTGCAAGCCCTGTACCACTGCATGGACTTGGTGGTGGGCTGGATGAGGGCCAATAAATTGAGCTGAATCCTAGCAAGATGGAGGCACTGTGGGTTGGTGGTTCCTGAGTTTGGATAATTGGTCAGTTGAGTGCTTCGGATGGGGTTGTACTCCCTCTGAATGAGCAGATTCGTAGTCTAGGGGTGCTCTTGGATCCATCTTTGTTGCTAGAGGCCCAGGTGACCTCCGTGGCTAGGAGTGCCTTTTACCAGCTTCGGCTGGTAAGACAGTTGTGGCCATTTCTGGATTGGGATGCCTGACCACTGTTGTCCACGCACTGGTAACCTCCAGGTCGGATTACTGTAATGTGCTCTATGTGAGGCTGTCTTTGAGGTTGGTCTGGAAGCTGCAGCTGGTGCAAAATGTGGCGGCGAGACTCCTCACTGGGCAGAATTCCACTGGCTGCCTATTTGCTACCGGGCCCAGTTCAAGGTTCAAGGTTTGGTGTACAAAGCCCTATACCTCTTGGGACCAGGATACCTGAAAGACCGTCTTATCCCTTGTATACCCAGTCGATCACTACGCTCTGCAGGTGAGGGCCTCCTGCAGAAATCATCTTATCTGGAGGTCCATTCTGCACAACATAGGAAACGGACCTTTAGTGTGGCGGCATGTACCCTGTGGAATTCCCTCCCCTTAAATATTAGGAAGGCACGATCGCTGTTATCTTTTTGGCGCCTTTTGAAGACTTTTCTCTTTCAACAAGCCTTTTAAGTTGAGACCTATCGCAGTCTGCATCTGTGTTGGAATTGCTTTTTAATATGGTTTTTTTTAAAAAAACACACACCTTTTTTAACAATATGTTTTAAACCCTTTTTAAAAAGATGTCTATAAAGCTTTTTAAAAATGTTTTTAATGTTGTTTTGTTTTAATGCATTTTAAAGTCTGTTTTATGATGTTTTAAAGTGTTTTTAGTGTTTTTGTTTGCTGCCCAGGGCTCCTGCTGAGAGGAAGGGTGGGATATAAATCAAATAATAAATAAATAAATAAATTGTTACCTCCCAGATTAAAAAACAGAGAAAGTTACTAATAGGCAAAAAACGCTTGCAGTTCAAGAATGTAACTATAGCCAGCAGAGATTTCTATCAAACGTTAAAAAGCAGGGAAATTGGGCAGCTATAGTGAATGCATCAGGGGAGCAGGGGACCTGACCTCCTCTGAGATATTGTTCTGCCCTACCAATTTGTAAAAAGGCAAACACAATTTGGGTTGGTCTTTCACAGTCCAATTCACTTCCTGTGTAGCTTGGAAGAATTTGGTAAAGAGTTTGGTACCAATACGGGGGGGGGGCAGGAAAAAGGAGTCCACAATATTTTTAAAACTTGGATGAAACAGAAAGGTTTTATTTTTAAAACAACAAAACTCGGTATTTAAAAGAAATTTGCTTCCAAGCATGGTTGGGACAGTCTATCTCAAAACACCCTCTCTCTGCTTGCCATTGAGGGAGTTTTCAAATGGAAAGAAGTGTAAGCGGAGGACCAAGAACAACACGCACCCCATTTTGCTATCATAAAAAATTACAAATAAACATAAGATGCTTTCTTGAGGAAGGAAGACTCACCTTTTACAGCAGCGATAGAATAGGTTGCAATTTCCAATGCTCACAGTTCCACGAGGGCATAACCAAAGGAAACAATAGCCACGATTCTTCGCACATTGTTGGGAGCCAGCCCTGACTTCCATTTTCCCTGCAGAAAGAAATCAAGAAAGAAAAATATCCAGCCTGTTGCATGGAATCGGGTACATGAACATCTTGAAGCATTCCCATGAAGTAGAGATGAAATGAAATTATGCTCAGTTTATTCACAGAATTCGCTGTAAACATTCGTTTTGGGAAGGACTTGGAAAACATGGCATGAGACCCGTTCATTGTACTTGTCATTCAACATTAAACAAACTATATATATTAACATGTCCCAGAGCTGCCAGGTCTGACAGAAGCTACAGGGAGAGATGGGGGAGAGGGAGGAGAGCAGGGGAAGCAATAGCTGCCTTCAGCCCTCTTTTAAAAATAAATATTATTACATTTCAATCCCATCTTTTCCTCCAAGGAGCTCAAGGTGGAATCCAAATAAGGTTCTCCCCTTCCTGATTTCATCCTCACAGCAACCCTGTGAGGTAGGTTGGGCTGAGAGATAGCGACCATCCCCAGGCCATTCAGTGAGCTTCATGGCTGAGCAGAGATTTGAACCCTGGTCTCCCAGGTCCTAGTCCAGTGTTCTAACCACTGCACCATGCTGGTTTGCTGCATTACTTGCACGTAGAGGGCAATACTTGTTGAAAGGAGGCTGGGAGCTATGCATTTGGTCACACTGCTCTTCCTAGCCCTACTGTCGCAATCATTGTGCTCAGCTTAGGGCTCACAGCAGGGAGGTTTCTCTATGTAGGGAAGATCTTGTGCCAGGCCTCTCAATTGTGCATTTGTAGAGAAAGGTCCCAACTGCAGATTACAAAGCTGAATACGATAATGACAATGTTGAGGGCAGGAGGAACAGTGCAATGCTGGACGTGGGCCTAAATGCACAGCCTCAACGATCCTTTCAACGTGTGCTTGCCATCTACATGCAAGTAATATGTGAAGAGGGTTACTGTCACTCTCCACTCTTTAAATTCAGAAACCCTCTGAGCAGGTGGCATTGCAAAAGTTACAGGCAAGAGGTGATCAGCTGGATCATCCTTTGAAAGTGGCAGGAAATGAAAGTGAATGGGAAGGATGGGAACTTACAAAATTCCTGACTGAACAAATGCCGAATGAAATGCAGAGAACTGAATTTAAGATAGGAAAAATGAGACTGAAATTGACAGATCCTTCCCTCCCAGCCAGGGCACACAAATATTCCCACAACTGATTTTCAGACAGATCCAAAACCATCCACACTCCTTTTCCATGGTTGCAACTGAGTCTGTCCTAACCATCACAAGTGGCTTTCTCTCTCTCTTCAGACACTGAAGTCACACAAACACACAAATTCTAGTGAAGGTAACAAAGTGACACAAAACACACAATTAACTATGGGATTCAGTACCACTAAATTTTATGTTGATCATCAAAGATCATGGAAAATAATTCGCTCAAGCAATTCAGCCATAATTGATGGCAGTATACCTGGGATGAACACATGATAGAATGGGGACAACATTATATCAGATGGGGACAACAGATGGAATGGCCATCTCCAACTGGTTCTGCTAGAAACTTCCAGTGCTTGAGAAAAGGAGGAAAACTCCTTTGCTACCACCAAGATGGGTCTCACTCAGCCTCCCTTTCCAAAACATAGTTGTGAGTTGCTGTGGCTTGATGTAATGGAAAAGTTGACACTGTCACTGGGGATGGCAGATTCCTGATGACCACTGAGTCATCATGTCTCTTTGAAGTTCTGTCTGTCTGGATTCTGTCCTCAGCATTTATAGAACTCTTTCCTCATGTTTAAAAGCCCTTGCAACTGTGCAACTTGCAAGCAGGCTTGAGCTACCCAGTTGTTATTGCAAAAATGGAGCACGGCCCACCATTGAAATTATAGGAGACTATTTTCTATGAACATCACAATTACCTTCTTCCTCCAAAGCTTCATTCTCCAAAGCTTCACCGTAACCTGCTAGCAAAGCTGGGTCTTGGTCCTGAAGGTCAGCCAACTTTTCCAAAGCCTCTCCCTGTTGCTTCTCTTCTTGATCCAGAGCTGCATCTTCAGCCTGTGCACTGCAAAAGAAGACCACTGCGAAGAAAAGACAGACAAACTTCATGGTTCTTGCAAGATTTGTTGGGGTCACTGCAAAGAGTCACAAGGACGGACTAGCAAGGGTGATGCCTGCAGAGAGTTGATGCCTACATATTTATATTAAATACTGGATGGAAGCCAAGGCGGGTGCCCTAATGGGCCACGTTTCATTGTCTTTGAAGTAGCACTCTTGATTAGGGGTTAAGATAATGTTGCATATGGCATTAAAGACAAATTATTCTTAGTGATCTAATTATCTTTGAAGTTGTGCCCAAATCTCTAGGGATGTTTCAGAACTGCAGTCTTTGTATTGACACTGTTGCTACAGCCACTCTTGTGGCTGTATAATATTCAGGACGTGTCAACCACCTGATGGGGAGATGTACAGGCCAGCAGATGGTGAGTGAGAGTTTTATTAGCAAAATGATCACGGTAAATAGAGATGTTGCAATCTTCATGAAAGCTCCAAGAGATCTGAGGACAACTTCAAAGAGACCTCGGCCAGTAAGAATAAAGTAATCTCAAATGACATAAGTGATGTTACCTTGCGGCCTCATCAATGCCAGTGGGACGTGACCCATTGGCAATCTCCTATACAGGACTCCATTTTTTCCTTAAGGGCATTTCTGATGTTTTGGTATGTTTTTGACTCTTTACAGTCTCACCAACAAACTTTACAGCCATGAGGTCCCTCTCTGCTCTTTCCAGTGGCCTCCTTTTGCAGTGTACAGGCTGACGGTGCAGGGCTGACTCAAGAAGAGAAGCCAAGCAGAGAGGTTTCAGCAGATTTGATTAGTATTCTGGATCAATTCCCTGCTTTGTTCAGCATTTTCATTGGCGCTGCGGAGAACCAAAGTCTCTTAATTTGCACCCACAACCCCATAATGAAGAAATGAGACACCTTAGGCCAGTCACAATTTCTAAGCCTAAATTACCTCACAGGGCTGTTGTGAGGTTAAAATGGAGGTGGAGAGCACCCTCCTATGCTCCCTTGCGCTCCTTAGAGGAAAGGTGGGATACAAATGTAATAAGCTAATAAATCTGAAGCTCAGTATACTTCTGTTTCCGTGGGATAAATTCTGTGTTTTAACTCTCACATTAAAACCAGCTGGACTTAAAAGTGCTGCACTGTCATTAGAGTACACAGGGCTTCAGTGGTGACTGATAAACACTCTCCACGTGCTCACAGATACTAAAATCTTTGCAATTATAGAAAACATCTAAGATGTTTGTTAAGTTCTAGATCAACGCCCTTTAGCTTCCAGTCTCTAATTAAATCCTTTTGGAAGAAAACATTTTCCTTTCCTTACACAAGTGTTAGAAAGTGAAGGCAGGATATACAGATGCAAATGGCCATCCTCTTAGTTGGTTCCCCAGAAACTGGTCATCACAGATATATAGCCTCTAAACACAGGGCTCATTCAAATGGAACCTGAACCTCGCAGTAAAGAAGGAGTGTTTGACATCGCGATAGATTTCCAAGGTTCACATTTCTTACCTTCAAATCTGCTGCTTTCCTTTCTTTTCCAGACGTTACTCTGGAAAGGTTTAGTATCGCTGTTTCCTTGTGGTCCCGCCTCTAATTTTACATGTTTACTCCATCAGGAGTATCGATCTTACTAACGGATGAAGCCATGAGAGCATGGGAGTTCAATTGACATGAAACTACATGAAACTGAACAGAGGGAGGAGTGAGTAAAAGGCAAAGTAGGCAGCACAGCTTTTGCAGGCAGCAGAGAGAGGGAGCTGGAGATGGGGCATAAGAGAGCCAGCCCACTAAAAAAACATTGAGGTAAAGCGCCTACACAGAGGAGTGTAGCAAAGCTGAGACCGTTTTTCCTCTCCTTTTCACATTATATTTGGATTGGGTTGATATGGGAAAACTGTGATCTGATTGCCTGCAACACCATGTGAACCATGCAAATTAAATGGGGATGCAAGTAGCACCAATCTCACAGTAAGTTGTTGTGTGAACGAGCCCACAAACACGCTAGGAATCATGGTCATGAGTCACTGAGAAGTCAATGCTCCAAGCACTTTTCCGACTCATTGTTTAAATAGTGATTCTCACCTTTCTCTTGGGGAAGTGAATCACACAGTTAGTTTGTTGCTCAGCGGGGCAAAAAAAAGACTTCCTCTTTTGTGTACTCTGCTGGTTGATTTCATTGGGTAATCCCAACTTCTAGTCAATAAGGCTGTGGCAAATTCAGAAGTGCAGGCTCCCTTCATAACAGCCACAGCCACACTCCACTCTACTAATATTGTACAACCTTCTAAGATTATACAATAATCTGGCCAATACTGCTTTAGAAGACTCTTCTCAGTGTCTAACATGCTCCGCTTTCATGCTGATTCACAGTTTTAAAGATACAGAAGACATCTTGGTTGCCAGGCCCGGCCTCCAAGAGTTCTTCTGTATCTTTAAAAGTTGTGCAGGGGGAAGGGAGAATTCCACCTTGTGGTTTTTCCCATTACAATGTTGCAAGAACACCTGCACTTGGCTGACTTTCTCTTCTCCTAAAGATACAGGATCAGTCTCAGGCCATGGACCTGGCAACCCTAAGTACGACAATGGAACCAATGACCTAGGGAGGTGGTGGGTTCTCCAACACTCGAGGCCTTCAAGAGGCACTGGACAGCCACCAGTTGGATATGCTTTAAGTTGGATTCCTGCATTGAGCAGGGGGTTGGACTCAATGGTCTTATAGGTAGGGTTGCTATATTCCAGTTCCACAAATCCAGGCAGACTTATTCGCATATTATGCAATTATGTAAATTAAGTATATTAATGGTTGCATTGTTCAGTTGTTTCATTTTTGCCTAGTAATTACCACCAAAAACTGGGGGAGGAATCTTTTTTAAAAAACAAACAAACACATTTTCAGCCTTAAATGCCTAGGCTTTAGTTTCCAATACTATGGAATATTTATTTATTAAGAGGATTTATATCCTGCCCTTCCACTGTTAAAAACAGAGCTGAGGGCAGCTTACAAACATAATGAAAACAATAACAATACACAATCAATATAAACACATAATAAGACACAAAATAGAAACAAACATACAACAAGTCAATGCAGGAGTATAAAAAATGTACAACTTTTAACGCAGGTAGAAATCAAGATTTCAATATCAGTCAATCATCTTATCTAAAGGGAGCATGTCTGAGCATGTAAGAAGTGTCTTTAGTACACTGATTCTCACATATCCGATCAGAGAGAGGGAAACTGCAGCCTTCTATGATAAAGAAATAGCTGCAAGTTCGGGCGAGATGGAAACTGTTTCCTGGTTATTTTTTCTTAATTAATGTTGTCTGCTATTGTATTATATGGTATTAATTTTTGTAAATTGTTTTGCTGTTATTGATGTATTTTATATATGTGTTCATTTGTCTTTGTAAGCAGCCATGAGGGCCTTTGGCCGAAAGGTGGGGTACAAAAATAACATAATCTGTGATGACCAGTTTCTGGGGAACCAATGAAGAGGACAACCATTTGCATCTGCATATCCTGCCTTCACTTTCTAACACTTGTGAAAGCAAAGCAAAACGTTTGCTTCCAAAAGGCTTTAATTAGAGACCAGAAGCTAAAGGGCTTTGATCTGGAACTTAACGAACATCTTAGATGTTTTCTATAATTGCAAAGATTTTAGTGTCTGTGAGCATGTGGAGAGTGTTTATCAGTCACCACCGCTGAGGCCCTGTGTACGCTAATGACAGTGCAGCACTTTTAAGTCCAGCTGGTGTTACGACATGTGCTCTTGGGAACCTGAGTGTGTGACTTTGCCACCCTCATGTCCCATGAAACACACCTCCTTGAGAGGAGGGGATATTTTGCTAGGGATAAAACAAGCGCTTTGCCCTGAAATGTGCCTAAATGGTGTATCTATTTATCCCAAGAAATGCAAGTCCAAACCAAAATAAAGCAAAACTGGCCTGCCTCTGCTCTTCTGAGCGAAGCTGGATAGGAGCAGTAGGAGCAAGGGGGGCAGTAGGGGGGGAAACAGAAGCAGAGGGGGAGGGAGCCTGTGTCTGTGCTCTCTTGTTTAAAGCATTCAGCAAAACTTCAGTGGGTTGCTTGTGAAATTGACCCATATTTTCTCCCAAATTTCTAAGTATGGACCAAAGCTGATTACAGATGGGATCCCCAAAATCCACCAGTTCATTCCCCTGTCGGGTTTGAGTACGGCCTTGATGGGAGGGAGAAAAGTTGCTGTGATTGTTGCTGGAGTTATTGAACCCAGATCTTCTCTCTCCCCCCGTTGATGTGAAATTACCCCGATTGGAACCAGGGGCTAAAAAAGGGCGATAGTTTCCTCTTCCCTGGGCCCCCCGATTTGCGTTGGGTACAACAGATGAATGAGGCCCCTGACTGGTATATGTGACAGTTTGAATTGGCTCGAGCTGAACCTTCTTCGATGTAGTGGCAGCTTTTCGCCCCCCTCCAACCTCTCAAAGGAGCTCAGAGACTTGTGAAATAGCCACACTCAATTCTCGCCAAGTAACACCTTCAAGATCCATTCTCCCTATTGCTAACTTCGTTTGAGCATTTAACCCCATGTGTACAGCTTCCAGAAATTCTCTGTCATTATACTCATACTGGCCATCGTCCCGAAGCCTGAGATGCTCTGATAAACGTGCAAGGAATTTCTTCCGATTCACATAAACCTCTGGGCTTTCCCCTACACCTTGACTCTCCATAACATATGCCTTTAACACATTCATCCCCGGCAACAGAGCCTTAATCACAATTCTCATCCAATCATAAACCTGTCTTGCATTCTCCATTCTGAATGTTGCCTCAATGGACGCTGCATCCTGCTCCATGGCACAATATCTTGCCACTTGCATTAAATCTTGAGCATCAGCAGTAGAATACATCTCATCTGCCGTAGTTAACCACGTCAAAGCTGTGTCCTTGTTCAGAGGACCCAAACTATCAGCCACTGCCTTTGCCTGGGGAGGGGACCAACGTACAATCTCTTGGACAATTTTATTACGAGCTGGTCCCATCCCAGTGGCTTCCACCACATTTTTCACTATAATAGGTGCAAGTACCTGTGACTCCTTCCATTCAGGATTTAAAGGAGCAGATGATACAGCCTCTTCTGGGACAGAATTTATCCCACTGAAACAGAAGTATACTGAACTTCAGATGGATTAGCTTATTACATTTGTATTCCACCTTTCCTCTAAGGAGCGCAAGGGAGCGTAGGTGGGTGCTCTCCACCTCCATTTTATCGTCACAACAGCCCTGTGAGGTAGTTTAAGCTTAGCGATTGTGACTGGCCCAAGGTATCTCATTTTTTCATTATGGGGTTGTGGGTGCAAATTAAGAGACTTTGGTTATCCACAGCGCCAATGAAAGTGCTGAACAAAGCAAGGAATTGATCCAGAATACTAATCCAATCTGCTAAAACCTCTCTGCTTGGCTTCTCTTCTTGAGTCAGCCCTGCACCATCAGCCTGTACACTGCAAAAGGAGGCCACTGGAAAGAGGAGAAAGGGACCTCATGGCTGTAAAGTTTGTTGGTGAGATTGTAATGAGTCAGAAAAATAACAAAACAACAGAAATGCCCTTAAGGAAAAAATGGAGTCCTATATAGGAGATTGCCAATGGGTCACATCCCACTGACATTGATGAGGCTGCATGATAACATCACATATGGCGTTTGAGATTACTTTATCCTTAGTGGCCGAGGTCTCTTTGAAATTGCGCTCAAATCTCCTGGAGCTTTCATGAGGATTGTAACATCTCTATTTACCTTGATCATTTTATTTATTTATTTTATTTTATTGGATTTCTTAGTTGCCCATCTGGCTGGCTATGCAGCCATTTTGCTAATAAAACCCTCACTCCCCATCTGCTAGCCTGTATATCTCTACATCAGGTGGCTGACACGAATATGATCTTCTAATCGTTATGCAGCTATTTGAAGAAAGCTGCCTTGTTTCTCCTTATTCTTATCTTCTCCAGGCTAAACAGACTCCACTCTTCCAACTGTTTATTCATACGAGATGCCCCTCAGCATCCTGGCCATCCTCTTCTAGACGCACTCCTCTTTCTCAGTGTGATGCCCAGACCCAGACACACTACCCCGGATGCATAGAAGAGAGTGCCAGTCTTTCCATTTGTGATTTGGATGCTATGCTTCGGTTCATAGAGCCCAAGATCAGCCTGTTTAGGAGCCACACGCTGGCTCACAGGTAGCTTTGAATCAGCTAAGTGAATAATCAAACCCAAGAGCCCGCCAGGATGAGCAAGCTAGGATCTGGTAGATCTCCACCTCAGCTGGCTGAACCACGGCTATTCTGGCATAAGTCCGCAACCCCAGAACAGCTGAAGATGTGCCAGGGTATATCCCTCATTGTCATGGGCTTCTTTGTCATGTTAGGAGATAGAACGGGATCCTGGGGAAGGACCCATTGGGCTACAGCAGGAGGGGGCAAAAACAGAAGAAGGCTCCAGCACTTTAGACAGTGACAGCTCCACAATCTCATTTCCAGTTATGATCAAAGAGACATTATCTGACAATGAGCCAGACAGTTTTCCTCCCCTCAGCCCTCCCTTGTCGCCCAGGGGACCACTCATACCTCCTTTTCAGGAGAAGGAATTGGATGCTGGACCAGAGGTGGTGTCCCAGAAGGATCTCAATGAAGTGTTGCCATCAAGGATGCTCCAGCAGATACGCAGGTGCTCAGAGAAAGCACCAGCTTCTCAACCTGTCCATAGTACGGCTCGCTTATTCAAGGGGCATGTCGAACTGCTGAGACAATGTCTTAACATAAGAACATAGGAAGAGCCTGCTGCATCAGGCCAGTGGCCCATCTAGTCCAGCATCCTGTTTTCACAGTGGCCAACCAGGTGCCTGGGGGAAGCCCGCAAGCAGGACCCGAGTGCAAGAACACTCTCCCCTCCTGAGGCTTCCAGCAACTGGCCCTCAGAAGCATGCTGCCTCTGACTAGGGTGGCAGAGCACAGCCATCATGGCTAGTAGCCATTGATAGCCCTGTCCTCCATGAATTTGTCTAATCTTCTTTTAAAGCCATCCAAGCTGGTGGCCACTACTGCATCTTGTGGGAGCAAATTCCATAGTTTAACTATGCGCTGAGTAAAGAAGTACTTCCTTTTGTCTGTCCTGAATCTTCCAACATTCAGCTTCTTTGAATGTCCACGAGTTCTAGTATTATGAGAGAGGGAGAAGAACTTTTCTCTATCCACTTTCTCAATGCCATGCATAATTTTATACACTTCTATCATGTCTCCTCTGACCCGCCTTTTCTCTAAACTAAAAAGCCCCAAATGCTGCAACCTTTCCTCATAAGGGAGTCGCTCCATCCCCTTGATCATTCTGGTTGCCCTCTTCTGAACCTTTTCCAACTCTATAATATCCTTTTTGAGATGAGGCGACCAGAACTGTACACAGTATTCCAAATGCGGCCGCACCATAGATTTATACAATGGCATTATGATATTGGCTGTTTTATTTTCAATACCTTTCCTAATTATCGCTAGCATGGAATTTGCCTTTTTCACAGCTGCCGCACACTGGGTCGACATTTTCATCGTGCTGTCCACTACAACCCCGAGGTCTCTCTCCTGGTCGGTCACCGCCAGTTCCGACCCCATGAGCGTATATGTGAAATTAAGATTTTTTGTTCCAATATGCATAATTTTACACTTGTTTATATTGAATTGCATTTGCCATTTTTCCGCCCATTCACTCAGTTTGGAGAGATCTTTTTGGAGCTCTTCGCAATCCCTTTTTGTTTTAACAACCCTGAACAATTTAGTGTCGTCAGCAAACTTGGCCACTTTACTGCTCACTCCTAATTCTAGGTCATTAATGAACAAGTTGAAAAGTACAGGTCCCAATACCGATCCTTGAGGGACTCCACTTTCTACAGCCCTCCATTGGGAGAACTGTCAGTTTATTCCTACTCTCTGCTTTCTGCTTCTTAACCAATTCCTTATCCACAAGAGGACCTCTCCTCTGATTCCATGACTGCTAAGCTTCCTCAGAAGTCTTTGGTGAGGTACCTTGTCAAACGCTTTTTGAAAGTCTAAGTACACTATGTCCACTGGATCACCTCTATCTATATGCTTGTTGACACTCTCAAAGAATTCTAATAGGTTACTGAGACAGGACTTTCCCTTGCAGAAGCCATGCTGGCTCTGCTTCAGCAAGGCTTGTTCTTCTATGTGCTTAGTTAATCTAGCTTTAATCATACTTTCTACCAGTTTTCCAGGGACAGAAGTTAAGCTAACTGGCCTGTAATTTCCGGGATCCCCTCTGGATCCCTTTTTGAAGATTGGCATTACATTTGCCACTTTCCAGTCCTCAGGCACGGAGGAGGACCCAAGGGACAAGTTACATATTTTAGTTAGCAGATCAGCAATTTCACATTGGAGTTCTTTGAGAACTCTCGGGTGGATGCCATCTGGGCCCGGTGATTTGTCAGTTTTTATATTGTCCATTAAGCCTAGAACTTCCTCTCTCGTTACCACTATTTGTTTCAGTTCCTCAGAATCCCTTCCTGCAAATGTTAGTTCAGGTTCAGGGATCTGCCCTATATCTTCCACTGTGAAGACAGATGCAAAGAATTCATTTAGCTTCTCTGCAATCTCCTTATCATTCTTTAGTACACCTTTGACTCCCTTATCATCCAAGGGTCCAATCGCCTCCCTAGATGGTCTCCTGCTTTGAATGTATTGATAGAATTTTTTGTTGTTGGTTTTTATGTTCTTAGCAATGTGCTCCTCAAATTCTTTTTCAGCATCCCTTATTGTCTTCTTGCATTTCTTTTGCCAGAGTTTGTGTTCTTTTTTATTTTCTTCATTCGGACAAGACTTCCATTTTCTGAAGGAAGACTTTTTGCCTCTAAGAGCTTCCTTGACTTTGCTCGTTAACCATGCTGGCATCTTCTTGGCCCTGGCGGTACCTTTTCTGATCTGCGGTACGCACTCCAGTTGAGCTTCTAATATAGTGTTTTTAAACAACTTCCAAGCATTTTCGAGTGATGTGACCCTCTGGACTTTGTTTTTCAGCTTTCTTTTTACCAATCCCCTCATTTTTGTGAAGTTTCCTCTTTTGAAGTCAAATGTGACCGTGTTGGATTTTCTTGGCAATTGGCCAGTTACATGTATGTTTAATTTAATAGCACTGTGGTCACTGCTCCCAATCGGTTCAACAACACTTACATCTCGCACCAGGTCCCGGTCCCCATTGAGGATTAAGTCCAGGGTTGCCGTCCCTCTGGTCGGTTCCATGACTAACTGGTCTAGGGAATAGTCATTTAGAATATCTAGAAACTTTGCTTCTTTGTCATGACTGGAACACATATGCAGTCAGTCTATGTCCGGGTAGTTGAAGTCACCCATTACTACCACATTTCCTAGTTTGGATGCTTCCTCAATTTCATATCTCATCTCAAGGTCTCCCTGAGCATTTTGATCAGAGGGACGATAGAGCGTTCCCAGTATTAAATCCATCCTGGGGCATGGTATCACCACCCACAATGATTCTGTGGAGGAGTCTGCCTATTTTGGAGTTTCGAGCTTGCTGGATTCAATGCCTTCTTTCACATATAGAGCGACTCCGCCACCAATACGTCCTTCCCTGTCCTTCCGATATAGTTTACATCCAGGGATAACCGTATCCCACTGGTTTTCTCCATTCCACCAGGTCTCGGTTATGCTCACTATCTCAATGCTCTTCTCTAAGACCAAGCACTCCAGTTCTCCCATCTTGGTTTGGAGGCTCCTAGCATTAGCGTACAGGCACTTGTAAGCAGTGTCTCTCTTCAAGTGTCTTTGGCACTTGTGGTTAGGCCTGTGGTAATTTTGCTCTTCTGAATTTATATCCTGTGCCCCTGCTCTCACAATGCCTACTTCTAGGCCTACCCCTTTTAAAATTTCATCATTTCTTTGGTCCTTATCCCAGGGGGGAGGTTTACTCCGAACTGGACCTTCCTCAGCTCCTGTCGGGTTTTCCCCCTCAGTCAGTTTAAAAGCTGCTCTGCCACCTTTTTAATTTTAAGTGCCAGCAGTCTGGTCCCATTCTGGTTCAAGTGGAGCCCGTCCCTTTTGTACAGGCCCGGCTTGTCCCAAAATGTTCCCCAGTGCTTAACAAATCTAAACCCTTCCACCCGACACCATCGTCTCATCCACGCATTGAGACTGCAAAGCTGGGCCTTTCAGGCTGCTCCTGTGTGTGGAACCAGTAGCATTTCAGAGAAAGCCACCTTGGAGGTCCTGGCTTTCAGCATCCTACCTTGAGTAGTCATGGCTAGTTATGCTGTGTAGAGATGTAAAGTTCTGTATAAAGTGTAAACTGATCTATGAAATGCTCAGAGCTGATATTTCACATTAAACATGATGGAGAAAAAGAAACCAGGTAGTCTAAGCCTCAATCCAATGGGATGGCCAGGACACTCATCCCAGCTCAGCTAGGGCTTAGCTGAGGCTAGCACATGCCCCCCAAAATGGGCATTCGGGGGGGACACACAGGCTCCTAACTCTGTTCATCTCATTCACATGATGTGGCAACCCAGCTGAATTTACACCAGCAAAAAGGGTAATGAGAGTCAAACTCTTTTAAACACTTGTTTTACCTCTGCCAAGCTTGGGCTATCTCAGCCAGCAGTAGCTGCACTCCTGAAGGGGGTTTGGATCTGGTACACGTTTCACTGCCTTCACTTAAGCCAGCATACACTACGCTGGCTTCCCATAGTTAGGATGGATTGCCCCTTAAGACACCTGGATCATTTCACCTGTACGCTGCTAATCCAGGTGTTCCACCTCCCATACCTGTTGCTGAAACCGTAGGAGGGGAGAGTGCTGTTGCACAGGTCTTGCCTCCATTCTCACAACCATTTGGTTGGCTTCTGTGAGATCAGGATGCTGGAGTAGATGGGCCTTTGGCCTGATCCAGCAGAGCTCTTGTGCTTCTCTTGTTTTGTACTTAAAAGCTGGATTTCACATTTGTATGTCCATTTCCATCCCGTCAGTCTTGACCCAACGCCCCAGCCTCTCAAGATCATGTTGAGTCTTCATTCATTGTCTTAGCTATCCCCCCAATTTTATGTCAGCTGTAAATTCGATAAGTGGCCCCTCTATGTTCCCATCAGGTAAGTCGCTCATAAGGGTGTTGGATGATAAAGGGCTTCAGAAAGAGCCCTGTGGTACTCAAGGCCCCCTCCTGTTTGACACAGAGCCATTAATATCTCTAGAAAGTAAACACCATAATAAGGATGGGGGCCAAATTTGTTTTTTTCTGCATTTTAATATGAAATTAATCCACACTTCTTGAACCAAGATGAGACCTGGAACACAGCTGTCCACCGATAGTCCCACTTCTCTGTATCTTATGATTCAATCCAGCCACAAGGATGTGTACAAAAAGGCATATATTAAAGGAATGTGTGCACAAAATTGTATATATCAGTTGAAAAGGGAATACAAGAATGCATCATATATGGAAAACTGCTTGCAAATGTTGTCTGTTAGTCAACTCTGCATACAAAAAGGTGTTTATTAGGACACATTCAAATGACAATTGTGTCAAATTTTCATGACGATTCTTTTTTTTTTTAAAGTCTCAAATTGCTGCAGAAATCTGGAAAACTGGAAAAATTAAAAACAGAGAGAAATCCAGATTGACAGAATCATTGATTCTTGTACCAGAATAAATCAATGTTTAAAAGATTTTGGGATGCTGTTGTAAAAGACTGTTTTGAAATAATGAAAAGCAGAAATAGCTTGAGAGTCTATCCAAAGCATATTGATTAGTGTGCTGTACCTTCCATGGGATCCAGCCAGAATCTAGCCAGAGAGAAGTCCCAAATATTTCATTCAGAGAGATTCACTCTTCCATTGAAATCAACTGGAAAATGCATTCTCTTGGGCTGGATCATGCCCTAAATGTGGTATTACATTTGCCATCATTGCCATTGTCATTTTGCATTTTGGATACTCTGTTCATAGGTTTTTTGTGGTAAGAGGTATTCAGAGGTGGTTTACCATTGCCTTCCTCTGAGTTTGGATGCATCTTAGTCTGGTGTCTCAGCTTTGACCATTCCACCATGGGTGCCCCTGCTAGGAGTCTAGCCTTTAGGTCTAGTCTCCTGACGGCATTGCTCTCAGCTTCTTCAACAATCTCAAACCCCCTCACCACGTTAAGGTGTGCATCCTAAAGGGGGCAGGTGCTCATAGGCAGTGTCATATTTGCCAGTGAATCATATGTTTGCCACTCACCAATGTGTTCTGGAAGGGAAGGCTGAGTGAGACCCATCTTGGTGGTAAGTTGTGGAGTTTGCCTCCTTTTTTCAGCCTTGTTAGGAGGAAAAGAGCTGAGTATCATCAGCGTACTACTGACACCTTGGCCCATATCTCTTGATGACTGTTCCCAAGGGCTTCATATAGATGTTGAACAGCATGGGGACAAGATGGTACCTGAAGCACCTCACAGCAAAACTGCCAGGGGACCAAAAGACAATCAATGCTATTTTCTGAGGAATGACCATCAATATCGGATCAGAATCACTGTAGAACAGTGCTGCCAATACCCATGTCACCAAGTCAGCTCAGAAGGATACCATGGTCAATGGCATCCAAAGCCGCCAAGAGATCAAGTAAGAATAAGAGGGTCACACTCCTCCTGTCCTTCTCCTGATAAAGGTCATCCATCTGGGAAACCAAGGCTGATTCAGAAAAAATGTGGTGAGCTGAATTCAAGACTGGGAGAAACCCAGACAGAGATGTTTATTCATTCTTATACTAGAATAAATAATTTTTTACAGAATTTTGGGAAACTGTGGTCACTTTTTATTTATTTTTTTAAACCAGGGATATCATGCGAGTCTCTCAAAAGCATATTGAATTGCACCTCAAATGTCCAGTCCATTAAACTTTACCTTATTTGTTCCTTGCACCCTTCTCTCCCAGAGTCCAGAACTATCAGACTAAATATTGATTAGTAGGTTGTGGCTACGATGCACCAGCTGCCTGACGGGGAGGCAACCAGTTCAGCAGATGGGGATCAAGGAGGTTATTAGCAACAGCAACAGTGTCAATACAAAGACTGCAGTTCTGAAAAATCCCTAGAGATTTGGGCACAACTTCAAAGATAATTAGATCACTAAGAATAATTTGTCTTTAATGCCATATGCAACATTATCTTAACCCCTAATCAAGAGTGCTACTTCAAAGACAATGAAACGTGGCCCATTAGGGCACCCGCCTTGGCTTCCATCCAGTATTTAATATAAATATGTAGGCATCAACTCTCTGCAGGCATCACCCTTGCTAGTCTGTCCTTGTGACTCTTTGCAGTGACCCCAACAAATCTTGCAAGAACCATGAAGTTTGTCTGTCTTTTCTTCGCAGTGGTCTTCTTTTGCAGTGCACAGGCTGAAGATGCAGCTCTGGATCAAGAAGAGAAGCAACAGGGAGAGGCTTTGGAAAAGTTGGCTGACCTTCAGGACCAAGACCCAGCTTTGCTAGCAGGTTACGACGAAGCTTTGGAGAATGAAGCTTTGGAGGAAGAAGGTAATTGTGATGTTCATAGAAAATAGTCTCCTATAATTTCAATGGTGGGCCGTGCTCCATTTTTGCAATAACAACTGGGTAGCTCAAGCCTGCTTGCAAGTTGCACAGTTGCAAGGGCTTTTAAACATGAGGAAAGAGTTCTATAAATGCTGAGGACAGAATCCAGACAGACAGAACTTCAAAGAGACATGATGACTCAGTGGTCATCAGGAATCTGCCATCCCCAGTGACAGTGTCAACTTTTCCATTACATCAAGCCACAGCAACTCACAACTATGTTTTGGAAAGGGAGGCTGAGTGAGACCCATCTTGGTGGTAGCAAAGGAGTTTTCCTCCTTTTCTCAAGCACTGGAAGTTTCTAGCAGAACCGGTTGGAGATGGCCATTCCATCTGTTGTCCCCATCTGATATAATGTTGTCCCCATTCTATCATGTGTTCATCCCAGGTATACTGCCATCAATTATGGCTGAATTGCTTGAGCGAATTATTTTCCATGATCTTTGATGATCAACATAAAATTTAGTGGTACTGAATCCCATAGTTAATTGTGTGTTTTGTGTCACTTTGTTACCTTCACTAGAATTTGTGTGTTTGTGTAACTTCAGTGTCTGAAGAGAGAGAGCAAGCCACTTGTGATGGTTAGGACAGACTCAGTTGCAACCATGGAAAAGGAGTGTGGATGGTTTTGGATCTGTCTGAAAATCAGTTGTGGGAATATTTGTGTGCCCTGGCTGGGAGGGAAGGATCTGTCAATTTCAGTCTCATTTTTCCTATCTTAAATTCAGTTCTCTGCATTTCATTCGGCATTTGTTCAGTCAGGAATTTTGTAAGTTCCCATCCTTCCCATTCACTTTCATTTCCTGCCACTTTCAAAGGATGATCCAGCTGATCACCTCTTGCCTGTAACTTTTGCAATGCCACCTGCTCAGAGGGTTTCTGAATTTAAAGAGTGGAGAGTGACAGTAACCCTCTTCACATATTACTTGCATGTAGATGGCAAGCACACGTTGAAAGGATCGTTGAGGCTGTGCATTTAGGCCCACGTCCAGCATTGCACTGTTCCTCCTGCCCTCAACATTGTCATTATCGTATTCAGCTTTGTAATCTGCAGTTGGGACCTTTCTCTACAAATGCACAATTGAGAGGCCTGGCACAAGATCTTCCCTACATAGAGAAACCTCCCTGCTGTGAGCCCTAAGCTGAGCACAATGATTGCGACAGTAGGGCTAGGAAGAGCAGTGTGACCAAATGCATAGCTCCCAGCCTCCTTTCAACAAGTATTGCCCTCTACGTGCAAGTAATGCAGCAAACCAGCATGGTGCAGTGGTTAGAACACTGGACTAGGACCTGGGAGACCAGGGTTCAAATCTCTGCTCAGCCATGAAGCTCACAGAATGGCCTGGGGATGGTCGCTATCTCTCAGCCCAACCTACCTCACAGGGTTGCTGTGAGGATGAAATCAGGAAGGGGAGAACCTTATTTGGATTCCACCTTGAGCTCCTTGGAGGAAAAGATGGGATTGAAATGTAATAATATTTATTTTTAAAAGAGGGCTGAAGGCAGCTATTGCTTCCCCTGCTCTCCTCCCTCTCCCCCATCTCTCCCTGTAGCTTCTGTCAGACCTGGCAGCTCTGGGACATGTTAATATATATAGTTTGTTTAATGTTGAATGACAAGTACAATGAACGGGTCTCATGCCATGTTTTCCAAGTCCTTCCCAAAACGAATGTTTACAGCGAATTCTGTGAATAAACTGAGCATAATTTCATTTCATCTCTACTTCATGGGAATGCTTCAAGATGTTCATGTACCCGATTCCATGCAACAGGCTGGATATTTTTCTTTCTTGACTTCTTTCTGCAGGGAAAATGGAAGTCAGGGCTGCCTTCAGACGATGTGGGAAGAATCGTGGCTATTGTTTCTTTGGGTTATGCCCTCGTGGAACTGTGACCATTGGAAATTGCAACCTATTCTATCGCTGCTGTAAAAGGTGAGTCTTCCTTCCTCAAGAAAGCATCTTATGTTTATTTGTAATTTTTTATGATAGCAAAATGGGGTGCGTGTTGTTCTTGGTCGTCCGCTTACACTTCTTTCCATTTGAAAACTCACTCAATGGCAAGCAGAGAGAGGGTGTTTTGAGATAGACTGTCCCAACCCTGCTTGGAAGCAAATTTCTTTTAAATACCGAGTTTTGTTGTTTTAAAAATAAAACCTTTCTGTTTCATCCAAGTTTTAAAAATATTGTGGACTCCTTTTTCCTGCCCCCCCCCCGTATTGGTACCAAACTCTTTACCAAATTCTTCCAAGCTACACAGGAAGTGAATTGGACTATGAAAGACCAACCCAAATTGTGTTTGCCTTTTTACAAATTGGTAGGGCAGAACAATATCTCAGAGGAGGTCAGGTCCCCTGCTCCCCTGATGCATTCACTATAGCTGCCCAATTTCCCTGCTTTTTAACGTTTGATAGAAATCTCTGCTGGCTATAGTTACATTCTTGAACTGCAAGTGTTTTTTGCCTATTAGTAACTTTCTCTGTTTTTTAATCTGGGAGGTAAGAATTTATTTATTTATTTATTACTGATTTATATCCCGCCCTTCCTCTCAGCAGGAGCCCTGGGCAGCAAACAAAAACACTAAAAACACTTTAAAACATCATAAAAACAGACTTTAAAATACATTAAAACAAAACAACATTAAAAACATTTTTAAAAAGCTTTATAGACATCTTTTAAAAAAGGGTTTAAAACATATTGTTAAAAAAGGTGTGTGTTTTTTTAAAAAAAACCATATTAAAAAGCAATTCCAACACAGATGCAGACTGCGATAGGTCTCAACTTAAAAGGCTTGTTGAACGAGAAAAGTCTTCAAAAGGCACCAAAAAGATAACAGCGACCGTGCCTTCCTAATATTTAAGGGGAGGGAATTCCACAGGGTACATGCCGCCACACTAAAGGTCCGTTTCCTATGTTGTGCAGAATGGACCTCCAGATAAGATGATTTCTGCAGGAGGCCCTCACCTGCAGAGCGTAGTGATCGACTGGGTATACAAGGGATAAGACGGTCTTTCAGGTATCCTGGTCCCAAGAGGTATAGGGCTTTGTACACCAAACCTTGAACCTTGAACTGGGCCCGGTAGCAAATAGGCAGCCAGTGCAATTCTGCCCAGTGAGGAGTCTCGCCGCCACATTTTGCACCAGCTGCAGCTTCCAGACCAACCTCAAAGACAGCCCCACATAGAGCACATTACAGTAATCCGACCTGGAGGTTACCAGTGCGTGGACAACAGTGGTCAGGCATCCCAATCCAGAAATGGCCACAACTGTCTTACCAGCCGAAGCTGGTAAAAGGCACTCCTAGCCACGGAGGTCACCTGGGCCTCTAGCAACAAAGATGGATCCAAGAGCACCCCTAGACTACGAATCTGCTCATTCAGAGGGAGTACAACCCCATCCGAAGCACTCAACTGACCAATTATCCAACTCAGGAACCACCAACCCACAGTGCCTCCATCTTGCTAGGATTCAGCTCAATTTATTGGCCCTCATCCAGCCCACCACCAAGTCCATGCAGTGGTACAGGGCTTGCACGGCCTCTCCTGATTCAGATGTTACGGAGAAATAGAGCTGGGTATCATCAGCATACTGCTGACACCTCACCCCAAATCTCCTCATGACTGCTCCCAAAGGTTTCATATAGATGTTAAACAGCATGGGGAACAAGATGGTACCTTGCGGCACCCCACAGCACAACTGCCAAGGGGCCGAAAGACAGTCACCCAATGCTATTCTCTGAAAGCTACCTTGGAGATAGGATTGGAACCACCGTAAAACAGTCCCTCCAATACCCATCTCACCAAGTCGGCCCAGAAGGATACTACGGTCAACGGTATCAAAAGTTGCTGAGAGATCAAGTAAGAATAACAGGGTTGCACTCCCCGTGTCCTTTTCCCGATAAAGGTCATCCATCAGGGCGACCAAGGCCGATTCAGTCCCATAACCAGGCCTGAACCCAGACTGGGATAGGTCAAGATAATCTGTTTTATCCAAGAGTGCAATTGCTGTGCCACAACCCTCTCAATCACCTTCCCTAAAAAGGGGGTATTTGCAACCCGTTGGTACTTGTCACAAAGCAATGGGTCCAGGGTGGGCTTTTTCAGGAGTGGTCGGATCACCACCTCTTTCAAGGTGGCTGGAACTACTCCTTCCTGCAATGATGCATTGAACACACCCTGGATACACTCAGTCAAACCCCCTCGGCAAGCTTTAATAAGCCAAGAAAGGCAAGGGTCGAGAGGACAGGTTGTTGTTCCACAGCGTGACAAGGGCTTCAACAGGGTCACCTGCTCTATCTACTGGGAACTCTTAATCTGGACCATCTTATTCTGTCCACCACCCCTGCAGGGAAGGATCGGAGCCATAAGTCTAAACTTCACCAGGAAGTGATCTGACCATGACAATTGGGTGACATCCACCCCCACATCTCCAGACCACCCCTTCCTCCATCTGGAGCAAAAGTCGAGGGTGTGCCCTGCCCTATGTGTTGGACTGTTAACAACTTGAGACAGCCCAATGGTCGTCATGGAGGCGATGAAATCCTGAGCCGGAACACTAGAGGCAGCCTCCACATGGACATTGAAATCTCTCAGTACTATCGTTCCGGGCTCCTCCAACACCACAGCCAAGATGACCTCTACCAGTTCGGTCAGAGAAGCTACCGGACAGCAGGGTGGATGGGACACCAGCAGCAACCCTAGTTGACTGTCTCCTTGGCCCAACACCAGGTGCAGGCCCTCACAGCCAGCTCCAAAACAGAGTGGTTTCCTGGTGACAGATAGGAGTTCTGTAGACCACAGCAATTCCTCCCCACTGTCCCTACAGCCTGTGCAAGTTTGCTGAGAATGGACTGATCATTTGCATGCTTATTGAGTTCACTGGGATTTACTCACCTGCAATCATGCTTAGGATAGGTGAAACTGACCGTGGGGAAGGCGGAGGAGGAGGGATGACTGGAGTAGATGGGGGAGGAGGGAGAAGGAAGAGGGGAGGGGTGGAAGGAGGAAGGGAGAGGTGATGGGGAGGGCAGAGGAAGGAGAGGAAAGGAGAAGGAGAAAGGCAGGTCTGATTATTTGCATGCTTATTGAGTTCAATGAGATTTACTCCTATACAATCATGTTTAGGATAGGTGAAACTGACTTGAAGGTGAAGCAAGGAGGAGGGGGATGGGGACGAGAAGAGGAGGAAGGGGAGAGGGATAAAGGTGAAGGGGAGGAGATTGGGTGGGAGGGCACTGGGTAGAGGGAAAGCCCCTTTCCTTTCCAAAAGAAAGAACTTTGTGAACAGTATCCTTGTTTTTCAGGGTTTCTACAGCAGGCACATGTAGTCTTCCACTCAGATTTAAACCAAAGCTGTCCCTGGCCACATCCACACCAGACCTTTATTTCACTTTAGACAGTCATGGCTTTCCTCAAAGAGTATTGGGAAGTGTAGTTTGTGAAGGGTGCTGAGAGTTGCTAGGAGAGGCCCTATTTCGCTCACAGAGCTACAATCCCCAGAAGAGGGGCTGACTGTTATACGGCTCTGGCCACTGGGGCTCTGTCACGGCAATAGGAGTCTCCTAAGAACTCTCAGCACCCTTCGCAGAGTACACTTCCCAGGATTCTTTGGGGGAAGATCTGGCATGGTTGTGACCACCTGATTAGCCAAGCCAAACACCTGCGAGTCTGGCTTTTAGAACACGGACAGTTGGTTCTTACTGAGCATGCCCAGTGTTATCATAATAGACTTCAACGTTAGATTTCTTAAATTAATTAAGAATGAGCCAGGCATTTTTTTAAAACTTTTAAACTGCAGAAGAGGAAGGTCAGAGTATGGGGCAAGGTCAGTAACAGCATTATAGGTACTCTGTGAACATGGCTGATTTTTAATGAATTTCAACACATTACGAGAACTCTGAAAGAAAAAAATTCAACAGGGGTCCGGTTTTTTTCTTTCTCTTCTTATACTTTGAACTCTCAGTTCTCTGACTGTTTTGTGTATTGCCATGAATATGTAGAGGGTTGTTAAGCAAGCGTTTCTGAGTTCAGGACTATACATTTTGTAAGATTTTGTTTTGAAATGAGCTTATGGGAAGCATCAGAATGGCATGGGGGTATTTTCAATTTAACATTGCGGAATGTGAAAAATCCATGCTGGCTATACTATACAGCCACTCTCATGGTTGTATAATCTCAGGTCTGATTTTCTCCCCCTCTCTCCCCACTCCACAATAAAGGCATGAACTGGAGGAATACAATCAGAACTTTGAGACTTGGCATCACATTCAAGTAAAAGTTTTAATCTTTATTCCTGAGGTTCACCTGATTTCAAATGGTGACCCAGAACGTATAAATGACACCTGATATTTGTGATTGTGAATAACAACTTCTTTCCCCCCATTTTCTCTAGCAAACTGAAATAAATGAGAAGGCGTTCAATGCTGCTCCATGATTGGATCATCGGTAGACAGAATTTACATAGAAGTCGGAATCTCTTTTAATTTTCATTTCCTGAACCTGCTATGGCATGAATTTATGCCTCGCTAACTCAAGGATTTCTTCCTCTTCTTCAGCTTTCACTATGAATAAAATCAAACTGCATCATCAACATTTTGATCTAGTGTGTGTGCTTTGTTATTTGTTCCTAAAAATTAGGTCATTTAAGAAAACAATTAGCTTTTTTATCATTGCATCCTATAAAAAAAAGTCAGCATCATCTTCCCATTTAGAACAGGAGTAGGGAAGTACAGGGCTGGGTGCCAAGTATGGCCCTCCAAGACTCTCTGCCTGGCCCTTGGAACTCGCCCCTGCTGCACGGCCGTCACTGGCCGTGCTGTGCAGCCTCCATGAGAGTTTTTCCCAGCCGGGAAAGTGTTCTTGCACTCTGATAATGCCACTTGCTTGATTGGAAGGAGGACCGAGAGGGGTGTGCAGGCATGTGTAAAAAGGAGCCGAGTGCACCATAGTAAAAGCTTTGCCTTCCTGCTTTGTCCACCTTTGTCTCTGACCATATCCACCCTTAGCATGTGGCCTTTGGAAGGTTGCTCAGAAGGAAGAATGATCCTCCACTGGAAAACAGAAGACAGCCAGAACAGAACAGCCATCTTGTGACTGGTGCCCACAGCATTCTCTCAAATTTCAAAATGTAGCCCTTGGTCCAAAACGATTGGTGACACCGGATCTAAATCATTTATGAACAAGGTAAAAAGCAGAGGTCCCAATATTTATTCTCGGGCAGGGTTGTTACACATATATAACACTTGTTATACATATTGATCCCACTTATCCAATATCCTAATATTCACACCTTAAGGACTAATGATAGGTTCTTAAAATATAAAAGAGTACTAAATAAGGAAAAATAGAGAGAAAAAGGTGGGACCACACTGATTTGATATGAAACTCCAAAAAGCAGGATAAAGATTCAGGTTTACCTATCCAAGGCTCAGGAGTGTTCCCACAGCTGTCTCAATGTCTCTCTCTCTCTCTCTGTCTTTGTCTCTGAAGGTAAGGAAGCCAGAACCAGACACTAGGAACAGGAATTCTATGCCGTAGTCGGGAGTGCAAAATCTTTGGCCCTTTTGGTGTTGCTGAAGTACAGCTCCCATCGACCCAGCAAGCATGGCCAATGGCCAAGGATGATGGGCGTTGTAATTCAGCATCATCCGAAGGGCCAAAGATTCCTCACTGGACATTTTCATGCAACAAGGCAACTGAACCCCCCACCTAAAGCTTCTTGATCAGATTTCCCATGCTGCAATGCTCCTTAAGTATGTGCATTCCAGTGGATGAGGACTTATCACTGTTAGCAGAAGAGGGACATCGTAAAAGGAAAGTTAATCTTTTAACTTTTGAACCATATTCCCTTCTAGAAGACCTTCCTCTCTATCTTCTTGTATTCCCCCATATTGTCACACCAGTCCTCCTTTCATACACCCATGAGATCCAAAATAGTAGAAAAAGAGCAGCTTTGGGGTCCCTTAAGAAACCTCCACAGGTGCAAATGCCTCTTCCCCTCACCTGCCTGACTTTTTACTGGGGTTGCCAGGTCACAAGCATCCCAAACCCAGAGATTTCAGGGGCAGGCCTGAATGATGCCACAGGGTGGGACAGATTCTCCACAGCTTTTTCCTGATACTGGATTTTTTAAAAAACCCTACTGCCTCTCTTCCCGGTTTGTTGTAAGATGTAACAGCCCAGAACTGCTCTCTTCCCTCTGGCTCTCTATTTGCAACCAGTCTAGTTTCATCCTACCTTTATTGACTTTTCCTCTGTCTGTAAGATTCTGTGCCTTCTCCTTTTGACTCCTTTCATCTCTTTCCCTTTTTGCTTGTAAAGTTTCTGAGATGTCTCCAGCCTCCTTCTTTTAATGGCAAAGGGGTGGAGGAGGACACCAGAGTTTTTGTTGGAGATTCTCGAGATTCTCACCCCCATTAAGGCAAGCCTAGAAAATGTGGGCAACTCTCTCTAGGCTTCCTTGTTAATCTCTGTACCATTAACCCTTTAAATGTCCTTCCACCGTGTTCCCAACTTCCAACACTTAAATCAAAGGATCAAACTAGATAAAAGCCAAAGTTGGCAGAAACAAAGAAAGATGGGATGGAGCTGCATTCCAGGTTGATGGAATGTGTACAGATCAGGACCAGCAAGCAGAGCCTACTCTAGGTGTGATATCTTGTTCCAGCAGGTGACAGCAGAGAGGCTGTAGCCACAAATTTTTTACAGTTTTACAGTTAGGAACTCCAGCAGGGGCAATAGAGAGGCTTCTGTGGCTGTATAGCTCCAAGCCTACAGAAATTGCTAAGCGAAGTCCTAAGCTTTCCCTCCAGTGAGTGGTGATTCAGCCAATGAAGTTCAGCAAATCCCTAGTTCAGCTCTCCAATCCTCACTCCCCTTCTCCTTAACTAGATCTGTATCCCTTGCTCTCCAGAGGTCACTTTTCTTCAGGCAGAGCCTGCCTTCAGTTACCAGCCTTTCTCTAGGCACAACTAAACTACAAGCCTCTCCTTGGCTCCAGGAAGGGGGGAATGCTCTTCAGAAAAGTTTCAATGACAAAAGGGTCTTCCTGGCCCATTCACCCAAAGTTTGCAATTGTCAGCTGAGACAGAGAAGAACGTCTGCACCTTGCACAGCCAATGCTTGCAAAAAGCACGTTTCTCCCCTGCCTCCGCTTTCAGGTAATGGCAGGGGGGACAGAAAGAAATGTGCTTTTTGCAGGCATTGGCCGGGCAAGTAAGCAAGCCCTCTTGCAACCTATGCAAACAAAACCAAAACCAGGGCTTCTTGATTTGCCTGGGCATGCCTGTTCCCAGAAAGGAAGAGGCTTCTGCAGCCAAACTGAGCAGGATCTAAGCCCCCACTTGCCAGCTGATGAGCAGGGTGGAGGCGGGGTTGAAGCCTGCTGTGTTGGCTGAGCAAGATGCTTTCTAATTCCAGTCTGGCTCCCTGATCTTGATGAGAATCAAGTCAAGTTCCACTAAAAATATGAACAATTCTCACGTATTATATGCATTATTATACACAATGCCTTTTTGTGATGGAACTCGCTGGTATGGAGTACCGACTCATCTTTTTTTCCCCCTCCCTTGGCAACCATTGGTGCTCATACTCCCAGCACTTTTGTTAGAATATAATCAGATGCATACAATGCATATAGTATAAAATACGTATTATTTTAATACATATTTGAGTTATACATTTTAAAATATGCATTAATGGCTCAGAAAACATTTTGCCATCTCTGACAATCCTAGAGTTCAAGGACACCTGATGAAAGTAAATGACCAGCTGATTCAGGACAGGCAAAAGCATGCATTACTTTACACAAAGTATAATGAATTTAGGGAATTCATTCCCAGATGTTGTCATCTCGGTTAGTAGGCAAAATCACCCTAATGAAGCATTAGACAAATTCTTGGGGGAAGCATCAATCCGTGGCTATTCTCTATGATGGCAAAGAGGACCCTCCACTGATAAATGCAATACACTGACTATAAAAGGGGGAAGGAGGAGGCATGTGGGGTGCAATGTAGATGTTGATGTGTTTAAATCTCAATAGACTATTGTTGTTTAATTATTTTATAAATCTTTTTCATTACTTGTTTTTTAACTCTTCTTATTGGATTTGTTTTGTATATTGCTTATACAATCAAGCAGTATACAAATTGTGTTAACTAAAAATAAATAAATAAGCAAGCAAACATAATGGATGAATGATGCCTGAATTGTGCACTGCTTCAAGCTGAACATTTAGAACATCTATAACCTGGTTGACTAACGTTTAGGCCTCTGGATTTTGTCCCATCATCCCTGACCATTGACAATGTTGGTGGGGGCGATGGCAATCCAGTAACCATCTGAAGTGCCACAGTTTAGCTATCCCATTCCACAATTTATGTCTGGGTGTTTGAGATTCTGATGCATGCCTTACCTGTGACATACTGATATGAAAGCACAGTTCATTAATTATCCTGTAATCATCAGTGTGGCTGAAGAAACCCTTAGATTGTTACCACAGAGGACATCGTGTGCAAGGCAGTTCCTCACAGTATAATTTTTTCTTGTTATGTGCCTCCAAGTTGACTACAACTTATGGCGACCCTATGAATCAGCGACCTCCAAGAGCATCTGTCATGAACCACTCTGGTCAGACCTTGTTAATTTTAGGTCTGTGGCTTCCTTGATGGAATCAATCCATCTCTTGTTTGGCCTTCCTCTTTTTCTACTCCCTTCTGTTTTCCCCGGCATTATTATCTTTTCTAATGAATCATGTCTTCTCATTATGTGTCCAAAGTATGATAACCTCAGTTTCATTATTTTAGCTTCTAGTGATAGCTCTGGTTTAATTTGTTCTAACACAAAATTATTTGTCTTTATTGCAGTCCATGGTATCTGCAAAGCTCTCCTCCAACACCACATTTCAAATGAGTTGATTTTTCTCTTATCAGCTTTTTTCACTGTCCAACTTTTAAATCCATACATAGAGATTGGGAATACCATGGTCTGAATGATCCTGACTTTAGTGTTCAGTGATACATCTTGGCATTTGAGGACCTTTTCTAGTTCTCTCACAGCTCCCCTCCCCAGTCCTAGCCTTCTTCTGATTTCTTGACTATTGTCTCCATTTTGGTTAATGACTGTGCCAAGGTATTGATAATCCTTGA
Organism: Rhineura floridana; assembly: GCF_030035675.1. Taxonomy (NCBI): domain Eukaryota; kingdom Metazoa; phylum Chordata; class Lepidosauria; order Squamata; family Rhineuridae; genus Rhineura; species Rhineura floridana. The sequence continues at coordinate 203,582,372 of NC_084483.1, read as the reverse complement.
CAAGTTCAATGTCTTCATTGTCAACTAGGGATGCCAGGTTCTTGGCCTGAAACTCATCCTGTATCTTTAGGAGAAGAGAAAGTCAAAGTGCAGGTGTTCTTGCAACTCTATAATGGGAAAAACCACAAGGTGGAATTCTCCCTCCCCCCTGCACAACTTTTAAAGATACAGAAGACCTCTTGGTTGCCAGGCTCAAAATCAGCCCAAATAATAGAAAGAAGTCAGGAGTGCAAAATCTTTGGCCCTTTTGGTGTTGCTGAAGTAGAACTCCCATTCACCCAGCAAGCATGGCCAATGGCCAAGGATGATGGGTGTTATAATTCAGCATCATCCGAAGGGCCAAAGATTCCTCACTAGATATTTTCATGCAACAAGGCTACTAAACCCCCCACCTAAAGCTTCTTGATCAGATTTCCCATGCTGCAATGCTCCTTGGGTATGTGCATTCCAGCTGATGAGGATGTATCACTGTTAGCAGAAGGGGAACATCAAATTTCATCATAAAAGGAAAGTTAATCTTTTAACTTTTGAACCATATTCCCTTCTAGAAGACCTTCCACTCTATCTTGAAGTGTGCTATCGTATCTCCCCTCAGTCTTGTCTTCTCCAGGCTAAACATGCCCAGTTCTTTCAGTCTCTCCTCATAGGGCCTTGTTTCCAGTCCCCTGATCATCCCCCTTGCCCTCCTCTGCACCTGTTCCAGTTTGTCTGCATCCTACTTAAAATGTGGTGTCCAGAACTGGACACGGTACTCAAGATGAGGCCTAACCAGTGCTGAATAGAGGGGAAACATTACTTCTGATTTGGAAACTATACTTGTTGACAAATTATCAGCCCAAATAACAGAAACAATACATGTGCTGTGCTGATCTTGTTTTAGCAGGGAGGAAGCAACATTATTAAGACCGTTGATATAGTTCAGAGGGTCACTTTAAATATGTCTGATTTACTTTGTAATTTTAGTGAAGTTTCCTATAGGAAATCATTTTCCTTTGTTTCTATTTCTGTGAATATGTGAAGTACAGCAACACTTTGCAAAATTTACACTAAAAAAACTGCAGAATAGTCTCCAGTGGACCTTGGGAGTGTCTCAGTTTGCACAAGATAAAACAGTGGGAGGTGAAATATATTCTAGCAAAATTCTAGGTGTGCTCTAGGTTTTTAATTGACCGTGCCTACCTTGCCTTAAATAAAGTGGTTTAAACATAGCAGGCTGAAAACATGCATCCTCTTTTTTCCAACAGCTAAGAGTCATTCCTGAATTAGCAACATATTGTAATCAGTCTGATTTTACATCAAACTGCAGTTTCAGATTAAACAGTTAATACACCCAAAATAGATATAGAACATAACCTCCAATTTGAAACCTCCAATTTGAAACGAGAGGGAGTGGTCCCTGACTGCCTAAAAGCGGCAGTAGTGAGACCGCTCCTGAAAAAACCTTCCTTGGACCCAGGTAACTTGAACAACTATAGACCTGTGGCGAATGTTCCGTTCCTGGGCAAGGTTCTGGAACAGGTGGTGGCCGGCCAGCTCCAGGGGCTCTTGGATGACACTGATTATCTCGATCCGTTTCAATCCGGTTTTAGGCCTGGGTTTGGTACCGAAACAGCCTTGGTCGCCCTGTATGATGACCTTTGTAGGGAGAGGGACAGGGGGAGTGTGACCCTGTTGATTCTCCTTGATCTCTCAGCTGCTTTTGATACCATCGACCATGGTATCCTTCTGGGAAGGCTCACGGAGTTGGGATTTGGGGGTAATGCTTGGCACTGGCTCCGCTTCTACTTGGTGGGTCGTCAACAGAAGGTAGTGCTTGGGGAACACTGCTTGACACCCTGGACTCTCCATTGTGGGGTCCCACAGGAATCGGTACTGTCCCCCATGCTTTTCAACATCTATATGAAGCCGCTGGGTGCGGTCATCAGGAATTTTGGAGTGCGTTGTCACCAGTACGCTGATGACACGCAACTTTATTTCTCCTTTTCATCTTCCTCAGGTGAGGCTGTTAACGTGCTAAACCGTTGCCTGGCTGCGATAATGGATTGGATGGGAGCTAACAGACTGAAGCTTAATCCAGACAAGATTGAGACGCTGTTAGTGAGTGCCTTCTCTGCCCAGATGGTGGATGTTCACCCTGTTCTGGATGGGGTTACACTCCCCTTGAAAGAACAGGTTCGTAGCTTGGGAGTTCTTTTCGACCCTTCCCTGTCTCTTGAGGCTCAGGTAGCCTCAGTGGCACGGAATGCTTTCTACCATCTTCGATTGGTAGCCCAGCTATGTCCCTATCTGGATAGTGACGACCTCGCCTCAGTTGTTCATGCTCTGGTATCTTCTAGATTGGACTACTGCAATGCGCTCTACGTTGGGCTGCCCTTGAAGACAGCTCAGAAACTACAGTTAGTCCAGAATGCAGCAGCCAGATTGTTGACGCGGACCAGAAGGTCCGCTCATATAACACCTGTTCTGGCCCGTCTGCACTGGCTTCCTATTTGTTTCTGGGCTAAATTCAAAGTGCTGGTTTTGACCTATAAAGCCTTACATGGCATGGGACCGCAATACCTGGTGGACCGCCTCTCCCAATATGAACCTACCCATACACTACGCTCAACATCTAAGGCCCTCCTCCGAGTACCATCCCATCGAGAAGCTCGGAGGGTGGTGACTAGAAATAGGGCCTTTTCGGTGGTGGCTCCCAAACTGTGGAATGGTCGCTCCGATGAGGTGCGCCTGGCGCCGACGCTGCTATCTTTTCGGCGCCAGGTGAAAACCTTTTTATATTCCCAGGCATTTTAATGCCTACTATTAATATTTATTGATGTATTTTGCTGCTGCTTTGATTACTTTTGTTTACGTCTGTTTGGTTTGATTCTATTGTATTATTGTGTTTATATATTTTCTGATTGCTTTATTGTTATGTACACCGCCCAGAGAGCCCCTGGGCTTAGGGCGGTATATAAATTAAATTAAATAAATAAAAAATAAATAAATAAACACAGCATATTCCTCCACACTGCACATTCCCCTCTGCTCCTAATATATGCCATGGCAAGAGATTCCCACCTTATTCCAACCACTGAGCAAGCACACAGCATTGTAGTCACCACCCCAGTATGTGGCAAATGCCTTGCATCTCCCTGGATGACTCACATTGGCTGAAAGGGTGCAGCGAACCAACGCCTCATCTCCTTCTATGTCATCGTCGGAAGCCTCATCTCGTACTTCACCATAGACATCCTCATCACCCTCCTGTTGGTGCAAGATGGTTCATGTTTAACGGACCTTCCAAGGACATCTCACAGCACTTCCAGCTACCTAACATTTCCATTAGGAGCAACTGGACATGTGGAAAGGAAAACCCACCTCTCCGTTATGTGACATCATAATGATGTCATCTGATTGACAGACAGGTTGTCCCACCCACCTGTCAAAGTGGGCTCATGGAGCCAGAAAGGTTCCCTGCCTCTGATGTACATGAATGTTATGGATATTGAAATGTTCTTTGTAAATTATAGTGCCCAGTAAGACGAACTAAATAATCATGAAGCGATGCAGAGGCAGGTGTATTTATTTATTTATTAAATTTATATCCTGCCCTTCCTCCCAGAAGGTGTCCAGGCTGGCAAACAGAAACACTAAAAGCACTCGGAAACATCTTAAAAACAAGACATTTAAACTTTTAAAACAACTTTAAAGTCATCTTTTTTTAAAAAAAACAGCTTTAAAAACATCTTAAAACGCAACAGCAATATAAATGGAAACTGGGATAAGGTCTCAACTTCTTTTTTTTTTTTTACAATAATTTTTATTCAAATTTTCATAAAACATAGAAAACAAAATCATAAAACATTCAAAGACAAAAAACAAAACAAAACAAAAATGATTAAACAAAAAAAATAAAATGTTGACTTCCCATTTGTCACATATCAAATCAGTTATAGGTCTACAATATATAACAATCCTGTCTCTTAAATCATATTATAAAATCACTTTCCTCCAGTAGTTATCTTAATTAATCATCAAATCTCATAAACATTACTTTATTCTTTCCACAAAAAGTCAAAGAGAGGTTTCAATTCTTTAAGAAATATATCTATCAATTTTTCTCCAAATAAACATGTCAATTAATCCATCTCGTTAATAATTATAATAATCTTATTGTCATAACCATAGTCCAAATAAACATTTCGATTAATCCATCTCATCAGAATCTGTTAGGTCCAATAATTTCAATAGCCATTATTCCATTATCCCTATTAGTTCCATCTTCCATCTTCAATAGTCCTGTTAAGTCCAGTAATTTCAGTGTCCAATCTTCCATTATCAGTATTCCATAATAATCTTGCTGTTGTAACCATAGTCATATAATAAGAGTCTGATGGGAATTTCCTCTATCCCAAATATTTTCTTGCCATCCATTCTGAATAAGTTGCTGAAATACTGTTGTAAAGTCATATCTGTGTTCTTCTTTTTTACAAAATGCACTGGCTCATCTCTTAAGAGTTTTTCCATTGTCACATGGCTGCAGTTAATTCCATAGATTTTCTCTATATCAAGCTCCATCACATCATTCCAGTCCAGAAGATTATCCAAGCCATTGATAACTTTATCTCTAATATCTTCATTAATTTCTTCAGAGATAACGTTAAATTCCAAACAGTAGATTTTTATTTCTAAAATCCATAAACTCCAGATCTTTTTCCAATTCCACATTTGTTCCAATCTCCAGGGCTTGTATCTTCCCTTTATTTTTTCTTTTCTCATCTCTGATCTCATTCTCCTCTCTCACAGGATCCCCTATTTCTTTAAGCTCCTGCGTCATTTTGCTCAGTTCAATTTTCAGCTCCTTACTACCCTGTCGCAGGGTTTGTTTCGTTATCTCAATCTCATCCATTATTTTCTGAAACATAGTTACTTCCAGATTCTCAGCCACTTTCTTGATTGCCATTTTTAAAACCACGAAAACAAAGCAAAATAAAAATAAAGAAGAACCACTTCTTATTTCAGCAACAATTGGGTTAATATTCCAGGCTTGATGACATCACAGTATAAACAGAGCAACCTGCCTGGATAAGGTCTCAACTTCAAAGGCTTGTTGAAAGAGGACGGACTTCAGTAGGCACCTGTTGAGAAATTTAAAGTGGCAAAGAATGCCCACTGCTCACCTCAAAGCACCCGGCCAGAAGTGCGAGCTGAGATAGAATCCTAATTATTCGTTTGGCTAAGAGCCACCCAGATATCAAGTAAGACACAGACAACTTCTTGATCAAAAAGGGCTTTCACACTCACACGGGCACAACAGCCTGGCAAGGATGAGAACAACTCTCTATTGTTCAGCATGACAATATATAGTATTCTGAAATGTACTATCAATAAACAAAATGTAACTAAAACAAGAGAAAAGTAACAGGCCTAAGCTACATATCACTTGCTACATATCAAAGCCAGGAGGTTTCTCTTTGAAAATCAGAACCCATGTCCATCTCATCCTGAGATAAGGAATGGTATGTTGGGGTGAAGTAACACTTTGGGGCACCATAAACGAAAGACACATATACAAAGAGATACATATGGCCCTGAGAACTATCTTCAAGGAATATTCTATTACACACTTCTGAACGGATATTCACACATTGGGAAAGACCGTAGTCATTTATTACAAAGGAAAACAGCATGGCATGAAAGGAGTTGAGAATACACAGAGTACAGGAAAATAAAACAGTCAAGGACAGCTGAATGATTATCTCATCCGGAACATAGTTGCAGCCTGGCAGGCACCATCTCACGTACGTTCCCACAGTGAAGAAACAAAACTTAAAGAGTGCTTTCTGCCAGTTGGGTCCATGATGCTTTGCAACTTTGGTTCTACTGTGCTATTGTGATTTTAGATCAAGACTCAACTGAGGCCTTACCCTGATTTGTCCCAACACACCGAAAAGATAACAGAGATGGTATCTATCTAATATTTAAGAGGGGGGGAGTTCCAAAGGTTTGGTGCCACTACACTCAGGGCCTGCTTCCCATGTTGTGCAGAACAGAACTCCTGATAAGATGATATCTGCAGAAGGCCCTCACCTGCAGACCACAGTGATCAACTGGGTATATAAGGGGTGAGACAATCTTTCAGGTGTCCTGGTCCCAAGCTGCAGGGGTTTTGTACACAAAAACCAGAACCTTCCACTTTGCTAGTAGCTAATGGGCAGCCGCTCCTCTTCGGATGCACACCTTAACGTGGTGAGGGGGTTTGAGTGTGTTGAAGAAGCTGAGAGCAATGCCGTCAGGAGTCTAGACCAAGAGGCTAGACTCCTAGCAGGGACACCCAAGGCGGAATGGTCAAAGCTGAAACACCAGATTAAGATGCATCCAAACTCAGAGGAAGGCAATGGTAAACCACCTCTGCATATCATTTACCACGAAAATCCTATGAACAGAGTATCCAAAATGCAACACGAGATAGTGCTGGAAGATGAGACCCCCAGGTCAGAAGGCACTCACTGAGCTACTGGGGAAGAACAACAGACAAGTACGAGTAGCGCTGTGACTAATGACGCAGCTGGGTCAAAGCCAAAAGGAAGCCCAGAGGCTGATGCGCACAGATGCGAAAGGAGAGTCCGGAGTTGTACGACACACACAACAGGAATATGGACTGTGAGAAGCATGAACCAGGGAAAGTTAGAAATTGTCAAGCAAGAAATGGAACGCATCAACATTACAATACTTGGTGTGAGAGAACTAAAATGGACAGGAATGGGACATTTTCAATCAGGCAACTACAAAATATTTTATGCAGGAAATGAGAAATTAAAAAGAAATGGGGTTGCTTTAATAGTGAGAAGTGATGTAGCAAGAGCAATTAGGAGCTACAACGCAAGGTCTGAGCAAGTGATATCAATGAGATTAAATGGGAAACCTATCAACATAACCATCATCCAAGTCTATGCTCCGACGGCAAACACAGAAGAAGAGGAATTGGAGAGATTTTATGCAGAAGTACAGGAAGAAATTGATCACACACCAAAACAAGATGTGCTGATAATCATGGGGGACTGGAATGCAAAAGTAGGGAACAGAGAAGAATTTGGAATTGTGGGGAAATGGGGCCTAGGAGACAGAAACGAAGCAGGAGAAAGACTTATTGAATTCTGTGAAGCCAATAATTTGATTCTTGCAAACACAGTTTTTGAACAACCAAAAAGACGACTATACACATGGACATCGCCCGATGGTCGATATAGTAATCAAATTGATTATATAATTGGTAGCAGAAGGTGGAGAAGTTCCATACTTTCTGCAAAAACAAGACCAGGAGCAGACTGCGGTACAGATCATGAACTGGTCGTATCGAAAATCAGAGTAAAGCTAAAGAAGACCAACAAAGCAATCATAACGCCAAAATACAATTTAAATAACATCGCAGAAGAATATAAAGATCAAATAAAGAACAGGTTTGAGGCTTTAAACTTAGTTGACAGAGAACCAGAAGAATTATCGAATGAAGTCAGAGACATTATCAGAGAAGAATGCAAAAAGACAATACCTCTAGTTAAAAAGTGAGAAAGACCCCAATGGATGACTGAAGAAACTCTTCAAATGGTTAAAGAGAGAAGGAAAGCAAAAGCAAAAGGAGATAGAAACACAGTCAGAACCCTAAATGCAACAATACAGCGACTAGTACGTAGGGACAAAGAGAACTATTACAACAGTTACTGTATAGAAATAGAAGAGGATAACAACAAGGGTAGAACAAGAGCCCTGTTCCAAAAGATTAGAGAAATGAAAGGGAAATTTAAACCGAGAGTAGGGATGTTAATTAACAGGGGAACACACTGAATGACCAAGATGAAATCAAAGGAAGATGGAAGCAATACACTGAAGAACTCTATAAAAGAGATGCCAGAATGACAGATTCATTCACGGAGGAACCATATGATGAAGAACCAGAAATTTTAGAAAGTGAGGTGAAAGCTGCTCTTAAAATACTTGGAAGAAACAAATCACCAGGAATAGATGGCAAACCAATAGAGTTGCTACAAGCTACTGAGACTGAATTAGTCCAAATTTTGACTAAAATCTGTCAAGAAATATGGAAAACTAAACAATGGCCCACAGACTGGAAGCATTCAATATACATCCCAATTCCAAAGAAAGGGGATCCCAGGGAATGCAGTAATTATCGAACTATTGCCTTAATATCCCATGCAAGTCAAATAATGCTCAAGATTCTACAACAAAGGCTCTTGCCATATATGGAGCGAGAAATGCCCGACATCCAAGCTGGATTTAGAAAAGGAAGAGGCACCAGAGATCATATCGCGAACATACGTTGGATAATGGAACGGACCAAGGAATTTCTGAAGAAAATCACCTTGTGCTTTATAGATTACAGCAAAGCCTTTGGCTGTGTAGATCATGAAAAAACTATGGAATGCTTTAAAAGAAATGGGAGTGCCACAGCATCTGATTGTCCTGATGCGCAACCTATGCACAAGAGGCTACTGTGAGGACAGAATATGGAGAAACCAATCGGTTGTATTTTATCACCCTATTTATTTAATCTATACACAGAACATATCATACGGAAAGCAGGATTGGACCAAGAAGAAGGAGGTGTGAAAATTGGAGGGAGAAATATCAATAATTTAAGATACGCAGACGATACCATACTTCTAGCAGAAACGAGTAATGATTTGAAACAAATTCTGATGAATGTTAAAGAGGAAAGCACAAAAGCAGGACTACAGCTGAACGTCGAAAAGACTAAAGTAATGACAACAGAAGATTTATGCAACTTTACAGCTGACAATGAGGACATTGAACTTGTCAAGGATTATCAATACCTTGGCACAGTCATTAACCGAAATGGAGACAATAGTCAAGAAATCAGAAGAAGGCTAGGAGTGGGAAGGGCAGCTGTGAGAGAACTAGAAAAGGTCCTCAAATGCCAAGATGTATCACTGAACACTAAAGTCAGGATCATTCAGACCATGGTATTTCCGATCTCTATGTATGGATGTGAAAGTTGGACAGTGAAAAAAGCTGATAAGAGAAAAATCAACACATTTGAAATGTGGTGTTGGAGAAGAGCTTTGCGGATACCATGGACTGCAAAAAAGACAAATAATGACTGCTCATTAGGAGCATTGGGGAAAAGATGATATCCTACAGCACCCCACAGAACAGCTGCCAAGGGGCCAAAAAACAAACACCCAATGTTGTTCTTAGAATATGATCCTGGAAACAGGATGGGAACTACCGTAAAACAGTGCCTCCGATTCCCATCTCACCAAATCGGCTCAGAAGAATACAATAGACATCTGGTTAGGCACAAGGGCCACATGCCAGTGGTGGTCAGGGTCAGAGACAGACAGTGAGAAGTATATGCACATATCGTCTTTTGCAGGGGCAGAAGAGGGCCCAATACAGATATGGTGGACTGGGCCCAGGAAATCTGAGTGGGGAGTGCAATTGTCCGCAGCTTCAGCTTGAGGCCTCCCGAGTCCCCATGGACATCTGGTAGGCCAACTGGAGAACAGCATCCTGGACTAGATCGGCCTTTGGCCTGATCCAGCAGCGCTCTTGTTATGTTTATATGCTTAAAGTTGATTTTTTTCCCATTTGAGGGCCACATTCCTTTCTGAGCAATCTTTCAAGGGCTACCTGCCAGTGGTAGGTAGGGCCAGTAACAACAGTGGACACAGCAAGAAGCTCAATTTTTACCTTATTACCGGCAGCTACAGTCCTTTATCCAGACAAGCAAGTGGCATTATCAGAGGGTACTGTCCAGCAGGCAAAAACACTCGAGGAGGATGAAAAGCATGGGAAGTGAGGAGTGTGCAGTGGGGGAGAGTTCCGAAGGCTAGACAGAGAGGCTTGGAGGGCTGCATTTGGCACCCGGCCCTGAGGTCCCCTGCTCTAAATGGGAATAAGATGTTTGCATTGTTGTCGAATTAAATGAAAGAAATGAGATAATCTTTATGAACAAATAACAAAGCACACATACTGGGGGAAAAGGTTATGTTTCATTTTTATTTTATTCATAGGAATAGTAGTAGAAAGAGAGGAAGAGATTATTGGTTTAGCACGGCATAAATTCATGTCCTGGGAGATTCCTTGAAGTCCAATTTAACAGAGATTCTGACTGTCATTTAAATTGCATGCAGCGATGATTGAACAATGGCATTGCTTTAAAATCCCTCTTCATTTCTGGAATGCGGGGTTGGGGAGAGGCTGTTTTATGCGCAACCACACATATTGAGAAAACATTATGTTACTTATACATACTGGATTGCCAGGTTACCTCTGAAAACGGTCCGGAAGTTACAGCTGGTACAGAATGCGGCGGCGCGCTTGATCAAGCACAGCCGTCGCCGTGACCATGTCACGCCAGTGTTAATAGATCTTCACTGGTTACCAGTTGTCTACCGGGCCCAATTCAAGGTGTTGGTGTTGACCTTTAAAGCCCTATACGGTTTCGGCCCAGTTTATCTGAAGGAGCGCCTCCAGAATCACCAATTATGCCGCCTGACAAGATCAGCCTCAAAAGACCTTCTCTTGGTCCCACCGGTGAAAACAGCTAGACTGGTGCGGACCAGAGAGAGGGCATTCTCGATGGTGGCCCCCACCCTCTGGAATTCCCTTCCTTTTGATCTCCGACATGCGCCCTCCCTGACAGGTTTTCGCCAAGCCTTAAAGACCTGGCTATTCAGGTGGGCCTATGGGATTGGGGAGGATTAATTTTTATGAGGTTTTAACTGGAATTGTTTTTAAATTGATTATGACTATGTTTGCTGGTTTATTATGTTGTATATTATGTACTGCTTTTATTATTGTAAGTCGCCTAGAGTGTCCACTAACCTGGACAGATAGGCAACCAACAAATAAAATTTATTATTATTATTATTATTATTATTATTATTATTATTTGAAATTCAGTGAACTGGTGGAATGAAAATCACCACTTTGAATGGGATATAACACCTTTTCTCAACGTTCTGCTTTTTAGTCCTCCAACTCACCTGATTTCAAATGCAAAGCCAGAGGTCACTCTCAGAGTCGACCCTTTGAAATCAATGGAATTGAGTAACTTCAGTTCACTGATTTCCTCTACTCTGAGTCTGACTTATGGATTAGCAGACGCAAGCACAGAAGGGTCAGAATTCTAAAGAACATTCTTGATTTCTTGATCTTTCTTTATCCACCAGGCATTTTTAAGTTCTCTAGTTCTTCTTTGGACCTCAGCCTTTGCACTGGCATAGGTTTTTTTCTTAGCAGCACAGTTAATGTCTTTCTGCCATATCTGGAAGGCTTTCCTTTTCTTGTCAACGATATGTTCAATCTCACTATCATTATCATCAAACCAGTCCTGATGTTTCTTAGTTTGTTCACATGCTGCAATAATGGAAGTCTTCAGTTTAATCCAGTGTTCCTTGACATTTTCAGGGAATTCCGTCGGTAGATGTTTCCTGAGAGTTGTTTGAAAGCAAGCTCGCTTAATAGGATCTTGAAGGGCATGTTCATTTTACGCCTTGGTTTTCTGCCTTGGAGTCTACTTTGAGGAACAATATTAATAGCTATAGTGGATTGAATTAATCGGTGATCCTTCCAGCAGTCATCAGCACTCGTCATGGCCCTAGTGAGGAGTACATCATGACGATCTCTGGCACGGACAATTACATAATCCAGGAGATGCCAGTGTTTTGACTGAGGGTGCTTCCATGATGTTTTAGCAAACCAAAAGTTGTTTAGCAAACCAAAGCTCTTCTCAAGACCAGGAAGAATGTATCAGCCTAGAAATAAAGTTTTTGCCAGACAGCCAGAGCTGACTGCTGTTAACTTTGAGCAATGGAAAAACAGAATTAAAATTATTTTGGGCGTGGAGACAGCCCTTCGCTGCATTGAAAAACTGTGATGTACAAACCACAGTTGTTATAATGAAGGTTTATTTGATGAAATAAACAGTGATACTAAAGGAAGACTCCAGACTGCCAATGGTCAATATATGACTATTAATGGATCTGGATCTGTTGCTCTAAGGTGCCAGATATCTAATCAAACCATAGAAAATGTAGCAGATCATGTTTAATTTGTTTCTGAATTGAGTTGCAATATGCTCAGCGTTTCAGCTTTAGATGAGAAAGGATTTGCAATACATTTCCAGGATGGAAAATGTACAGTGACCAAAGATGATACATTGTCTGCACTAGCTTATGAAATGATGGTGTTTATGAACTGAGTCTTACAGCTGAACAAGCAAACACAGCCATGGTGGACAAGGATGAGACCAGTCTAGAACTTTGGCACAGGTGACTGGGACATCGCGATCCGAAGGCGATCCTACAGCTACAAAAGCAGAACTTTGCCACAGGTCTCAAGGTAAACCAAGAGTACTATGATAAAGCAAGGAGGTGCATAAATTTCATTGAGGAAAAGGGTGGTAAGCCCTCATTTCCACCAAGGACTGAAAAGAGAAGCACCAAGGTGCTAGATTTCATACACAGTGACCTCTGTGGACCATTTAATGTACCCTCACTTGGGAAGAATAGATATGTTCTAATTTTTGTGGATGATTTTTCAAGGTACTGTGTGACTTACTTATTGAAGGACAAGAGTCAAACACATGAGATGCTGAAGAAATACATCTCCATGGTGTCCACAAAATTTGAAAAGAGGTCGAAAGCCCTACTGATGGACGGTGGTGGTGAGTTTATATCCCACCAAACACAAAGTTCTCTGGAGGAACAAGGCATTTTGCACAGGAGGACTGTCAGTTATACTCCTGAGTTTGATGGGGTTTCTGAAAGAAAATTTAGATCTCTTCTGGAAACGACAAAATGCATGCTTGCTGACGCTGATCTACGCAAAAGACTGTGGGGTGATGTAATCGTGGCTGCAACGTATATCCAGAACAGATTGCTAACCAAAGGCACCACACACACACCATTCCAATTGTGGCATGGCAGGATTCCAAACCTGGCACATAGAGTGTTTGGAAGCATTGCTTTTGCCTACACAGCAAAACAAAAGAGGCAGAAGCTAGATGCCAGAACAGAACAGACTATGTTAATTGCCTATGCTCCTGGTAGCAAAGGCTACAGAGTTATGAACCTAAAGACAGGTGAAGTCAGCAGAAGACACGTTGTCTACTTTGATGAAGGAAGCAGAGCTGACAAAAGAGGGACTGTGCTAGATTTCTCAGAAGAGCAAGGACACCACATCCAATCTCTCATAGATATGCCAGTACCCACATACGAAATACCAGTGACACCACAGATATCTGCACAACCTGACCCAAGCTTTAAGCAAGAGGAAGAGGCAGAGACTGCAGAAAGTGATGACGAGGCTGAGAGAGGTACAAACGCAAATGAAATGATGAGATGATAGGACTGGAAGATGCTGCAGAGCCAGACCAGATCCCAGAACAAGTTCCCAGATCTTCATTGCGAACCAACAAAGGTGTACCACCTCTACACCTTTCCTACCTCGCAAAGTTGGCGCTACCCAGAGAACCATCAACTTGGGAGGAGATCAAGCAGATACCAGCATCCGAGGCCGCTCAGTGGAGAAAAGCCACTCAGGAGGAGATGGATGCACTGGACAAGAATAAGATGGACCCTGACAGAACTTCCACCAGGCAAGAAAGCCATAGGATGCAGATGGGTGTTCAAGGTGAAGCAAGATGCAGGAGGAGAAATTGAACGCTGCAAGGCAAGACTAGTTGCCAAAGGTTTCCTGCAGAAATATGGAGAGGACTATGATGCTACTTTTGCTCCTCTTGTCAAACATAGCACAATAAGAATGCTACTAAGTGTGGCAGCCTCCAAACAGATGCACGTCAGGCACCTCGATGTCAAGACTGCCTTTCTGCATGGAGAAATAACAGAGGAGTTGTCCATGCAACAACCTTCAGGCTTCGTGAGCCAGAAGCAAGCACATCTTTTATGCAAACTTTAAAAGGGCCTGTATGGACTCCAGCAAGCTGCAAGGGCCTGGGATGAGAAACTGGATAAAATGCTCAAGGAGCAAGGCTTCAGGCAAGGTGAGGTAGACCAATGCCTGTACACCAGAAGCAAAGATGGACATTTGACATATATTCTGATTTACGTTGATGACTTGATCGTAGCGACTTAGAGAGATCAAGACTACACAGAAATTGTACATCATTTAAACAAAGAAGTTGAAATCAAAGAGTTAGACACTGCAACATACTACCTAGGCATCCAGATTGAAAGGGAAGCAGATGGCTTCTACCTACTCAACCAAAAGCAAAAAATTGATCTTTTAGAGACTCTAGAACTCAAGGATGCCTATCCTGTAGCAACGCCTATGGCAACAGACTTTCTTAAAGACAATGATATAGGTGAACCTCTACCAAATAATAACAAGTACAGAACAGCATTAGGGAAGGTTCTGTACTTAACCACAAACACCAGACCTGACATAGCAAGTGCAGTAGGGATCCTATGTAGGAAAACTAGCACACCCACACAAAAGGACTGGATTGCTGTCAAAAGGGTGGCTAGATACTTGAAAGGGACTATGGCCTTTAAGCTGAGATTGCCAGCTAATAGGGAACCAAAGCTTGTGTGCTACACTGATGCTGACTGGGCTGGAGATAGCTCAGGCTCCAAGTTAACAAGTGGCTTCCTGTTTACCTATGGAGATGGACCTATCTCCTGGGCTAGTCACAAGCAAGACATAATAGCATTTTCTTCCACAGAATCCGAGTACATAGCTGCTGCAGAAGCCTGCAAAGAAGCTATTTGGCTTAACAGATTACTAAAGGACTTTGGAATAAGATTACAAAGACCAATGCAGATGATAGAAGACAACCAAAGTTGTATTAGACTTTCTCAGACTGAGAGAATCACAGCACGCACTGAACATGTAGCTATAAAATATCATATTGTGTGTGAGTTGACAGAGAAAGGATTCACCAAGATGAACTACTGTCCAACTACAGAGATGACAGCTGACATCTTGACAAAGCCATTGCCAAGAGACTGTTTCCAGAGACTTTGTGTCAAAATGGGGCTGTTAGATTCTTGCATGCAAATTTGAGGAGGAGAGTTGGAATAGGCAAACTTGCATGTTCACTTTAAGGGATATTTGGGGAAATATCCCATGTACCTGTTTACCATGATGTAACTTCCTAATGGGTGGGATTAGTTACCTGGCTTCCTCCTCCTTTGTTCTGGAGATTCCTGCATATTCTCCATTGCTGATCCCTTTACCTCTGGGAGAGGCCGCATGGCAGATGCTCTCCTCTGAGAGCATCCCTACCAAAGACTAAGATGGACTCAGACTTCTACTTTTATCTTTCATCTAAGCTAGAGCCTATGTTTCTGAACATATGAAACCTCATGAGTAAATATTCTTTATCTTTTACCTAAGAAGATTGTGTCTGTTGTTATTTGTGCCTAGGGAAAGGTGTGGACTGGTTTATAGTCTGCATAGTGTTTATGATCATCTTAACCTTTAGGAGGAGACAGGATAATGATTATCTGAAAAATCAGGAATGTACAGTGGGGAGATTGCAGCTATTATTTGGGAACTTATTAGGGAATGGGTTCTGGAAAAAAACAGATTCCTTGACCAGCAATCCTAAATTCTTTCATTGTCCTTATCTGTCACGTCTACATCTTCCTGGTCACAATTACATTGGGGTCAGTTCAGTTAGAAAAAAATATAAACCATGAGGGGTTTGAAGAGGGTCAGTAGTTCCTTTTTCTGGAGCACTCCAACAGCTGCCTTGCTTATCAACGTGCTCCAGCAACATTGGGACAAAGGCTTCCATGTTTTCAAATCTAGTGTTGTTTACATGAAGGCAGAGCTTTGGCTCATTGGGCTAGATATGAAAGTCTCTTTCTGGGCCTTAGACTCACAGCAACTCTCTAGAATAGATATACACAACTTCTGGGCTCTTGATTTCTTTTCCTTCTGGCTGGGTGAACTAAACTATGATATGCGCATATCAGATATTTCTCTCTGTGTGTCATTGGGCTATGGGTAGATTTACACACGCTTTAGGAGTGTCGTGCGGATTAACTCCAGGGAAAGGTCTCGCTACCCTCGCAATAGCAGAACTTGGATTTCTAGTAACCTAAGCTCATGAGGAAGTCCAAGGTCAATTCATAAAAGGCTCCCCATACCTCCTGAAGCATTTCAGTTATTTTGGAAGCTCACTAGACATTTTCCATGCAGCAAGGCAACAGAACCCTTTGCCTAAAGTTTCTTGGTCAAATTTCCCACACTTGCAATACTCCTTCGGTATGTGCATTCCAGTTGATGAGGATGCATCACTGTTAGCAGAAGGGTGATCTCAAAATCTATCCTGAAAGGAATGCTAACCTTTAACCTCATTCCCTCCTAGAAGACCTCTCCTCTCTATCTCCTCTTATTCCTCCACATCACCATACCTCTTCCTTCTTCCTTACCACCTTAAATCCTCACTTCATGGTACTTTCTGAATACTAGAAAAAATCAGATTCTTCTCTTTCAAGCCTCATTGAAACCACATTTTTAGTCCAGTGAATCTTTAAGGCCTTATCAGACTGATACCGCCCTAGGCACCTGCTGGGAGCAAGGGTGGGATATCAGACTAATGTATTGTGAGGAACTTCATCTCCCTTGCACACGATGTCCTCTGAGGAAACAATCCAAGAGTTTCTTCAGACACACCTATCATTACAGGATAATTAATGAACTGTGCTTACGTGTCAGTTTATCACAGAGCCCTATAAATAGGTGGACATCTGGGCCTTCCAGAAAACACAGACCTGTCACAGAGCTGTGCTGTGGTTTTCCTTCCCTGTATACTGACTGGAGATCCTTGTCAAGCATCAGTTATGAAGGTTTGCTGGGCTTTCCTTGCTGTCCTTTCAGTGATGTTCCTCATTTCTTCAGTTCGGGCAGGTAAGGCATGCCTCAGAGTCTCAGACACAAATTGTGGAATGGGATGGCTAAACTGTGGCACTTCAGATGGTTACTGGATTGCCATCGCCCCCACCAACATTGTCAATGGTCAGGGATGATGGGACAAAATCCAGAGGCCTAAACGTTAGTCAACCAGGTTATAGATGTTCTAAATGTTCAGCTTGAAGCAGTGCACAATTCAGGTATCATTCATCCATTATGTTATGACCTTGGGCCAGTCACTGCCTCTCAGCCTCAGAAGAAAGCAATAGTAACCCGTTCTGAATACTGCTTACCATGAAAACCCTATTTATAGGGTCGCCATAAGTTGGAATCGACTTGAAGTCAGACTATCCATCCATCATCCATTTATTTATTTATCTTTATTTAACAAAAATTGTATACTGCTTGATTGTAGAAAACCTCTAAGCAGTATACAAAAAAATCCAATCAAAACAGTTAAAAAACAAGTAATTAAAAACATTTATAAAACAAAACAACAATAGCCTAATGAGATTTAAACACATCAACATCTACACTGCACCCCACATGCCTCCTCCTTCCCCCTTTTATATTCAATGCATTTCATTTATCAGTGGAGGCTCCTCTTTGCCATCATAGAGAATAGCTACAGAGAGATGCTTCCCCCAAGAATTTGTCTAATGCCTCATTAGGGTGATTTTGCCTACTAACCAAGATGACAACATCTGGGAATGAATTCCCTAAATTCATTATACTTTGTGTAAAGTAATGCATGCTTTTGCCTGTCCTGAATCAGCTGGTCATTGATTTCATCAGGTGTCTTTGCACTCTAGGATTATCAGAGATGGCAAAATATGTTCTGAGCCATTAATGCATATTTTAAAATGTATAACCCAAATATGTATTAAAATAATAATACATTATTAAAATAATACATTTTTATACAGTTTTATGCATTGTTGGATGCATCTGATTATATGCTTGTTAATTTAAGAAACCTGGAGTGTATACATGTACAATCAGTGCTTTTCTTTTCTTTTCTTTTTGTAAAACAATGATGTGCCGGTACTCACACCTTAACAAGAGTGCTGTGAGTGCCAGCGCAAAGTGGTTGCCAAGGGCTGGGAAAGAAAAAAAAGATGAGTCAGTACTCCATACCAGTGAGTTCCATCACAAAAACGTACTGTGTATATATTGTTGCATTTAGGGTTCTGACGGTGCTTCTATCTCCTTTTGCTTTTGCTTTCCTTCTCTCTTTAATCATTTTAAGAGTTTCTTCAGTCATCCATTGAGGTCTTTCTCTCTTTTTAACTAGAGGTATTGTCTTTTTGCATTCTTCCCTGATCATGTCCCTGACTTCAGTCCATAGTTCTTCTGGTTTTCTGTAAACTAAGTTTAAAGCCTCAAACCTGTTCCTTATTTGATCTTCATATTCTTCTGCGATGTTATTTGAATTGCATTTTGGCATTATGATTGCTTTGCTGTTCTTCTTTACCTTTACTCTGATTTTCAATACGATCAGTTCATGATCTGTATCGCAGTCTGCTCCTGGTCTTGCTTATGCAGAAACTATGGAAATTCTCCATGTTCTGTTCCCAATATAATCAATTTGGTTCCTATATTGACCATTTTGGTGATGTCCACGTCTTTTCGGTTGCTCAAAAGCTGTGTTGGCAAGAAACAAATTATTGTCTTCACAGAATTCAATAAGTCTTTCTCCTGCTTCATTTCTATCTCCTAAGCCCTATTTCCCCATAATTCCTAGTTCTTCTCTGTTCTCTGCTTTTGCATTCCAGTCCCCCATGATTATAAGCACATCTTGTTTTGGTGTGTGATCAATTTCTTCCTGTAATTCTGCATAAAATCTCTCCAATTCCTCTTCTTCTGTGTTTGCTGTTGGAGCATAGACTTGGATAATGGTTATCATTTCCTGCATAAAATATTTTGTAGTTGCCTGATTGAAAACGTCCCGTTCCCATCCATTTTAATTCACTCATGCCAAGTATTGTAATGTTGATACATTCCATATCTTGCTTGACAATTTCTAACTTTCCCTGGTTCATGCTTCTCACATTCCATGTTCCTATTGTGTGTGTTGTACAACTCCGGACTCTCCTTTCGCATCTTAACATGGTGAGGGGTTTTGAGAGTGTTGAAGAAGCTGAGAGCAATGCCGTCAGGAGACTAGACCAAGAGGCTAGACTCCTAGCAGGGGCACCCAAGGCGGAATGGTCGAAGCTGAGACACCAGACTAAGATGCATCCAAACTCAGAGGAAGGCAATGGTAAACCACCTCTGAATATCTCTTACCACAAAAAGCCTATGAACAGAGTATCCAAAATGCAACATGAGATAGTGCTGGAAGATGAGACCCCCAGGACAGAAGGCACTCACGGAGCTACTGGAGAAGAACAAAGGACAAGTATGAGTAGCGCTGTGACTAATGACGCAGCTGAGTCAAAGCCGAAAGGAAGCCCAGAGGCTGATGCGCACAGACTGCCTGGGAGCCATATGTAAGCCGCTTTGGGTTTCTATCATGAAAAGAAAGGGGGGTATAAATGTAATATATAAATAAATTTATTAGGAAAATTTCATACTAAAATGCTGAAGAATTTTCATGAAATTTTCATGAAATGGCCACTTAAATCACTCGCTCCATTCCTCTCCAGATGAAAACACAAAACCCACACCTAATCTCGGACCCCACCACACTCTCAAACAGCAGATATTCTTTTGGGGTATGTTCCCCAGTATTCCTAAGGGAAAGCAGATGCAGAGGGCCCCAGTGCAGCGAGACAACCATGGTTAGACAGAGTAGCACCCGGATCACAGAAGAACTGCAGAATAACACCAGTGGATCCAAGTCCTGCAGCTGTCCCATGGAAGGAGGAACTGGCTAAACAATTCCAATCTTTTAAGCCTGGGATCACGAGCACTTAGGATTCTTCATTCCATTGCCTGGATACTAAATTAACAGATCTCGCAGTGTGCGTAGACAATATTGCACAATCCTTCTCAGAAGTGCTGGACCGTGGTTTAACTAAATTTTAAGAACTGCTTCTCCTCCAACATGGCAACAACATAATAAAAAATAAACTCTGGGACATCAATAATCAGACCCATACACTGAACCTTCTATTTTTAGGTATCAAAGAAGGAGAGGAAGAATACTCAACATCAATGGATGCCTTTTGCATACATGTGGCTCAATGCTGTCTTGCCAGATCTGGCCATGTCTGTGGATGATTTCACCACACTGAAGTCTGAATAATGTTTTAGGAAATGTTCTGTAATCCATTTGCTTTTACTTTGATCTGTGTGTCTTCACTCACTTTGCAAATGTATAAATGGGAGCAAAATTTGTATTTTAGGTATGTAAATATTGTTATGTGCCTCCAAGTCGACTACAAGTCAGATCTTGTAAGTTCAGGTCCGTGGCTTCCTTTATGGAATCAATCCATCTCTTCTTTGGCCTATTGGAGGTCGCTATTGGAGGTCGCTGATTCATAGGGTCGCCATAAGTCATGGTCAACTTGAAGGCACATAACAACAATAAAGTAGGCATTTCAGTGCTTAGACATTTGAAACAATGCTGTTTGAGAAGTATCAGAGGGATCATTTGTATATTTCATTTTTTTTGTTAGTGTGCGCGTGTGGGGAGAGTTTTTCCGCTTGTCACTAAGACTTTATTTTTCATGTTTCACCAAAGGGAAATGAAACAGAGGTGATGATAACCAAAATTGTTTATTTTTTACAGATGGGCCTAGGTCCTGGTCCCATCCTAATAAGCATAGGCATAGATTTGGTGGTGCTTATTAGATCTACAAAGTCAAGCCTTTAATGGTGCCACTCAGGAATGTTATGTTCTTCGCTCCTCCGATGGTGTTCTCATGCTGTCCAGGTTTTGGGAATGTTTTCTTGGTTTGGGTGGTTGGTGGGTGGGTGGGAGTATTATGGGAAGGGAAGATGGCTTACTTTGGCTGCCAGGAAAGCACTTTTACATGGTGTATTTTTAAGCTGGGAAGGTGGATAGGCACTGACATAAAGAAGAGCTCTCGCTAATGTAAAATTTTAACCATTAACGTGAAGGGGCTGGGGGACAACATAAAGGGGCAAATAATAACATGTTATATAAAATATATGGCCTCTATTACTTTTCTCCAAGAAATTTACTCACCTCACACTTCTGAAACACTCCTAAAGCATAGTTATTTTGATAAACAGGACCTAGCAGTGGGCACAGCTATTGAATTTAAGAGAAATCTTCCTTTTGAAGTGCAGAGGATTCTCAGGGATCTAGAAGGCCATTTCCTTTTCTTAAATAGATCCAACTAAACTGGCTCAATATATACACCTAACTCCAGACAATTAAATTACCTGTGTAGCATATTTTGAAAACACACTTCATCATCATCATCATCATCTACAACGACAACGATAGCAATAATAACAAAACTCACCCTTCACTCAGAGGTCCCAGGGCAGTTTACAACAATTTTAAAACACATAATTAAAAATAGTTAAAAACAATGGAAGCTTAATGTCAAATGTGGATGAGAATCAGGACAGTGGAGCACGGTTAAATCCCACTGATTTCAATGGGAGAGTTAAAACACATAATATCTCCCACTGAAACCAAAGAAACAGAACATCACTGAGCTTTGGATGGGTTTATTTATTATACCGCACCTTTCCTCAGAGGAGCTCAAGGCAGTGTATGTGGGTTCTCCCCACCCATTTTATCTTCACAACAGCCCTGTGAGGTAGTTTAGGCTAAGAGACTTTGACTGGCCCAAGGTGTCTCATTTCTTCATTATGAGAGTGTGGGTGCCATTTAACTTAACTTGGTTCTCTGCAACTCTATTGAAAGCACTTAACAAAGCTTAGCATTGATCTGAAATACTAGTCAAATCCCATAAAACCTCTCTCCTTTGCTTCTCCTCTTGAGTCAACCCTGCTCTGTCTTTACACTGCAAAAGAAGACACTGCAAAGAGGAGAGAGGAACCTTATGGCTGTAAACTTTCTGGTGTGGCTGTAAAGAGTCAGAAACATAATGAAACAACAAAAATGCCCTCAAGGAAAGAATGAATTCTTGTATAGAAGATTGCCAGTGGGCCACGTCCTACTGGCTTTGAATTTGCACCCTTGATGAGGCCACAAGATAACATCACATGTGGCGTTTGAGATTACTTTACCCTTAGTGGCCGAGGTCTCTTTGAAGTTGCTCTCAAATCTCATGGAGCTTTCATGAGGATTGTAACATTGCTATTTACCTTGATCCTTTTGCTAATAAAACCCTCACTCCCCATCTGCTGGTCTGTATCTCTCCCCATCAGGTGGTTGACACATCCTGAATAAGATTGGGTAAACATTGTTAAAATATTTGAAAAGCTGTCTTGTTTCTCCTTAATCTTGTCTTCTCCAGGCTAAAAATACTCCACTTTTTCAGCTGTCTAGTCTAGGAGAACCCCCTCATCATCTTGGCCACCCACCGCTGGACGTACTCCTGTTTGTCAGTGTGGTGCCCCCGATGCATAGAAGAGAGTGGACCTATAACCATTTGTGATTTGGATACTATGCTTCCATTACTACAGCCCCAAAATAGCCTGTTTTGCAGCCATCTACTAGGTCATGGGTAGCCATGCTAAGACACTGAGATAATTTCACCTATACTGCTGCTAATCCAGGTCTCTCCTAATCTATACCAGTTACTGAAAACTGCAGGAAGGGAGTTGGTGTTGCACTCAGGTCCTGCTTGCTTGCTTCCCAAAGGCATCTGGTTGGCCACTGTGAGATCAGGACGCTGGACCTGATGGGCCATTGGCCTGATCCAGTAGAGCTCTTTTTATGTTCTTGGGCTTCTCTCTCTCTCTCTCTCTCTCTCTCTCTCTCTCTTGTACTTAAAAGCAGGAATTTCCACATATATCTGTCAATTTCCATATTGTCAGTTTTGGTCAATTGTTGCCGCCTGCCAAGATCATTCATCTCAATGACTCCTAAATATGCTGGATGATATAGGCATAAGACAGAGCCGTGTGGCACTCAAGTCCTGCTTGACACAGAACCATTAATGCCCCAACAAAATAAATAACAGAATAGGGATGAGAGACAAATTTGGTTTTGTCTCAATTTTAATAAGCAATGAATCAATTTGCTGATTTTCACTTCTTGAACCAATATGCGAATGGAAGCAGGGCCGGTTTCAGACAGCGGCCAGGTGGGGCACTGGCCCGTGGGCCCCGGAGCTACAGGAACCCCTAAGGGGCCCTCTGTTCCCCTTCGGCAACCCACAGCACCCTCTGCAGATCGCAGGGCAGGAGCTTCCGCCTGCCCGCCATTCCCTTGCCCCACCTACCTGCCTCCTGACTTTTAGCATTGCCCTTAATGAAGATGGCAGCTGCGGCTTCCCTAAGGTACTGAAGCCACAGCCGCCATCTTCGTTGATGGCAGAGATGCATGAGTGAAGCATGCATGTGTGCCATCAACGAAGATGGTGGTGGAGGCTTCATCCCCTTAGGGAAACTGCAGCCGCCATCTTCATTAATGGCAATGGTAAAAGACAGGAGACAGGTAGGTGGGGGTCGTGGTGGGCCGCATGCATGCGCACACACACACACACCAGGGCTGAATGGTACCAGGGAGGGGGGACGCAGATACAGCTGCCAAAACAGGAGCCAGAGAGTGGAGCCTAAGGGATACTCCCTGAATGATGGCTAGGGAAGGGAGTACAGAATCCAGAAGATTGTTCAAGATTGTTCAACCCACCCCCAAACTGCGAAAAGAAGCACTTTTTCGGCAGGAGGTAAAAATGGTTGCAAAAATCACCCCAAGTGTTATCTCAGCCCTTGTGTAGATAAACCTGCAGCATGAAGATAATTGCAGTAAGAACTGTAATGGACTTGGGTATAAACGAAAATGCTCCAGAAACCCTAAGCAATGACAATGTATATCCCCCCCCAAACATTTCTTCTGACTCCACGCACACCCCACCAGCCCACTAAGGAAGGACACAGGACATGCCAAAGACATTCATGTGGATTTATTGAGGAGATGCATCCACGATGGCGCCTTCAAAACAGCTGGGCAGGGAAGGCAGCGCCTTTGGCTTCTCCTCCGTGGGGCGGCTTCCCTCCCCCTCAGCCTTCCTTGTTGAGCACACAGCAGGCATAGCCAAACAGGGTGCAGTCATAGGTACTGCGGGGGGAATGGAATGGCAGGCAGGTTTTGTAGCAGCCGATTCCTCCAGTGCTTTTGCAGGTCTGCTCCTTTCTTCCTTTTTCACGCTGCAGGAAGATGAGAAAGGCAGCATGAGACCAAGCAGGAGCACCTCCTCCCACACCGACACCCCCTGCAAGATCTGCAGAGAAAGGGCGCCCCATTGCTATGGTGCGCTCCCCTGCCCCCCAGCAAGGAATTTAAAAAATATCGTGGTTGCACCTTTGGGAATCTTTAGCTGGGGGCTTTTGCTGAAGTAGGCTGCTGTTGCACTGGGGTCCACCTCCAGGCACCTGTCGGGGATGCTTTAATTCCGATGACTGCATCAAGCAGGGGGTTGGACCCGATGACCTTATAGGCCCCTTCCAAATCTACTATTCTTCTATGATTCTATGAACCACATGCACAAATACTGGGAGCTTTTGTTGTTTTTGTTGTATGTCTTCAAGTCAGTTGCAACTTACAGCGACCTTATGAATCAGCGACCTCCAAGAGCATCTGTCCTGAACCACCCTGTTCAGATCTTGTAAGTTCAGGTCTGTGGCTTCCTTTATGGAATCAATCCATCTCTTGTTTGGCCTTCCTCTTTTTCTACTCCCCTCTGTTTTTCCAAGCATTATTATCTTTCATAGTGAATCATGTCTTCTCATGATGTGTCCAAAGTATGATCACCTCAGTTTGATCATTTTAGCTTTTAGTTCTGGTTTAATTTGTTCTAACACCCAATTATGTGTCTTTTTCACAGTCCATGGTATCTGCAAAGCTCTCCTCCAGCACCATATTTCAAATCAGTTGATTTTTCTCTTATCCGCTTTATTCTTTTAAGGGAGGCTTAAGGGGAAAGTAACGGACCCTCAAACCTGCGTGTGGGCGCAAAAGAGGTTGTTCAAACAATTTCAGACTTTATATTCTCTTTGGCATAGAGACCAGTCCCACTTCCAATACAACTGGTATCCAAAGATAACCATGTCCCACTGCTTCTCTCTAATCCACCAGGTCTTCCTCATGCTCACTAGATCAGGAGTTCCAAAACTGTGGGCTGTGCACCACCAGTGGTCCTCAAACCTCATTCAGGTGGTCCACAGCATGCTCACATTAAATATTCTCATTTACCTTTAATTGTATTTTATTGATGCTTTTATTTCTTAGATTGCATTTTATTGCAAATTGTAATATAACAAGATACGACATAATAACTGTATTCTGAGGCATACTGCCTCCAAGAGTTTCATTCAGTTTCCTTGAATGTTGACAAGATGTAGCATTATGAGAAAGAAAATCCCTATCCACTTTTTCCACACCATACAGAATTTTATACACATCTATCATGTTCCCTCTCGCTCACTTTTTCTCTAAACGAAAAAGCACCAAATGTTCTAAACTTTCCTCACAAAGGAGTTGCTCCATCCCCTTGATCATTTTGCTTACTCTTTTATGAACCTTTTCTAGCTCTACAATATCCATTTCGAGGTGATGTGACTAGAACTCTACACAGCATTTCAAATGTGGTCACACCATAGATGTGTATTCACTAATAGGCAAAAAACCTTGCGGTTTAAGGATGTACCTATAGCCCACAGCTATTTCTATCAAACTTTAAAAAGCAGGGAAATTGGGCAGCTATAGTGAATGCACCACGGGAGCAGGAGACCTGAACTTCTCTCTGAGATATTGTACTGCCCTACAAATTGGTCAAAATGCAAACACCATTTGGGTTGGTCTTTCACAGTCCAATCCACTTCCTGTGTAGCTTGGAAGAATTTGGTAACATGTGCCTCTGAGCATATGGTGAGTGGTGGCAACACCTTCCACCTCCAAAGATGGAGAATTACATTTTTATATGTTGGTTGGTGTTCTTCTTATATTGCTTCTTTCCTGTGCTATTAATGTTTCTACAGAGAATGTGAACTAGGAAATTTTATTTCTCTCATTGTTCATCCTAGAAATCTGTGTCACATTTTGGGTCCATTAACATTTGAATCTGAAACTGCAGTTTGATGTAAAATCAGACTGATTCCAATATGTTGCCACTTCAGCAATGACTCTAGCTGTTGGAAAAAAGAGGATGCATGTTTTCAGCCTGCTATGTTTAAACCATTTCATTTAAGGCAAGGTGGGCACGGTCAATTAAAAACATAGAGCACACCTACCATTTTTCTAGAATATATTTCACCTCCCACTGTTTTATCTTGTGCAAATTGAGACACTCCTGAGGTCCACTGAAGACTATTCTGCAGACGTCAGTGCCATTATTCCACAATTATGTTTGGAGTTTTTTTAGTGTAAATTTTGCAAAATGTTGCTGTACTTCATATTCACAGAAATAGAAACAAAAGAAAATGGTTTCCTATAGGAAACTTCACTAAAATTGCAAAGGAAATCAGACATATTCAAAGTGACCATCTGAACTATATCAACTGTCTTAATAATGTTGCTTCCTCCCTAATAAAACAAGATCAGCACAGCACATGGTCTTGTTTCTATTGTTTGGGCTGATTGCAGGTGTTGCCACCACTCACCATATGCTCAGAGGCACGTTACCAAATTCTTCCAAGCTACACAGGAAGTGGATTGGACTGTGAAAAATCAACCCAAATTGTGTTTGCATTTTGACCAATTTGTAGGGCAATACAATATCTCAGAGAGGAGTTCAGGTCTTCTGCTCCGCTGGTGCATTCACTATAGCTGCCCAATTCCCCTGCTTTTTAAAGTTTGATAGAAATAGCTGTGGGCTATAGGTACATTCTTAAACCGCAAGGTTTTTTGCCTATTAGTGAATTTCCCTGCTTTTTAATCCGGGAGGTAAGAAATGGGATCCTGTCCTGTGCAAGTTTGCTGAGAATGGATTGATCATTTGCATGTTTATTGAGTTCAATGGGATTTGCTACCCTGCAATAATGCTTAGGATGGGTGAAACGGACCACAGAGGATGGGGAGGGAAGGAGGAGGGAGGGGAGGAAACACAGAGGGGAGGAGGGGGATGGGAGCTGGAAGGAGGGGGAGGGGTGGAGGATCATTTGCATGTTTATTGAATTCAGTGAGATTTACTCCCGTGCAATCATGCTTAGGATAGGTAAAACTGACCAGGTGGAGAGGGAGGGAGGGCTGGAGTGCACAGGGGAGGAGGAAGAAGGAGGAGGGGAGGGACGGAGGAAGGGAGAGGAGAGGGGAAGGAGAGGAAAAGCAGGTCTGATCATTTGCATGCTTATTGAGTTCAATGGGATTTACTCCAATGCAATCATGGTTAGGATAGGAAAAACTGACCATGGGGAAAAGGGGGGGAAAGGAGTATATTGGAGGGGGACAAAGGAAGGGGGAGAGGAGTGCAGGTTTGATCATTTGCATGCTTATAGAGTTCAATGGTATTTACTTCCATGCAATCATGCTTAAGACAGGTAAAACTGACCATGGGGAGGAGGAAGGGGAGGGGGAGGAGGGGATAGGAAGGGGATGGGAATGGGGAGGGAGGGGCAAAGGGGCAAGAGGGAGAGGATAGGAGGGAGGAGAAGGGAGGTTGGGTTTGATCATTTGCATACTTCTTGAGTTCAGTGGGATTTATTTCTATGCAATCATATTTGAAAATGGAAATGGACTGCCTTCAAGTCGACCAGACTTATGGTGACTTTTTGAATAGGGTTTTCATGGTAAATGGTATTCAGAGGTGGTTTTACCATTGCCTTCGTCTGACACTGAGAGGCAGTGACTGGCCCAAGGTCACCCAGTCAGCTTCATGGCTGTGTGGGGATTTGAACCCCGGTCTCCCAGTTCATAGTTCAACACTGACCCGGGGGAGGGGAGGATATTGGGTGGGTGGGCACTGGGCAGAGGGGAAGCCCCTTTCCTTTCCAAATGGAAAACCTTGGGAAAACCTTGTGAATACCGTGGAAGACAAACAAAGGGACCTTGATAGGCTGGAGCATTGGGCTGAAAACAACAGAATGAAATTCAACCAGGATAAATGCAAAGTTCTACACTTGGGAAAAAGAAATCAAATGCACAGTTATAAGATGGGGGATACTTGCAAGAAGGATCTTGAAATTGTCATTGATCACAAGCGGAATTTGAGCCAATAGTGTGATGTGGCTGCAAAAAACGCAAATGCAATTTTAGGCTGCATTAACAGAAGTATAGTTTCCAAATCGCATAAAGTATTAGTTCCCCTCTATTCAGCACTGGTTAGGCCTCATTTTGAATACTGCATCCAGTTCTGGTCTCCGCACTTCAAGAAGGATGCAGACAAACTGGAACATTCATTACATTCATTACATGCCACAGGGGGTTTGGAGCAAGTTTAAAGCAGACTTTTTGGAATCTATTTGTGGCACTATCCTGAAGAGCAGGTGTTTAACAAGCAACAGTAAGAGTCACATGATGACACACTGAACATTTAACAGACATAAATTTTATAATTATTGATAAATCACCTAGTATTTAAAGGAAAGGACTGAATTTAGAAGTTAAAGGCTGTAATTCTATGTTCACTTTTACTTCAAGAGTAAGCTGCAATAAACTCAGTGGAACTTACTTCTGGTGATGTGTGTGTGTATGTGTGTTCCCCCCCCCCGCTGTCTCCCACAGCCTGCCCTTTCCATTGGCTCAATCGCCCTGCCCCCACCCACGCTCTCTCCCACTGCCTGCCTTCCCCACTCGCTGAATCTAGCTTGAGGGAAGGAAAGAGTCAACAAATGGGGGGGGGGAAGCTTTGAAGGACCTTGGCAATTTTTTAAAAGTCTATTCAGAAGCTCTGCTCCACTTACCTGGGAGTAAGCCCCACTGAACTCAATGGGATTTACTTCTGAGCAGACAATTTTCCTCCTTCCTTCCTTCCCTGAAGCTCATTGCTAGCACACACATGCTCTGCTCCATTTACCTGGGAGTAAGCCCCACTGAACTCAGTGAGACTTACTTCTGAGTAGACATTTTACCACCTGCCTTCCCTCAAGCTCACTGCTAGCACACAAAAGCACCGCTCCACTTATCTGGGAGTAAGCCCCACTGAACTCATGTAGCTATGCTGCTCTGTAGAGTTGCCACTGCAGACCACCTGCATGAGTCTCATGGACCACTAGTGGTCTGTGGCCACACTTTGGGAACCCCTGCTCTTGATGTTGTTAGACTAGCCATTCCCCTCATCTCTGACCAAAATTAATAAGAAGTTTTTACACTCAATCAGTGAAACACATATTCAGATCCTTTCCAGTAAATAAGGCCACTGGTCCATTTAACCCTGCACTATCTCCTTTGACTGGCAGTTCTCCAGGGCCTCTGGCAGAGGTCTTTCCCACCGCCTTATGCCTGATCCTCCTTTTTAACAGGAAATGCCAAGGATTGAACCTTAAGCCTTCACTATGCAAAGCTGGTCTCTGCCACTGACTAGTGGTTCTTCCCTAACAAACCAGGTATGTTAAAAAAAACAATCTAGGATTCAGATGTGCTCTTATTCCACCCTACCTACATAACCAGCTGCCTTATACTAGATCATGCTATTTGTCCATTTACCTCGGTATTGTTTCCTTGGATTGGCAGCAGTTCTCTAGGGCTTCAGACAGAGGCCATTGTCAGATGCTTTTGGAAATGCTTGATAGGGATCAAACCTGAGCAGGACTCACCCAAGACATTTTGCTGCCTGACGCCAAGGATAAGTTAGTGCCCACTACCCTATCATATACGGATGCTGACCAGATTAGTGGTTGAATCTTATTTCAGCACTGGTGAGTGGACAGCGCCTTCTTCCACCACACCCGGGAGCATCAGGTTGGCTTAGAAGGCCTAGATCTGACCTCCAACATTTTGCTGCCATTCCTCATCCCCAACATCTTCTGCCTAGGTAGCCACCTTGTTCTGTCTAATGGCAGGGCCAGCCCTGAACGTAGGCCTCTAGGCAGTGGAGGCTGGTCCATCAAGGAGAATGGGGTGTGGTCCCACCAACTTTTGTCTGGCCTCAGCCGGCCTCCACCGGCTTGCCTTACTTATGACCAGTGCAGGGGGTGGCCACAGCTGTCAGCTTTCTCCTCCTTAGTTTCAGTTCTGCCCTTGTACAACTCAGCAAGGGGAAGGATGGAGTCACAGAACCAGCTAACTCTTCCTATCATCAGCTCTGCTCTCCACCCTACCCATCCCAATGGGCACCAGTGTTTCCAGAATGCAAAGAATGTGTCGTACCACTGACCTACAAGCCCTGCCCTGGAGGCAGTGCATTCCTATGAAGTGCCCGTACTGTTAAACTGTTAGTCAGGCCTGGCGCTAGCATACAGCTAGGTTGGGCACTGGCCTGAGGGCCAGGATCTCACGCAGGGCCCCAGGAGGCCCTCCTGGGATAAGCGCAGGCCAGCAGCGGGCAGCTTCACAGCAACAAAGTCTATCCCGCTCAGCTGCGTAGCTACTGCGCAAAGATAAGGAGTTGCTCAGGAGCTGCCCCGGTCTGTCCTGAGTTTCAGGCATGGGAGGAGGGGCAGGGCTTAGTGGCCTGTAGCAGCTGGAGAGAGGCAATGCTGAAAGGAGGAAGCAGCTGAGAAACCATCTCTCTTCTAATGTAATCCCTGCTGAATTCAAAAGGACTTCTTCCCAGGAAAATGTAGCCTAAGGTTGCAATCCAATACATGTCTACTCAG
This sequence comes from Rhineura floridana, assembly GCF_030035675.1. Classification (NCBI taxonomy): domain Eukaryota; kingdom Metazoa; phylum Chordata; class Lepidosauria; order Squamata; family Rhineuridae; genus Rhineura; species Rhineura floridana. The sequence continues at coordinate 203,551,655 of NC_084483.1, read as the reverse complement.
AAGTAAGCTCCACCGGATTCAAAGGGGTTTACTCCCAGGAAATTGTGTATTGGACTGCAGCCTAAGAATGAGATGTGGAGCTTGGAAGGAAGGTGAGAAGGCTTTCCTGGTTTTCTTAGGCTGCAGTCCAATAATGCTACTCAGAAGTAAGCTCCATTGGATTCAATGAGGCTTACTCCCAGGTAACTGCATTGGATAGCAGCTTTAATTACACAGTAATTATTGCCTCCCCACCCCTTTGTTCCATTCACCCCACTGATCTGATAGCGACTGTGTGTGAGCGTCTGTGTGTGAATACATATTAAGACCTTTCCTCTCCTTTTACAGGCAAGCTTCCGTTGTTCAGGCTTGTCCTGGGGCTTTTGTACATGAATTCCCTCTGTCCACCCTCGCCTTCCTACAACCCCAGTTGTAGCTGGGAAGCTCCTGTTATTAGTTTCATTTATATTCTGCTTTTTATGTAAGGAGCACAAAGATGGTTCTTCCCCTCCCCATTTTATCCTCTCAACACCCCTGTGAGGTAGGTTAGTCTAATGACAGTTACTGACCCAAGGTCACCCAGTGAGTTTCAAGACTGTGCAGGGATTTGAAACCAGGTCTGGCAGGAGGTCCTAGTTATCATGTGTCTCTTTAACTTGGAAACTTGTATGTTTCTAATGCCTGATGGTAACAGTTCAGAGACTAATAGCGTTCCCACTTTTTCAGGCGGAAGAAGACATACATGCATATTTCCAGGTGTTTGAGCAGGTTTGCCGAGACCAGGATTTGGAACAGCGCTACTGGATGCATGTTCTCCGTGCTCAAGGGAATGGAGAGCTACAGGAACTTCTGAGCATTTTACCCCAGGAACACGCAGACTACCCGGATTTCCTGAAATTGGTAAAGGAACATTTTGCATTGTCAGCTGAAGCGTGCTGCCAGAGGTTTGAAGCTTTACACAGAAAACCCAAAGAGAGTTTTTCAGCGTTAGGCGCACGCACTGTAAGAACTGTGGAGATGTGGCTTGCAGCTGCGGAAGCAATGACGCTTCAGCAGATCCAGAGCGTTTATACTCTTGAGCTTGGAAGATTACTTTTAAAAAGTAATAAATTACAGTTACAGTTACATGGCCCAAAAAAGTAGTAATTGCCGTTACAATTACAATTGCTCTGAAAGTAACTGATTACTTTACTTTTCCTTCAAGGTAATCACTACAATTACATTTCAGTTACTTTAAAAAGCACCTACAAGGTGCTGGCCTTGGCTGCTGCACATCTAAGTAGCCTAAGACAACATTAAAAATAAACAAACACATACAGAGGTAGTAGAATAATTATTTTCATTCATAAGATAGCAATGGTGGTCTCTCTGCTGGTAAGGGTGGTGGGGAGGGAGGCTAAGGCCACTACTCAGATCATTGCACGTCAAACCAAGTGCAACCCACCCTCAGCCATAATCTCTCTCACTTAACCACCTCCCAGACCCTGCCCTGCCACCAACTAAGGGACACCCACTCAAGCAAACATATTCCCCTGAGATGCAAAAAAGTTAAAATACTGCAAATGCAGCTCAGTAGCCAGAGAGGGTGGTGGAGGCCACTTTGTGTGCCAAGTGCAAACACAATATTCACACACACACACACACATGTTGCCATCTTTCACCTCCACAGTTCTTTATCTCCATTCTGCTAATGCCTCCTTCTCCTCCTTTATCCATGTTCTTCACCTCCGGATCCTTTTTCCCTCCACTCTGTTCTTCACCACCACTATCCGTATTTTAAAATAATTGTTTTCTCCACTCCACCTTGTCTCACTCTCCTCCTCCTCCCTCGTCGCCTCCTACACATCCACAGAGCATGAGGAAAGAGCGACACTGCACAGAAGCCCAGTTTGAGGCACATGATTTTCATCCACAAATCAGAGGAGCAGAAGACTTCCCCTGCTCCCCCCCACAAGTAATGCCCAAAAGTAATTCTGGAAATGTTACAATTACTCCGCAAAAGTAGTAAAATTACTCCTAGCTCTATTACAATCAAAATGGAAAGGAATTACCCACTCGTTACTTAAAAAAGTAATGAATTACAAGTAATTCGTTACTTGTAACTAGTTACTTCCAAGCTGTGCTCATGAGAAATTTGACACAATGCTGCCCAAAGAATTGGCAGTGCTGGTGAGAGATCAAAAGCCTAAGTCGGTGCGGGAAGCAGGGTTAATTGCAGATGAATTGGCCTCCCACCGAGAGAGAGCCTCAGGCTTGCTTTTGTCCAGAAGTCGGAAACTTCAAAGGTAGCCAACCTGTGGGGGAAGGAGCAGATTGGAGAAGGAAGACCTGGCAGCCCCCGTGAAAGCCGAGAGAGAGGGAGAAGGATCCTCTTCGGTTCCAGCAGCAGCTATAACATCAAATAAAGCAGCTATGGAGGGTTTATGTTTTCTGTGCCATGCCCTGGGTCATCGTAAGGATGCCTGCCCACGTTTGGTCAAGAAGCCGGGCGCTGGGGGGATGAGCAAGGGAACGAAGATTGTGACACTCAGCTTGGGCCAACTTGTTTACCTGAATGGTAGTGTGGCCAAGAGGTTTGTTGTTGTTATGTGTGTTCAAGTCGTTCAGACATTTGGCGACCCTACGAATCAGCGACCTCCAGCAGCATCTGTCATGAACCACCCTGTTCAGATCTTGTAAGTTCAGGTCTGTGGCTTCCTTTATGGAATCAATCCATCTCTTGTTTGGCCTTCCTCTTTTTCAACTCCCTTCTGTTTCCCCCCGCATTATTATCTTTTCTAATGAATCGTGTCTTCTCATTATGTGTCCAAAGTTTCATCATTTTAGCTTCTAATGCAAGATTGTTTATCATAGCACAAGGCAGGGGTTGTCTGTGGTTCAACTCCTGGATTGTGCTGGGAATGAGAATTTGCCCCTCGTGTCAGCTGGTTGTGTCCCTGTTTTACTAATAAAGGCTTCTGCTGAGGGGCTTTTGCAGGAATTTTGCAGCCTGTTCCTGGTGTGACTTTGGGACTGTATTTTTTCCAGTCTGATGCATGTAACAGACCTTGTGTTCCTCAAAAACTGCATTCTACTCTAATGCTATATTGCTGATGTGTTATTTAATGCTGAAGTTACTAGTAATTCTGATAGCAAACCTGTTTTGTTTAATGTTCCTGTCATTTCTAAAGTTAATCTCATGGGAGGAAGGGGGAAAGTTAAACCTCCAGACAAAAAGGGATTGGGAATCTCATGTTAAACACTTGCAAGCTGTGTTCCAAAGACTGCAGAATTCTGGTTTGACTGTCAAAGCTCAAAAATGTTAATTTCGACTGGGGGAAGTCATTTATTTGGGACACCGCTTGGGGAGGGGGAACATGAAACCCCTTGAAGCCAAGATTGAGGCCAATCAAAAGTGGCCTGTGCCTCGCACAAAGAAGCAAGTCCAGTCTTTTTGGGAGCTTGCAGGATACTATAGGAGGTTTGCCCCCCACTTCAGTACCATTGCCACTCCCTTGACTGATTTATGTAAAAAATGCAAGCCTAAACAGGTGCGATGGTCTGATAGTTGTCAACAGGCCTTTGTGATTTTAACTTGGTTTTAGGATCCTTGTGATGTGGATTTTGATGATTTTATGACCTATGCAGGAAAATGATCCTGGGTTTTTCGAAGTGTCCTTTTTCACCATTCTTTTCCTTTTTATTCATTTTTATGCCCATTTCCCTCACTGGTTTAGGAACCTTTTTATTTAACTTGTCCTGTAAAGAGATTTTTCCTTTTTTTCTTGTAAGGATTTTCAATTTTTTTTTTTTCAATAATTTTTATTCAGATTTTCATAAAACATACAAGACGAAATCATAAAACATTCAAAGACAAAAAACAAAATCAAAAATAGTTAAACAAAAAAAAAAAAAGAAAAAAAAAACAAAAAAAAAAATAAAGAGTAAAATATTGACTTCCCATTTGTCAAAGATCAAATCAGTTATAAGTCTATAATATATAACAATCCTGTCTCTTAAGTCATATTATAAAATCACTTTCCTCCAGTAGTTATCTTACTTAATCATCAAATCTCATAAACATTACTTTATTCTTTCCACAAAAAGTCAAAGAGAGGTTTCAATTCTTTAAGAAATATATCTATCAATTTTTTTTTCCAGATAAGCATATCGATTAATCCATCTCATTACTAATTATGATAATCTTATTGTCATAACCATAGTCAAAATAAACATTTCAATTAATCCATCACATCAGAATCTGTTAGGTTCAGTAATTTCAGTAGCCATTGTTCTATTATCCCTATTAGTTCCATTTTCCATCTTCCATCTTCAGTAGTCTTGTTAAGTCCAGTAATTTCAGTATCCAATCTTCCATTATCAGTATTCCATAATAATCTTGCTGTCAAAGCCATAGTCATATAATAAGAGTCTGATGGGAATTACCTCTATCCCAAATATTTTCTTGCCATCCATTCTGAATAGGTTGCTGAAATACTGCTGTAAAATCATATCTCTGTTCTTTTTTTCAAAATACACTGGGTCATCTCTTGAAAGTTTTTCCATTGTCACATGGCTGCAGTTAATTCCATAGATTTTCTCTATATTGGGCTCCATCACATCAATCCAGTCCAGAAGATTATCCATGCCATTGATAACTTTATCTCTAGAATCTTCATTAATTTCTTCAGAGATAACATTGAGTTCCAAACAATAGATTTTATTTCTAAAGTCCATAGACTCCAAATCTTGTTCCTGTTCCACGTTTGTTCCAATCTCCGGGATCTCCTCTCTCACAGGGACCCCTGTTCCAGTCTCCAGGGTCTCCTCTCTCACAGGGACCCCTGTTCCAGTCTCCAGGGTCTCCTCTCTCACAAGGACCCCTATGTCTTTAATCTCCTGTGTCTCCAAACAATAGATTTTGTTTCTAAAGTCCATAGACTCCAAATCTTTTTCCTGTTCCACGTTTGTTCCAATCTCCGGGGTCTCCTCTCTCACAGGGACCCCTTCCAGGGTCACCTCTCTCACAGGGACCCCTATATCTTTAATCTCCTGCTTCATTTTACTCAATTCAGTTTTCAGCTCCTTACAACCCTGTCGCAGGTTTTGTTTCGTTATCTCAATCTCATCCATTATTTTCTGAAACATAGTTATTTCCAGATTCTCAGCCACTTTCTTAATTGCCATTTTAAAAGAAAAATATAGGAAAACCACTTCTTATTTCAGCAACAATTGGGTTAATACTCCAAACTTGGTGACATCACAGTATAAACAGAGCAGACAGCCTTATCTCTCCATGCTTAAGTAAACAAAATGCAGTTCCCAGGATCGAAACAATTAATGGCGGTCGTCAGGAAACAGATTCGTCAAAATAAAATAGACCAAAAAGAGAGTAGTCTCAGACAATATAATATTCTTCAAAATAAAAATCTGGAATAGAAATCCCTCTTCTGTGTATATCTTTAGAATGCAAATCCAGGACAGCTTTTTGCAACAAAAACAGAGATAAGCTATTAATTAGTGAGTAGCAGAGAGAAGTTATGGCTCCCCAGTGAGATGTCAAAAACCGATCAATCTGGCAAATCTCTTTTAAACAGCAACAATTTAAGTCAAGTAAAAGAAAAATATAGAAAGAAGGGTGCTTGCCTGTTAGTGCGTTCTCTCTTAGAAGATAAGATGAACGTTCGCTTTATCAGATAGAGCTTGTTGTTGAAAATCCGTCCCACCTTCGTCGGCTGGACCTCGTCCCATAAATTAATGAGATCTGGTCGTCCCAACAAAAATAGGCTTTGAGGTTAATCTCTTCGTTTCTCCCTACCCGGGAGAAGTTTAATCAGTCAAAAAAAAAAAAAATCTGACTGATATATCTGAATAAGCTTCTTTTGAGGCAGGAGCCCGTCTCAAAAGCAGGCACAGGCTAAGTCACCCTTCCCGGAAGTCAAGGATTTTCAATTTTTGTTGAAGTTACCTTTTTTAGTGGGCCAGAAATAGCATGTTACGCTTAGGGATTAAGTAAATTATTTTTCTTTGTTGTAAAGTTTGTTTGCCTGGTTCTTCTGCCATCTCTGCTGAGAGCTAATGATGAAATAAGAGGTGTTGAACCTCTAATGTTGTCTTTAAAGAAAGGGGAACATGTCATGAAAACCTGCATCCAAGATGGTTGTGTAGCAGGGAATTGTGGGAGAGGGTTGGTTCTAACCCAGTACCTTGACCATTGACCAGGACTACTGTGTAAATGGGGATGTTTGTTTAGGGCCCCAGAGCAAGGACTGTCTGCTTGTCTCTTGACTCTAGGGATCCCAGGCAAGTTACGGGGCTCTGAGCTTCCCCTTGGCTCAGGGTGATTAACCAGATAAGGGGTGGTGGCATCTACATACACCGCAGGGCCGTTGTGAGTGTGCACAGCCTTGGCAGGGAAGGATATTTGCCAGGATCAATTGTCCAGGGTGGGGAGTTGGCTCCTGGGACGGTGAAGGGCGGGGGGAGGACCCACGTCAGTCATCACAGTGCCTGTCTAATATTTAAGGGGAGGGAATTCCACAGGGTCGGTGCCACCACACTAAAGGTCTGCTTCCTATGTTGTGCAGAACAGACCTCCTGATAAAATGGTGTTATTATTATTATTATTATTATTAATATTCATAATAAAAGGTTATACCACTTTAAAAATCAATTTGAAAATAACAAAACAAATTAGTTATGTCTGTTACCTTTAATATCTCTTTTAGTCTCTGTTTTTAAATCAATCTTTTGATTATATTTCTTTCTTTCTTTCTTTCTTTCTTTCTTTCTTTCTTTCTTTCTTTCTTTCTTTCTTTCTTTCTTTCTTTCTTTCTTTCTTTCTTTCTTTCTTTCTTTCTTTATTAAATATATACCCCACCTCAGAAGAGCCAGGCTGTTGCTGGGTCAGGCCAAAGGGGACCCACCCTCTTTTCACAGCGGCCAAGCAGATGAGCCAGCCAGAAGCTCACAAGTGGGGCAGCCCTTCCTCCCACAGGAGCCAGGGCAGAAGCGATAAAGCAATTAAACCATTGGAAAACATGATCATTTGGGACTTCCGGGAAGGGTGACTTAGCCTGTGCCTGCTTTTGAGACGGGCTCCTGCCTCAAAAGAAGCTTATTCAGATATATCAGTCAGTTTTTTCTTTTTTTTTGACTGATTAAACTTCTCCCGGGTAGGGAGAAACGAAGAGATTAACCTCAAAGCCTATTTTTGTTGGGACGACCAGATCTCATTAATTTATGGGACGAGGTCCAGCCGACGAAGGTGGGACGGATTTTCAACAGCAAGCTCTATCTGTTAAAGCGAACGTTCATCTTATCTTCTAAGAGAGAACGCACTAACAGGCAAGCACCCTTCTTTCTATATTTTTCTTTTACTTGACTTAAATTGTTGCTGTTTAAAAGAGATTTGCCAGATTGATCGGTTTTTGACATCTCACTGGGGAGCCGTAACTTCTCTCTGCTACGCACTAATTAATAGCTTATCTCTATTTTTGTTGCAAAAAGCTGTCCTGGATTTGCATTCTAAAGATACACACAGAAGAGGGATTTCTATTCCAGATTTTTATTTTGAAAAATATTATACTGTTTTGAGACTACTCTCTTTTTGGTCTATTTTATTTTGACGAATCTGTTTCTTGACGATTGCCATTAATTGTTTCGATCCTGGGAACTGCATTTTGTTTACTTAACTATTGGAGAGATAAGGCTGTCTGCTCTGTTTATACTGTGATGTCACCAAGTCTGGAGTATTAACCCAATTGTTGCTGAAATAAGAAGTGGTTTTCCTATATTTTTCTTTTAAAATGGCAATTAAGAAAGTGGCTGAGAATCTGGAAATAACTATGTTTCAGAAAATAATGGATGAGATTGAGATAACGAAAATTGAATTGAGTAAAATGAAGCAGGAGATTAAAGATATAAGGGTCCCTGTGAGAGAGGTGACCCTGGAAGGGGTCCCTGTGAGAGAGGAGACCCCGGAGATTGGAACAGGGGTCCCTGTGAGAGAGGAGACCCTGGAGACTGGAATAGGGGTCCCTGTGAGAGAGGAGATCCCGGAGATTGGAACAAACGTGGAACAGGAACAAGATTTGGAGTCTATGGACTTTAGAAATAAAATCTATTGTTTGGAACTCAATGTTATCTCTGAAGAAATTAATGAAGATTCTAGAGATAAAGTTATCAATGGCATGGATTATCTTCTGGACTGGAATGATGTGATGGAGCCCAATATAGAGAAAATCTATGGAATTAACTGCAGCCATGTGACAATGGAAAAACTTTTAAGAGATGACCCAGTGTATTTTGAAAAAAAGAACAGAGATATGATTTTACAGCAGTATTTCAGCAACCTATTCAGAATGGATGGCAAGAAAATATTTGGGATAGAGGTAATTCCCATCAGACTCTTACTATATGACTATGGCTTTGACAGCAAGATTATTATGGAATACTGATAATGGAAGATTGGATATTGAAATTACTGGACTTAACAAGACTACTGAAGATGGAAGATGGAAAATGGAACTAATAGAGATAATAGAACAATGGCTACTGAAATTACTGAACCTAACAGATTCTGATGTGATGGATTAATTGAAATGTTTATTTTGACTATGGTTATGACAATAAGATTATCATAATTAGTAATGAGATGGATTAATCGATATGCTTATCTGGAAAAAAAAAATTGATAGATATATTTCTTAAAGAATTGAAATCTCTCTTTGACTTTTTGTGGAAAGAATAAAGTAATGTTTATGAGATTTGATGATTAAGTAAGATAACTACTGGAGGAAAGTGATTTTATAATATGACTTAAGAGACAGGATTGCTATATATTATAGACTTATAACTGATTTGATCTTTGACAAATGGGAAGTCAATATTTTACTCTTTATTTTTTATTTTTGTTTTTTTTTTCTTTTTTTTCTTTTTGTCTAACTATTTTTGATTTTGTTTTTTGTCTTTGAATGTTTTATGATTTTGTCTTGTATGTTTTATGAAAATTTGAATAAAAATTATTGAAAAAAAAAAAAAAAAAAAGGAAAACATGATCATTTGGAGATCTAAAGAGTGAGACAATCTTTGAGGTATCTTTTCAGCAGAGCTTGGAAGATTACTTTTAAAAAGTAATAAATTACAGTTACAATTACTTGGCCCCAAAAGCAGTAATTACCGTTACAATTACAATAGCTCTGAAAGTAACTGATTACTTTACTTTTTCTCAAAAGTAATCACTACAATTACATTTCAGTTACTTTTTTAAAAAAACTGCTACAAGGTGCTGGCCTTGGCTGCTGCACATCTAAGAAGCCTAAAACAATATTAAAAATAAACACACACACACAGGGGGTAGTAGAATAAAAAAAATTATCCTTAAGATTAACATAATGGCATAACAGAATCTCACATCCCCCCAAGCAATGAAGATACCCCAACTCTTGAAATCAAATTTTACACTTGAAATGCTTTTATAATATGTTTCTGTTATGTCTCAAAAGAACAAGATGCTCAAAGAGCATGTCAGACAAGGAATGTCTTTTTACAGTCATTATGTTGCCACCAGTACTAAACAGGCATTCTACTGCGGCGCTTGAAGGCATGCCTGTGTTGTGCTGCAAAAAACACTGCAGCACACGTGGAAAGCCATGGAGTGATGACACTTCCCTGCTGGGAGACCTCAGGTACCTCACCAGTTCCTCCTCAGCAGTGTCCACTGCTGACTTCTTGCCCTGGGGCAGAAAGTTAAAGAAGTCATCTTCTAAGTCATCTCCTTCCTGGTCTTTATCTGAAGACTGATCACTGTCCTCATTAAGTACACCCATCTTTATTTCAGCTTTCAACAAGGCTTCCATTGTGTATCTAAGAAAGAGAGAGGATATGTTAACACATATATGTTAGGAAACCACCATCTGCTCTTCATTTCCTGATGCTTGTCGTGTCCCCTGGTTCAGGGTCCAGCCTGAGCCTGTGGATGATGACATGGAAGGTAGGAAGGTGACCAAGTCACCACACTCATGGGGCAGCACAGCAGACCCTTAAGGATTACCTGCAGCAACCCCAGGTTGTGATGAGGAGCCCCAGGAAGAAAAGGACCAGCCCCTGCCTACCACCTTAAGCCCTCTGATGCCTCCCTTGAGACAACATTTCCCTTGGAGTAATCCACCCAAAGGGCTTCCCTAATGTTCTTACTTGTTGGTATGGGTGGTGGCCTGACACGATTCCAGCCAATCTAGTTTGAAGCGAGGGTGTAGGCAGGCTGCCAGAAGAAGCCTCTTGTCCTCCCAGATAGCTGCAAACCGCTTTCTTAGGGCTTCGCGCACACCTCTCAGCAGCTGAAAACAGTATGTGTACCTCTCAGGTTTGTTTTCCAGTCCTTCTAACTTGCGGTCCAGATTGCAGAGCGTTGGTAGCAAATACCCCATGAACATGCCGTTCTCCCGTTGCAGGATATCTAGGGACTGGGCTAGTGGCTCCATAATCTCTGTGTATTCCTGTACCACTTCAATCTCAGCAGCTGTGATCCTGGACAAGGAGCAGCGGTCCATTATGGCATGCATTTTTAGTGGCACAGTTGACAGGAGCTCATGTAGTTGCTTCAACGCATCAAAGGTGGAATTCCACCTGGTCTTATTCGGTACCTTCAGATACACACCACATTGCGCATGGATATACTCAGCAATCTGGGCTGACTGGTTCTGCTTGGACCACAACTTGCTGCACTTTCCCATCAAGGAACGAAACTGTTTCTTGAAAGGACCAAGAAGACTACTTTTGGAGGAGTCAGAAAGCATGGCCTCTATGTCTTGTGTTGCCACAAGGTTGAGGGTGTGGCTAGCACATCTCTGGTGTGGTGGTAAAACAAAATCCTCTCCTGAGTCTGCAGCTTCTTCCTCTGCCTCAGGTCCTGTGTCCAGGATCTCACAGATAGGCACAAACTCCACCTCAGCCTCCTCCTCCTCCTGGTTATCACCATCATCGTCACTGGTGCCTGCAGCTTCCACTGGTTCTTTGGCCATGAAAACTCTAAACGCTTTCACAAAGTTGGAGCCATTGTCTGTAGTAGTGCACATAACTTTGTTGTGGATCCTGTACTGCACATGTACATCATGCAGTGCTTTTGAAAGGACATCGTATGTATGGCGCCCCTTCAGACGCTTACAAGCCAAGGCCCCGACCTCACGTTTCAGGGTAGTTGGGTTGATCCAGTGGGCTGTTACCCCAAAGTAACTCTTCTTGCCATTGGTCCAACAATCTGCAGTGGTTGCTATATATGCCACAGCACCCATTCGGTTTGCAAGAGTTTCTCTCATGTGGCATGCTCTCTTCTCAATTCTGTCTCTCAGAGTCTTGGCACATATGATGGTGAGATCTTTGGGGAGTCCAATGCGAACCAGATTAATGAATGATGGTTTGTCCACAGTCTGAAGTGGTAATGTCTCCTCTACAATGAAATCAATGATTCTCCTGTCGAGATTGCTCTGGGTGACAGGCTCCCTGCCAGATCCCCACCTCTCAAGGGTTGTCTGCTGCTGCTTCAGCATTTTGGGAGGAGGGGTGTCATGCATTGGTTCAGGAAGGCCACGTCTCCTTGCCTTTATTGCTTCTTCAATTGCTCTCAGCTTCTCAGGGTGTGCCCTCTGAGGAAGAAGAACAAACAGAGCCTGGAAGATTACTTTTAAAAAGTAATAAATTACAGTTACAATTACTTGGCCAAAAAGTAGTAATTACTGTTACAATTACAATTGCTCTGAAAGTAACTGATTACTTTACTTTTTCTCAAAGGTAATCACTACAATTACTTTTAAGTTACTTTTTAAAAAAACAACAACGCCTACAAGGTGCTGGCCTTGGCTACTGCACATCTAAGTAGCCTAAAACAAAATTAAAAATAAACACACACACACAGGGGGTAGTAGAATAATTTTTTTATCCATAAGATTAACATAATGGCATAACAGAATCTCACATGCCACCCCAAGCAATGATGATACCCCAACACTTGAAATCAAATTTTACTCTTGAAATGCTGCTTTTATAATACATTTCTGTTATGTCTGAAAAGAGCAAGATGCTCAAAGAGCATGTCAGACAAGGAATGTTTTTTTACAGTCATAAATTACAAGTAACTCGTTATTTGTAATGAGTTACTTCCAAGCTCTGGATGCTCACATACTGATTTGAAGTAACCAGACAGCTCTGTGGCTTCAGTCCTTTTGTGTAAGTTGGGATAGGGAAAGTGACCCCCTCTGATGTTGCTGGACTGCAACATTTCTGGGGGTTTGCAGACTTTCATTATTTTCGGGTGATGTTCAATCACATACTGGCATATTCAGGTTGTGCAATTTAAGGTGATTTGCTCCTCTTGTGCAACAACCAATATGTTTTCCGCAATAAAAATCTTAGGAAGGAAAGTGGTGGGAAGATGCAGTGAAAAGTGTGGGATAATATTGCCTTGCCGCAGTGTCTAGCCTCCCTCCAAACAAATCCGAGTAAGTGTTCAATATGTAGCCCATGTCACTTAACCTCCCTGCAAACTTTGTGCGAACAAATCAGGATGAATGTTCAATAATCAGATTGTCTGGAAGCAGGGGTGTAGTTGTCCAGGGTCTCAGGGAGTCTTAGACCCTTTACTGTTTTGGGAGCCAGATCCCAGCAGCATCTCTATGTCTCCAGCATCTTATGAGCCAATCAGCATGAAAGGGGAGTGTGTTGGCCACTGAGAAGAGTCTTCTAAGGTGCTTCCTTGTCTTTTTCTGCTGATTGGAGGCAATCGGAGTGAAAGGAGGTGAGTCAGCCACTGAGAAGTCTTTTCTCAATAGCTAACACACTCCCCTTTCATGCTCTTAGGGACATCTGTTGTGGCAAAAGGCATTAACAAAGGTAGAGAAGCAGAAAGCAGTTATTCAAACCTGGCCATAATATGCTATAATCTTAGAAGGTTGCATATTCTTAGAAGGAGCATGGCTGTGACTAACATCAATGGACCCTTCTGAATTTGCCACTATGCTACTGTCTGGAAGTGACCTTTGGCCATTGGCTATGCTGGCTGGGGCCGATGGGACTTCCAGGGTTGGGTGTTGAGGCGGGCAAGAGCTGGACAAATAGGAAAAGACTGAATTGAACAGAAAATGACATGCCTACCAAGTATGGACTGGGAAGCTTCAGATTTTGAACAGTGCAATCCTGGTATGCACTCTTGGGGGGACAATTCAAATTAGGAAAATGTGGATTTTAGGCAACAGTATGGATGAGCCCAGTGTTTAGAAAAGGTGCTGGGAGAGTGTCCTTTTGCAGGAGGTGCACAAAGGCCCCCAAATCAGCACACAAAAGTTAAAATTAAAAATACAACAAAATACCAACAAATTGGACCACGGCAATTACATATACACGGGAAAGATTTTTGAAACAACACAGCAGAAGCATGTGATGAGGGAGCTGGAGCAATAAATGCAGTTTCATCAGGTCACTACACACTGCACACATATGTTACTGCTTTGACTGGCAGGGTAGGTCATGCTTCCTGTTCACACTTCCTCATCTGTTGTAACTGCACATGACTTTTGCACCCATTCACAGTGTTTTGTGGACATGTTTGCTATTCTGCTGCTGATGTCTGATAGAAAGTCTAGCCATCCCAGGGCACAATACTCAGACTGATATTGTGTACATGCAGTTTTGCTTTTGTGCCAAAATAATCGTGTTGCAAGCTATTATGTGAGTATGGGAATAGTACCCTGAGAGTATGGTGTTTACAAGATTACGCACCACTACCAAGCTGCAGTTGAGTGTTGACCCAGTTTTGGTAAAATACAACAGAATTCAGAAAAAATAATTTCTTTTTTTTCTTTTCCCCAATTTGTTTATTTGACATAACATTGCCAGGTTTTTTTTGAAAAATAAAACCTTTTTTTTAAGCAAGACATAATTCAGTCTACACTTGTGTCAGAGGTGTTTGTGATATTCCTGTAGGTGAATGTAATGTAAATATGGTAAGTGCAGGTTTATTATAGGAAATATGGTAAGTGGAGTGAGTGAGAAGGGGGAGTACATGGGCTGTATAATGCTGGATGATGATTGGCTGTGTGTTTGAATGGCTGATGGTATAAATGAGAGGATGACAGTTGAGTCGTGGTTGGTTGGTTGGTTAGTTGGTTAGTGGGTGGTGGGTGTTGGACAGGGTGGTTGTGGACAGGGAGGTTGATGTGGTGAGTAAGAGGTGGCTGTTGAGAGATTGGATTGGGAGTTCTGAGGCAAATATACTAGGAATTAGGAACATAAGAGAAACATATATGAAACCATATGCTTGTCAATGAAATCTACAAGTAATCTTGTTATTCTTAGTGTTATCAATAAATATTTTCTTGGTTTACTTAAAGCCTGATTCCTCAGCTGGGATGCACAGACCAGGGGGGAGGCAGGGTAACCAAGGCTGAAGAAGAAATAGTATCGAAAGATGGCAGCGGTGAAGGAAGAGATATTGTATCAACATCCAGTACCACAGAGCAACCCAGAGCTGTGAGCTTCATAGGAAAGAGGCTTCAGGGGGGTTGGGAATTACCTATACCCACACACAAGGTATCAAAATAACCAGGAAGAGACTAAGGCACAGTCTATAGGTTATATTGGATACACAGAGTGTTGGGTAGTGTGGCCTAGCAGAGGGATCTTTTGGGATCTGTGCTAGAGCTGAGAGAGGTAAAAATAAGCACGATGATCCTGACTGCTGGTAGCCACGAGTGAGAACATCACAGGTGGTGCCAGGGGAAGGACGTCACAGTGTTACATGTTAATTCACATGGGGGGAGCTATTTCTTGACGCACCACAGGGCCAGTCCTACCATTAGTCAGAGTGAGGCAGCTGCTTCACACAGCAGATTTTGGGTTTTATGAAATGGCAGCAAATCGATCAGTTATTTAATTAATGATTGTTGTATTTTTATAACCGTCATGTATTAAACAGAGGCAGTTGTGGGATTTCTCACTCCAGGTGTCAAAATAATTTTACCAGACGGGTTCTATGCACAGTGCCTTGTGTTTGTAGGGGTGGGGTTTCAATTTGCTGCACCACTTCTGTCAACCCTGCTTGTCAATCTCCACCTGCAAAGGTCTTACCCCCAAATCAAAACCATCCCAAAGCTGGGTAGCAAAAACATGTGATATCTCATCACGGTGAAGGGTCTGCACATAGAAAATAGGTACCGGGGCTCAGTTTCTGTGAACCAGGTTGGCTTCAACAGAAAGCTGCAGTCATTCCTGCTCATTTGAGACAAGTGTTTCTTGCTTAAACATTTTAGGGCAATGTATATCACATGCATGGATATCACTTCACAACTGAGGGTGTGAACTAACTGACACACTGGAAACTTTGAGGTAATGTGAAGTGATATAAAAGTTCTCTCACTGGATATGTGTATGCTTGATCTGTGAGGATGGCTCATTCACACAGGCATACCACTCTATAATGAGGCATCCATCAAATGTGAACCAGCCTCAGGTCAGGGGTTGCCAACAAGATGTTATCTGTATGTTGCTGGACTACAACACCCATCATTCCTGATTATTGGCCATGCTAGCTGGGGCTGGTGGGAGTTGGAGTCCAAGAACATTTGGAGTGGCTACCCTTCCCTTGAGTGGAAAATTAAAATGGTGTCTCACAGGGAGAGGGATTAAAGGGGCAGGATTAGGGCAGGCATCTATAATGAGACCTGATAGCATCTACCTAAGAGGACTGCATGCTGATGCCAGGCCTGATTTAACTGGTCTCTGGTTTATTTGTGACTGGCTCGCAGAAACTGAAGTTTGCCCTTGTAAAATTGCGTAGTTTCTGTTTGTTTGTGTTTAGGGAGCGGCTGACTCGAAAGGAGATTACATATACTCTGAACTAAGCCGAACTCCAATTAAATTGAGGAAGATCTGACGCTGAGTCATAGCACTAAAAATCGTGAGTAACTGTAAAAATGTAGTGCTAATTATGAACTTAATGACTTAATGACTCATCAAAGGAGCTAAGAAGTCAAATAAAACAATAAAAGACAAACGGTAACTCATTACGAAGATTAGAAGAAAATAGAAATGGTGCTCACCAGAAGTGCTTGCAGCAAGTTGGGTGTGTTCGTTACACCTGAGCTGATGCAGTTCTTTACTAGTCAGCCGCTCCCTAAACACAAACAAACAGAAATTACGCAATTTTACAAGGGCAATGCAAATAACAGTAGAAAAGGAAATGGAAAAAGAGATGAAGTAACGGTTGCCAGTATCACAATCTCCTTGTATTTTGAAACTGGATAAAAATGCCTTTGATATCACTTTAACCAGTACAGATGTGCTTACTCAGAAGAGAGGGAGTTTTTCTGGCAAGAGTCTAGCTGAGGAACTAAAACAAATATGTGTAATTTGGACTCTATAATTAATCAATCAACTACTAGCTCTATGCCCTCTTTAGAATCAACTTACAAAGAGAGGACACAGGAACAACCGACACTCAGAGATGATGAAATCTTAATAACGTCTTCACCAAGATGCAATCCACTAGAACAACTGGACCTTAGTATATGTGATTATATAGATTACATTAATTCAATATACAAAGAAGGGGAGAAGGAAGACAGCAATGAATTACAAAAATGCAATGATAATAAATCAAAACATACTACTGAGGATAAAATAACAGAAGCCCCAGTAAGAGAAGAATGGATCCTAACAGTAACAAAATAGGCACATATATAGCAGAGACAAACTCTTTACTAACAACATTAATTGAGTTTGTAACAAAAATAGATGTACAAATTAATCATAATAAAAGCAATATAAAACAACAAACTCAAGAATCGCAGACGAAGGCACCGGATTATAATAAGTTCATTATAAATAAGGTTGGCAAAAAACAGCAAACAAAACAACAGATAAAGAAAAGTAAAAATATAAAAAGTGCGAAAATACCAAAGAAGTCATATATGAACTATGGGAAATTATTTCAGCTATTGGATACTCCTTGCCAAGATGCAAAGAAGAAGAAAAAAAAAAAGGAAAAGAAAAGAAATAAGAAAGCTAAGAAAATAAAAGAATTGGTGGAACCCCAAGAACTTAATATATCGCAAAAATCTGATATCTCTAAATCAATCCAGAATACTTTACAAAATTCCTTTACCCAAAGGAAAGAGGAATTAACCTACTCTATTCCAAAACGGACACAAGATACAAAAGCAATAAGGATACAACAGAAAGACATAGAGGAAAACCACATTGGACGCTGATTCTGAATACAAAAAAATTAGCATTTATAAACTTACCCAAGCCAAAGATATGGCTCAATCAATATCAAAGAAGACAATACATGTGGGAGGTATTGGAGAGTCTAATTCCAGGACTTATAGATATAACTGCCATAACCAATGTACAATATTTATTTTATACTTATAATTCGACCAGAGCAATTGTCACCTTTGAAGATACCAAAAATTTAAATAAGATATATACAAACAAGGAGAAACTCTCCTCCCATTATATTTGGATAACAAGGTGTTTTGATAACTCTGAGACGCCATATAATTTAATGAATGCAGTACCACCAAAATATGATTCCCTCCTACAAGAAAATCAACCTATAAACTATAGTAAGATAGTGGAGAAACACAATTTCCACACTGTACTAAATGATCAACAATCAAATTTAACATCTACTTTAAATAAAAATAAGACGCAGACTTTTTCATCAGAAGAGATGTTATTGATTGATTCTTACACCAAATTCAATGCTGATGAGCAACTGGAGACAATAAACAGAGTTAAAAATCTTATACAATTTATGGAAAATGCAAAGGATGATGACAATCCAACTGGTGCAAGAAATCCTTTACTTACAATGAATTCTGCGGATAACGCAGATAATCTGCAAGATCATAATAAAGAAAAATTATCTCATTCCAATTTCACAAATCCATTTTTAAATGATACCAACATTAATACTCCCAGACGAAGTCAGGAGAATAATATTCAAGGTCGATCTCAAAACCAACTAATTTGGGCTGATGAACGCAGAGCAGAGGCAGGGCAACGATTTTCAACTACAAGTAAAACACAAGATTGACCTGAACATGACACAAAGGAGAAAGAGTTACATATGATATCATGGAATATCTCTGGTTGGACCAACAAATCTACAAACCAAGATACCATTGATTTTCTAACCTCATATGATATAATTTCTCTTCAGGAAACATGGTCTCTGAACGAACCTATCCTAGATGGATACATTCCCTATCACCTACAAGCAACGCCAAGTGAAAGGGGAGGTAGACCCAAGGGTGGGATTTGTACTTTTATTTCTACCTCTCTGAAAGTCAAAACAACAGTATTAGGAAAACTACAGGATTTGGCAATTGTTCTTACATTGGAGTTTAGTCAAAATACAGTAATATTAATAAATGTATACCTACCCCCTGCACGTAATAACAAAACAGTTGAAAGAATACTGCTGCTTGAGAATTTCATAGTAAAGCTGATGATAGAAAATCCCCAAAAAGGACTAATTTTACATGGAGACTTTAACGCACGAATCGGCCCTTCAGATATGGCTTTATACCAAAAATATCATCAATTGACTTTACTACCACCAGAGGCCACTGACATCCCTCCACGTAGTTCAAAAGACAAGGGAATGAACTATACAGGACTAAGACTAATGAAGTTGTGCATTGAAGTTAATCTAACTCTACTGAATGGTCGAACTTTTGGGGATACAATGGGTGACCTTACTTACTATTCAACGACGGGCTCATCTCTAATAGATCTAATGTTCATTTCAACTGAACTTTTTTTCCTAACAAATAAATTACATATTGTTAATCGTCCGGAGAGTGACCATTTACCGGTCACTGTAGAAATTGATATAAACTCAGAAGATATTCACTTACCTGGTAAAACATTTTCCAAGAAAGAAATTGAACTACGATCTACTAGAGTTAAATGGTTACCCAAAATTAGCTCTGAAATTACTAATATCCTGAATTCTTCGAATATAGATAAAATTAAGAATGAAATATTAATATCTACCACCGAAACTAATCTACTCCCCATCTTACAAAAACTTATAAAAACTCTGTAAACAGCCATTATTAACAGTGCACATCCATGCAATATTTCTCACCGACTTAAATCTAAGTCGTGGTTCGATGAGGAATGTGTTGAGGTTAAAAAACAGTTAACTGAAACTTACCAAAGAGTTAAAGCCTTGGGTTCACGAGACGATCTACAGGTTTACAGTGAAATAAAGAAAAAATATAAAGCTTTGATAAAGTTTAAAAAACAACAAGAAAGAAATATTACTTGGCAAAAACTATTAGAAGCTGCAAAATTAAAAAATTCTAACACTTTCTGGCGCCTCATAACGGAACACTAAAGGACCAGGTCCGCAGCCTTGGGGTTGTTCTTGATTCCAGGCTGTCCATGGAGGCTCAGATTTCGGCAGTGAGCCGGGCAGCTTGGTATCAATTACACCTCATTCGTAGGCTGCAACCCTACCTTCCTGTTCATCAGCTCCCACTGGTAGTACATGCCTTGGTCACCTCTCGTTTAGACTACTGTAATGCGCTCTACGTGGGGTTACCCTTGAAAACGGTCCGGAAATTACAACTTATACAAAATGCTGCGGCTCGACTACACACAAATTGTCGCCGCCGGGAACACATCACCCCAGTGTTGTTCGATCTACACTGGCTTCCAGTTATTTTCCGGTCTCAATTCAAGGTGTTGGTACTAACCTTTAAATCCCTACACGGTTTCGGCCCAGTTTACCTGATGGAGTGCCTCCAGTGCCACCAATTATGCCGCCCGACAAGATCAGCCACTCAGGGCCTTCTCTCAGTCCCACCAACTAAAACAGCTAGGTTGGTGGGGACTAGGGAGAGGGCATTTTCAGTGGCGGCCCCCACTCTCTGGAACTCCCTCCCGTATGATCTTTGGCATGCCTCTTCCCTGAATGTATTCCGCCAAGCCTTGAAGACCTGGCTCTTCAGACAGGCCTTTGGGGTTTCCGGGGAGGACTAATTTTTAGGATTAATTACCTATTACTCTGAACTGTTATCATTCTCATTTATAGTTTTACTGTTATATTGTATTTTATGTATATTTTATTGTGCTGCATTTACTGCAACTGATTTGTACGTCGCCTAGAGTGGCCATTGGCCAGATAGGCGACACATAAATTAAATTATTATTATTATTATTATTAACACTGGCCAAAGTCTCAATATCAAAATTCTGCAAATGTTCCATCCCATATTTGGGAAACCCATTGTCAAAAATTATACTATGATGAAGCCGAAATTGGAATAACACCTTATGTCTTTAATGAGAGAATCCATGAATGGTCACCAGTAAATGAAAAGGAAATTATTTATTTAATAAATAAACTGAAATCAAACAAAGCCCCTGGACCGGACAGTATTCCCCCAGAAGTGTTTAAAGAAAATGTGCACTGGTGGGCCCCGGTACTTGCTTCACTGTTTACCTATATTGATCTATTGCTTGAAATACCAAAAGACTGGGGTATGGCTACAATAGTCCCTATTTACAAAAAAGGCCCAGCTAACAATCCAAATAACTATAGACCCATTAGTTTAATAAACACAATTAGCAAACTATATGTGGCCCATTTATATATAAAGTTAGTAGAATGGATCGATCAAAGCAATTTAATAGCGATTGAACAGGCAGGATTCCGACCGAAAAGATCTATTTTCGACCACATATTAGTTTTACATCATTTAGTTGACAAATAGGCGAATAGAAAAGGAGGGTCCTTTTATACGGCCTTCATAGACTTAAAGGCGGCATTTGATTCAATCTCCCGCCCTCGCCTTTGGTCGAAACTAAATCATTTAGGTTTGGATAAACGCCTTATAGCCTTAATTCAAGGATTATACAAAAACACCTCACTCCAAATACGTTGTAGAGCTAAAGGTCACTTAACTAACCCAGTACTCACATCAAGAGGAGTGAGACAGGGTTGTGTACTATCTCCTGTTTTATTTAACATCTATATTAACGATATAGTTCACAACCTAGTATCAGTATCATCTCATCCACCCATTTTGGCTAAGAAACCGCGGAATATCCTGCTTTACGCAGATGATGTAGCCTTATGTTCAAGGACTCCAATAGATCTCAAGCGTCTCTTAGCTAAATTGGCAATTTATTGTTCATCTGAACTACTAACAATAAATTATCAAAAAACAAAAATAATAGCATTTACTCATAAAAAATCTAAACCTGATTGGCAAATTAATGGATATAAAATAGAACAGGTCAATTCCTTAAAATATCTAGGATACGTATTTCAATCCTCTGGTAGCCATCTGATACATAATCAATGCATGATTTTGAATGCACGAAGAACCCTAAAAGTATTACTGGCCTTTTTTTACTCAAGAGGAGGACAGGCTTTTCTCCCAGCCATGAAGATTTTTAACGCGAAAATAGTAGCACAACTGACTTTTGGATCTCAAGCAAATAAGAATTTGAAATTTGATGCATTTGAATCAATCCAAACTATCTTTTTGAGATCCATTATGGCAATTCCGACATGTGTTCCCAATAACATCTTAAGATTGGAAGCAGGGACCCAACTAATCAAAACTAAGATATGGTCAATGAGAATTAACCTATGGTTAAAACTTATTTTTAATCCACTAGGAATCGCCCCTGACATCTTGATTGATAATTATCAATCCCCTTGGGCAAAACTAATTACAGATAAATTATCTCAGATAGGCTTTTCTCCCCATCTAATTAGGTTTATGGGATATGAAGCAGCATCTATCGGTATACAACAGCGTTTGATAGATATAGACCATCAACAGCAACTACTATTAATAAAAAAACAAAGACATAATCCTAATTTTTTTAAGCCAATGTCATATTTGTTGACTTTAGAAACACCTAAGTATCGAAAAGCCTTCTCCAAGATACGATTAGATGTGTTGCCTTCAGCCGTCATGGATGGCAGACTACTTAAAATACCATATAAAGATCGTGTATGTCTTTGTGGTGATGAAGCAGTGGAGAATAATGTACACATACTTCTCCACTGCCCGCTTTACAAGACCATCACGCAACAAATAATTACTCCTCTGCTAATGACCATACCTTATAAATCCAAATTAGATCAGTTGGAATATCTTCTTGGAGATACCTCCTCCAAAATAACGAATCAAGTAGCAAAGTTTAGTGTAGCTGTGCAAAACTTACGATCTGACATTATAAAAAACCTCTCCCTCTGAAAACGAATTACAATTTTGTGAAATATGCTGATTTTTAAGAAGTTACAGAGTTCTAATTAATAAATCATAGCTAACCCTTAGGTACTATGTTATTTAAAGATGAATAAATAAGTTTTTTTTACAAATATTGCTATCTAATGTGTAATCTTGATTCTATAATAACTAATTAATTAATTAACCAAAGCTTTTTATGTTATTTTAATAATTAATGCTCAAATTTAAAACTGTGTATTAATTAAAATGCCGTATAGGATATATTGCTACATGTATATTTTATTTTACTATGTTTTAAGCTGACCTATGGTCGAATAAAGTGATTGGATTAGTGTGTGAGTCTGTGTGTGTGTGAGAGAGAGAGTGAGAGAGAGAGAGGGAGAGAGAGTGTGTGTTAGAGAGAGCGCAGACAGACTGTGAGAGACTGAGTGAGTGTGTAAGAGAGAGACAGTGTGTGTGTGTGGCTGAGAAAGAGAAAAGAGTGTGAGAGAGAAAGCAGAAAGACTGTGTGTGAGAGAGACAGTGTGTGAGAGGGGGAGGGATTTCTAGGTTCTTCAGAGTCCAAATCCGGGAGGGGGGGCAGGACACAGTAGGTTAAGCTAAGGAAATGCGGCGGCGGTGGCAGAACGAGAGGTGAGGCAAGGCGAGGCAGGGTGGGAGGGCGGCAGGAGGTGTGACGGCAGCAGCAGGGAAGCAAGAGGCGAGGCAGGTGAGGTGGGGTGGGGGGGCGGCAGGAGATGCAGTGGTGGCCGCGAGGTGAGGTGAGGCAAGGGCCGGCAGGAGGTGTGGTGGCTGCAGCAGCGGGGAAACAAGAGGTGAGGCGAGGCGAGGCAGGGTGGTGGGGGGCAGCAGGAGGTGCAGTGGCGGCGGCAACAGGGAACGAGAGGCAAGGTGAGGCGGGGGTGGTGGGGCAGCAGATGTGGTGGCGGTGGAACGAGAGGCGGGGTGGGGGGGCAGTGGGGGCAGCAGAACATGCTTTGGGGATGGCGGGAGCACAAGCAGCGGTGGGGGGGGCGGCAGGACAGACAGACATGTTCATTCATTCTTATACTAAAATAAACCATTTTTTTTAACCTTGAATATCATGAGAGTCTCTCAAAAGCATATTGAATTGCACTTCAAATATCTAGTCCATTAGACTTTATCTTATTTGTTCCTTGCACCCATCTCTCCCAGAGTCCAAAACATTAGACTAAATACCGATTAATGGATTGTGGCTAGGATGCACCAGCTGCCTGATGGGGAGAAAACCAGTCCAGCAGAAGGGGAGCAAGGCGGTTATTAGCAACACCAACAGTGTCAATACAAAGAGTGCAGTTCTGAATAGTCCCTAGAGATTTAAGGGCAACTTCAAAGATAATTAGATCACTAAGAATGCAATATTATCTTATCAGCTTACCAGAATGCAACATTATCTTATCAGCTTATCAAGAGTGCTACTTCAAAGTCAATGAAATGTGGCCCGTTAAGGCACCCATCTTGGCTTCCGTCCAGTATTTAATATAAATATGTAGGCATCAACTCTCTGCAGGCATCACCCTTGCTAGTCCGTCCTTGTGGCTCTTTGCAGTGGCCCCAACAAATCTTGCAAGAACCATGGAGTTTGTCTTTTCTTTGCAGTGGTCTTCTTTTGCAGTGCACAGGCTGAGGATGCAGCCCTGGATCAAGAAGAGAAGCAACAGGGAGAGGCTTTGGAAAAGTTGGCTGACCTTCAGGACCAAGACCCAGCTTTGCTAGCAGCTTATGATGAAGCTTTGCAGAACGAAGGTAATTGTCATGTGCATAGCAGATCGTCACTTTTAATTTCAATGGTGGGCAGTGCTCCATTTTTGCAATAAGTACTAGGCAACTCAAGCCTGCTTGCAAGTCACACTGTTGCAAGTGCTTTTAAACATGAGGAAAGATCTCTATAAATCATGAGGGCAGAATCCATCGACAAAGAACTTCCAAAGACTTCATTAGGAGAGATTCAGTCTTCCACTGAAATCAATTGAAAATGCTTCTCTTTGGCTGGACCATGCCCTAAAAGTGCCATTATAGTCCCCATCATGGCCATTATCATCCTTGCTCACTGAGTCATGATGCTCTGCACGTGCCCAGTGGCAGTGTCATCTTTTCCATTGCATCAAATCACTGTAACTCACAGCTATCTTCTGCAAAGGGAGGCTGAATGAGACCCATCTTGGTGACAGCAAAGGAGTTTGCCTCCTTTTCTCAAGCACTGGAAGTTTCGAGCAGAACCTGTTGGGGCTGGAGATGGCCATCCTATCAGTTGTCCCCAACTTCTGGTCATCCCAGGTATACTGCCATCACTCATGGCTGAATCGTTTGCTCGAGTTATTTTCCATGACCTTTGATGATCAACATTAAATTTAGTGATACTGAATCCCATCGTTAATTGTGTGCTGTCTGAAATAGGTGTCACTTTGTGTATCCTTCCCTGGAACTTCTCTCTCTCTCTTTCTCTGAAGTGAAAGAGAAAACCACTTCTGATGGCTCAGACAGACGCAGTTGCAACAGTGGAAAAGGAGTGGGGATGCCCTTGGATGTGTCTGAAAAGCAGTTGTGGGAATATTTGTGTGCCCTGGCTGGGAAGGAAGAATCTGTCAATTTCCAACTCATTTTTCCTATCTTAAATTCAGTTCCCCACATTTGTTCGGTCAGGAATTTTGTAAGTTCCCATCCCTCCCATTCACTTTCATTTCCTGCCACTTTCAAAGGATGATCCAGCTGACCACCTTTTGCCTGTAACTTTTGCAATGCCACCTGCTCAGAGTGTGCTGAATTTAAAGAGCGGAGAGAGACAGCAACACTCCTCACATATTACTCACATGTAGACAGCAAGCATGTGTTGAAAGGATAGTTGAGGCTATGCATTTAGCCCCACGTCCAGCTTTGCACTGTTCCTCCTGCCCTCCGTGTTCAGCCTCATAACCTTTCTCTACAAATGCACAATTTAGCACCTTGGTATAGGATCTTCCATGAATAGAGAAACCTCCCTGCTGCGAGCCCTAAGCTGAGCACAATGATTGCAACAGTGGGGCAAGGAAGAGCCGTGTGACCAAATGCATAGCTCCCAGCTTCCTTTCAACAGTATTGCCCTCTACGTGCAACTAATGCAGAAAGGCAGCATGACACAATGGTTAAAACACTGGACTTGGACCTGGGAGACCAGGGTTCAAATCTCTACTCAGCCATGAAGCTCACTGGGTGGCCTAGAGATGGTCGCTATCTCTCAGCCAATCTACCTCACAGGGTTGTTGTGAGGATCAAATCAGGAAGGGGAGAGCCTTATTCAGATTCCACCTTGAGCTCCTTGGAGAAAAAGATGGGATTGAAATGTAGTGATATTTATTTTTTTCAAAGGGACTGAAGGCAGCTGTTGCTCCCCCTGCTCTCCTCCCTCTCCCCATCTCTCCCTGTAGCTTCTGTCAGACCTGGCAACTCTGCCGCTGCCTGCGGGGAAATGCAAGCCAAGAAATCAGAGAGACACACAGAAGGATGAATGAGTAGCCGGCTGCTCAGTGGGGACATGTTAATATATATTGTTTGTTTCATGTCGAATGACGAGTAAAATGAATGGGTCTCATATGCCGTCCTTCCCAAAACGAATGTTTACCCCTAATTCTGTGAATAAACTGAGCATAATTTCATTTCATCTCTACTTCATGGGAATGCTTCAAGACTTCCATGGTCCTGATTCCATGCAAAAGGCTGGACATTTTTCTTTCTTGGTTTCTTTCTGCAGGAAACATGGACATCAGGGCTGCCTTCAGACGATGTGAGAACAGACGTGGGTTTTGCTCCTGTGGGGTATGCCCTCGTGGAAGTGTGACCATTGGGCACTGCGACCGAAACAATAGCTGCTGTAGAAGGTGAGTCTTCCTCATGAAAACATCTAATGCTGATTTGTAAATGCTTATTATTGCTACAATGGCGGGCATGAGGTCTTAGATCATCTGCTTGCACTTCTTTCCATTCAAAAACTCAATGAATGGCAACCAGATAGAGGATATGTTCAGATGGGCTGCCCCAACCATGCTAGGAAACCATGTTCTTTTAAATGCCGAGTTGTGTTGTTTTAAAAATAAAACCTTTCCATTTTGTCCAAGTTTTAAAAATATTGTTGACTCCTTTTTTACTTGCTAGGTTCATACTGCTGATTCCCCCCACCCCCGCCCCCAGGTATTGTCCTTTTTAGTTTTTGGCAGTTCATCAGTGTTTTGAGTTGTTTTGAATGGGCAGATCCTTCAGAGTTCAAACCTGCAAAAAGCAACAGAGTCTGGAAATATCCTGTTCCATCCATCTATACGTTAAATGTTCCTCAGAGTGTGTGTGTTATGTGCCTTCAAGTCAATTACGACTTGTGTGGTAGGAGCATGTTGCACCCCCTTTAGCAATGGGAATAACACAGCCAGACACAGGTTTATGGGTGAAGTAGGGCCACAACTTTATTGATTAGTTCAAGTAAAGCAGGATTGGCATGGCCGTAGGGCAAGGATCCGCTTCATTCCGGCAGCCCATGCTGGAGGAATGCTGAATCAACCAACAAGCAGTTGGGAACTACCCTTGGGAGTTGGCCCACTTTAGACCCAAGTGGGGTTTATAAACCCAAGGCACCTGTGGTCCCGCTGGCCAACCAGTGGGAGGGGTTGTGAGCTGGATGAGGCAGTGCCTCTCCTGAGCTAGGGGCGTGGCCATTGTGTACCCCACTAGACTTCTTAGGGGAGTCCCCCTTATGATTGACCCTGCCCAATGCCATTTCTGCCTCAAGTTGTGACAGAAGTGAGTGAACACCTAACAATTGCACAGCGAACCACTGAGGGATAGGCGAAAAAACCTGCTCAACCATGGGGCCAGATTTGTTGAGAGGAGAAATTTCTATCCGGCCCTGTCAAACAGTGGCCCAGATAAATACAGCTCAGTGACACCATAAGACCGAGGGAGGGAGGGTGGGAAAGCCGGCACGAAGAAAGAGGCCGGCTCTCAGGAGACCGGGGCCTTTACAGGCCCAGGTCTGGCTCCACCCCTTGGCTGCTCTTGCAAGACTGCCCAGGATTGTGGGTGATCTCGCGAGAGCCAGGCCATAGATGGAAGGGTTCTAACTCCTCCCTCCCGTTGCTGCCTGGAGCGCACTCCACCCCACAATTAGCACCCCGTGCAGAGGCTTGAGGCTTGTCTTATGGCGACCCTATGAATCTGCGACCTCCAACCGCATCTGTTACAATCCACCCTGTTCATATCTTGTAAGTTTAGGTCGGTGGCTTCCTTTATGGAATCAATCCATTTCTTGTGTGGTCTTCTTAATTTTCAACTCCTTTCTGTTTTTCCCAGCATTCTTGTCTTTTCCAGTGAATCATATCTTCTCATTATGTGCAGACCCACTGAAATAACTGGATTTACAAATCAGTCCGTTGATTTCAAGTCATGAGTCAGAGCTCCTAGGCAACCTTCAGTGTGTGGAAACTGTCCCAACATCCACATATGTTAGAGAGGAAGTCAGGTCTCCTGCTCCCCTGGTGCATTCACCATAGTTGCCTGATCTGCCTGCTTTTTAAAGTTTGATAGAAATATCTGTTGGCTATAGTTACGTTCTTAAACTGCAAGGGTTTTTTTTTTTTTGCCTGTTGGTGAATTTCTCTACTCTTTATTCTTGGAGGTAAGAAATGGGATCCTGTGCAAGTTTTTGAGAATGGATTGACCATTTGCATGCTTATTGAATTCAATGGGATTTTAAGCAATCATGCTTAGGATAGGTGAAACTGACCATGGGGGATAGGGAGGGGGGAAGAGGACAGTCATGGATAGGGGAGGAGAAGAGAAGGAAGGAAGGGCAGAGGGGAGGAGGGGGATAGGAACAGGCAGGAGGGGGAGGACAGGTTTAATCATTTGCATGCTTATTGAGTTCAGTGGGATTTACTCCTGTGCAATCATGCTTAGGATAAGTGAATGACCATGGGGGGGATGGGGAGGAAGAGGGAGGGCTGGAGTAGACAGGGAAGGAGGGAGAACAAAGAGGGGAGGAAGAAGGAAGGGAGGGGACAGGGGAGGGGGAGGGCAAAGGCAGATCTGATTATTTGCATGCTTATTGAGTTCAATGAGATTTACTCCCATGCAATCATACTTAGAATAGGTAAAACTGACCATGGAGGAGGAGGAGGGTATAGGAAAGGGCAGGAGGGGGAGGGGATTGGAAGGGGACAGAGGAGCAAAGGAAGGGGGAGAGGAAGGGTAAGAGGGAGAGGCTAGGAGGGAAGAGGAGGGGAAGGTAGGCTTGATCATTTACATGCTTTTTGAATTCAATGGGATTTATTCCTATACAATCATCCTTAGGATAGGTGAAACTGACTTCGGGGAGGGGCAAGGAAGAGGAGGAAGGGGGAGAGAAGGGGAGGGAGGAAGGTGGAGAGGAGGAGATTGGGTGGGCTGGCACTGGGTAGAGGGAAAGTCCCTTTCCTTTCCAAAAGGAAAACTCTGTGATCAGTACCCTTATTTTTCAGGGTTTCTATAGCAGGCACAAGTAGTCTTCCACTGAAATTTAAACCAAAGCTGTCCATGGCTACGTCCACACCAGACCCTTATTTCACTTTAGACAGTCATGCTTCCCCCAAAGATTCTTGTAGTTTGTGAAGGGTGCTGAGAGTTGCTAGGAGAGGCCTTATTCCTCTCACAGAGCTAAAATGCCCAGAAGAGGGTCTGACTGTTAAACCACTCTGGCAACTGGAGCTCTGTCAGGGCAATAGGAATCTCCTAACAACTCTCAGCACCCTTCACAAACTATGCTTCCCAAGATTCTTTGGGGGAAGCCATGACTGTCTAAAGTGAAATAAAGGTCTGGTGTGGGTGTGGCCGGCTGATTAGCTTTTAGAACACTAACAGTCGGTTCTTACTGAGCATGCCCAACTTTATAATAGACTTCAATGTTAAATTTCTTAAATTAATTAAAAATCAGCCATGCATTTTTGTTTCAACTTTTAAACTGCAGAAGATGAAGGTCAGAGTATGGGGCAAGGTCAATAATAGCATTACAGGTACTCTGTGAACATGGCTGATTTTTAATTAATTTCAACAAATTATGAGACCCCAAGAGGGGTCTGGATTTTTTTTACAATTTGAAATCTTAATTCTCTGTTTTGTGTATCACCATGAAAACTTTGGGAGTTGTTAAGCAATCATTTCTGAGTTCACGACTAGAACGTTTTGTGTTGAAACGTGCATATAGGAAGCAGCAAGATGGCATGGGAGGGTATTTTCAATTTAATATTGCAGAACATGAAAAATCCATGCTGGCTATAGTATACAGCCACTTTCTTTTTTTTTTCAATAATTTTTATTCAGATTTTCATAAAACATACAAGACGAAATCATAAAACATTCAAAGACAAAAAACAAAATCAAAAATAGTTAAACAAAAAAAAAAAAAAAAAAAAACAAAAATAAAAAATAAAGAGTAAAATATTGACTTCCCATTTGTCAAAGATCAAATCAGTTATAAGTCTATAATATATAACAATCCTGTCTCTTAAGTCATATTATAAAATCACTTTCCTCCAGTAGTTATCTTACTTAATCATCAAATCTCATAAACATTACTTTATTCTTTCCACAAAAAGTCAAAGAGAGGTTTCAATTCTTTAAGAAATATATCTATCAATTTTTTTTTCCAGATAAGCATATCGATTAATCCATCTCATTACTAATTATGATAATCTTATTGTCATAACCATAGTCAAAATAAACATTTCAATTAATCCATCACATCAGAATCTGTTAGGTTCAGTAATTTCAGTAGCCATTGTTCTATTATCCCTATTAGTTCCATTTTCCATCTTCCATCTTCAGTAGTCTTGTTAAGTCCAGTAATTTCAGTATCCAATCTTCCATTATCAGTATTCCATAATAATCTTGCTGTCAAAGCCATAGTCATATAGTAAGAGTCTGATGGGAATTACCTCTATCCCAAATATTTTCTTGCCATCCATTCTGAATAGGTTGCTGAAATACTGCTGTAAAATCATATCTCTGTTCTTTTTTTCAAAATACACTGGGTCATCTCTTGAAAGTTTTTCCATTGTCACATGGCTGCAATTAATTCCATAGATTTTCTCTATATTGGGCTCCATCACATCATTCCAGTCCAGAAGATTATCCATGCCATTGATAACTTTATCTCTAGAATCTTCATTAATTTCTTCAGAGATAACATTGAGTTCCAAACAATAGATTTTATTTCTAAAGTCCATAGACTCCAAATCTTGTTCCTGTTCCACGTTTGTTCCAATCTCCGGGATCTCCTCTCTCACAGGGACCCCTGTTCCAGTCTCCAGGGTCTCCTCTCTCACAGGGACCCCTGTTCCAGTCTCCAGGGTCTCCTCTCTCACAAGGACCCCTATGTCTTTAATCTCCTGTGTCTCCAAACAATAGATTTTGTTTCTAAAGTCCATAGACTCCAAATCTTTTTCCTGTTCCACGTTTGTTCCAATCTCCGGGGTCTCCTCTCTCACAGGGACCCCTTCCAGGGTCACCTCTCTCACAGGGACCCCTATATCTTTAATCTCCTGCTTCATTTTACTCAATTCAATTTTCAGCTCCTTACAACCCTGTCGCAGGTTTTGTTTCGTTATCTCAATCTCATCCATTATTTTCTGAAACATAGTTATTTCCAGATTCTCAGCCACTTTCTTAATTGCCATTTTAAAAGAAAAATATAGGAAAACCACTTCTTATTTCAGCAACAATTGGGTTAATACTCCAAACTTGGTGACATCACAGTATAAACAGAGCAGACAGCCTTATCTCTCCATGCTTAAGTAAACAAAATGCAGTTCCCAGGATCGAAACAATTAATGGCGGTCGTCAGGAAACAGATTCGTCAAAATAAAATAGACCAAAAAGAGAGTAGTCTCAGACAATATAATATTCTTCAAAATAAAAATCTGGAATAGAAATCCCTCTTCTGTGTATATCTTTAGAATGCAAATCCAGGACAGCTTTTTGCAACAAAAACAGAGATAAGCTATTAATTAGTGAGTAGCAGAGAGAAGTTATGGCTCCCCAGTGAGATGTCAAAAACCGATCAATCTGGCAAATCTCTTTTAAACAGCAACAATTTAAGTCAAGTAAAAGAAAAATATAGAAAGAAGGGTGCTTGCCTGTTAGTGCGTTCTCTCTTAGAAGATAAGATGAACGTTCGCTTTATCAGATAGAGCTTGTTGTTGAAAATCCGTCCCACCTTCGTCGGCTGGACCTCGTCCCATAAATTAATGAGATCTGGTCGTCCCAACAAAAATAGGCTTTGAGGTTAATCTCTTCGTTTCTCCCTACCCGGGAGAAGTTTAATCAGTCAAAAAAAAAAAAAAACTGACTGATATATCTGAATAAGCTTCTTTTGAGGCAGGAGCCCGTCTCAAAAGCAGGCACAGGCTAAGTCACCCTTCCCGGAAGTCAGTATACAGCCACTTTCATGGTTGTAT
Organism: Rhineura floridana; assembly: GCF_030035675.1. Classification (NCBI taxonomy): domain Eukaryota; kingdom Metazoa; phylum Chordata; class Lepidosauria; order Squamata; family Rhineuridae; genus Rhineura; species Rhineura floridana. The sequence goes on along the minus strand of NC_084483.1, from coordinate 203,519,944 downwards.
AATTTCAGGTCTGGTTTTCTCTTCCCCAACTCCCACCCTACCAAAAAAAAAAAGCATGACTGGGAGAAACAAAATCTGAGACTTTGCATTACATCCAAGTAAAAGTTCTAATCTTTACTCCTGAAGTTCACCTGATTTCAAATGTTGACCCAGCACGTATAAATGACACCCAATATTTGTGGCTGTGAATAAAAACAACTTCTTTCCCCCCATTTTCTCTAGCAAACAGAGCTAAATGAGAAGGCTTTCAGTGCTGCTCCATCGTTTGATTATCGGTGAATGAAATTTAAATAGAAGTCAGAATCTCTCCTAATTTTCATTTCACAGAACCTACCATGGCATGAATTTACACATTGCTAACTCAAGGAACTCTTCCTCTCCTTCAGCTACTACTACGAATAAAATCAAACTGCGTCATCATCATTTTGTTCTAGTGTGTGTGCTTGTTTGCTCCTAAAAATTAGGTCATTTGAAGAAAACACTGAGCTCATTTTTTCATTTCATTCTATATAAAAAAAGTCAGCATCATCTTCCCATTTGGAACAGGAGTAGGGAAGTACAGGGCTGGGTGCCAAGTATGGCCCTCCAAGCCTCTATGTCTGGCCCTTGGAACTCTCTCCTGCTTCACAGACCTCACTGACCTTGCTGTGCACCCTGCATGACTGTTTCTGCCAGCCTGGAAAGTGTTCTTGCACTCTGATAATGCCACTTGCTTGTTCGGATGGAGGACCGAGAGCGGTGTGCAAGTGTGTGTGCAAGAGCTGACTGCACCAAAGCAAAACGTTTGCCTTCCTGCTCTGCCCACTTTTGTCTCTGACCCTGGTCACTCCTGGCATGTGACCCTTGGAAGATTGCTCAGAAGAGAATATGGTCCTCCGTGGAAAAACTTAAGACGATCCGAAGGGCTCTGCTGGATCAGGTGCCAGGCTCATCTAGTCCAGCACTCTGATTTTGGCAGTGTCCCACTAGATGTCCATGAGAAGCCTTCAAACTAAATCTGAGTGCAATAGCCATCTCTCCCAGAGATGCAACCGTGACTTTCGCCCTCTGCTGCCCTGTCAAAAGACAAAAAGTGCATGTTCTTTACGTCAGATGTGAATGTACATCCTCTTTTGCAGGTGGGGGGATCAAAAACAAACCAAAGAGTCGTAAGATCACTGATAGACAGAATGTCAATAGGTGAAGCTTTCCCCATACCCTGTTGAATTTCTGCCTACCACTCAGCTGTTAAGGACACAAGCCACCTGCTCTCTCCAATGCCAATCCTAAGCCATGCAAAGAAGTCAGGCTTGTGCAACAGCAACAAATGTGACAACCACAGCAACAACACAACATTTAGGGAACTTGATAATATAGATTGTAAATAACACCTATTAAAAAACAATACTCATAAATGTATAAATGCCATAGCACATTCGCCTTCACAGGCAAAAAGACGTCATGAGGCCCCCAAAATAATAAAAAAAACACGAAGCAAGGAAAGCAAGCTTCCCTGCTGAGATCCGTTCTTTGATTGCTACATTCCACTCCTGGGATTTTACAGCACAACACAGAGAATCAATCAATCAATCAATAACCAACAACCAATAATCAATCAATCAATTGATAACCAACAACAACAAAAGAAAACACTCTGGGCATGTGCAGCTTCACATTTTAAACTCACTTAACTGATCACTGCTTTTACTCCCTCCCTGCCTTGGGCCAGTCACCAACTCTCAGCCCCACTTACCCCACATGGCTGTTGTCAAGACACAGAAGGAGGTGTAAAACGGCCATGAAAGAGGTCTTACTGCTTGCATCACTGTGCTATAAACTGTTGGGTTTTTAAGCAAGCTTGCATGCTGCCCCCTTTGACAGGGAGATGCTCCCTTTGACCAATATTGGGGATATCTCTATATCTTTGTTTACCGTGATGTAACTTCCTTAAAGGGTGGGGTTATTTACCTTCTCTTTCTCTGCCTGTGTAAGGGGATATTGATATTTTTGCATATCCTCCGTTAACCTCCAGCAGAAGGAGCAGCCAGAAAATGGACTGAGACTACAGATTATTTCTGTCTAAACTAGAGGCTATGTTTTTCTTAAACATATAAAGGTCGTGAGTAAATATTGTTTTATTCTTTTTACCTAAGAAAATTGTGTCTGTGAGTAATTTGATTAACTAGTATGTCTGAGAGAAGGTGTGGGACTGGTTATTCTCAAAATCCGCTGTTGCTAAATATACTTTGCTGATCAGGAAAAATCAGGAATACCTAGCCCATCTTGTGAGCAGGACTTACCCCATCTTGTGCTAAGGCTGGTACGGTAGCCATTATACTAAAAGCAAGCACATCATGTAGAGAGAGTGTGCTACTTAGAAGCTGCATAAGCAAAAGAACCTGCTTCCTGTTCTTTAGAAACCGCAAGGCCTGTACGAACATGTTTTAATCTGTTCTATCTTAGAAATGTTCCTGTGGTTATCAAAAGTACACGGGACATGAGCAAAGCACTTATGTTGTTCTTTTCAGCTAAGTGGGGTTAAGACAGGTGCAAAGATCATATCTATTGTCTACGTGAACACCATGTAACGTGTCTATGATGTAGGAGCTGCTTTGCAAGCCACGTAACAAACAAGTGTATAAAAGTTTCCTGTAACCGTTGTTTGGGGCTTCAGTCTGTTTTTTTTTTTCAATCGACTGAGGTCTTAGCTCTGAGCTAATGTGCTGTTTTCTCTACAATAAATTGCTGCTATTTTTACTTTACATCCTGTCAAATGGCTGTTATTTGCAGTACCTAGAAAAGATCCCAGAGGGAATATTTTCTCTTATTTCATTGCTAAGAAATAGGACTACATATTGTTCCTATTACATTCAACCAAACATAAACGGCCTTGTTTTTCTGGCCCCAACATCCTGCAAACTGTATGCTACCAACCAATCTTATGTTGCCTTTGATGCACAAGGCCCACTTGTGTTCAACAAAGCTTACTTCCAGATTTGTCGGCAGAGGGTATTGATTCCTAACAGGATTTTATAATGTTATGGATTATTATTATTATTATTAACAATAACAATAATAAAAACTTAATTGCATTAGAATTTTTGCCTTTTGGCTCATTCATATGTTTTAAAAACAAAGCTTTTCCCATCGCAATGGGAGTTTAAAGTTCACACTTCCTACCCTCCAGTTGCTGTTTTCCATTTATACTGAAGAGAAAGAGTGAATCACGCAGCTTCCTAATGAGCACACCTTCTTAAGGTCAAACTATCGCTTCCTCTGTTTACCTTAGCAACCGAGCATGCTCAGTTTGTTCCAGAGTAAGTTTCATTAAAAAAATAATCCACCAGTTTGATTTGTATTTTCAGAATCCAACAGAAATAGAAATATTTGTTTGAATAATGTTATGCTTTTTTGGGACTGTGTAAAAGCCAGAACAGAATGGGCCAGAACAGGCCGGAACGGGCCCTTTATAAAATACAAAATATATATAGGGTGTGGACATTCATTAATATTGAAAAAAGAGAGGGGATGTCCCCAGAATGTCAAGGAGGGAAGTTCCAAACTATATAGATTTATTTGTTTATTTTCTTTAAAAGAGAAAAAAAATCTTCTTAAAATACCCAACGCGTTTCAGCCTTATAACTAGGCTTTCATCAGGGGATTTATGTTGTTGAAATGCTTTATTCAATAGAGTACTTCTTCTCACTTTCACTATGGATGGCTTCAATATTCCAAAGAGTGGTAGTGTTTATTTATAAATTATACAGTCATCTACACAAAACATCCTGAATGAAATGTTTATAGTATGCAAATTTAACAGCAAAACAAATTTCTCTAATAAATATTATTACTTAGTTGGCAGCTCTAGTAATGGTTAATGAGGTATGTGTGTGAAAACAATATAGTACATTGTTGTTTTTCTTTCCTAGCAAGGTTTTTGTAGTAAGCTATACTAGTATTGAATGCAACTACAGATAGCTTTTGGTTCTAGAGAATAGCTGCAGTTTACTCTTCTTCCCACTAGGGACACTATAAGATCTGCTGGTCTCTGCAGAGACAGGATGATCCCTTCTTTTTTCAGTCCAAAAAGGCAGCAGCCCAGGTATGCTATATTTATACTGTGGAGGTGGCTCAGTGGCAGCAAGTAGTATCTTCTCTCATTACCTGCAGCAGAAAAGCCATGAGTAAAAAGCCAGCTGACTTGCCCCTCCAATCTCTCTTTCTCTCTCTCTCCCCAATTCACCAGCCATTCACATCCTGGTAGCAGCACCAATAGTGCTGTTTAGTGGACCTACAAAAAGCAAGAAAGGGTATTGCTGATCACCCCAGAGGTTCCTGGGTCATCCTGTGTTATCTTCCATTTCCCAACAAAAGGAGAGGCAGCAACATGTGTGGTTGGTGAATTTGGGAGGTCTGGCTCATTGGTAAGTCGCCGTTCCGGGCTGTTTTATGTAACAGCGTATTATAGCCCGGAACGGGTATCGGAACGTGGTTTTTGTGGAAGTTTTGTATCTTATTGCATGCATCCCATGTAGTCATGTGGGACTGGTGAATTTGGGAGGTCTGCCTCACTGGGAAGTTGCCGTTCTGGGCTGTTTTATATAAAAGCCTATTATAGCCCGTAACGGGTATCGGAATGTGGTGTTCGTGGAAGTTTGTGTCTTATTGTATGCATCCCATGTAGTCATGTGGGACTGGTGAATTTGGGAGGTCTGGCTCGCTGGGAAGTCACCTTTCCGGGCTGTTTCATTCCGTTCCGGAGGGCATTTTGGTTATTAAAGGGTTAATAAAAATCCTATCGGAATGGTTTTTGTTCCTAAATGTTGTTCTCAAGTGTCTCTAACACATCCCAGTGTTTTTGGCATCAATTTATTTTATAAAGGGCCCGTTCCGGCCTGTTCCGTTCAATTCCGGCTTTTACACCGTCCCTGCTTTTTTGCACAAGTTAGGGGGAAAAGAAAAAAAGCACTGTTTGCAGTAGGCTTGCAGAACAGGAGAAAGCAGGAAATGCCATAACAAAGGGAGGAGGGAGTGGGCAGGGACTCACAAAAGCATTGGAGCTAAGCATCTAGAAGCCCCTAGAGATACAAAGTACAGACGGGTTTTCCTTCCCTTTTCGGATTAAAATTGGATTGTTTTGCTGTGGACTAAAAGCAGCAGCACGCCTTCCCTTTGCCTCCTGCATCATGTGATCGCTGTGAATTAAACGGGCATGCAGGTAGAACCCATCTCAGATTAAATCACCATGGGAGGCAGCCCTTTATGTCCCTCTTTCGTAAAATAACTTTATATGTAGTGGACTGCCTATATTCCAGTTCCACCCCTTACTCACAAGAGAGCCAAGGCTGCAATTCTGGACTCACCTGAGAGTGAGCCCATTTAACACAAGGAAAGTTAATTCTGACTGGACATGTATACTATTGTACTGTACATTAACTATGGTGTGATTTCCTAATGAATGGCTAGATTTCAGCTCCTGCACAGCAGGAGACATGCCTAAGCTACATTTGGAAGGGTTCCACATTTTCAGTTTGCACCAATCATGTAATAGTATTTGTAGAAAGTACTAGGCTGTGCATGCAGCCCAAGATCCAATTTGTGGCTCCAGTTTGTAAACACAGATCAGGCCCAGTCTGGTGCAGACAGATTTGGACCTGATCTGACCCAATCCAGATCTGAATCTGGATAACAATCTGGTTATTACAAATTTTCAGAAATCCCATTGTCTTACATTGCAAAACCAGAACAGCCATAACTTTCTTGTTTTTTGATCTGGGAACATGAAATCTGGAGATATGGTTGCTACCTGAGTGCAAAGAGCAGTCTCCCCTCCCCCCCCGTGGTTTCCAGCAACTGGTATTTGGAAGCCTATTACCTCTGTCTATGGAGGGACAGCATGGCTAGTAGCCACTGATAGCCTTTTCCTCCATGAATTTGTCTCATCTGCTTTTAAATTCATCCAATCTGGTGGCCATCATTGCTTTCTCTAGGAGTGAATTCCATAGTTTAACTATGTGCTGTGTGAAGAAGTACTTATGTGTGTCCTGAAACTTCCAGCATTTCCCCCTTCCACTTTAGTACACTTTTCTTGCTTATTTTCTAGTTCTCCATCGTTTGCTCTTTGTTTTCCCTTAGCATCCAGGATGCACCTTTTCTAACGTGGGTTCATCAGAGATCAGGTAGTCCTTAGAAGTTATTTTCTCCAAATACCTCGACACCACGTGTGGTGGGTCTTAAATACTTGTCCTTCTGCTCAAAGGCAAATGTGAAAACTTTGCAAAGAGGCTTGTACATTCCTCCTGCTGTGCAAGAGCTAAAAAGAATGCACTCTTGAAGAATTCACTGTATAGTTAACTTTCAGTACAATTATATACACGTCTATTCAAAAGTAAGACTCTTTGTATCTAATGGGTCTTACTCCTGGGTAATTAAGCACAGGGTGGTAGTCTAAGCTTTGATTTATGGTTGCCACTGGGGAGAAATAGGATTCTTGTGCATTTAACAGCTATATGATTGACAGAAATTCAGCAGGTTAAGCCTTTACAGTTTGGGGAATGGAATTATGGGGAAAGCTTCACCGCAACTGTACTCTCTCTAATTGTGCGCTATGTCATGTACTCCATAGCAGCCATCTTGTGACTGGTGGCCACAACATGCCCTTAAATTTCAAAATGTACCCACTGGTCCAGAAAGATAGGTGACACCTGATCTAATTCATTTATGATCAAGTTGAAAAGCACAGGCCCCAATATTTATCCTCGAGTGGGGTTGCTACACATGGGTGGAGGAAAATTGTACAATTATAATTATCTTAATAATGCAGTGCAACATAGAAACATTATCGAAGAAAACCTCTTCACAATGAATTTAGGTGACACTGTTAATTGGAGATGTTTATTACAATAAAAAGAAAATCCTGATGGTCATCAGGAGAGAGTGCCAACACAGAAGTCTCTCTACCTTCTGACCAGTCATACAATATTTTATACCCATAGAAATGCATACAACTTATTACCATATAAGGCAGCAAGGTTATATGTGATAATGTTCCCTTGCAAGGACATTGCTCACATCCTGGGAGGGGTCCTCAAAGGAGATGGGATTCCACACTCAAGGGACTCCTGACAAATGGAGGAGTCTCGGGTATGGGGGCTCAGCTGTAGACATTTTCTTTTTTTTTTTTTTCAATAATTTTTATTCAGATTTTCATAAAACATACAAGACAAAATCATAAAACATTCAAAGACAAAAAACAAAATCAAAAATAGTTAAACAAAAAGAAAAAAAGAAAAAAAAAAAAACAAAAATAAAAAATAAAGAGTAAAATATTGACTTCCCATTTGTCAAAGATCAAATCAGTTATAAGTCTATAATATATAACAATCCTGTCTCTTAAGTCATATTATAAAATCACTTTCCTCCAGTAGTTATCTTACTTAATCATCAAATCTCATAAACATTACTTTATTCTTTCCACAAAAAGTCAAAGAGAGGTTTCAATTCTTTAAGAAATATATCTATCAATTTTTTTTTCCAGATAAGCATATCGATTAATCCATCTCATTACTAATTATGATAATCTTATTGTCATAACCATAGTCAAAATAAACATTTCAATTAATCCATCACATCAGAATCTGTTAGGTTCAATAATTTCAGTAGCCATTGTTCTATTATCTCTATTAGTTCCATTTTCCATCTTCCATCTTCAGTAGTCTTGTTAAGTCCAGTAATTTCAATATCCAATCTTCCATTATCAGTATTCCATAATAATCTTGCTGTCAAAGCCATAGTCATATAGTAAGAGTCTGATGGGGATTACCTCTATCCCAAATATTTTCTTGCCATCCATTCTGAATAGGTTGCTGAAATACTGCTGTAAAATCATATCTCTGTTCTTTTTTTCAAAATACACTGGGTCATCTCTTAAAAGTTTTTCCATTGTCACATGGCTGCAGTTAATTCCATAGATTTTCTCTATATTGGGCTCCATCACATCATTCCAGTCCAGAAGATTATCCATGCCATTGATAACTTTATCTCTAGAATCTTCATTCATTTCTTCAGAGATAACATTGAGTTCCAAACAATAGATTTTATTTCTAAAGTCCATAGACTCCAAATCTTGTTCCTGTTCCACGTTGGTTCCAATCTCCGGGATCTCCTCTCTCACAGGGACCCCTATTCCAGTCTCCAGGGTCACCTCTCTCACAGGGACCCCTGTTCCAATCTCCGGGGTCTCCTCTCTCACAGGGACCCCTTCCAGGGTCACCTCTCTCACAGGGACCCTTATATCTTTAATCTCCTGCTTCATTTTACTCAATTCAATTTTCATTATCTCAATCTCATCCATTATTTTCTGAAACATAGTTATTTCCAGATTTTCAGCCACTTTCTTAATTGCCATTTTAAAAGAAAAATATAGGAAAACCACTTCTTATTTCAGCAACAATTGGGTTAATACTCCAAACTTGGTGACATCACAGTATAAACAGAGCAGACAGCCTTATCTCTCCAATAGTTAAGTAAACAAAATGCAGTTCCCAGGATCGAAACAATTAATGGCAATCGTCAAGAAACAGATTCGTCAAAATAAAATAGACCAAAAAGAGAGTAGTCTCAAAACAGTATAATATTTTTCAAAATAAAAATCTGGAATAGAAATCCCTCTTCTGTGTATATCTTTAGAATGCAAATCCAGGACAGCTTTTTGCAACAAAAACAGAGATAAGCTATTAATTAGTGAGTAGCAGAGAGAAGTTATGGCTCCCCAGTGAGATGTCAAAAACCGATCAATCTGGCAAATCTCTTTTAAACAGCAACAATTTAAGTCAAGTAAAAGAAAAATATAGAAAGAAGGGTGCTTGCCTGTTAGTGCGTTCTCTCTTAGAAGATAAGATGAACGTTCGCTTTAACAGATAGAGCTTGCTGTTGAAAATCCGTCCCACCTTCGTCGGCTGGACCTCGTCCCATAAATTAATGAGATCTGGTCGTCCCAACAAAAATAGGCTTTGAGGTTAATCTCTTCGTTTCTCCCTACCCGGGAGAAGTTTAATCAGTCAAAAAAAAAAGAAAAAACTGACTGATATATCTGAATAAGCTTCTTTTGAGGCAGGAGCCCGTCTCAAAAGCAGGCACAGGCTAAGTCACCCTTCCCGGAAGTCCAGCTGTAGACATTTTCTTATTACCTCAGATTTTATCCGGCTGGTCAACAGAGGGAAGCCTACAATTTCCTTTGGTTGGAATTTTGATTCTGGAAAGTTTTACATCTGAAAATTTGAAATTTTACAATTTTGAAATTTAAAGGTGCACTGAGAATTTAATTTGGAATGTTGATTTTGAGAAGCTTTAACATTGTACACTACTAAAACAACACATTCAAAAGGAACATCTTTTGAAAGGGGGGGAGTTTGGAGAGCTTGAACAGCATGGATGGTTCAAGTCCTTCTAGAACAGTGTCTCGGGTTCCAACTGCAGAGACATTTGTTGGATTTGGGACTGGCTGCGAGCTGAAGGAGGTTATGTATTTAACGTTCATGGTCTGTGTTGTGTCTTAATTGTCTTGTGGCCACATGACTATCTGAGCTCATAAATTTGAGTTTGGGTTTTGAATTGATGTTTATTAAATTCTAAATTTGAGGTACTAACTGAATATATCCCCACATAGCCATGAAGCTCGCTGGGTGACCTTGGGCCAGTCACTGCCTCTCAGCCTCATGAAAACCCTATTCATAGGGTCACCATAAGTCGGAATCGACTTGAAGGCAGTACACACACACACACACACAACTGAGTATTAAAATGTGGGTTTATCGGTTTCCCGTCAGGATAACACTAATTACACAAAGGTTTTGGTGTTGTCTAGGAAAGGACTAAAGCAGGACTACAGCTGAACATCAAGCAGACTATAGTAATGACAACAGAAGATTTATGTAACTTTAAAGTTGACAATGAGGAATTGAACTTGTCAAGGATTATCAATACCTTGGCACAGTCACTAACCAAAATGGAGACAACAGTCAAGAAATCAGAAGAAGGCTAGGACTGGGGAGGGCAGCTATGAGAGAACAAGAAAAGGTCCTCAAATGCAAAGATGTATCACTGAACACCAAAGTCAGGATTATTCTGACCATGGTATTCCTCATCTCTATGTATGGATGGGAGAGTTGGACAGTGAAAAAAGTGGATAAGAGAAAAATCAACTTATTTGAAATGTGTTGGAGCTTTGCAGATACCATGGACTGCAAAAAAGACAAATAATTGGGTTTTAGAACAAATTAAACCAGAACTGTCACTAGAAGCTAAAATGATGAAACTGAGGTTATCATACTTTGGACACATCATGAGAAGACATGATTCACTTGAAAAGACAATAATGCTGGGAAAAACAGAAAGGAGTAGAAAAAGAGGAAGGCCAAACAAGAGATGGATGGATTCCATAAAGGAAGCCGCAGACCTGAACTTACAAGATCTGAACAGGGTGGTTTATAACCGATGCTCTTGGAGGTCGTTGATTCATAGGGTCGCCATAAGTCGTAATCGACTTGAAGGAATATAACAAGAACAGGAAGGGAAGCTAGTGAATGTATCCTTGACAACATTTCTTTTTTTGGTTTGGAATTTATTCTACTTGCTAATAAATTAATGTGTAGTAAATTCTAAATTTGAAGAATTAATTGATTTTAAGTATTAATGTGTGGAGAGAAAATTGTTACATTGAAGAATCCTTTCGGACTCCTTTTGTGTATTGATTTGAAAAGGATCGTCCATAAAATTTCGTGTCCTTATCTTGACCTTGAAATTTTATTCTATTTGCTGTTACAATTGTGTATGCTCCTAAGTGTACTTTTTTGGGGGGGGGAGTGTGCCTATGTTCCCACATTGGCTAAGAGGAAAGACATGTTGAAATTTTGCATTTGGATGTCTATTTCTGGAGTAGTTTGTTGTCTGCATTTTGAAATAATTCCGAAAAATTGAAATTCCCCTAGGAGGTGTCCCCAAACAGGAGCAATAGCCAAGATAAATTTCAAAGCATATAAAGCTATATCATGCATATCATGCTGAATTAAAGCTATATCATGATTTGGTGGATGAAGTGGCAGTTACAGGAACCCTGGGGGAAAGTGATCACACCATACTTGAATTCTTGATTTTAACAGAAGCAAAAGCTGAGAGCAGGGCCGGATTATCCATTAGCCTTAGTAGGCTGAAGCCTAGGGGCCCGGAGCTCTTGGGAGCCCGTGGGGCACTGGCCTGAAGCGGGGGGCGACATGGGCAGCGACAGCGGAGGAGGAGGAGGAAGTTCCGTGCAAGGCACCCCTGGAGTCCCCAGAGGGGCAGTGGGGTTGCCCTCTGTTGCCTTGCCTGGGCAGCTGGACGCCCAAGAAAATCAGGACATTCCCCTCCCAACAACAAACATAAGAAACTATAGACATAGTTGCAAATGCTGTTCAGCTGGCTTCAGAAAATGCAGTTACTTGTACCACGGATAAAGCCACCATTAAGAGCTACTATGTGTTTTGTTGTTTAACTTTTGCTGATTGTATTTTGTACTTGGTATTGTTTTATTGATGCATTTTTATATTGTATTTTATATTTGTGCTTTTTGTAAGCCGCCTTGAGGGCCTTTGGCCAAAAGGCGGGGTATAAATAAACTAATAATAATAATAATAATAATAATAATAACAGGAGGCCCTGCATGATCCGTGGAAGCATCTGCGGACCGCCATCCCCCCACTATACCCCCACTTTACTTACTTTTCCATTGTTTTTTGTGGCGTGCAGATTTGCCATCAATAAAGATGGTGGCCAAGGTTTCCTTAAGGGGCTGAAGCCTCTGCTGCCATCTTGGCTAATGGCACACATGCGTGCTACACGCACACATTGCTGCCATCAACAAAGATGGCGGCAGAGGCTTCAGCTCCTTAGGGAAAACTCTGCCGCCATCTTGATTGATGGCAAACTTGCGCGCTCTGCAAAAAACAATGGAAAGGTAGGTGAAGCGTGGGGATAGGGGCCCCCAAACACCAGTCAGCCTAGGGGCCCTCCTCAGCTTAATCCGGCCCTGGCTAAGAGTAGCCATATGCACACCCTGGACTTCAGGAAAGCTGATTTCAATAAACTCAGAACAATTGTAAGTACGGTTCCATGGCAAGCCACCCTAATGAGAAAAGGAGTCCAAGATAGGTAGGAGTTTCTAAAAAAGGAAATTCTAAAAGTGCAATGGCAAGCAATTCCAACAAGGAGAAAAGGGGGGAAACAGCAGAAGAAGCCAATGTGGCTTCACAAAAAGCTTAGAGATGACCTGCAAACAAAAAAGGACACATACAGGAAGTGGAAAGAAGGCCAGGCCACAAAGGAAGAGTACAGGCAGGTATCACGGAATTGCTGGGATGGTGTCAGGAAGGCTAAAGCTGAGAATGAGCTGAGGTTAGCGAGGGATGCTAAAAGCAACAAAAAAGCTTTCTTCAGGTACATCCATAGTAAAAGACAGAGAAAAGAAACGGTGGCACAGCTACTCAATGAGGATGGCAAAATAACAGACGACAAAGAAAAGGCAGAAGTGCTCAATTCCTACTTTGGCTCAGTCTTCTCCCAAAAAAGGGTCTGTGACCCTCCCAGGAAACATGAAGTAGAAGGGGCAGGATTGGAGCTTGAGATTGATAGACAAATGGTCAAGGAATACCTAATAACTTTGAATGAGTTCAAATCAGCAGGGCCTGATAAACTGCACCCTAGAGTATTGAAGGAACTGGCTGAAGAACTCTCAGAACCGCTGTCTATTATCTGTGCGAAATCACAAATGACTGGTGAAGTGCCGGATGACTGGAGGAGAGCTAATGTTTTACCTATCTTCAAAAAGGTAAAAAGGAGGAACTGGGGAACTACAGTGGAAACTTACAGGCCTCTGTCCTGATCAGCCTTTGAGAAGGCCTGGGCTCACTCACTGTTGCTACTGCTGCCTCTTCCTCCTGCTGCTGCTCTTCCGTGACCTCACATGACAACCTCACACAACCCCATGACCCCTTGCCTGCACAGACATTGGAATGAATTCCCCAGAGACCTGGGAAGAACCCTCAAAACCCAGAGACTCTGGGTAAAATCTGGAGAGCTGATAACCCTACTTCTTACTTACATGCAGTCCAGAGGGTGGCCCTGACTGTTAGCCTCCGTCTCCTAAGTCTACGTGTTGTCACATAGAAGTATAGAATGGGAAGGTGCCTATAAGTAGGGTTGCCATACTGCCCGGTTAGCCGAGTTTTACCTGGATTCTATCCATGCCACCTGGTGCCCATTTAGCCCATTAGCTGGCCCGGATTCTCAGCTTCAACTTTTTAGAAAAAGTTTCTAGGTGGTCCAGTTCTTGAGATATACACCAAAACGTCACCCCCCCCGCCACTGTTACATCTTTTTCACAGATCTGTGCAGCTTGTAGCTCTAACCCTGCCCTTTCAGGATTGCAGCCAATAAGTGAAGCCAGGGTTGTCATTGGTTGACCTTCAGGCAGTGCCTAGAAGACCTCATTGCAGCACCAGAAAATGGTGGTTCCCCCCCCCCCCCGTTTATCTGAAAATCTCATAAATTGGGCAAGTATATAGATTTCAGGTTGTTGTTTTTCTCTGTTATGTGCACGAGTCAAATCCTGGGCTGTTGACGAGGGCAGTGTTTTGCAAACCTTCCCCATACTTGCTTTTCTGGGAGTAAAAGCAATGCTGATCCCATATACCCAGAGTAAACCCCATGAATTCAATATGACTTACTTTTGAGTAGACATGGTTATGAATGTGCTGTAAATTAATGGGACTTTTGAATGAACATAACAAAGAATTGTGTTTCTGTTCTAAATCTTTCTGTTTCCCTCCAATCCTATCTTCTAAAGCAATTAGGCAGGGCTTACTTAGGTATTACAGTTTTTATTATGTAGAAAACTAATACTGATTTTTTTAAAAGGTTCTGCAATGACCAACTGGTTTGACAATAAACTATTATATGGGCTGTATGTGTTTTTACATCTACAGTGCATGTATGGAGTCTTTGAAACAACCCTGTGAGGTAGGGCTAGTGATTGGAAACCAAGGCAGCTCACAGTAAGAAATAAATCCCTTTAAAATCCAATCACCGTAAAGCAAGAATAAACAGTTGCAAAACAGCTTAAAGTGGCATGATTCTGAATTTTGGCTCGGGTGAATGAAGTTTATTTATTTTTATTTATTTATTATTTGATTTATATCCTGCCCTTTCTCCGAGTAGGAGCCCAGGATGGCAAGGAAAAGCCTTAAAACACTTTAAAACATCATAAAACAGACTTTAAAATATATTAAAACATCTTGAAACACATTTTTAAAAAGCTTTTAAAACATCTTTTTTAAAAAGAAAAGGTTTAAAAACATATTAAAAAGCAATTCCAACACAGACACAGACTGGGATAAGGTCTCAACTTAAAAGGCTTGTTGAAAGAACAGGTTCCTTATCACTTGAGTTTGCAGTTCTCTGCGCACTTCCCTGTTTGAGTAAGCCCCATTGAATACATTGGGACTTACTTCTGAGTAGAAAAACATAGGATTGCACAATAAATATCTTTACAGATTGTGTAATTAATAAACATATTTGATTGTTGTTGTTGTTATGTGTCTTCAAGTCGATTCCGACTTATGGCAACCCTATGAATCAGCGACCTCCAAGAGCATCTGTCATGAACCACCCTGTTCAGCTGTTGTAGGTTCAGGTCTGTGGCTTCCTTTATAGAATCAATCCATCTTTTGTTTGGCCTTCCTCTTTTTCTACTCCCTTGTGTTTTTCCCCAGCATTATTGTCTTTTCAAGTGAATCAGGTCTTCTCATTATGTGTCCAAAGTAGGATAACCTGTTTCATCATCAAACATAATTGATAGTCATGCTTATATAAACATTTCTTCATACTGTGTCTCAATAAGTATTTGATTTCACACTATGGTTGTATTATTATTATTATTATTATTATTATTATTATTATTATTATTATTATTATTAGTCGCTTTCCCCCCAAAATGGAACTCAAAGTGGCTTACAAAAGAAAAAAGAAAAAAATTGTGTTCAAAGTAGCTTACAACAAAAGCAAACAGCAATTACAAAAACAATTTCATAATAAAATAATACAACAGCAGTAATAAAACAATAACAAATGTCACAGCAAACACAAAAATCTTTTCAATACTGTAAGTATAACAAATCAGGACACTGCATGAGAACTGGGCAATATTTTCTACTATACTCATTTTAACTTCAGCTAGGATTTGTAGATGATTTTTTCCTCTACATTTTAAGTGTGCCTTTATTCCTTGGGGTGGTCATGGTTCTCCGCTGTTTTTGGTGGTAATTACTAGGCACAAAAACAAAGCAACTGAACAATGCAACCATTAATGTACTTAATTTACACAATTGCATAATATTCAAATTAGTCTGCCCGGATTTGTGGAACTGGAATATGGCAACCCTAATTACGATTTATGTTGACCCTATGAATAGGGTTTTCATGGACCCTGTTCACGTGTTACATTCAACGAGTGTATAATCTCTGTACCTGTGTACACAAGTAGTTGAGCTGTATTGGTAATGGAAGATGGTTAATTTGAAGATCAATAAAAATATTTATATAAGAGAACAAGCAGTTGAGCTGTACATTAGTACAGTTATCCACATGTAAAGTCCAACGAGTGTACAGTCTATACCTGGGTACACCATAGTCGAGCTGTACATGCATACAGTTATTCACATTGTAACATTCAACAACTGTGTACAGTATATACACATTTGCTGCCAGCAAAAGAAAATGGCTTCAGTGACACTTATTAAATGCATCACTGAAGCAATCCCCTTTTACTGGCAACAAGGCAAGGCACGCTAGGTGTGTTGTACTTCCTGAAACAGTTTCCTTTGAAGGTTTATATTCAGTGGAATCACTTGTGGTAAAAAATGGAATGTAACTTTGCTGTTGTTACTTATTTATTTATTGCATTTGTATACCGCCCCATAGCTGAAGCTCTCTGGGCGGTTTACAATTAAAAACATTAAAAACAATTATACAGATTTAAAAACACATTTTAAAAAAGCAGTTTAAAAACAATGTAGTGGCAAATTCAGGAGTGCAAGGTCCCTTCATGACAGTCATGTGCCTCCAAGTCGATGACGACTTATGGCGACCCTATGAATCAGCGACCTCCAAGAGCAACTGTCATGAACCACCCTGTTCAGATCTTGTAAGTTTATTTATTTATTTATTTATTAACTTTAGTTCAGGTTTGTGGCTTCCTTTATGTAATCAGTCCGTCTCTCGTTTGGCCTTCCTTTTTGTATCTTTACTCACTTTTTTTCTCCTGCAGCACCATAACATTTTAAAACTAAAACACCAGCTTCTGTAACTCTCATAAATATAACTGTTAAAATATTATAACTACATAATGCTCTCTATTATTTGTACAGAACTGATAGCTTTATTTGATGCAGGCATTCTCAGCAGAACCCTATACATGTCTGCTCAGAAGTCAGTCTTATTGCATTCAGTGACACTTACTCCTAGGTAAATCTGTGTGACCGCAGTCCTTAATGTATTGAATGTTCATATATAAATGTTTTATAGGGGGAATGTAACAAAAAAATAAGCTGCTTAAAATATTATTTGAACTGAAATTCTTCAAATTTGTGGCACCTGCTTTCTTGTGAGGAAATTCTATTGTACTGATATGTTGTTGTTGTTATATGACTTCAAGGTGATTATGAGTTATGGCGACCCTATGAATCAGCAACCTCCAATAGCATCTGCTATACACCACCCTAATATATTGTATAGTACTAATTTTATGTACACAGCTTAGAAATTCTGAATATTAAGCAATATGTAAATACCAGAAATAGATAATATGCAGGGTTGTATTCATAACATGTAGTTAGTTTTAAACTATTTTAGTATTGCATTTTAAATTTTGTAACCTGTCCTGGGATCTAAAGGTGAAGGGCATGAAAATTAACGACAACAATAATAATGGTAAAGGCAAGTTAATACACAAGGGAAAGGCTGTGCAACAGGTCTTTTCAACCTCTTCCCACTTTAGTGTACTGTATCCCCTGAAAACCTGTCTTTGAGGATAAGCAACACTCAGGAAAGCTCTGGACTGTGATAGAGTGGGTGGGAGAGAACTGCTACTGTGGAAAGTAGTGTTGGATTATTTTTCTTTATGGTTTTTCAGTGGAAATGTTTGCAGCTCAGTAGCAAAAAGTTATCGGTAAGAACCCTTTTAATTATTTATGCCACAGTGTTAGACTAGAGCGCCGGTGGCGGAAATCTCGCTCCAAGGATGATCGGACACAGGTCAGAGCAGCAATAGCTGCCTACCATGTGGCAACAAAGGCAACAAAGAAGGATTTCTTTGCTGCCTCTATTGCATCTGCAGAGTGCTGTCAAAGGAGGTTATTCCAAGTGGTCCGAAGTCTGGTCGGTCCAGTTACTCAGGAGCAGAGCTTGGAAAAGTTACTTTTTTGAACTACAACTCCCATCAGCCCCAGCCAGCACGGCCACTGGATTGGGCTGATGGGAGTTGTAGTTCAAAAAAGTAACTTTTCCAAGCTCTGCTCAGGAGCCCATGGAATATTCAAAAACCTCCTGTGACACATTTGCAAAGCACTTTGCCGATAAAATCGAACATTTAAGGAGCCTAATTCCGTACACCATGGATGCAGTAAGTGGTCCAGAGTTGGCCAATTGCAATCCAGTCTTGTGGGTTCGGTTTCAGCCTCTTCCTTCTGAGGATGTGGACAAGGTGCTCTTAACTGTGAAGCCGACCACTTGTTTGCTTGATCCTTCCCCGTCCTTTGTGTCCAAAGTATGATAACTTCAGTTTCATCATTTTAGCTTCTAGTGATAGTTCTGGTTTAATTTGTTCTGACACCCAATTATTTGTCTTTTTCGCAGTGCGTGGTATCTGCAAAACTGTCCTCCACAATGTCTATACAAATGGCTAATAGAAGTACTATTGAATTCAATAGGGCTTACTCCCAAGTAAGAGGGGTTAGGACTGCAGACTTGGTAATTTTTTCCCCAGAAATGCACATTAAAAGCATCAGTAACCCCTATTAAGCTCTTCCAGTTGAGACCAGCCACAAAATCCTATGCTTAATGCACAAATCTGTGCACGCCTACTTAGAAATAAGCCCTACTGCGTTCAGTGTGGCTTACTGCCAGGTAAGTGGGTAAATGATTGTTAGGGAAGTTTCCAAACCAATACACACAGAGGAATAAGCCTCATTGTACTCTATGGGATTAACATCTGAGTAAATAAGATTCCAGATTGCACTGTCAGTGGCATCACTAGGGGGGTGCGGACCGCACCAGGTGACACCATCAGAGGGGGGTGACTCTCAGCTTTAATTTAAAAAAAATTAAGTTTCTAGGTGGTCCGGTTCTCGAGATATATGTAAAAACATCAGCCGCCCCCCAGTGGCATCACTAGGGGGGTGCGGGGGATGCGGACCACACTAGGTGATACCATCAGAGGGGGGTGATTCTCAGCTTTAATTTAAAAAAAATTAAGTTTCTAGGTGGTCTGGTTCTCAACATATACATAAAAACGTCAGCCGCCCCCGTTAAATCTTTTTTTAAACTACTGTATAGCACTTCGTAGCTTTAACCCCGCCCGTTCAGGATTGCAGCCAATCAGTGAAGTGCTTGTATGACCTGTGGCAGTGTCTAGTAAACCCCATTGCAAGGCCAGAAAATTGTGGTTCTCCCCCCCCCAGTTTATCTGAAAATCTCATAAATTGGGTAAGTATATACGTTTTAGTTTTTTCCCCTCTTGTGTGTGGGAGTCAGATCCTGGGCAGTGTTTTCAAAACCTTCCCAATACTTGCTTTTGTGGGGGTAAAAGCATTGCTAATCCCATATCTCCAGAGTAAATCCCATTGAATTCAATAGGATTTACTTTTGAGTAGACATGGTTATCAATGTGCTGAAAATCAATGGGACTTTGGAGTGAATGTAAAAAAGAATTGTGTTTGTGTTCTTTTTCTGTCCCCCCCTCCTCCAGTCCTATTTCAAAGCAAGTAGGCAGGGCTTACTTAGGTATTACAGTTTTTATTCTGTAGGAAACGAATACTGATTTTTTAAAAACTAATACTGATTTTTCTGCAATGACCAACTGGTTTGACAATAAACTATTATATGGGCTGTATGTATTTATACATCTGCAGTGTGTGTGTGTAGTCTTTCCAACAACCCTGTGTGGTAGGGTTGGAAACCAAGGCAGCTCACAACAAGCAATAAAGCCATTTAAAATCCAATAACCATAAAGCAAGAATAAACAGTTGGAAAACAGCCTAAAGAGGCATGATTCTGAATTTTGGGTTGGGTGAATGAAGTTTATTTATTTATTATTTGATTTATATCCTGCCCTTCCTCCCAGTAGGAGCCCAGGGCGGCAAACAAAAGCACTAAAAGCACTTTAAAACATCATAAAAACAGACTTTAAAATATATTAAAACATCTTTGAAAATATTTTCTAAAAGCTTTAAAAAAACTTTTTTTTTTAAAAAAGAAAAGGCTTAAAAACATATTAAAAAGCAATTCCAACACAGACTCAGACTTGGATAAGGTCTCAACTTAAAAGAACAAGTTGAAAGAACAAGTTCCTTATCACTTGAGGCTTTAGTTCTCTGCACACTTCCCAGTTTGAGTAAGCCCCATTGGATACATTGGGACTTGCTTCTGAGTAAACAAACATCGGATTGCACTATAAATATATTTAAAGATTGTGTAATTCATAAACATATTTGATAGTCATGTTTATATAAATATTTCTTCATACTGTGTCCCAATAAGTATTTGATTTCACACTATGGTTGTAGATGATTTTTTCCTCTACATTTTAAGTGTGCCCTTCTTCCTGGGGGTGGTCATGGTTCTCCATTGTTTTCATCCTGAGGGGAGGATAGGCTGAGAGATGGTGAGTAGCACATTTCAGGTCTCTTCACCTCCCCCCCTTTTATTTGTATTTATTTTATATTTCTCCAATATCTTCCCCTGGCTGTTTTTATGTATTTTAAATATTTTTAGATTAAATAAATAGGAAATCATAGTGGTGAACCTCCCTAAAAGCAATTTACCTATCCTTATGTTTTGGCAAAGTGATGGTGTGAAGGCATGCTGGTAGAACAAGAGACCATGTTTGAGGCATGTTATAAGGTGTTTGAGGACTTTGTCACACATTACTTTTTGAGACCTGTAGATTCATGTTGGAAAGAACACGTGCACGTATTGAATGGTGGCTTGGGTGCTGTTTTTTCAGTCTACGCTGCATGCGTAGGGAAGGTGATACATCATCTGGCAGCTAGATTCATAACATGAGAATGAAAAACATTTGGATCACCATTCACTTGTTTACTTTTCTCACTATTGAGACCACTTCATATATTCCTTTTTCATACACAGATCTTTGTATAGGAAAAAGTCTTTTGTAAAATGTGAAGGACAGTGGCTGCCCAGTCAGTATAACCACTGTACAAGATCTACTCAGCCACTGTAATTACCTTTTTGTTTTGAGTGCCCTTTTGTCTGGGTCTTGGTTCAGGTGTGTATCCAACTTTGATGTGCTTATGGAAGGGGTGTGCAAGTAGTCCCCCCCCCAAGTGTGGAGGCTTGGACAAACATTGTGTTATGGAAAACCAAAGTCTGTGTGAAAGTACATATTTGGGAATGCCATCAGTGTAATCCTAAACACACTTAATAAATAATATCGAACTTGCACGTCACAAAATATATTATGGTCATGTCCATAAGCACCAGGAGGGTAGTCGCCCAGGGGATCTTAGTCCCTCTGCTTTTTTGGGAACAGGGTCCCTATGTCTCCAAGCATCCTACAGTCAGCATGAAAAGGGAGTGTGTTAGTCACTGAGAAGAATCTTCTAATATGCTTCCTTGCCTTTTCTGCAGATTGGAGCCACTCAGAGTGAAAGGAGATGAGTCAGCCACTGAGAAGACTCAGTTTCATGCTGATTGGCTCCTAGAGATGTTCGTTGTTGTGAGAAAATGCATTAACAAAGATCCCATTCTTAATCCAGGAGCAAAAAAGGGTGTATGTGGCTGTAACTATCATGAAGGGACCCTGCAGCTCTGAATTTTCTACTAAACAACTGATAAATACCTATGTAACTTTGTGTCTGGAGACTTATTATTAAAAATCACTTTCCATAATTGTAAGGAGGTGTGTCCACATGCATGCATCCCAGGCACCTAAATGAGGTGAGAGAGCAGCATAGGGACATAAGCAGGTGTCTTATTCCAGGGGTTCCCAAACCTTTCTTCTACAAAGACCACATGAAAATTGCTGAGGGTCTGAAAGTATCTGAAAATTTACTATGGGAATGTGCAAGATAATTAACTCCCATTAGTAATAAGAGCAAGAATTTGAGCTATGCGTATGATATTGTAATTTAAAGGTGTAATTTTAATTTTGCTAGTTGTTTATGTCACTACTATTGCTATTACATTCAGTGATATACGGGAATTACGATTTACGAGTAACATTAGTACAAAAAACATTACTAAGGATTCTGTATGGTCTGGTACGGGAGGAGGTCCATGGGGGTGACACCATGAGTTACCGCACCAGGTGACACCAACCCTAGTGACGCCACTGTGCACTGTAAAGAAAATGAAGATACGTGGAAAGAAGCAAGATTTTTACTGTGGTTTCCCAAAAATTATGCTGTTTATTATTGGACGACCACTGGATATATTTTGCTCTCCTGGCCTTGAGGAAGAAACGGGAAGTGCATTCTTAGCTTAATCCTATGCAAGTTTAGTACCACCGAGCTGAGTTCAATGAAATTTGCTTACAACTACTTGTGTACAAGATGGGGGAAGGGTCCTAGCTCAGTGGCAGAGCATCTGTCTTGCACGCAAAAGGTCCCAGATTCAAACCCTGGCATCTCCAGGTAGGGTGGCAAGAGACCCCCTGCCTGAAAACCCTGGAGAGCTTCTGCCTGTTGGTGTAGACATTACTGAGCTAGATGGACCCAATGCTCTGACTCGGTTTAAAGCGGCTTCCTATCTTCCAGCCGTATTCTGGCTTGTCCTACTACGATTTTTCATTTTGCTTCATTCTTTATTTGTTGTTTAAGCAATAATTATTATTTAATTATTTTTATTTTTAAAAAAATTAATGAGAACTAACACTTTTTTTGTTTTCTAGAAAGGAAAAGCAATCCAAACCAACACAATTATTTAAACACCCAAATCAATATGCTCCTGCTCATATTCAATTAATATTCTGAATTAACAGTAGTACAAAACACAACTTCCATGTGGCTGTTTACATTGTCATTTGAAATACATGTTTTCACAATTCAGACAATGTAGAGCAGACCAACAGTAGCTGGATATCTTCACATCCTGTGATAAGAAAAAAAAAGTGAGTGAGAAGGCTTTAATTCATTGTGCAATAGACTTTGCTTTGTCAGCTATTTTGGGGGTCAGGGAGCTAAAAGAATTGTATATTTATTTATTTGAGCACGAGATCTACATATATGACATGCATCCGTAGTTGTTTGCTCTTTAACAATATAGAAAGAAAAAGGGGGGGACCCAAAATGCTTGAAAAATATATTTATTATGACAAAAGCCCAACGCGTTTCGGCCACTCTGTGGTTTGGCCTTTGTCAGGGGCTGAAAACAAAACAATGGGAACACACCATATTATTGTATAGGAATTTCATACAGCATAAAACCATCATATATCTGTGATTCACTTACATAGATGGGTCTAAAATATTCTTCTCCAGCAGAGAGAAGAGAAGGTCAGCCAAGTGCAGGTGTTCCTGCAACTCCATAATGGGAAAAACCACAAGGTGGAATTCTCCCTCCTCTAGGGTTGCCAGGTCGGAACCATCCAAAAATCTGAGAAAACGGGGGCGGGCCCTAGTAATGTCACGGGGTGGGCCCTAGTGACATCACGGGGCGGGCCCTGGTGATGTCATGGGGCGGGCTCTAG
Organism: Rhineura floridana; assembly: GCF_030035675.1. Classification (NCBI taxonomy): domain Eukaryota; kingdom Metazoa; phylum Chordata; class Lepidosauria; order Squamata; family Rhineuridae; genus Rhineura; species Rhineura floridana. The sequence goes on along the minus strand of NC_084483.1, from coordinate 203,496,951 downwards.
TGACATCATGGGGTGGGCCCTAGTGATGTCATGGGTGGGCCCTAATTATGTCATTAAGCATGATACATTAAGTATCAACCACAGTTGCTTGGAGCATACAATTAAAAAAAAAATTCTCTGATTGGAAATTAAAATAGAAATCTTACCTAAAAGAGGGTGTTCCCAAGTCCAGCTGAAGTGACAAGGTCATTCCTTCTCACAAGCTTAGGGAGCATGGATGCAAAATGGAAATGGACTGCCTTCGTCGGTCCCGAATAGGGTTTTCATGGTAAGCGGTATTCAGAGGTGGTTTACTATTGCCTTCCTCTGAGGCTGAGAGGCAGTGACTGGTCCAAGGTCACCCAGTCAGCTTCATGGCTGTCTGAGGATTCAAACCCTGGTCTGCCAAGTCATAGTTCAACACTTTTAGGGAACATTTAATCTAGCTTACTTGCTTCTGGCAAGAAGGGTTTACGTGCCCTCAGGCCAGGCCATTGTAGGAAGAAAGGAGCTTAGTGTTGCAGAGATGTTAGATGGGAGCACAGATGGATGCTGTAGTTTGTCATGGGTGGCGGGAACTCTAACTGCGAGGGGGAAACTACACTTCCAAGGATTCTTTGGGGGAAGTCATGCACTTTAAATGTGAGTTGGATGTGCATTATTTCTTGCTGTGAGCTGCTTTAGTTCCTCTAGAAGCTAACAAGTAGGGCCCCAATACCAAAACAAAAAAATAAAAATTAACACATGGAAGGAATACACCAGGCATAGGGAACCACAGGACTTCCAGTTATGCCTCTGGTCCTGGGGAGTTGCAATTCAGAGCCATCCAGAAGGCCTAAAAAAAAAACAAGCAAAGCCCCCCCTTTTTTAAAAAAAAAAATTGAAATAAAAGAACATAAGGTTGCCAGTGGTAAACTTACCAGAGCCAAACCCACAACATTTTAAAGGAATTTATACACCTACACACCTGATCATGTGTAAACAATTAAATAGCTGAAGTTAGTTCAAAGCTTGTAACTAAGCTACAATCCAATACACACTTACCTGGGAGTAAGTACCATTGAACCCAATGGAGCTTACTTCTGAGTAGACATGTATTGGTTTGTAGTAAGAAGTGGGGGATGATTATATTGGATGGCAGTGGTGAAAACAACCCTTAATCCTCTGCTGAATTTTCCTCTGAGTAGCTGCTTTTTGTGTTTATTTATTTAAGACATTTATACCCCACCCTTTAGCCAAAAGGGCTGGGAGACTGTTACTTGCGTCTGCTGTATAATGGCCAAGGGTGTTGCTAGCAGCAATGCAGTGGCAAATTCAGGAGTGCAGGGTCCCTTCATGAAAGTCACAGCCACACCCCTCCCACCTTTCCCTCTTCTGCTGCTGGGTTGAGAATGAGATCCTTGCTAATGCATTCTTCCACAACAGAGGTCCCTAGGAGCCTATAGGCATGAAAGGGGAGTGTATTAGCTACTGAGAAGAGTCTGCTCAGTGACTTACCTCCTTTTACTCTGATTGGCTCCAATCAGCAGGAAAGGACAAGGATGCATGTTAGAAGACTCTTCTAAGTGGCTAACACACTCCCCTGTCATGTTGATTGGCTCATAGAATGCTGGAAACACAGGGATTCTGCTGAGACCCTGCTCCCAAAAAAGTAAGGCATCTAAGACTCCCCGAGACCCTGGACGACTACACCCTTGTTGCTAAGTTCTTGAAAAACTCTGGGCAACAATCTGCATAAATGTATACAGTGCTTCTGGGCAAATTAAAATAGTGTGTGTACACACAATATATTTAAAGCATGTTTCTCCTTCCCCAAAGAATCTTGGGAACTGTTGTTTGTTAAGGGTGCTTGAAATTTTAGCTGTGAGGGGTAAACGACATTTCCACAATTCTTTGTGGGAAGCCGCACACTTTAAATGTACGGTGTGTATGCAGCCTGGGATCTCACTGGCACTGTAGTTTGCTGCCCTATGAGCAAAATAAAAATAAACATGTGTTTTTAAAAAGTGGGGAGTCGCAGATCTGGGTCTAGCAGAAAAGACCCAGGGCTCAACCTCCCCTGATAATGCCCCTAGCGATTGCAGCGATTATTATTAATTAATAATAATTAATGCAGTTTATAGCAAGCAAAAAAGACGGGTCTCTGCCCTGAGATGTTTAGAACAGAAAAATAAGATGAAGTCTTTCTTCTGGTTGACCCAATTCATTTTAGAGGAAAAGACTCTAAAGCCCATCCCAAGCCTAGTTACTCCAAAGCAATCCTCACGAAATTCAGTGGGCTTTCTCCCACCCAAGCGTGTTTAGGATTGCAGTCGTCATCCTGGAGGAAGAACATGCTTTCTTGGAAGTAACTATCATAGGAGGTTCCCAAAGGGGGCACAAGGCTGCAGCAAGTTTTTCTGAGTAAATGAACACTTACAGAGAAAGAAAGAAAGAAAGAAAGAAAGAAAGAAAGAAAGAAAGGGTGGAGAGCAATTTCTGGTTTCACCAGCCCATGTATCTCCACCCCGAGCAGAGAGTGAGTCTGCTACAGGCTGCTGGTGCTTGGGAGAAAAAGGCTCCCAAGCATGCAAGAGAAGAGGTGAGGGAGCCCTGGGATCAGTGAGGGAAAGAAGCGGAAGGGGGGATAGAGAAGGGGGAGGGAGAGAAATACCAATGTTTCTCACGCAAAATAAAAATAAATAAACAGACAAAGAAATCAAAGGGGGAGGGGAGAAAGGGGAGGGAACTCAAGGACAGGGAGAGAGGATGCCTCTAAATGCAGGGGGGGGAAGGTGGGACGCTATCCTGGGTGAGCTGGAGCTGGAAAAGAGGCAGCGCCCATGTGTCATCCTCTTATTGCCTGCACTTGGAATGCCACTGCTCCCCGGCCACAGCTGCTCATCAGCTCTAGAGCAGCTAGAACTCCCTAAAACCCTCAAAGCCGGGGCATTTGCCAGCCAGCCAACCCCCCTCCTACTTGCTCCAATTTGCTCCACGCCACGGAAGAATGAGAATGAGAGGTGGTGCTTGGGAAGGCAAATGGAGTCCTTCCCCTGAGGTGTGCACGTCTGCATGCAAAGGAGAGAGAGAGAGAGAGAGAGAGAGGAGGCAAAGCAGATAGAAGAAGCAAGGGGAAAATTGGCATCTGCATGACTGGCTCCTCGCTCCTGGGAGTCCACAATAGCCGGAGATTAAACAACATGGGGGCAATTCTGGCCGGAGGTGAGAAAAGCAGGGGCGGGGCCGGAGTCTCCGGCTGTTTGCCGGAGACCTGGCATCGCTACCCTCCTCCCTTCACTACTTTTAAAGATACAAAAGACCTCTTGGAGGCCAGGCCTGGCAACCCTAATATATATGAGAGAGGCTCTCCTGGGGGAGAAAGTGACACATGCCCAAAATCACGTGGAGAGAATGCAGGGAGGCATGAACGCATGAGCAGAACTCCTGTTTATTCAGGGGACAGCTAGATCTGGTGACTAGAAAAATCACCATGTGTAGAGTCTTTCTCATGAGCAGCTATACCCAGGTACAGGCAACTTGTACCCAGGTACAGAGTAACAGGAGAACAGCCCTATGGTAGGCGGTATTCAGAGAGGGTTTCCCATTGCCTTCCTCTGAGGCTGAGAGGCAGTGACTGGCCCAAGGTCACCCAGTGAGCTTCATGGCTGTGTGGGGATTCGAACCCTGGTCTCCCAGGTCATAGTCCAGCACCTTAACCATTACACCACACTGGCTCTCATAGTTGGGGTAGCTATAGTGAATGCACCAGGGTAGCAGGAGACCTGACCTCCTGTCTGAGATATTGTACTGCCCTACCAATTTGTCAAAATGCAAACACAATTTAGGTTGGTCTTTCATAGTCCAATCCACTTCCTGTGTAGCTTGGAAGAATTTGGTAAAGTGTTTGGTAACAATACACGGGGGAGGGCAGGAAACAGGAGTCCATGATATATTTAAAACTTGGATGAAACAGAAAGGTTTAATTTTTAAAACAACAAAACTCAGTATTTAAAAGAACTTTGCTTCCAAGCATGTTTGGGGCAGCCCATCTGAAAATATCCTCTCTCTACTTGCCATTGAGTGAGTTTTCAAATGGAAAGAAGTGTAAGCGAAGGACCTAAGAACAACAGCCACCCCATTTTTGCTATCATAAAAAATTACAAATAAACATAAGATGCTTTCATGAGGAAGGAAGAGTCACCTTGTACAGCAGGGAGAGAAATAGCTGCAGTACCCAATGATCGTATATCCAAGACGGCACATGTAATTGAAGCATTTGGTATAACGCCCGGTACATTCTATGTAGCCAGCCCTTTTCATTTTTCCTGCAGAAAGAAACCAAGAAAGAAAAATATCCAGCCTGTTGAATGGAATCAGGTACATGAAAGTCTTGAAGCATTCCCATGAAGTAGAGATGAAATGAAATTATGCTCAGTTTATTCACAAAATTAGGGGTAAACATTCATTTTGGGAAGGATGGCATGTGAGACCCATTCATTCTACTCATCATTCGACATGAAACAAACAGAATATGTACTCCTACATACATATACACAACTAATTGTTGTAAACCGCCGAGACAGCTCTCTGGGGCGGTATACAAATGAAATGAATAAATAACATGTCCCCACTGAACAGCCGGCTACTCATTCATCCTTCTGTGTATCTCTCTGATTTCTTGGCTTGCATTTCCCTGCAGCCAGGTCTGACAGAAGCTACAGGGAGAGATGGGGGAGAGGGTGGAGAGCAGGGGGAGCAACAGCTGCCTTCAGTCCCTTTGAAAAAAATAAATATTATTACATTTCAATCCCACCTTTTCCTCCAAGGAGCTCAAGGTGGAATCCGAATAAGGTTCTCCCCTTCCTGATTTGATCCTCGCAACAACCCTGTGAGGTAGGTTGGGCTGAGAGATAGCGACCATCCCTAGGCCACCCAGTGAGATTTCTCTATGTGTGGAAGATGCTGTACCTAGGTGCTAAATTGTGCATTTGTAGAGAAAGGTCCCAACTGCAGATTATAAGGCTGAACACAGCAATGACAATGTTGAGGGCAGAGGGAACAGTGCAATACCGGAAGTGGGGCTAAATGCACAGCCTCGATGATCCTTTCAACATGTGCTTGCCATCTACATGTGAGTACTATGTGAAGAAGGTTCCTGTCACTCTCTGCTGACCAGATGCTGAGGACAACCACGATGCTGGGCAAGTCATGGACCATTTGCTGGACTCAGTGGTTGGTTGGATGGGGGGCAATAAACTGAGTCTGAATCCTAGCAAGATGGATGTGCTGTGGATTGCTGGTTTCTGAGTATGGATAATCGGTCAGTTGCCTGCTTTGGATGGGGTTGTACTCCCTCTGAAAGAGCAGATTCATAGTCTGGGGGTACTCCTGGATCCACCTTTGTTGCTAAAGGCCCAGGTGACCAGAGTAGTTAGGGGTTCTTTTTTCCAGCTTTGGCTGGTAAGACAGCTGTTGGACATTTCTGTGCAGGGATAGCCTGACCACTGTTGTCCATGCACTGGTAACCACCAAGCTGGATTACTGCAATCCACTCTGTGTGGGGCTGCCCTTGAGGTTGGTCCAAAAGTTGCAGCTGGTGCAAACTGCAGTGGCAAGACTGCTCACTGGGACAAGGTATTGCTCACATGTCACTCCACTGCTGAAAGAATTGCACTGGCTGCCCATTTGCTACCAGGCAGAGTTCAAGCTCTGCAGGTGAGGGCCTCCTGCAGATACCATCTTATCAGGAGGTCCATTCCATACAACATAGGAAATGGACCTTTAGTGTAGTGGCACCTGCCCTTTGGAATTCCCTCTCCTTAAATATTAGATGGGCTCCATCTCTGTTATCTTTTCGGCACCTACTGAAGACCTTCCTCTTTCAACAAGCCTTTTTTAGAGGAGACCTTATCCCAGTCTCCGTCTTTCTTGCTATTTCCTTTTAAGGTGTTTTTAAACCTGGTTGTTGTTTTTTTTAAGATATCTTTACAGATGTTTTGTTTTTCTAAGTTCCAAAGTCTTTTGTTTTTAAGATGTTTTAGAGTGCTTTTAGTGTTTCTGTTTGCCACTCTGGGCACCTTCTGGGAGAAAGGGCAGGATATAAATAAAATAAATATATAAATACACCTGCCTCTGCATCGCTTCATGATTATTTAACTTGTCTTCCTGGACCCTATAATTTACAAAGAACATTTCAATATCCATAACATTCATGTACATCAGAGGTGGGAGACCTTTCTGGCTCCATGAGCCCACTTTGACAGGTGGGTGGGACAACCTGTCTGTCAATCAGATGGTATCATTATTTTTTATTTATTTATTTATTAAATGTATTAGTCACCCATCTGGCTGGTTGTCCAGCCACTCTGGGCGACCTACAGAATAAAAGCATACAATTACATTAAAACATTAAAAAATCTCAAACAATAATAGTAAAATCTAACCCACCCCAAAAGCCTGCCTGAAGAGCCAGGTCTTCAAGGCCCAGCGGAAGCTCATCATAGAGGGGGCATGGAGGAGATCATTTGGGAGGGAATTCCACAGAGTGGGGGGCAACAATTGGAAAATCCCTCTCCCTAGTCCTCACCAGTCTAGCCGTTTTAACTGGTGGGATGGAGAGAAGGTCTTTAGAGGTTGATCTTGTTGAGCGACATCGCTGATGATGCTGGAGGCGCTCTTTCAGATAGACTGGGCCGAAACCGTACAAGGTTTTAAAGGTCAAAGCCAACACCTTGAATTGGGCCAGGAAAACAACTGGTAACCAGTGCAACTCCTTCAGCACTGGAGTGATGTGATCTCGCTGGCGGCTGCCTTTAATCAGGCAAGCCGCCACATTCTGTACCAGTTGCAGCTTTTGGACCATTTTCAAGGGTAACCCCACGTAGAGCGTTACAGTAGTCTAGGCAAGAGGAGACCAGGGCATGTACCACCAATGGGAGCAGATAATTGGGAAAGTAGGGGTGTATCAGATGGACTTGATACAGCGCCTCCCGGCTCACAGCTGAGACCTGAGCCTCCATGGGCAGCTGGGAGTCAAGAATGAACCCCAGGCTGTGGACCTGGTCTTTCAGGGGCAATTGTACCCCATTGAGCACCAGGTCACATGATGTCACATGATGGAGATGTGAGTTTTCCTGTCCACATGTCAAAATACATTGTGTGCTTTAGAGTTATAGCACACAGGGAATTGCTAGCTGTATGCTGGGCATTGTGGGAAAGTGTGTCCTTCCTATGGATGGGTAAGAATTTCAATTCAGTCTTTTTTTAAAAAATTGCAGATCATTGTAGACATGCAGAGAACTCAATTTAACATTGGAAAAATGAGAAACTGAGAGAACCAAAACAGGCAGATCTCCCCATCCCTAGTCCTTCCCCACTCTCCATCTCTTGATTTGGAGATGGGAGAAAGATGCCTGCATTTTGCAAGCATTGGCTGCTAAAGGGACTTCTTTATCATGCTGATGATGCTTGAAAAAGCAGGTTTTCTTTTTCCAGCCCTGTCAGCTGGTGAGGAGAAGAGAAAGAAACCCGCAGTTTGCAATTATCAGCTGAGACAGAGAAAAACATCTGCACCTTGCACAGCCAATGCTTGCAAAAAGCAGGTTTCTCTCCTGCCTCCGCTTTCAGGTGATGGCAGGGGGGACAGAAAGAAATGTGCTTTTTGCAGGCATTGGCCAGGCAAGTAAGCAAGCCCTCTTGCAACCCATGCCTGCAAAACAAAAACAAAACCAGGGCTTCTTGATTTGCCTGGGCATGCCTGTTCCCAGAAAGGAAGAGGCTTTTGCAGCCAAACTGAACAGGATCTAACCCCCCACGTGCCAGCTGATGAGCAGGGCGGAGGCGGGGTTGAAGCCTGCTGTGTTGGCTGAGCAAGATGCTTTCTAATTCTAGTCTGGCTCCCTGATCTTGATGAGGATCATGTTAGGTTCCACTAAAAATATGAACAATTCTCACGTATTATATGCATTATTATACACAATGCCTTTTTGTGATGGAACTCGCTGGTATGGAGTACCGACTCAACTTTCCCCCCACCTGCCCATGGCAACCATTTTGTGCTGGCACTCACAACAACAGCATAATTACCATGGAAAAGGAACATCTGGTAACCTATCCTTCAACGTATTCTCATTAATAAGTGCTTTATTGATTGACACAAAAATCATACACCATCCCATAATATCAAATGTATGGCATTTATTAGAAAACAAGGGATGGAATGCCAAGGGAATTCAAGGAGATATCACAGGGGTCGGAGGTGCTACCCTCTTTATCTAGACTATGAACATTTACTATGTGAACCTATTGTCAAGCTAAGATAGTGAGCAAAAGCTATTTTTAAGGAAAGAAAATACATTTAGAAGGTTCCATCCACCAGGTTCAGATCAAGTTGAACCCATTGTTTGCTGGGGTATTCTAAAACAAAAGGAAGAAGACGACTTATTTGTTTTCCCAAGTAGTATAACATTTTATTTTCCAGGGAGTAAAACTCCAAGGTTGGCACTCCCCAGCCGTCTTCATGCTCTGAGATATACAGCACTTTCTTATTAATATGGAGTTTCTTTTATACAAATATGCACACATTCAGCTGAGCTAGGGGGACCTCTACGTGGAGTAGAGAACAAGAAGGTAACTTTAGGCAAAACAATCATTTCTCTCCATCAAGGAAAAGTTCAGTTTTCTCCCTCTTTTGAGATCTTAATTGAAGTTTTGCCAAATTGAACTATAGTTATCAGAGTACAGAGTGTTAGGTTCCCCCAATCTGGGTTCAGGCCTTGTTATGGGACTGAATTGGCCTTGGTTGCCCTGATGGATGACCTTTATCAGGAGAAGGACAGGGGGAGTGCGACTCTGTTATTCTTAGTTGATCTCTCTGAGCCTTTTGATACCATTGACCATGGTATCCTTCTGGACTGACTTGGTGAGATAGGTATTGGAAGCACTGTTTTACAGTGGTTCCGATCCTATCTCCAGGGTCATTTTCAGAGAATAGCGGAGGCGGGGTTGAAGCCTGCTGTGTTGGCTGAGCAAGATGCTTTCTAATTCCAGTCTGGCTCCCTGATCTTGATGAGAATCATGTTAGGTTCCACTAAAAATATGAACAATTCTCACGTATTATATGCATTATTATACACAGTGTTGTTTTGTGATGGAACTCGCTGGTATGGAGTACCGACTCATCTTTTTTTCCCCTGCCCTTGGCAACCCTTTTATGCTGGCACTCATAGCACTTTTGTTAAGGTATGAATACCAGCATATCTTTGAAAGAAAAGCACTGATTATACATGTATACACTCCAGGTTTCTTAAATTAACAAGCATATAATCAGATGCATACAACAATGCATAAAACTGTGTAAAATATGTATTATTTTAATAATGTATTATTATTTTAATACATAATTGGGTTATACATTTTGAAATACGCATTAATGGCTCAGAAAACATTTTGCCATCTCTGATGTTCCTAGAATTCAAGAACACCTGATGACATCAATGACAGCCCGATTCAGGATAGGCAAAAGCATGCACTACTTTACCCAATGTATAATTAATTTAGGGAATTCATTCCCAGATGTTGTCATCTTGGTTAGTAGGCAAAATCACCGTAATGAAGCATTAGACAAATTATTGGGGGATGCATCTATCCGTGGCTATTCTCTATGATGGTAAAGAGGACCCGCCACTGATAAATGCAATACACTGAATATAAAAGGGGAAAGGAGGAGGCATTTGGGGTGCAATGTAGATGTTGATGTGTTTAAATCTCATTAGGCTATTGTTGTTCTAATTGTTTTATAAATGTTTTTAATTACTTGTTTTTTAACTGCTCTTACTGATTTTTTAAATACTGCTTAGAGGTTTTCTACGATCAAGCAGTATACAAATTTTGTTAAATAAAAATAAATAAACAAGCAAACATAATGGATGAATGATGCCTGAATTGTGCACTTCTTCAAGCTGAACATTTAAAATATCTATAACATGGTTGACTAAGTTTTAGGCCTCTGGATTTTGTCCCATCATCCCTGACCATTGACAATGTTGGTGGGGGCGATGGCAATCCAGTAACCATCTGAAGTGCCACAGTTTAGCCATCCCATTCCACAATTTATATCTGGGTGTTTGAGATTCTGACGCATGCCTTACCTGCCTGAACTACATAAAAGAGAAACATCACTGAAAAGACAGCAAGGAAAGCCCAGCAAACCTTCATAACTGATGCTTGACAAGGATCTCCAGTCAGAAAACAGGGAAGGAAAACCACAGCACAGCTCTGTGACAGGTCTGTGTTTTCTAGAAGGCCAAGATGTCCACTTATTTATAGGGCTCTGTGATATACTGACACGTAAGCACAGTTCATTAATTATCCCGTAATGATCGGTGTGGCTGAAGAAACCCTTGGATTGTTACCACAGAGGACATAGTGTGCAAGGCAGATGAAGTTCCTCACAGTACATTAGTCTGATACGGCACTGAAGATTCACTGGACTGAAAATGTGGTTTCAATGAGGCTTGAATGAGAATAGTCTGGAGAATCTATTTAGCCAACACAGTCACTGATCCTACATGACTTTGCCTCCACAGCAGGAAAGAATTGGCAGGATGTTTATATTTATTAAAATGTAGCAAATGAGAGAAACTGCAGACCAGATTAACCATTTCCTTACCATCCTTTACTGGGAGGCACAGCCTGTGGTGCATCACATGCTCCCATCATTCTGTTGGTAAAGGTCATGTTCACCTGGAGCTATGCAAGCACATGGGGACTTGTCAATGCTGTCTGGTGCTCATTGGGACTGGTGGAGCAGAAGGCAGAGTGCCCAACAGGAGGTGGAGTGGGAGCCAATGACAGTCAGAGCCAAGTAATTCTAGTCTTCCCCAAATCCAGCTGAGTTCTACACTGGCAACCGTCAGACTGAGGAGATGGAAGCTGACAGGTAGGGCCACCTCCTGGACTAGAGGTAAGTAAAAAGTCAGGCAGGTGTGGGAAAGAGAGGGAAAAGGTGTGTGTGTGTGTGTGTGTGTGTAAGGGGCCAACATTTGCTATTTTTCTAGTATTCAGAAAGTGGTGTTCCCACCTTCAGTGGGGGCGTGTTTGCCACCACCCAACTTCTAGAAGGTTCGGGAATCTTTTCGTGGTTTCCAAAGATGGTCAGCTGAGGTTTCCTGACCAATAAGTGAAGCAGGAGAGGGTTTAAAAGCCCACTCCTCCCTCTAAACCTTGCCTCTTGTGGCCCCCGGCCCCCCTCCCTTCTCAGTATGGGCTTTGCTAGTCACCAGTTGGGGCTGAGTAGGAATTTCTTTTTTAGGGGTTTTGCTTTCAGAACCCTTTAGGTTTTGCCTACTTCATACTGCTGGGTTGATTCGATTGGCTTTGGGTGTGTGTGTGTGGATGTGTAGCTAATACCTGGCATGGAAATCAGGCAGGTGAGGAAGGTGGGGACAAAATAGGAGAAGGAGGCATGTTGTTAAAGGGCACTCCCTAGGGAACTACCAGTGCTGAATGACTGGTGGGGATCTGGGCATATCCTTGTGGGACCAACTTGTGCAGCATGGTGAAGGCCTGTACGGTGGGGCCAGGCTGAGGAGGTTGGAAACACATACTTGGCTCTGCTAGCAAGGAGGGACAAGTTTTCCCATATCTTTGCCTGGGGAGTCACAGTCCGTTGAGACATGTCCAGGAGACTGGAGGGAATACTCCCTTTCAGTCAGGTTTATCCTCACTTGCCTGAAGTAAGTTCAATTTGGATATTTGGATGTAGTTGGCTGAAGTTTAATATTTGTTATATTTTAATAAATATAACATTATTCCATTGCATTTTCTTTGGTGTGGTGGCAATACAATGTGCTGAGGATTTAGGGTGCTAAGGAAGAAGGTAGAGGTATGGTGATGTGGAGGAATAAGAGAAGATAGAATGGAGAGGTCTTTGAGGAGTGAATGAGGTTAAAGGTTAGCATTCCTTTCAGGATAGATTTTGAGATCACCCTTCTGCTAACAGCGATACATCCTCATCAACTGGAATGCACATACCGAAGGAGTATTGCAGCGTGGGAAATTTGACCAAGAAACTTTAGGCAAAGGGTTCTGTTGCCTTGCTGCACGAAAAATGTCTAGTGAGTTTCCAAAATAACTGAAATGCTTAAGGAGGTATGGGGAACCTGTTATGAATTGACCTTGGACTTCGTCATGAGCTTAGCTCACTAGAAATCCAAGTTCTCCTATTGCAAGGGTAGTGAGACTTTTTTCTGGAGTTAATCTGCACGGCACTCCTAAAGCGTATATAAATCTACCCTTCGTCCGATGACACACAGAGAGAAAGTAAAATTAAGTGTGGTTTTATTAAGAGAAATATATTGCCGTGTACAATTACAGTCTCTAACTATTACTCATTTGTGCGTTTTGTAGCGTTAGATAAGGCTCATCCACACGGCGATTTAGTGTGTGTCTGGTGCAACTTACATCCCCTTGCAATTTGCATGGTTCACATGATGTTGCAGGCCAGCAGAAGCTATCACAGTTTCCCCCTTTAAATCCATATTAACCCAATCCACTGATAATGCGAAAAGGAAAGCAAAAACCATCTCAGCTGCACTGCACTCCTCCTTATAGGCACTTTGCATTGATTTTTTTTAGTGAGTTGCCTCTCTTATGCCCCATCGCCCGCTCCCTCTCTCTCTGCCACCTGCAGCCCTTGCCGCTGCCACTGCCTACTTTGTCCTTCACTCACTCCCCCATCTGCATTTCACCCAGACATGGACAATGGAGAAGGGGAGGGAGGGTCTCATCAGTTTCCTTGGGCAACTTTGGCAAAATCCTCCTTCAGCTCCTGTGGGTCAGGTTTCCAAAATGCCACAATGGAATTCCAGGATTTCCAGGCCAGATAACTTACCTCACACGGCTGTTGTCAAGACATAGAAGGAGGTGTAAAATGGTCATGGGAGTTGAAATTATCTAGATGTTTTAAGTGATAAGAAGCCATACATGAGCTGGAATGTGGCTATTAGGCTAATTTTAGGCTGTTTTAACAGAAGCATAGTATCCAAATTATGAATGATAATAGTTCCACTCTATCCTACACGCCCAGGTGACCAGAGTAGTTAGGGGTGCCTTTTATCACCCTCGGCTGGTAAGATAGTTGTGGCCATTTCTGTACTGGGATAGCCTGACCACTGTTGTCCATGCACTGATAACTTCCAGGCTGGATTACTGTAATGTGCTTTATGTGGGGCTGCCCTTCAGGTTGGTCCAGAAACTGCAGCTGGTGCAAAATGCAGCAGCGAGACTGCTCACTGGGGCAGGGTATGGCCAACATGTCACCCCACTGCTGAAAGAATTGCCCTGGCTGCCTATTAGCTACTAGCAAAGTGGAAGGTTCTGATTTTTGTGTACAAAACCTCTGCACCTTGGGACCAGGACACCTGAAAGATCGTCTCACCAGTTATATACCCAGTTGATCATTGTGGTCTGCAGGTGAGGGCCTTCTGCAGATATCATCTTATCAGGAGTTCTGTTCTGCACAACATGGGAAGCATGTTGACTGGAGTGGCACCAACCCTTTGGAACTCCCCCCCCTCTTAAATATTAGACAGAGACAATCTCTGATATCTTTTTGGCACCTACTGAAGACCTTCCTCTTTCAACAAGCCTTTTAAGTTGAGACCTTATCCCAGTTTCCATCTGTCTTGCTGTTGCTTTTTAAGATCTTTTTAAAGCTGTTTTTCCAAAAAAGATATCTTTAAAGATGTTTTGTTTTAATAAGTTTAAAAGTATTTTGTTTTTAAGATGTTTTAGAGTGCTTTTAGTGTTTCTGTTTGCCACTCTGGGCACCTTCTGGGAGAAAGGGCAGGATATAAATAAAATAAATATATAAATACACCTGCCTCTGCATCGCTTCATGATTATTTAACTTGTCTTCCTGGGCCCTATAATTTACAAAGAACATTTCAATATCCATAACATTCATGTACATCAGAGGCGGGGAACGTTTCTGGCCCCATGAGCCTACTTTGACAGGTGGGTGGGACAACCTGTCTGTAAATCAGAGGACATCATTATGATGTCACTTGATGGAGGGGTGGGTTTTCCTCTCCACATGTCAAAATACATTGTGTGCCTTAGAGTTATAGCACAAAGGGGGGTTGCCAGCCCTATGGTGGACACTGTGGGAAAGTACTTCCTTCTCCACTCTCCATCTCTTGATTTGGGAGTGGGAGAAAGATGCCTGCATTTTGCAAGCACTGACTGCTGAAGGGACTTCTCTACTATGCTGATGATGCTTAAAAAAGCAGGTTTTCTTTTTCCTGCCCTGTCAGCTGGTGAGGAGAAGAGAAAGAAACCTGCAGTTTGCAATTGTCATCTGAGACAGAGAAGAACGTTTGCACCTTGCACAGCCAATGCTTGCAAAAAGCAGATTTCTCTCCTGCCTCCGCTTTCAGGGAATGGCAGGGGGGACAGAAAGAAATGTGCTTTTTGCAGGCATTGGCCGGGCAAGTAGTCCCTCTTGCAACCCATGCCTGCATAAACCGAAACAAAACCAGGGCTTCTTGATTTGCCTGGGCATGCCTGTTCCCAGAAAGGAAGAGGCATGTGGAGCCAAACTGAGCAGGATCTAACCCCCCACTTGCCAGCTGATGAGCAGGGTGGAGGCGGGGTTGAAGCCTGCTGTGTTGGCTGAGCAAGATGCTTTCTAATTCCAGTCTGGCTCCCTGATCTTGATGAGAATCATGTTAGGTTCCACTAAAAATATGAACAATTCTCACGTATTATATGCATTATTATACACAATGCCTTTTTGTTATGGAACTCGCTGGTATGGAGTACCGACTCATCTTTTTCCCCCCCTCCCTTGGCAACCATTGGTGCTCGTACTCCCAGCACTTTTGTTAGAATATAATCAGATGCATACAATGCATATAGTATAAAATATGTATTATTTTAATACATATTTGAGTTATACATTTTAAAATATGCATTAATGGCTCAGAAAACATTTTGCCATCTCTGACGATCCTAGAGTTCAAGGACACCTGATGAAATCAATGACCAGCTGATTCAGGACAGGCAAAAGCATGCATTACTTTACACAAAGTATAATGAATTTAGGGAATTCATTCCCAGATGTTGTCATCTCGGTTAGTAGGCAAAATCACCCTAATGAAGCATTAGACAAATTCTTGGGGGAAGCATCTATCTGTAGCTATTCTCTATGATAGCAAAGAGGACCCTCCACTGATAAATGCAATACACTGACTATAAAAGGGGAAAGGAGGAGACATGTGGGGTGTAATGTAGATGTTGTGTTTAAATCTCATTAGGCTATTATTTTAATTGTTTTATAAACGTTTTTAATTACTTGTTTTTTAACTGTCCTTATTGGATTATTTTGTATACTGCTTAGAGATTTTCTATAATCAAACAGTATACAAATTTTGTTAAATAAAAATAAATAAACAAGCAAATATAATGGATGAATGATGCCTGAATTGTGCACTGCTTCAAGCTGAACATTTAGAACATCTATAACCTGGTTGACTAACGTTTAGGCCTCTGGATTTTGTCCCATCATCCCTGACCATTGACAATGTTGGTGGGGGCGATGGCAATCCAGTAACCATCTGAAGTGCCACAGTTTAGCTATCCCATTCCACAATTTATGTCTGGGAGTTTGAGATTCTGACGCATGCCTTACCTGCCTGAACTACAGAAAAGAGAAACATCACTGAAAGGACAGCAAGGAAAGCCCAGCAAACCTTCATAAATGATGCTTGACAAGGATCTCCAGTCAGAAAACAGGGAAGGAAAACCACAGCACAGCTCTGTGACAGGTCTGTGTTTTCTAGAAGGCCAAGATGTCCACCTATTTATAGGGCTCTGTGATATACTGACACGTAAGCACAGTTCATTAATTATCCCGTAATGATCGGTGTGGCTGAAGAAATCCTTGGATTGTTACCACAGAGGACATAGTGTGCAAGGCAGATGAAGTTCCTCACAGTACATTAGTCTGATACGGCATTGAAGATTCACTGGACTGAAAATGTGGTTTCAATGAGGCTTGAATGAGAATAATCTGGAGAATCTATTTAGCCAACACAGTCTCTGTTCCTACCTGACTTTGCCTCCATACCAGGAAAGAATTGGCTGAATGTTTATATTTATTAAAATATAGCAAATGGGAGGAACTGCAAACCAGATTAACCAATTCATAAAGTACAGTCAGGTGAGGATTTAGCTAACTGTGTGTGGGAAGCTTTCCTGCAGAGCCCAGGGCATGTGATGCAGCCACAGGCTGTGGCTCTCAGTAAAAGATGGGAAGAAATGTCTCCCTTCTGCTAGGTGAACCTTGGGAATGTGAGCCCAACATGCACACCTAGTCCCCATTGTCCAGCATTCACCTAAAATGTACATGTCAGACCCAAAGGGCACCTCCAAGTCCTACAAGATATAATGTACCGGCAGATCCCTAAGAAGTGCTTTTAATCCAAGAATGCCTAAGTGTACCTAATGTTTCTCCCCTCTTCCTCACTTGTCTGCAGTCAATGAGACCCAGTGCCTGCAGGAAGAGGAGAACATCGCCGCCCAGGGAAGGAGAGCCTGCTGCTACTGCTGCTGCTGCTATTGGATCACCACCTCCACCACCCTTCCCTGTGGGACTTCTGCCTGGCAGACGTGCATCTTGCAGGACCAGGTCCCAGGTACCCAGCCAGCTGTGACTGATTTCCACCACCTGTCCCTCTTTGGAGGGATACATAAGCCGGCTGGCTGAGGTGGTCTGGGTTTATATTTTGTGTGCTGGTTGTGGGTTATCCTTTTCTTTTTTTTCTTTTGGGGGGGTTGTTTTAAGGTTGGGTGCCTGTCTGAGTGGTGGAAGCCTACATCGGGGCATGTGTCAATCACGGGGGAGTGATGGGGGAAGGGTGGGAGGCCAATGTATACCGAGGCTGGGCGGCAGATGCTGGTGGAAAGCTAGGGGCAGGCCACGTCAGGTAAGAGGAACTAGGGAGAGATGCATAATATCTGTCCCCTGTTCCGGGCCTGTCCAGAGCCAACAGACAGCTGGGAGATGCTTGACTCCATACTCTGGCCTTCGACTGCTGCTGTGCAATGCCAGGTCTGTTGCCCAAAAAACATCCCTCATCCATGATATGATATTGGATGAGGGCGTGGACCTGGCATGTATTATGGAAACCTGGCTGGATGAGGCTGCTGCTCCTATCCTTGCGGCCATGTGTGCAGCTGGGTTCTCGTATGCACAGCAGCCGAGGGTCGGTAGTCGGGGAGGGGGAGTGGCGGTTATTTACCGAAGGTCCCTGGTTCTCACCAGACCTCCTCTCTGTGAGACCAAGGTGGCAGACTGCATGTACTGGAGGTTGGGCCCAAAGGGCAGTATAGGGATTCTGCTCGTGTACCGTCCACCCCGCTGCACGACGGACTCCCTGGCCGAGGTGCTGGAGGTGGTCTTGGCTGTGCGTGTACAGTCCGCAAACCTGTTGGTATTGGGGGACTTCAATGTACATTCAGAGACCATCCTTACTGGGGCGCCTCGGGACTTCATGGAAACCATGGCTTCCTGGGAGCTGCACCTTATTACAATGGGGCCCACCCATGTAGCCAGTCATGCACTCGACCTTGTGTTTGTCTCAGGAGAGGAGGGGAGTGATCTGAAAATTGGGGGTACATCATGGTCAGACCACTACTTGGTGAGGATGGACTTTTCGGTGCCACAAACCCTCCGTGGGGGTGGAGGACCTATTAAGATGGTCCGCCCCAGGCGTCTGATGGATCCTGATGGATTCCTGAATGCGCTTGGGGACTCTCTGGAGCATGCACACAGCCACTCGGCTGAGACCCTGGTGGAGGGGTGGAATGCCGCAATCGCCAGGGCATTAGACCGGGTGGCTCCGAAACGCCCTCTCCCCCTGAATAGAGCTCAGACGGCACCGTGGTTCACCCCACGGTTGCGAATTCTGAGGCGGGAGATGAGACGGCTAGAGGGTTGGTGGCGGAAATCTCGCTCTGGCAATGATCGGACACATGTTAGAGTGGCTGCGGCAGCCTATCATGTGGCAATAAGGGCAGCAAAAAAAGATTTTTATGCTGCCTCTATTGCATCTGCAGAGTGCTGTCCCAGGAGACTGTTCCAAGTGGTCTGGAGCCTGGCCGGTCCAGTTGCTCCGGAACCAATGGAACATGCTAAGGCCTCCTGTGATGAGTTTGCTAAACACTTTGTGGAGAAAATCGATCGTATTAAGAGTGCTATTCCGTGCACTGTGGACACAGTGAGTGAGCCAGAGGTGACCAGTGGTGCTCTGGTGGTGTGGTGTCGGTTCCAGCTTCTTCCATCTGATGAAGTGGACAAGGTGCTTTCAACCTTAAAGCCAACCACTTGCTTACTCAATCCTTGCCCATCGTGGCTCATTATGAGCTGCAAAGATAGACTGGGTGAGGGGATCAAGATGATGGTAAATACATATCTCGAAGAGGGAGTAATGTCATCATCGCTCAAGGAGGCAGTAATAAAACCAATCTTAAAGAAGCCCTCCTTGGATCCCCAAGATCTGAACAACTTTTGCCCAGTCTCAAATTTGCCATTCTTAGGCAAGGCGATTGAGTGGGTGGTGGCAAAGCAGTTGCAAGCACGCTTGGAGGAAGCGGATTATCTGGATCCATTTCAATCGGGCTTCAGGCCTGGACATGGGACTGAAACAGCCTTGGTCGCCTTGGGAGATGATATGAGGAGGGCGTGGGATAGGGGCGAACGCACCTTCCTTGTCCTCCTTGATCTCTCAGCAGCTTTCGATACTGTTGACCACGTTATCCTCCTGGACCGCCTGAAGAGGTTAGGCATGGGGGGCACTGTATTGCAGTGATTCCATTCCTTCCTCTCTGGTGGAAGAGTGGCATTGGAGGATGAGGTCTCGGATCCTTGGCCTCTCACTTGTGGGGTGCCACAGGGTTCCATCCTCTCCCCGATGCTGTTCAACATCTATATAAAGCTGCTGGGGGCAATCATCAGGAGATTTGGGCTGCAATGACATCAGTATGCGGATGACATGCAGCTCTATCTCTCATTTAAATCTTCACCGAGGATGGCTGTAGAAACCCTGTCCAAGTGCCTGGAGTCAGTGAGTGGCTGGATGGGAAGGAATAAGCTGAAGCTGAACCCTGACAAAACTGAGGTACTGTTTGTGGGAGACAAGGGAAGGCTGGGAGATGTGGACCTGGTGCTCAATGGGGTATGATTGCCCCTGAAAGACCAGGTCCACAGCCTTGGGGTCATTCTGGACTCCCAGCTGTCCATGGAGGCTCTAGTCTCAGCTGTGGGCCGGGCGGCGCTGTATCAACTCCATCTGATATGGAGGCTGTGCCCCTACCTTCCCAACCATCTGCTCCCACTGGTGGTACATGCCCTGGTCAGCTGTTAATTGGAAGCAGCCCCCTGTTAACTAAAGAGTTTGCTTTTGTCTTTCTTGTTTGTTTCTGGTTCCATTTTAACTAATACCAATGCAGACTCTCAAGGTGGTTCACAGTAAGTACAGTTTATGTTATGCTATGGTTTATTTCTAGGCTGCCTTTTGGCCAAATAGGCCCCCAAGGCAGGTTGTACACAAATAGAAAAACACAAATACAAAATCAAAACAATACAATTTAAAAAAAATTCAAACCAACAAAATCCTAACATTTCTAAAAAGCAACAACAGCTAAAAACCAAAAACATTCATCTTCCTGGTAAAGGACAGTCCCCAGAAAAATGTCACTAAGAGCTAGGGTCAGAAGCATCCCTGAACCTGAGATTTGAGGGGCGGGGCCTAGTGATGTCATGGAGGCGGGCCTGAATGATGTCACAGGGCGGGCCCGAGTGATGTCATTAAGCATGATACATTAAGCATCAATCACACTGGCTTGGAGTGTACAATTAAAAAAAATATCTGATTGGAAATTAAAATAGAAATCTTAGCTAAAAGATGGAGCCTGGGTAGGGAACATTTAATCTAGCCTATTTGCTTTCGGCAAGAAGGGTTTAAGTGCCTTCAGGCCAGGCCAGTCACCAGAAGGCCACTGTAGGGACAAAGGAGCCTAGAGTTGTGGAGATGTTAGACGGGAGCATTGGGGAGTAAAGATGGATGCTCCTGAATGCTACAATTCTAAACACACTTACTAAGGGATTAAGCCCCATAGAACTGTGAAGTTTGAAAAATCTAAAGGTCACAGTATTGCCTATTTGCCTAAATACTGCTTGTATCTGTCTCTTTGCTTAAAACCTTAAGGCTTGCATTTTGAAATGAGCATGGTCAGCGGACTGTGACCCACTGTTTAACATACGCTTGCAAAAGTAAGGATTAACCGTTTGACCTTAGGAAAGAGTAACTATACTATTGATTAAGCAGAGCATAATAAACGATGGGTGTAAAATTAACCAGCTTGTTTTGGAAAAGGTATAAAAATCCCTGTTTTGGGGGGCTCGGGGCTCTCTCATGCCTCACCCCTTGTGTGAAGTGTATGGTTTGCCTTTACTGCAGTAAATAAATAAGGAGCCTTGAACTTGATTTTACCCGTGTGTGTGTGCGTGTGCGTTATTATTCTCCACCTGGGAGAACCTGTAGTATTTTTGCTACAACAGAACTCAATAGGACTGACTTCTGAGTAGATATAGTTTGGATTGTGCTGTTGGTAAACCTTGACTAGGGTTCTTCTGCAAAGACATCCATATCCAAGCAGGGTTGGCAACCCCCTGCCTGGAATACCCTGCCCTTATCTTTTAACGTGGCTGCTCCAAACGTTTTTACAGATTTGACCCTTTACTTCAGAAAGAGGTCTGAGAAATGAGTAAGAGTAAGAAGTATCTTTTAAAATTGTTCCTTTCAATTCACTCTCGAATGAACAACATACCTAGGGCACATCCACACCATTCATTTAAAGCACATTCAACACCCATTTGAAGCACTTGAATCCCACCACAGAATCATGGGAACTGCAGTTTCTTAAGAGTGGTGAGAACTATAACTGTGAGGGGGAAATGACACTTCCTAGAATTCTTTAGGGGAAGTCATGCGCTTTAAATGTGAGTTGGATGTGCTTTACACATATTGTGTGAATCCACTTAATAAATTTTGCCTGCATGTAAAAATTTTTATTTGATTTTTCAAAATGGAAATGAGCTATAAACTGTAGTGGGTGACTATGGGCTAATCAACCATCTCTTAGCCTATCTGCCCCTCAGGATGAAAACAATGGAGAACCATGACCACCCCAAGGCATACTTAAAATGTAGAGGAAGTATTGTACAACTATAGTGTGAAATTGGATACTTATTGGGACACAGTATGACAAAATATTTATATTTATATTTACCCTATACAGTCTCTGCCCAGTTTATCTGAAAGAGCGCCTCCAGCTTCATCAAGGATGCTGCGCAACAAGATCAGCCTCAAAAGGCCTCCTTTCTATCCCACCAGTTAAAACAGCTAGACTGGTGAGGACTAGGGAGAGGGCTTTTTCTATTGTGGCTCCCACTCTGTGGAATTCCCTCCCAAATGATCTCTGTCACGCCCCCGCTATGATGGGCCTTGAAGACCTGGCTCTTCAGACAGGCTTTTGAGGTGGGTTAGGTTTATTATATTGTTGAGATTTTAATGTTTTATTGTATTTGTATGTTTTTATTCTGTACGCCGCCCAGAGGGGCTGGACAGCCAGCCAGATGGGCGACTAATAAATCTAATAATTAATTAATAAGCATGACTATCAAACAGCCTTGGTCACCTTGGTAGATGATATGAGGAGGGCGTGGGATAGGGGCGAATGCACCTTCCTTGTCCTCCTTGATCTCTCAGCGGCTTTCGATACCGTTGACCACGTTATCCTCCTGGACCGCCTGAAGAGGTTAGGCATGGGGGGCACTGTATTGCAGTGGTTCCATTCCTCAATGGGGTACGATTGCCCCTGAAAGACCAGGTCTGCAGCCTGGGGGTCATTCTTGACTCCCAGCTGTCCATGGAGGCTCAAGTCTTGGCTGTGAGCCAGGCAGCACTGTATCAACTCCATCTGATACAGAGGCTGTGCCCCCTACCTTCCCAACCATCTGCTCCCACCGGTGGTACATGCTCTAGTCACCTCTCGCCTAGACTACTGTAATGCGCTCTACATGGGGTTACCCTTGAAAACAGTCCGGAAGCTGCAACTGGTACAGAATGCGGCGGCTCATCTGATTAAAGGCAGTCGCTGGCAAGATCACATCACTCCAGTGCTGAAGGAGTTGCACTGGCTACCGGTTGTTTACCGGGCCCAATTCAAGGTGTTGGTTTTGACCTTTAAAACCCTATATGGTTTTAGCCCAGTCTATCTGAAGGAGCGCCTCCAGCATCGTCAGGGATGCCGCTCAACAAGATCAGCCTCAGAAGACTTCTCTTGATCCCACCGGTTAAAACAGCTAGACTGGTGAGGACTAGAGAGAGGGCTTTTTCAATAGTGGCCCCCACCCTGTGGAACTCTCTCCCAAATGATCTCCGCCATGCCCCTTCTATGATGAGCTTCCGCCGGGCCTTGAAGACCTGGCTCTTCAGGCAGGCTTTTGGGGTGGGTTAGGTTTTTACTGTTATGGTTTTAAATTTTAACGTTTTAATGTATTTTTTTATCTTGTACGTCGCCCAGAGTGGCTGGACAACCAGCCAGATGGGCGACTAATAAATAAATAAATGAATAAATAAATAAATGAATAAATAAATAAATGAATAAATAAATAAATGAATAAATAAATAAATAAATAAATGTCCAAAGAGCAACAATCCATGCCGAATCTGAAAGGCCAACCAAGGTATCTCCCCCCAAATTCTTACCGAGAGCCTTAAAACAGGTGACCAGCAGAGCCTACGCTGCATATAGGGAGGGAGGGTGCGCACAGCGAACAGAAGGAGAAAGAGCTCAAGGGCAGAGGAGGCTTATAAAGCAACGCTTCAACCCCTTCCCCATTGGCCTGATGGCCCCCACATAACTCCCCCTCTATTTCCATCCATTGGGAGTCAATCTACTAAGTCATCTTTGTGTGAGGAATGGGTGGAAACAAACATTCCCCCACTTTAAGAGCAGGAACAATGTTGTCTAGCTCCTTTTAAAAATAATCTAAGCCACCAGCCATCCCCATCTTTCTGTTAGTCAGCTTCCTTCCACCTGCTTATCCCATTTATTTAAGCACCGGTTGCAACCAAAGCCAGAAACAAAGAGGCAAGACACAGCTAAATGTATTGAACCAGGGCCAGATTTTATACCACATTTCTTCCACTTCTTTCTAGTGGCAGGAAACTGAAACTCCAAGGCATTTGTTTTATTTATTTGTTTAAAACATTTTTATATATTACTTCGTCATGTGCATATCTAAGAACTGTATATAAAATTAAACCTACATAAAACAAACAACAGAACAACAGAATGATGATAAAATGAAGCTCTACCTTCACTGGGACAAGAAAGTCTGAACCACACACCTGAAGTTGAGCAAGGAAGGTGCCTGTCTAATTTCACTTGGGAGGGAGTTCAACAGGCTTAGGCCCACAACACTGAAAGCAAAGCTTCTAGTCATTACGAGCTGTGCATCTGAGCCACGGGGGACCACCAACAGAGACTCCCCAAAAGTAATCTCGGTAATCGGGCTGGGATCTAGAGTGGATGTCCACAAGAATTTTTCAAGAGATGAAAAGTCAAGTTCAAGGTTCTAGTTTTGGTGTACAAAGCCCTATACAGCTCGGGACCAGGATACCTGAAAGTCCGTCTTACCCCTTATATACCCAGTCGATCATTGCGCTATGCAGGTGAGGGCCTCCTGCACATACTGGGTGCTTTCACACTGCGCTTCATTCCGTCATTCTGACTATTTATTTCCTATTAATTTGCACATAAAATTTGAGCTTTCACACGTCATAATGGGTAGCTCTGGAATTCTGGTCGAATGTAGTGGAAGTTTAGCGCTAAATTCTGCAATAAATGATACCTCAAAAATTCCAATAGCAAAGCTGGGGACATGGAAGATCGCGGGAGTTTTGTGCTAGCTGCCGCTGCTCACGTGACAGCCATCCCAGTATGCAGTGCGTTCCCACCCTTACCAACAGCCCTCCCAGCATGCAGTGCGTTCCCGCCCTTACCAACAGCCCTCGCCACACCTCCCAGCCGATCCCAGCTGCTCCTGAGAGGAGCCTGCGCTGCAGAGCCTGTGCTGCTGCTGCTGTGCTGCCGTGCCTCTCAGCTGATCGCGTTCACGATCACGCCTCTTTCAACCCCCCCACGCACCGAAAGAACAGGCCTCAAACCAGCTCATCCGGTCACGTGAGGCCGAATGAGGGGGGGGAGAAGAACTGTGCTCTGTGTGAACGGCTGTTGTGCAAAATGCCGGTATAACAGGTACTGCAGTGTGAAAGGGATTTTTGAAAGATGGAACGAAGCGCTAACTTTTTAATCAGGTAAACTAGCACTATTAGCCCTATGTGTTAAAGCACCCACCATCTTATCAGGAGGTCCGTTCTGCACAACATAGGAAACGGACCTTTAGTGTGGCGGCACCTACCCTGTGGAACTCCCTCCCATTGAATATTAGGCAGGTGCCATCTCTGCTATCTTTTCATCGCCCTTTGAAGACTTTCCTCTTTCAGCGCGCCTTTTAAGTTGAGACCTATCCCAGTCTGCGTCTGTGTTGGAAATGCTTTTTAATATATATTTTAACAATATGTTTTAAACTCTTTTTTAGAGATGTTTTTAAAGCTTTTTTAAAAAATGTTTTTAACGTTGTTTTGTTTTAATGTTTTTTAAAGTCTGTTTTTATGATGTTTTAAAGTGTTTTTAGCATTTTTGTTTGCCGCCCTGGGCTCCTGCTGGGAGGAAGGGCGGGATATAGATGAAATAATAAACAAACAAACAAACAAATAAATAAATGAAGGAGCACCTCCAGTACCACCAATTAAGCCGCCCAACTAGATCAGCAACACAGGGCCTTCTCTCAGTCCCACCAACGAAAACAGCTAGGTTGGTGGGGACTAGAGAGAGGGCATTCTCAGTGGCGGCCCCCACTCTCTGGAACTCCCTCCCGTTCAATCTCCGCCATGCCCCTTCCCTGGATACATTTCGCCGAGCCTTAAAAACCTGGCTCTTTGGACAGGCTTTCGGGATCCCCGGGGTGGGCTAATTTTTCTATGATTGTTTTAAATTGTTTATTGATTGCCCTACATTGTTCTATACTGCTGCTATTTAAAATGGTTATGGTTGACTGCATTGTATTTTATTCTGTATTTATATTGTATTTTATCAATTTCAATGTGTACGTCGCCTAGAGTGGCTTCGGCCAGATAGGCGACACAAAAAATAAATTTTACTTTACTTTTTAAAAGTCAAATACTGAAAAGGGGAGCAGACAAGACTCTCTCTCTCTCTCTCTCTCTCTCACTCACTCACTCACTCACTCACTCACACACACACACCCCCCAAAGCTAATGCCTGTACATTTTGCCTCATATTCTAGGTTCTACTAATGCAAGAAATTTACTCTCTCTCTTCTTTTTTTTAAGGCAAACTGGCAATCTAGCGATTATGGAAGAGGGGGAACCACCCTCCTAATCCTGTGATTAGCCATGCGAAGAAGGCAGCCTCTCTCAGGGCAGCAGTGGGACATGCATTCTGTAAAGGGTAGTGATTTAAAGAAAATTGAGGTGATTCATGAGATAAGAAGCATGGGAACATAGGAAGCTATCATTGGTCCATCTACCTCAGTATTGTCTACACTGACTGGTAGCAACTTTCAAGGGTTTCAGGCAGGGGACATCCCCATCCCTACTTGGAGATGTGATGCATTGAACCTGGGCCATACTGCATGCAAACCAGATGTTCTACCTCTGCACCAGGTCCCCTTCCCCTAATCTATTAAATCTATTAATCTAATAATTAATGGACTGTTCATCTCCCCTCCCCATATCTATTAAATCTATTTATGTCTTAGTCTGCTAAGTCTGCTCAATGTACTAAGTCAAGAAAACATTTCAGGAAGAGAAGCCCTTCTCCTTTGTCGTAAATGATGGTTTGCTTATATCTCAAGTGGTGCCATTCTTTCCCATAGACTAGTAAAAGTGAAATATCATGGCGCCCCTCCCTGCCAGCCACTCCTGACCGGAGGGGTCTTTACTCAGATCATAACACAGGGAACAGAGAATATTGGGAGAGGTGTTTCATTTCAGTGCTGCAGGTTTATTTGAGAATTAGGGACATTTTGTTATGTGCCGTGGCCACTATTTCTTCACATGCCCCAATATTAACTGGCTGTCCAAGATCTATACTTTTATATGCCGACGATATAGTCTTATTGGCAAGATCCTTAGTTGGACTCAGACGACTTTTGGCAGCCCTCTCTACATTTTGTTTGGAGGAACGGCTGTTAATTAATTATGAGAAAACTAAGGTCTTAATATTTACTAAGAAAAGATTGAACCATCGTTGGCAAATTAATGGCCATTCAATCGAGCAAATAAATTCCGTTTTATATCTAGGTTTAACGCTTCAATCGACTGGATCTTGGCAGATGCAGATCAAAACAATGGTCTGGAATGCAAAAAAAACGTTGAAAGCCCTCCTGTCATATTTCTTCAACAAAGGTGGTCAGCTTATTATCCCAGCAATTAAAGTTTTCTCTGCAAAGGTAGTTTCTCAACTACTTTATGGGGTTCAAGTTACCACTTTTCAGATTTTTTCTGTTTTGGAATCGATTCAAAATTCCTTTTTGAGAGCTATTTTTTCCGGTTCCCAAATGCAGTCCTAGTTTTATCCTTAGACTTGAGGCTGGTTTACCCACTATTGAATCTAAGATTTGGGCTCTGAGAATTTCTACCTGGCTCAAACTGAAATTCAACCCTATTGGGCTCTCTTCTAACATCTTAAGAGATAACTTTCAATCTCCCTGGGTGAAATTGATAATCGATAAATTACAGACCTTGGGCTTCTCTATTTCTGCGATTCAAGAAATGGGCTATTGAAAAGCTAAGATGAGTATATTAGAAAGAATTAAGGATATAGATTTTCAACATCACTTAATGCAGGTTGGGAGGCATAGATATAATCCAAAATTCTTAACTCCAATGCCTTACCTGTCATCTCTTACTATTCCTAACCATCGCAGGGCTTTTTCTCTCGCAAGAATGAATACCCTACCATCAAAACTTCTAGAGGGTAGATTCAACGAAATTCCTTATTGTGATAGAAAATGCCCTTGCGGTGAGGATGAGGTTGAAACAATTGCTCATGTCCTTCTCAGATGTCCTTATTATTCAGACCTTAGAAACCAAATAATTAAACCTATTCTTGATCTTGTGCCTGGTAGAAATGAAGAAATGCTTTTAGATTATTTACTTGGAGATCATCAGCAATTAACTACGGAAAAAGTTGCTAAAGTTCGTACAGCTGCTATTCTCTGTAGGAGAAAATGGGTAAAAGATCTTTGAAAACGAATTTTATTGGTTAAACCTATGTAATTTTAAATACGCAGGCTGAGTTTAATCAATTTTTAAATTAGTTTAATTAATTTTTATAATGTGTCCTGTATTCCTATAATATTTAGTCCATTACTGTGTTAAATATTAACGAATAATGAATATTCCGCACGGATTTGGAAATTGGCTTTTTTAATTACTTTTTAATTGAATATGATATTATTCTAATGATTGTAGCTATGCTGTTTTATCCTTATTCCTGTATACTGGTCTTTGACCGTAATAAAAATTGATGATGAAACACAGGTGTAGAAATACAATAAAGATACAATAAAAACAATGCAATTTACAAAAATTAAATTATGTGCTCTTGGTTGTATTTGGTGAGCTTTGCAGAGAGCAGGAGGATTCAGTCCTGCTCAGTGGTGTTTTGCTAGTCTGCGAGGAACACACTGGAAAAGCAGACCCCCTGCTTTTGGGGAAATTTCATTTTTCTCAGAAACTTATCTGACTTTTAGGGGTACCTACACACTACAGGGGTGGAGACTGACTGCAACACCCACTGGAAAAAGGAGGATGTGGCATACTTGTTTGTTTGTTTACTTTTTATGAAGGCAACCTTGAAAGGCTGGGCATTCTCAATCAAAAACCTTTGCGGTCAAGGCTGAGGCATCACTTTACTGAAATGTAAGAAGACAACCCATGACTTGAACAGTCTGGATGTGCATTGCATTTGGGTAACATGAAATGAAAAGGAGAACTCTTACCTGGTTGACCTACAGCAAACTTTGTCTCCATCACACTTTCCAACCTCCACAAAGTGTTGCTCACAGTTATTGCTATAACATACACCTATAAAATCTTTGCATGCCTTTTCAGTTGTTATCTCTAGAAAGGTAAAGTGGAGATATCTCAACTAAAGCCATCCCTTCATTCTGGCACATCTACCACTGCATCACTTCATGACCATTCATCTCTTCTTACTGTGCAAGATAATTTATATAGTACATTTCACTATCCATAACTTCCACGTACATTAGGGGGGGGGATACATTTTGGGTTTTATCAGGCCCCAACCCCTGGACCATCTTTTGATGGGACAGTCTATCTGTCAATCTCATGGTGTCACTATGATGTCACATGACTGACAAGTAGGCTCTTTTGCCCACCTGTCAAAATCCTTTATGTGGTGTTCCCAAGCTATGACAGTACAATAAATGACAGTACAAGGGGCATTGCCAGTCCTATGCTTGGTGTTTTAGGAAGGATCATGCATAGGGCAGGCAATGTGCTTCTGTGTCCCCTCCCATTACCTGAAAGAAGCCTGTATTTTGCAAGCTGCAACAGGGACTTCTCTCCCTCACAGCTGATGCTTTCAAAGAGAAAGGGGGCTCCCCCCCTACTCAGCTGATGAGGAGGCGGGGGGAAATCCTGCAAGAGTTACATTGGTTATTTTGTAAGCTGACTTCTTTCCCCTACCTCAATGTTTTGTATTTTGATATTTTGAATGTTTTGTTGTAAGCTGCTTTGGGCACAGCTCACTGTGGAAAGGTGGTGTATAAATAAACTCAATCAATCAATCAATCAATCAATCAATCAAGAGTCAGTTGTAAAAAGGATTTTTGCCTGGATAGCTGGTGCTTGCAGGCTTCTTTCTGCCCCATATCAGTTTTGCATTTTCCCATTGTAAATTCTTCAGCAGTATAGTATAATTTTGCATATAAATATTTGGGCATTCCCTCCTCCTGATCCTAATAACACAAAAGTAACTCAGACTTAAGTTCCTGCTCAGTGCAGGAACTCGATGGCTTTATAGCCCCCTTCCAACCATACTATTCTATGGTTCTATGTAAAAGCACATATTTCTTCACTCAAAGTATAATTAATTTAGGGAACTCATTCTCAGATGTCATCATGGTTAGTAGCCAATGCAAGGGATTAGACAAATTATTGCAGGATGTATCCATGGCTATTATCTATGAGGGAAAAGATGAACCTCCACTGACAAGTGCAATGTGCTGAATATAAAATAAGGGGGGGATGAGGCATATGGAGTGCAACTTAATGGATGGATTAGGCCCATATGGTAAAATTGTCACATATTCAGACCCATCATTGTAAACACATATAACCGGACTGGCTAACTTTTAGCCCTCTAGATTTTTTTATCCCATCATTCCTGACCATTGACAATGCTGGTCAATAACATCTGGAATGCCACTGCTTGGCCATCCCATTTTAGATTTTATGTCTGGGTGTTTTAAATTCTGATGTATGTCTTACCTTTCAGACCTGCAGAAAGCAGGAACAGCCCTGAAAGGACAGCAAGGAAAAGCCACCATACTTTCATAGTTGATGCTTGACAAGGTTCTCAAGTCGAAATGCAGGTAAGGAAAACCATGACAGAGCTCTTTGATGGTTCTGTGTTTTCTGGAAAGCCAAGATGCCCACTTAGTTTATAGGGCTCAGCAATATACCAACAAATAAGCACTGCTCATTAATGATCCTGTTATGATCCACATGATGGAAGGAACTCTCGGTGTGTTACCCTTGAAGAGGAAATGGTGTGCAAGAACAAGGAGGTTCTGCACAGTATCTTCCTCTGACAATGCACTCAGGATTCAGTAGACCAGAAATATGGTTCCAGTGTGGTTTGCATGAGCAGTGCTGGGGATCCTTTCAGCCACCATAGCCACTGATCAAAGTATCCTCCATGAATTTGTCCAGCTGTGTTATGAAGCACCCCTAAAACTCTCAACTTTTGCTATGAGACCCTGCACCTCAGAAGGAAGTTTCAATTTAGGCCTGGAGAGGCCACAAGAGAAACTCCATTACAGGAAGCCAGGCATGCATATTCCAAGCAAGATGAGTTGCAAGTGCACTTGGTAAAACCATTGTCTCCTTTCACTCTAAATCTTTGCCACCTCTCCCTTATCACTTGTAAACTTAAAGGTAAACAAAAGAGCATCAGGTTCCTTTTAGATGTTTCAGCCAAGTGTTTTGCCAAAGGATTTTCCCTTCTGAGGCAAGTAAGTTCGAGATCTAAATGACCATGAAACACACTTGTGAAGCAGGAAAAATTAGTCCTTTATTGAAGCAAAGTTGTTGGTTTGCAGGCAAAAGCTAGCACTTAAAGCAACTAAGGAGCACAGAGCTTATCTTATGTTCTCTGTTTTCCCCCACTGCATGCCCCCAGAGAGCAGACAGAGAGATCCCTTATGGCCCTGTTTAGATTTACACCACACTGCTCTTTTTTGCAGGCTGGTGCTGAGGCTTCTGGCCAGTGTTGAGGCTTATCTGCCCAGATCGAGGGTCCTTTATTTATACCCAAAAGACCCTCTGGGTAGGGCACAGAGGGCACCTGTACCTGTGAGATTTTTATCTTTCCCAGGAGCAAGTGTCTCTAGATCTCACACTTTTGACATATCTTCATCTTACAATAGCCTTGGAGTTGTGCTTGCCAGAGCTGAGAATACAACTGGGAAGACTTTCCCTGCCCCCTCAGAATATGTGAAAGCCTTCTTTTTCTTGCTTCTTTTGACTAATTAAACATCCTTTCTCAGTCTCTGTTTTTAGGCAGAGTAAAAAAGCTTCTTCCTAAACAGCATCAGACAGCCTGCAATTTGAGCTTACTGCTCTAAACAGAATATTTCAGACTTCAGTACTAGGCAAGCAGTTTGCAAAAGCAAGAAACACCCCATAAATTAGGGGTATGAGACAAGGATTGGAGGACAGGGGGAATGGGGCATGCCACACTAAATCTCCTTGTTACATCTAGATGGCTTCCAGAATTTTTGCTACACCATTATTGTTGTTGTTGTTGTTGTTGTTGTTATTGTTTATTTCTATTCTACCTTTGGGCTAAAAGGCCCTCAAGGTGGGTTACAAAAAAATAAACACAAATATAAAAATACATCAATAAAAACAATACAATTTACAAAAAGCAACAGTTACAACATCCAATAAAAATACATTAACAAATCACAAAGCAAAAATTCACTCCTCTCTCTTCTTGGCCTTCTAAAAAGGGTCCCAGGAGAAAAGATGGGAGGCAAAAGCCCATCTCCAAATTGGCAGAGACACATACAAAAGCAAGAAAAGTTTTTCTAGAAGGAACAGAGAGAGGAAGCTGGCTTAGAAATGGTGGACAAGGGAAATAGCAGTAGAGTCAATACCATCCCGGGAAACGTATCTTTCCGGTGAACCTTCCCAATCTAGGTTCAAGGCATACTCTCCTCCGCTTTCCCGGTACATTTGATAGGCGAAGAAGCAGGACAAAGGCTTGAGGAAGAGGCTGAAGATGGTCATGCCAGCGCTGAAGCAGGTGGTGTCAAGCAGCGAGGAAGGGTAATACAAGCTACTGCTTTTCCTGGGCAAAGGGAGGTCTTACTGGAGTCGCCTCCGGTGTATGATCCAAGAATCGTCCATCGCTGGCCGGCACAGAAATCTTGCCCCATCGACTCCCTGCACCTGCTGCAAACCGAGCCCGAGCCAAGCGTGGCTCCCATGCCACCTTCAAGGCCCCGGCCTCCTCTAACCTGCCTCTGCCGGGACTCTGCTGTTTCTCTCCCCTGGGCGGAGGCGGTGGGCTAGAAGCTGGCAAAAGAACTGGCTCCAGTTTCTTAAGCCTGGGCTCTGGTGTTATCTTTTCTTCAGTCTGAGACAAGAGGTATGACTTGAAGGTGGCCTTGGGGAGCTTGAGGGAAAACATGACGGCGAAGGTGGCGGTGACTCCCGAGCAACTAAATTAAACACTCTTGTTGTTCCTAAACTTCACCACATAGTCTTTCACCTCGTGACACAGCAAGGAAGCCTGGCATGATATGATCACCTAAATATAACTTCTTCATCTCCCCCTTCACAGTTACTAATCTAATACTTTACAATAGCCTGAGGGCCTTTGCCAGCAGAGCCCCAAATATACTTTAGTATCTTTTCCCCATCTCACCTGGACAGCAGAACAAGATTTTTCCAGAAGCCATTTTGGAAACATTCTGGACAAACTCTTCCTGTCTGGCACCATCTTAAAACTTTTAACATCCATTCACTATCAACAAGACAGGATTTACAGCCTTTGTTTTTATGTTAATTTTCAAGCCAGAGACTCAAATAAAAAAGGTGATGTTTTTCACCTTGCTAGCTAGGAATCTTTGGATACCCAGGGACCTTACCTCACTGTCCAGGAACTTTCCTGTGATTCTCCCACCCACCTCTTTCCTCCTTTCTCCTTCCCTTTATCCCTTTTGTTTTTGAAGAGGTAATCTTACATCGACCATCGAACCCAGCCCCACAGACTAAGGAGAGGCATTCAACTCTCTCTCAAGTCCATCAGCTGGCCAAACCCATTCTCTCTCTTTCCCTTTCTCCCATCAAGGCCCATCAGGTCTCTCTTTCTTGGGGAGACCTGCTCTCCTTATTCCTTTTGAAATACCCCAAACTCTTCTCATTTCTGTCTTCTAATTCTTGCCTTAAAACTGTTTTCAAAGCCCCACAAAATCACAACCCAAACCTCCCTCCCTCTCTTTCTGGTACTACCTTCACCTCTTCTGCCAACATCCTTCCCCCATACTTAATGTCTCTTTCTCTGAGCACATCCTAGTTTTCCTATGTGTATCCAGGAAAGCTTTTAAAAATAACTCTTGTACTGTTTTTAAACTCTCCTAAACTCAGCCTAATATCAACGTACTGTTTACTCATTTTGTTTAAATGTGCTAATTTCCTTTTTAAACAATAAGCTAATTCCTTCTTCATACAATAAATTTACTTTTGCTTTATCTTTGTGGCTTTGTTAACTCTTGGGGTACCACACTCTGGAGTGTATCCAGGTCTCAACATCAAAAGATTCCCTAGAACTGAGTGTCAGATTGCATGTGAGAATCACAGGCTTGTGTGCAAACTGCAGACTTCATAACAACTCTTTTTTAAAAAACAATTTAAGCCATCCGCCATCCCTAGGTTCCTATTAGCCATCTTTCTTCCACTCTCCTGGTTGAACCAGATGCAACCATAACAAGAAATAAAAAGGTGCATGAGACACAGCTGAATATGTTGAACCAGGGCCACATTTCGTATGCATTTCTCCTACAATATAGTCCAAGGCAGTCACTTTACAGTAAGGATGGGTGAGAATTTCAATTCTCGTTTCAAGCTGAATCTATTAAATCCCACTTTCTTAAACAGTATGAGAATTGAAATACAGCCATCCTTTGAAATCCGCATTTAAACAAATTTTATGATGTAGTTCACCAACCAATGTGTACAAAAATGCATATATTAGGGGAAAGAGTGCATAAAAATGAATACATCAGTGAAAATAATATGCAAACATACATTATGTGACAAGAAAAGGCTTGCAGAAATGTGCACATTAGTCAAAACTGCCTATAAAAATATGTTTATTTGGAGAAATTCACTGTAAAATATTGAAGAATTTCCATGAGGATTTAAAAAAAACCCCGCAAATTGCTGCAGAAATGTGGAGAACTGGGTTTAAGCATGGAAAATTGAGAAAATTGAGATCTTTCTGTCTGTAATTTCTAGGGTCAGGAAATGGAAATCTCCAAGGTAGAAGCATATATATGCTGCCCAGGAGAGATCCTCAGAGAGGTCCATGTCCTTCAGTGGGCTGCTGTCCCTCCCATCTCCAACCGAAGGGCATACCCCTAGCTAACTCACATCGAATGCCACTCTTTTCTTTATATGCAAAGGTAAAGGTGTCCCCGTGCTTGTAGTGCGAGTCGTTTCCGACTCTTAGGGTGACGTCTTGCGACGTTTACTAGGCAGACCGTATATACGGGGTGGGATTGCCAGTTCCTTCCCCGGCCTTTCTTTACCCCCCAGCATATGCCGGGTACTCATTTTACCGACCACGGATGGATAGAAGACTGAGTGGACCTCGACCCCTTTTACCGTAGATTCGACTTCCTCCTTCCGTTGGAATCGAACTCCGGCCGTGAGCAGAGCTTCGGCTGCGTTACCGCTGCTTACCACTCTGCGCCATGGAGGGTCTTTCTTTATATAAGCATATACCAACATATCTACTCTTAAATAAACAATCTTTGTATAAAAGGTGTGTATTGGCTTGGAACTAAGGATAAGTAACTGAACTGAGGCACAAACCTCCTGTAATACCTAGCCAGACCTAAGAATGCCTGGACTTGTTTCTTAGTCCGAGGAACAGGCCACTTCTGAATGGCTTCTATCTTTGCTTCCAGGGGGTCTGATTTCTCCCCCACCTGCATAATGACCCAGATAAATGACCTGTCCCAAGCCAAACTGACATTTCTGAGCCTTGACAGTAACTGTGTGATTATGTATGATACTGCTCTCGGATTCCATCTTCCCAAAAAGGGGCGTGTCAAGAATAGCTAACTTTGGTCAAGCTGAAGTGAGGCAACCAGAGAGAATTCTGGGAGCCTGTGGCTCCCTGAAGATTCCCTACTGGGGAAGATCCGAAGCTCAGTGTCTGACAGGCAATTTACAACCTTGCAAGGAAATGTAACTGATTCTTAAGTGTTGCCTCTTATCAGCTTCCTGGGATTAAAAGTCAGGAAGAGAGGATGTTGTAGATCGGGACACCTGGATGATGCTGTCTAGCTCTCTCAATCTTCAAAGACTTCAAAGGAGGGGATCCCCAGCAAGGGTGGGATATGGCTATTTACTTTTCCCCCTCCTTGTTGAGGAAAAGAAACCCATAAATATGAAGAAGGTTCTTTCAAAACAGAGTTCCCCTTGTTCCATCTACCTCGACTTGCTAAGCATATTCACTATTGAAATCCTGAATTCATCAATGTTAGGGATGGAAAGATCTGTTGGTTCTCTCAGTTTCTCATTTTTCCAATGTACAATTCAGTTCTCTACATTTCTACAGCGATCTATGAATTTTTTTAAAAAAAATCCTCATGAAAATTCTCCACCATTTTAGTATGAATTTCTCCAAATAAGCACATTTTTGTAGGCAGTTTTGACAAAGGTACACATTTTTGCAAGCCATTTCTCATCATCTCATGCCTTTTTGCACGCTATTTTCACTCACGTATTCATTTTTATGCACACTTTCCCCTAACACATGCATTTTTGTAAATGTTTAATTGGCGCACTGTGTCCCAAAATTCTAATAAATGTGAATTTCAAAGGATGGCTGTGTTTTGGTTCTCATACTGTTTCGGAAATTGCGAATTTGATAAATTCTGCTTGAAATGTGAACTGAATCGAAATTCTCATGCATCCCTAATCCATGTCTATATGTGAAATGTTAGCAGAGAGTTTTGTATACGCCTTGGTATTCTTCTGCGTAAGCTGTAAGGTTCTAGCTGTAGAAGTGAATAAACTGGTGAGGAGGGGAATATTATTTAACTGCAGGTTAACTGCATTCCACGGGGATTGCAGCCCGAGTTGGTTAGTCTAGGTGCCACACAGGACTGTTAACAAGGGAACCAATACATTTCCAGACCTGATCTGTATCACCTGGACTATTTCTGCAGACTGTAAATGAGTTAGCCACCAGCGTTTGAAATCCAGCCTAATGTTATTTACTCAAAAGCTGTATCAAGATGTGTTTAAAAATGTGTATTGCAAGATCAAATGCATTAAGAAATGAACATATAAATGCAAAAATGTCATGGGGATTGTACAGCACAGACTTATGGTTGAACTTATTTCAAAGTGACACGGAGTGATAATGGACTGATTCATCTATTCCCAGGTGTACTCAAATGGAAAAGCCACTTCTTACCATAAACACACACACACACTTCAGCAACATATTGTATGTATTAATATATATATATATTCGTATATATGAAGAAGTGGGAAGAGTAGGTATTTGTTGATTAGTGATGTATGAGCTTACTCGGATGATAACTTTATCTGGAGGTCAAGTGACTAATGTTCTTACAAATGTTAATAAATGTTGCTGAAGTTAAAGGATGGGGAACTCCTCTTCAAACTCTGCAGAAAGATAACCACTTCGTTATATATTTTTTTAATTTAGAGATACACAATGAAAGCCCTCTCCATATATTGTTATAATGCATCATTATTTTCTGTAGAAAGATAACCAAACATAACTTTGTTATGAAATATTTTAACTTAGAGGTGCACCCTGAACACATTTCTCCACATATTATTGTTATGCATGAACCACATTATTATGCATTCAGCATGCCCTGGATCTATCTGGACATACCCCCTTCTGCTACCAAGAGGGGCAATGGAACACATGGCTGGCTGCAATGTCAATACTATCTTGTCCATGTCACCAGGCTGCATCAACCGAAACTGAATCCAGAATGTTACAGCAGTTGATGTCCTGCACACCTCCCTGAAGATTGCAAAGAATATGGATGTGATGTCAAGATTGCTATGGAGGACAGTGACTTTCCCATCAAAGTTCCTTGCAAACAATTCACAGTGGGATTCAAAAAGGTCTAAACCTTCATGTTCTGGAGTAGATGTTAACAGACCCCAGGCAACACAAAGAGGTTCCACAGAAGGGTTACTTGAGGATGAAAAGGGGGAAGCAACTGGGCCTTCTTTGCAGTCTTCACCACCATGCAGTTGGATAGATTATGTGCTCTCCCTTGTGTTCAGTAAGCCTCACATTGTGTCTTCCCCACTTTCACTCTAGCCATCATCAAGCCTGTTGGCAAGCTGGCTGTGAGCTTATAAACCTGAGAGACACTCCACCCCGACACGGCCTATGTTTTTTTTAAAATGGCTTCAGTTTGGTTCACTTTGCAAAAAGGCTGCTTGAGACTTGATGGAAAAAGTAGCAGAAAGAGTTAAGTCTGTCATTTCAACAGAGAGGATGTTGCCAGTCATATGCATAGGACATGGCCTTTGGCAATGCAATCCCAAAAGTAATTGTAAAAGTTTGGCCCAGAAGAGAATAACCCATTGTTCAAATCCAATCAAGCTAGCTAAAAGGTGAATACCACCACATGTCTTCACAAAAGAAAAGCCAATTACCCTGACCATACGACTCACAATGGGTATAGAAATTAAGGAAAGATACTGGCCTGATCCAATCAATTCTGCATTCTCCTTTTAGGCTTTTGTCCAGAAAGGTATAAAAATTGGACTCCTAGAGCCATGTCTGGGTTCTGGTTGCTCAGTTCCACTATGAAATCACCTGTTGAATCGCTGTTCTGGGCTCTGGGTCTTCGTCACCCACCCTGTTTAATCAGGGCTGGCCCCAGGCATGCCGGGGCCCTTGGGCATCAGCTTTCCCCGTGCCCTGGTGTGTGTATGTGTATGTGTGTATATGAGCCCCCACCCCCCTAAATGTCACCTGTCTTTTAGCATTGCTATCAACCAAGATGGCGGCCACAGTTTCCCTAAGGGAATGAAGCCTCTGCTGCCATCTTGACTGATGACACACGTGTGTGCTACGCACATGTATCTCTGCCGTCAACCAAGATGGCGGCAGGGGCTTCAGCACTTTAGGGAAACATTGGCCGCCATCTTCATTAAGGGCACTGCTAAAAGGCAGGAGACAGGTAGGTGGGGTGAGGGAATGGCGGACAGGCGGAAGCTCCTGCCCTGCGATCTGTGGCTGCTGCCGCGGAGCACAGAAGGTGAGCATAGGGGGCCCTCAGGGGCCCCTGTAGCTCCAGGGGCCCTTGGGCCAGTGCCCCACCTGGCCGCCCTTTAGAACTGGCCCTGTGTTTAATATCACTCTACCTGACATCGTCTGCTGAATCACTTAGCCAGGCAGAACCCAGGACCTGACTCTCCCCTGCTTTTCCTTCACTGTCTCTGGACCCCCTCCTGATGAAACAGAGGTCCCTGCTTGCCGAAGCTGCTTCAAAAGCTCTTTTCAAGGCTCCACTACTTTTCCTGCTTTGCTCTGGACCTTTGTTAGCCAAAGCAGAGATCCAAGAAGCCATTTCAGGACCTGCCTGATCCATCTGCTGTTTTCCTGCATGACACAGGAGACTCAGCGTGCTCTGCTTCAATCTCTAGATTGCCCATCAGGGCTGGGAAAGGTCTATCTCACTCTCTATCCTGTCTTATGGAGGTCCTTTCCCTATAAATTGTAGCCTCCACAGCTGCTCCCTCTGCCTATCTTTGACTCTGTGTGTGACTGTTTCAGAAGCCATGATCTGCTCCTCCCTGCCCAGCTGCACATGACTGAGGCCTAGTCTGCAAAGTGAGCCCAGACAGAGAAGGCTAGTGTGCCTTCCTCTGTTCTGCTAACTTCAAACCTCCCATCTCCTCTTATGCCTTCTTGCTCCTTTGTGTGTGTGTTAATTTAGTTATGATTAGGTTTATGTAGCTAATTCCCCACACTTATTGTTACTGAGCTAATCCCCACTGAGGTCAATAGATACGTACTGTTACTGAGCTATTCCCCATCGAAGTGTTAAGTGTGTAGATTTTGATTCTTTGTGTGTATATACATCCCCATGTTTGAGACCTGTGTGAATGTAAGTTACTGGGTAAATCTGCCAAGATGCACTATTGCCAGTGTCTAAAGAGCCTAATTCACGAGACTTGCAGAATGTGTGAATGTGAAACACGTGTCCACAGAGGAGTCTTGCTAACAAGCCAGTTTCATCACCCTTAGGTCTCAGTATACCACAATGCAGAATGGGTCATGCAAGGCCAGAGAATATGGTAAGTGGTGACCATGTGAAGAACCCAGTGAGCCTCATTTTCCCAAAGTGTGACAAGAGCTTCAAAAGGCTAACTTACTCTGTCCATTTGCATTCAAGAACGGAAGGGGGATTGGAGCTGTAAGTCCAGACTTCACCAGGAAGTGGCCCAACCATAACAAAAGGGTTATACCCACTCACCCCCATTTACAGACCATATATTCCTCCACTTGGAGCAACAAACAAATTGAGGGTATGCTCTCTGTGTGTTGAACCAATGATATCCTGAGACAGTGTCGTGGTTGTCATGGAGCACAGGAAGCCTGACCCAAACGAAAGAGGCATGTTGAAATTACCCAAAACTATCATTCTGGGTTCATCCAACAGCACATTACATGTTGCCTCTGCCAGCTCAGTCAGAGAAGCTGCTGGGCAGCAGGGTGGCAACTGGACCAGCAGTTGCCCTAGTTATTATATCCTTGGCCCAAGACCAGATGCAGAACCTCACAGTCTGCTCCGAGAGAGAGATTTCCTGTTGATGCAATTAAAAGTCCTATGAACAGTAGCAACTCTCCAGTAGCTGCACCCTGTGGGCAGAACTGGGCCAGATCAACTCCTCCCAGCTTACCACCCCAGATGTCAATCATACACATCAAATCATGGATGAGGGATGTCAGATTATGTGCCAATCTTCGGTTAAGCAACAGGACATGAGGCTGGTAGACACAGCAGACAAGTAACCAGTAACTTGTCCAAGGGACATGTGGGGGCAAGAAACAAGGTATAAAAATTTGTGCCTGCATCTTCCATGATGACTTATCACCTAGGCCTGTGAACAGCTGCCCCCGACCCAATCCAGGGCCCTAGTCTCAGACCCTAGATTCCTTCCCCTTACCTGACCTGGGCTGACCCAGAAAACATCTGACCTGGATCCATCCCAGAATCAATTCAGTGGGGCCGGGCTATCATTTAATTGGGGTATCTTAAACCCTAATTAAACATATGGTCAGGAAAGAAAAGGAAACACTGTGTCTCCTTTCGCCCCCTCCCAGTCGCATGGCAGAATGCAGGAGGGTGTTTCTTACTCAGTGCCATTTCACCAGGGCATTCCCTATGGAGAACACATTGGTGAAGCAGACCTCTGCTTCAGGGGAAATTTCATTTCTCTCCTAAACACTTCTGACATCTGAGGGCTAGCTGCACACTAAAGATGTGGAGACTGGCTGCCCCTCCAATGCCTGTCGCAAATATGAGGATGCAACATGATATGCTCGAGAACTTCCTTTCGTCTGTTCGTTTGCTTTTTATGAAGGCCACCCTTGAAAGGCTGGGCATTCATCACCAAAACCCATTGCAGTCACGGCTGAGGTGTCACTCTGTTGAAACTGAAGAAGACAACCAAGATGCAAACAGTGCTAATGTGCGCTTCATTTGTGTTCCATGGAATGAAAAGGAGAAATCTTACCTGGTTTGCCTACAGCAAAGTTTGTCTCCACCGCATGTTCCAACCTGCACGGTATCTGGTCCACAGTTACTACTGTAACATAAACTTATGAATCGTTTGCATGCCTTTTCAGTTGTTATCTCTAGGAAGATAAAGTGGAGTTATATCTTAACTAAAGCCATTCCTTCATTCTGGCACATTTCCCTCTGCATAGCTTCATGATATTTCATCTCTTCTTACTGTGCACAATAGTT
Source organism: Rhineura floridana (assembly GCF_030035675.1). NCBI lineage: Eukaryota > Metazoa > Chordata > Lepidosauria > Squamata > Rhineuridae > Rhineura > Rhineura floridana. The sequence goes on along the minus strand of NC_084483.1, from coordinate 203,456,240 downwards.
TATGTATGGAGGTCACTGATTCATAGGGTTGCCATAAGTCGTAATCGACTTGAAGGCACATAACAACAATGTTCATGTACATGAGCAGTAAGGAACTTCTTTGGCTCTGCAGGCGAGATCTTTATCTGGCCCCAGAACGTTGGCCAACTTTGGCAGGTGGGCAGGACAGCCCACACGATGACATAACTGGATTGACAGGTGGGCTGTCCTGCCCACATCTCAAAATCCCTTGTGCTGTGTTCCAACGTGCCTGACATCAATCCCAAAAATAGGAACAGCAGCCCAAGGGGAATTTACCTCAAAAAAGCCTGTATTTCTCTTGCATACAGCTGATGCTTCCGAAGAAACAGGTTTATTTCTCTCGCCCCCCCCCCCGTTCAGCGGAGGGGAGAATAGACCTGCAAGAATCTGCTGTGAGAGGGATGTCTTCCCCACACAGCTAATACTAGATAAAAGCATCTCTCTTTCTTTCTTCCCCATATCAGTTTTGCACTTAAAAAAAAACACAATTTAGTGGGAATTATAATGGCTATAATTTTGCATATAAATAATTTTCCATCCCTAACCCTGATAATGCAAACATGGCTCACTCGATGCAAAAGGCAGTCCAATGTGGGAAATCTCTGTTTCCAAAGTCTGTGCATGAATTCATTTAAAAGGGATTCCTCCACCCTAAAAATGATTCAAGAAAACATTTCTCAATCTCACATGATCCTATAATTTGAGGCCACAGAATAAAATCAATAGGCAGCCGAGCCAAGACTGGCAAAAGCAGGTGTTTCTTCGCACAAATTACAATTAATTTAGGGAATTCATTCCCAGATGTTGTTGTCATGGTTAGAAGCCAAAATGACTGTAACGAGACAAATTCATGAGAGATACCTCTGCAGTACCAGATTTAAACTTGGTGAGGCCCTAAGCTATATAAAGCTTGGAGGCCCTTTGTTAAAAAATTACACCAGATATATATATATATATATATATATATATATATATATATATATATATATATATATATATATATATATATATATATATATATATATATTCAGTACACATAAAAATTTAAAAGTCCCCCCAAAAATTCTGAAATTTTTTGAGGCCCGAGCGGACTGTGAGGCCCTAAACTGTAGCTTGTTTAGCTTATGCCTAAATCTGGCACTGTACCTCTGTCATTAAGTCCTCTCCATGGATCTGTCCATGGCTATTATCCACGATGGCAAACAGGAACCTCCATTGACAGATACAATGAACTGAATACAAAATGTGTGGTGGTGGGGAGATGAGGCATGTGGAGTGCAAAATAATGGATGCATGATGCCTAAACTGTGCACTTCTTCAAGCCCATAATCTATAACAGGGTTGGCTGACATTTAGCCCTTTAGATTTTGACCCCTCACCCCTCACCATTACCAATGCTGATCGCCACAGCTTAGCCATCTATTGCTTTAATTTATGTCTGGGTGCTGTAAATTCTGACAATTAATGGATGAATGATACCCAGCTAGTGCATTTCTTCAACCCCATCATGTCTATCAGGGTTGCGTAACATTTAGCCCTCTAGATTTTTAATCTCATCACCCCTCACCATGGACAGTGCAGGTGGGGATGATGGAAGATGGAGTCCAATAACATCTGGACTGCCACAGTTTATCCACCCTATTCTACCATTTATGTCGGGGTGCCTTACCTGTCAAACTTACGGAAACCAGGAACATCCCTGAAAGGACAGCAAGGAAAAATGAGGAAACCTTCATAGCTGATGCTTGACACAGTTCTCAGGTCAGAATTCAGGAAAGGAAAACCAAGTCTGAGCTCCGTGATGGTTCTGGGTCTTCTGGAAGGACACTTATTTATAGGGCTCTGAGATATAGGGACACATAAGCACTGTTCATTAATGATCCTGCCATGACCTGTGGAGCGGAATATATTATTGGTGTATTAGTCCAGAAGAGGACATGGTATGCAACAGAGAGGAAGTCCCACACTGTACATTAAGTCTGACAAGGCATTCAGGGTTCACCGATCTGGAAATATGGTTCCAAAGGGAATTGGATCCCAATGGGACTAGTGATTCCTTGTTAAGAATCACCAATTTTCCTTGCTGTTCAAGCGAAAGGAAGTTCCGTGCAGTACAATCACGTGCTAAGAATTACTGGATTGGAAATATGGTTTCAATGCACCTAGAATGCGAAGCAGCTGGGGGATCCATTTAGGCACCATGGCCACGGATCAAAGTGTCCTCCATTAATTTGTCTAATGCCTTTTAAAAATAATCTAAGCCATCAGCCATCCCTACTCTTGGTTTAAATTTCCCTTTCATATCTCTAATCTTTTGGAACAGGGCTCTTGTTCTTCCCATTTTGTTGTCCTTTTCTATTTCTATACAATAACTATTGTAATAGTTCTCTTTGTCCCTATGTACTAGTCGCTGTATTGTTGCATTTAGGGTTCTGACCGTGTTTCTATCACCTTTTGCTTTTGCTTTCCTTCTCTATTCAACCATTTTAAGAGTTTCTTCAGTCATCCATTGAGGTCTTTATTTTTAACTAGAGGTATTGTCTTTTTGCATTCTTCCCTGATAACGTCTCTGACTTCACTCCATAGTTCTTCTGATTCTCTGTCAACTAAGTTTAAAGCCTCAAACCTGTTCCATTTTTCATCTTTATATTCTTCTTGGATGTTATTTAAATTGTATTTTGGCATTATGATTGCTTTAGCTCTACTCTGATTTTCGATATGACCAGTTCATGATCTGTACTGCAGTCTGCTCCTGGCCTTGTTTTTGCAGAAAGTATGGACCTTCTCCATCTTCTGCTACCAATTATATAATCAATTTGATTCCTATATTGACCATTTGGTGATGTCCATGTGTACAGTCGTCTTCTCGGTTGCTCTTTAACTATAGGTGTGAATAATTCCCTTCTTAACAGACCGTGTGGCACCTTTAAGATCCACCAATTCAGGCTGCAATCCCCATGGAATTCAGTGAGGCTTAGCTCTGAGTAATGTGCAAATATTGTGGTATGAACCCACACTAGAAATTGTGACAACAGTAACCCCTTTCTCAACCAAGGAAACATATCTGGGTGCAAATGATTAATGACAGTGCAGTGTTGGTGTCCACTGTTTTTTTTGCAAAAGAGGAGGATAGGGAGAAAATCAGAATAGGTGGAGGCCACACCACTTTTCTACCAGTAGAGAAGCAACTTTGACAGCAAGGACCCCTTCTAAGCCAGTTTTCAGTTTAGTTACAGAAGGTGCTAATATTTTAAAAAACTGCAATGTCTAAGTGTCCACAGTATATTTGCAAGGGAGAAAGACAGGGGAGGAGGAGGGGAACCAGAACAAATTGGCCACACCTCCATGACCATGTTGGCCTTGTCCCTGTGACCTGAAAGCTGTCCCACAAGGTCTAGTGGGCACCAGCTGCCTCTGCTTGGATCCACGTTACATGTCTCTTGGGCTCTCGGTTTATCATTTCTATTACATCCCTGAAGGACTTGTATGCAAATCACACTGTCTCTCTCAGGTTCTCTAGTCAACTACCTTGGCCTCAAAGGAGCAAAATGCTTCTCTGTCGGCCAGGATCTCATTGCACCAAGCACATAACCCAAACTTTTGTCCAACAGGCAGGTAATCATTCACGCAACCTATGCAATACACTCAGTAGCCCCACATATTGCATGGATCCATACCTTTATGTTTTTTTTCTCTCCATTATATTGGTTTGTGTCCTCAGGAAAGCTGAGGAAGGTCAGTGAGGGTTTCATTTTCCTAGAGGTCTTGTTCTTTAGAGGAACTAATGCGAGTCCATAAGAAACCACTGGGTGAAATGGGACAGTTCAGATCACTTCACTGTTAAGAGGAGTCCATTGTCTTCCTTAGCATCATTGTATTTCCTTTGGAAGCCCTGCAACCCTTACACGACCTCACAGCGTGAGATAGAACTGGTGTTTTTAATTATGTTTTTAAGTGCCCAACAAAATGTTTGATCTCCGTGTCAACATGCTTTAATTAGGAACTGATCTCACCAGGGTAGGGATGGAAAGATCATGTCAGTTTCATTTCTCTGTTTCTCATTTTTCTAGTCTTAAATTCAGTTCTCCACATTTCTGCGACAATGTGCACTTAAAAACAAATCCTCATGAAAATTCTCCATTTTAGTGCTAGTGAACACATTTTTATGCAGTTTTGACTAATGTTCACATTTTACAAGCAGTTTCTTGCCATACACTGCATGTTTGTATATTATTTTCACTCATATATTCATTCATGCACACTTTCCCCTAACATATGCATTTTTGCAGACATTATTTGGTTGGCAAACTGCATTGCAAAATTCAAACAAGTGCGAATTTTGAAGGATGTCTGTTTTACTTCTCACAGTGCAAATTTGATAGTTCCAACTTTATTTTTATCTTTTAAGTTCCTTTATTCTCACTTTTTATATGTTTATACACATATATACACGTATGTATGTTTGGATGTGCATGCATAATGGATTTTATGTATGTGCTTCCCTACTTAAGCAGGTGCCTCCCAAGACTCTAGTGCTGAGTCCACTCTCCCCAGACGCTGCAGAGACTGCATAGCTAGGCTAGTTAGGGAAAGTAGTGAGTCAGGGTAGAGAGGTATATGAAGCACACCGCTTTGGATGTAACCATAACACTAACAGAACAAGAAAAAGACATTGCCTTGCCTCAGTCTAGTTCCTCCATCTCTGGGGTGGACAAGTTGAGAAATAAGCACAGGATAAAATGAAAAACTCCAGCAATACCTCTCTGTACAAACTGACAGGGCTCCTTGATAAAATAGCTTACTTGACTTGATCAGTCGAGCAACAAGGAGGAGATCCCAAAGCCAAGCAAAATTAGGAACGGGTCAGAACAATCTAGGCCTAAGGGTACAGGACCAATCAAGGGGTCTTATTGATGGGAGGTTCAATGGCATAGGATGGCCCTAGCCACTCATAGGGTTGGCCTGAGCAGAAGGTTCTAGGCCTCGGTTCTGTATGAGAAACCTCACAGCTCAAGCATGTGATATTAATGAATGGGACAGGCACGGCCTTGAAGAAGCCTTGTTATCAAAGTTCACACAGGTGCAAACGATGAGCTCACTCTGCTAAATAACTACAGAAGCTGGTAGAAATGGCTCTTCTCACAAGGCCAGCTACATGTTTGAATTTACCCATCAAACTGTCACAAGATGGATTCCCAGGTACCTTTAGGCCCAAGATATCTTAGCAGGGCATCCCACAATTTCCTCTATAAGAATCTGAGAAAGGACTCCTCCAGTCAGGGTGACTGGCAGGGAGGGGCACCACAGTGGATCTGTAGCTGCCATTTACCGAGGTGGTGGATGAGCAGAACAAAGTGGAAGCAAGGTTGGAGTGGTGCAGGTGCACAAGCTACTTCTCTTCTCCCCGCCCCCGAGTGACAGCAGGCCAGTGCAACCCACACTGCTCAGGATGGAATCATTCTCCTTACCAGCAGGTAAGCACGATTATTCCGTGTGTTTCCTGTCACTCCTCCTTGGCAATCAGCTTCTCTGCATGCAGGGAAACTACCTGCAAATCAGCAGCAAGCAGCTCTACACAGGATCAATCCTTCTGCTTATCAGCTATTATCATGTTGTGGGAGGGCTGCTCCTTTGCAAATGGGAAAAGTACCTACCTTCTCCTGCATAGAGGTATCTTCTATTCCCATCAAATCACTTCCTTTCTCTGCATGCCTGCCCCTTTTTTCTGCCCTATGCTCTGCCTGATAGCACCGGATCACTCTGAGACACTGATGGCGAATTTTTGGGGAATACAAACAATTTTGACAAAAATCTGTCAAGAACTATGGAAAACTAAACAATGGCCCACAGACTGGAAGCGTTCCATATACATCCCAGTTCCTAAGAAAGGGGATCCCAGGAAATGCAGTATTTATCAAACTATTGTCTTAATATCCCATGCAAGTCAAGTAATGCTCAAAATTCTACAACAAAGGCTCTTGCCATATATGGAGCGAGAAATGCCCGACGTCCAAGCTGGATTTAGAAAGGGAAGAGGTACCAGAGATCATATCGCGAACGTACGTTGGATAATGGAACAGACCAAGGAATTTCAGAAGAAAATCACCCTGTGCTTTATAGATTACAGCAAAGCCTTTGGCTGTGTAGATCATGAAAAACTATAGAATGCTTTAAAAGAAATGGGAGTGCCACAGCATCTGATTGTCCTATACTCTGGACAAGAGGCTATTGAAGGACAGAATATGGAGAAACCGATTGGTTCCCAATTGGAAAGGGTGTGAGACGGGAGTGTATTTTATCACCCTATTTAGTTAATCTATGTGCAGAACATACCATACAGAAAGTAGGATTGGACCAAGATGAAGGAGGTGTGAAAATTGGAGGGAGAAATATCAATAATTTAAGATACGCAGACGATACCATACTTCTAGCAGAAACGAGTAATGATTTGAAACAAATGCTGATGAACGTTAAAGAGGAAAGCACAAAACCAGGACTACAGCTGAACGTCGAAAAGACTAAAGTAATGACAACAGAAGATTTATGTAACTTTAAAGTTGACAATGAGGACATTCAACTTGTCAAGGATTAACAATACCTTGGCACAGTCATTAACCAAAATGGAGACAATAGTCAAGAAATCAGAAGAAGGCTAGGAGTGGGGAGGGCAGCTGTGAGAGAACTAGAAAAGGTCTTCAAATGCAAAGATGTATCACTGAAGACTAAAGTCAGGGTCATTCAGACCATGGTATTTCCGATCTCTATGTATGGATGTGAAAGTTGGACAGTGAAAAAAGTAGATAAGAGAAAAATCAAGTCATTTGAAATGTGGTGTTGGAGGAGAGCTTTGCGGATACCATGGACTGCGAAAAAGACGAATAATTGAGTGTTAGAACAAATTAAACTAGAACTATCACTAGAAGCTAAAATGATGAAACTGAGGTTATCCTAGTTTGGACACATAATGAGAAGAAAAGATAATAACGCTGGGAAAAACAGAAGGGAGTCGAAAAAGAGGAAGGCCAAACAAGAGATGGATTGACTCCATAAAGGAAGCCACAGACCTGAACTTACAAGATCTGAACAGGGTGGTTCATGTCAGATGCTCTTGGAGGTCGCTGATTCATAGGTTCACCATAAGTCATAGTCAATTTGGAGGTACATAACAACAACAACACAAACAATAAGCAAATATTCTTTTATAAAACTATAAGGTTTATAATATTTTAATAGTTTAGTAGCCAGCTAGAAACCTTTTCTTTTTGGAGCTGTCTTCCCTGACTGTGCTGGTATGTGTGGTACAGCTTGACTCTATTAGACAAGATAAGAGGAACGAACACTGAACATCTCTGTTCTCTCTAAGATGTAGGAAGGATTGCATTAGCTGGTATGCTTAGCTCATTAACTGGAATGCTTAGCTCTAGTGAAAATGTACTGGTATGTGAAGTGCTGAAAACTGCCAAATTGACTAGAACATGTAGACAGTGTAATGTGGTGGGAGAGGGGAGGGAGCCCAACCCACTTATTGACTACGAGATCTCTGAGGATTGCTTAAGCTGCCCTCCCCTAGGGAGCCCCACTTCTGTCCAGAGCGCTGAGTTGGAGGGGAGAGGTGGAGCAGCAGCAGAAGAAGAAGCAGATGGCAGGCAGCACCTTGTTCACCAGTGCCACTGGGACATGCCTGCTCTGATACTCCCACTGCTCCTTTGGTGATGGTGACTCCCCCAGACTGAAGGCAGCCAGTCTGATTCACCGCAGAAGTAGCAGAGCTTCGTATTTCCTTATCATCTTCTTGCCTCTTCATTCCACATGCGGGGGGCAATCTGTGCCTCCATAATATGTCCCAAACAGCGATGGAAGGGTCTGTCAATTCTGGTTCTCTCCGCTTCTCATGTTTTGAATCTGAAATTTGGTTCTCCACATTTATGTAGCAATTTTTGATTTTTTTTAAAAAAAGATCCTCATGAATATTCTTCAGCATTCTAGTGCCGGTATCCTCGAATAAACACATTTTTTGCAGGCAGGTTTGACTAATGGGCACATGATTGCAAGCAATATCTCCTCATACAATGCCTTTTTGTATGTTATTTTATGCACACTTTCCCCTAACATATGCTACACACTTTTGTAAACCTTGTTTGGTTGGTAAACGGCATTGCAAAATTCAAGGTAAGTGCAAATTTAAAAGGATGGTTGGTTCTCATTGTTGCGGAAGTGCAAATCTGATAGATTCGATTTCAGATGCAAACTGGATCAAATTTGTTGTCCATCCCTAGTCCTAAGGCTGAAGGGAATTGATTTTGGACTGAACTAAATTAATTGCATGTGTGGAAGGACTTCTCCCCTCCCCTCCCCTCTTCTCTCCCCCTCCAGACACATGGCACCATTCCCAAATCTGCTCCAGAAGGTTGGGGGGAAACCCAGAACAGATTTAAGGAGCGTGTGGCCAGAGGAGAGAAAAGTTCCATTATGCAAGCAGACATTTTTCCTCTTGCACAATTATTTAGTTGAATCCTGCCCCATGTCTTCTTGAGGAATAAAATGCAAGATGTTTCTGCCATCACACATTGCACCAGGAACATTACCATAGTGGGCTTACCCGTACATATGTCACAGAGGCCACAAAAGCGGTGGCCATTCAACCTTCAGGAATACACAGAACCTCCCTCTCTCTTGCAGTTGTACTTGATGTCCCAGCCAAGCTGCAGTGATGGGAATCATCAGTATTCGTCCTTGCTGTTTTTCATGAGCCAAATCCTTTGGCCAAAAAGAGCCATCCATAATGGCCCCATATAAAAGGAAACTTGTGGAGAGCAATGGGACCGTTTGTTATGGGACATGGCAAAATGTCCTTCATTTTCAAATAAACCTGCAGCACTGAAATGAAGTACCCCTCCCAATGTTCTCCATTTTTGTCAAGGCTGGGGGGGACACAACAACTTTGAAGCACCAACCTTTGATTATGCACCCACAGGTGCTAACCATCTTGAGCTAGTCAAAGAGCCACAGATCAGCCCTGTCAGGTAGACTGCAACAAACCTTTAACAGGGGAAAAAATACCATAAGTCTCCTTAGAGGACTTTCTTAGGATTCCAAAGGAACCCATTCTATCCATTCTTTCCTGCTGTGGAGGCAAATCCATGCAGGAACAGTGGCTATGCTGGCGAAATAGATCCTCTACGTTATTCTCATCCAAGTATTATTGAAACCACATTTCCAGTCCAGGGAAACCTGAATACTTTGTCAGATTAATGTACTGTGCAGAACGTCCTAGGTCTTGCACACCATGTCCTCTTCAGGGGTTAGGCACTGAAAGTTTCTTCTGCCACACCAGTCATAAGATGATCATTAATAAACAGTGCTTCGTGTCCACATACCTCAGAGCCTTATAAATAATAAGTAGACATTTGGTCTTTTAGATGACACAGAACCATCACAGAGTTAGGCTACGGTTTTCCTTTCTTGCAGTCTGGCTTGAGATCCTTGCCAAGTATCAGCTATGAAGGTTTGCTGGGTCTTCCTTGCTGTCCCTTCAGGGACGTTGCTGGTTTCTGCAGATCAGGAAGGTAAGACATCCATCAGAATTTGTAACATTCTGACATAAATTATAGAAATGGATGGTGTAACTGTAGCACTCCAGATGTCATTGGACTCCATCTTCCATCATCCCCACCTGCACTGTCAATGGTCAAGGATTGGAGCTATAAAGGGCTGAGTGGGGGGAAGCCATGTTTTCATTTTTCCCTAACTCCCCCCCCCTTTTTTAATAATAACAATCCAGAAAAATTCAGGAAAATAAAACACGGGGGGGAAATCCAACCCCTTTGGGGGGGGGATTTCATATGTCTATCAAGAATGATGAGACAAAATGGAGAGGGCTACAGATTAGCCAAGTCACAAGGTCACAGTATAGGCCTAGTCTGTCTTTTATGTTGTATTTTGCATGCCTCATCCCACCCCACATTTTGTATTCAGCACATTGCATCAGTCAGTGGAGTTTCCTCTTTGCTATTGTAGGTAATAGTCATGGAGAGCTCCATGGCAGATGTATCCCGCTTGAATTTGTCAGATCCCTTGTTACAGTTATTTTGGCTAACCATGACAACAACATCTGGTACTGAATTCCCCAAATTAATCATGTTTCGTGTGAAAAAAAATCTTGCTTTTGCTCTTTCCTGCAACTTTTTTCATTTCTGTGATTCCATTTTTGCAGTGGGGTAACTGCTTTCTAGAGTATTCCCATTTACAACAAGTTCAGTTTGGAAACCAAACCCAAGCGCCTGGCCCAGAAAAATGTCTTGTCTGCAAGATACTGACTCCTAAGAATTCTGAATCTGGCTAACACAATCCAAGAATTTTAGAAGAAATTCACAGTAAAGTGATGAAGAATGAGTGTGCATGTGGGCACACGCACATATACACACTCACATACATAAATACGTATGTAGTAATATACATGCATATACATACTAGGGACTGTACCCCTGCATGCTCAGCTTGCCAACCACTGCCACTCCCGTCATGGTAACCGTCCCAAGCTTCCCCATCCCACTCCATTTTGAAGCCACTTCTGTTCTGTTTCCCTAGTTTGCAACCCTGTTTTCACCTTCACCCCATGCCCATGCCTCCTCTTTCCCCTTCTTCGCCCCCTTTCACACAGACCACCCAAATGGTAACCTCTGCGTTCTCCCTCACATTATTAAATAAACAAACAAACAAATCAATCAATTTATATCTAGCCCTTCCTCCCAAAAGGATCCGAGGGCAGCAAACAAGCAATAAAAAATTAAAAACATATTTAAAACATTAAAAACAAAGTGTGTTTTAAACACTTTAAAAATCTTTAAAGACACTTTAAAAAACATCTTAAAAACGATTCTGGCACAGACACAGACTGGGATAAAGGTCTCTACTTAAAAGGCTTGTTGAAAGAGGAAGGTCTTCAGTAGGCACTGAAAAGACAACAGAGATTGTGCCTGTCTAGTATTTAAGGGAAGTGAATTCCAAGGGTAGGTACCACAACACTAAAGCCCCAATTTCTATTTTGTGCAGAACAAACCTCCTGATGAGATGATATCCGCAGGAGGCCCTCACCTGCAGAATGTGTGACTGACTGGGTATATACATTGCAACTACTAAGTACCCTTTTCCAGAGCTTGGAAAAGTTACTTTTTTGAACTACAATTCCCATTAGCCCAATCCAGTGGCCATGCTGGCTGCGGCTGATGGGAGTTGTAGTTCAAAAAAGTAACTTTTCCAAGCTCTGCCCTTTTCACCTTCTGCCCATTTATGAAGCCGCTGCTATTTTGTGTCCCTGTGTTCATTTTCACCTCCACACCCATGCCTCCTACCCCTCTTTTTCTGCAAACCCCCTTTGTCCCATTTTTACCTTCACCCCTTTTTATTCCCCCAGTCCCTCATTTTCTCAACTCCCCCTTGCATACAGACCATCCCAATTTTCATGTCTCCTCCTGTTTTTCAGCTCTCCTTTTCACACACCCCCATTTTTCACCTTCTTTCCTTCCCTCGTTTTCTCAACTATCTCTTGCACACAGACAACCCCTATTTCCATTCCTCCTCCCCTTCCTATTCTGCAGCCCACTTTGTACACACACCCCATGTTAAATATTTGAGTAAAACAGGGATGGAGGAACATGAGGGGGAGGGAAGAATTGATTTTAAGCAGCAGGAGGTGTTTGAGTAAAACAGGGATATAAGGAACAGTGAAGGGGAAAGGTTGGTTTTAAACAATAGGAGAGGATTGAATACAGTAAGAAAGGAGTTGGGAAAGTATTTGTTGTACCTATGTAAACGTTTGATGTTAGCTTCTATGTTGTAACCATCTCTGCTCTTTTTACTTGTTAAGTAAAGTACCGGGCCAAGTTCAAGGTTCTAGTTTTGGTGTACAAAGCCCTACACAGCTTGGGACCAGGATACCTGAAAGACCGTCTTACCCCTTATATACCCAGTCGATCACTGCACTTTGCAGGTGAGGGCATCCTGCAGATACCATCTTATCAGGAGGTCCATTCTGCACAACATGGGAAACGGACCTTTAGTGTGGCGGCACCTACCCTGTGGAATTCCCTACCCTTGAATATTAGGCAGGCACCATCTCTGTTATCTTTTCGGTGCCCTTTGAAGACTCTTTTGACAAGCCCTTTAAGTTGAGACCTATCCCAGTCTGCGTCTGTGTTGGAATCGCCTTTTAATATGCCTTTTTAAAACAATATGTTTTTAACCCTTTTTTAAAAAATGTTTTTAACGTTTTGTTTTAATGTATTTTAAGGTCTGTTTTTCTGATGTTTTAAAGTGTTTTTAGCGCTTTTGCCTGCCGCCCTGGACTGCTGCTGGGAGGAAGGGCGGGATATAAATCAAATAATAAATAAATAAATAAATAAATAAATAAAAAGTACTATTCAGGCCACTCCTGTTGTTTTAAACCACCACTTTCTGTTTCAACAGGACAGTAGAGGATCTCATTACTGTGAGAATATGCACAAACATAGTTAGGGGGCCACATCCCCACCTTGCTCCTCATGCTCCATGTTACCACATTGTTGTCTTCTTGCTTCCTACCTTATCCGTTGTTCTAATAGTTTTATGCCAGGGAGCACCAATAGTACCAGTCAGAAGTTGACCATTGGTCAACAGCTCACTGGGAGCCATACCTCTGTAATAGGTGCTTCACACATTAACCTCATGTGGATGTGAACTGGTTGAATTTAGCAGAGGCAAATCTATCCAGAATATCTGTAAATTCACATAAAACCATGTAAAAGCAGAGCTTGTTATAGTGCATCACAAACTTCCTGAGCTAAGCACTGGTGAGATCCATCCTAATCAAATCATTTTGATACCAAAAGCAAACATTTTGCTGAATTGTTAAAAATGTAAAAACGGTGCTATTCCATGCTGTTAGGTCTTGCGAGGGTTGCACGGCTTCCATTAGGAATACAGTGATGGTAGGGAGGGCAATGGCATCCTTTTAGCAGTTCAGTGATCTTAGCCATCCCATTTAACCCAGTGGCTATTTAAGGATAAAGTGCCTAGGACAGTCAAACCCTCACTAACTTTCTAACAGTAGGTAACTAAAAAAAAAAAAACAATTATGAAGGTACAAAGCCATTAGGTGTATGGGGCTACTAAGTGTATTGCACAGCAGATTGCATGAATGACTCTCTTCCTGATGGGCGGTGCTTATGTGTGTGTGCTTGGTGCAATGAGATCCTGGCTCACAGATAAGAATTTTGCTCCTTTGAGGCCAAGGCAGCTGACCCAGAGAAGCTGAAAGAGACAGAGAGATGTGTGCATGAGGCCTTCAGGGATGTGGCTGAGGTGGTAAACTGATGAGACCAGTAACCTGCCACAAAAATAAATACAAGGCAGATGCTCATTCTGAACCCTGATTGCTAAACATATTTGACCCCACAATGCCCAACATACTGTACATGTCATAGAGTTAAAGTCTGACTTTGCAAGAGAAATACTGCACCTATTATTTTAAAAATTGGTAGGCTTTATCCCCTCCAATGGTTGGCCATGCCTGCAGATTGCATCCCATTCTGGAAGGAAATACAAACATTGAGAGTTTCCCTTCATTTAAAAGAATGAAATTTAAAGGTGCCCTGCACGAAGAATCCTAAATGTATCTCCTTATAATTTGTCAAGTGCAAGGGGCTCCTGCTAGGCCTGCAAATGTCATCAGTGTCTATGGAATGGGGAAGTCAGAATATAGTTTTTATATTTCCCATTATGGTGAAGGGGGGGGGAGTAGAACTTCATTTTTGACAGATTTAATTCAGTCAAAATTAAGTATGACTGGAAAGACACAGAGTGTCTTTCTTCAGGTAGGAAATATAACAAAATATGTAGACATTAGTTATAGATGTTTAGAATGTATGTGATTAACTCTTATAAGTGTTAGGTGCCAGAGGAGTATTAATTTATAAAAAACATGTTGTGGAACATGCTGTCAAACTTGGGCCTAACTATCATATGGCATTTTATGTTTTCGTGTGTTTTTCCATCTGTGCTAGTTTTAGATTTTTATCCATATTTATAAGAATATGATACACTTTACTCAAAAAACCTTTTTTGTTTTTTATTGGGAGGGTACTGTTGTCCCACTTCATTACTGATCTCCATATATGATTTGCAAGTTCCATCTTTACACAGTTTCTTAATTTGATCAAATCATTATTTATACCATGACCATAAAGAGCCTATCATTGCTGCATCGTCTAATTCTTGATTGAAACACATAGCAGTTAATGGGAACATCGTAAACAACACAACCACCAATATATGTTTAAGTAGAGCCCTTATCCCTGTCTGTGTTCGTGTTGGAATTGCTTTTCAATATGTTTTTAAACCTTTTTTTAAAGATAGGTGTTTTTAAAGCTTTTAAAAATGTTTTGAAAGATGTTTTGTTCTAATATGTTTTTAATGGTTGTTTTGTTTTAATTTATTTTAAAGTCTGTTTTTATGATGTGTTGAAGTGTTTTTAGTACTTTGTTTGCCGGCCTGGGCCCTGGGCTCCTACTGGGAGAAAGGGCGGGATCTAAATCTAAATCTAAATCAATTGTCATCCTCGTCGTCATCGCCATGTCGTTGTTGCCTCATTGCTGTCGCCTTGTCATCACCTCGTCATTGTCACCTCATTGTCGTCGCCTTGTCATCATCGCCTAGTCATCATCGTCTCATCATCCTCGCCTAGTCATCGTCGTCTCGTCGTTGTGTTGTCATTGTGTCACCATCGTCTCGTCGTCGTCTTGTTGTCGTCTGGAAGATTTTAATATATGAAAGCTTACAAATGTGTATGATTTGCCGGAAGATCCATTGGTTATACTATTGGGCTATATGAAAGACCTGACCTTAGGCCCCCATCTGCACTATGCAACGAAATCAGTATCATACCACTTTAAACAGTTACGAACTTCCAACAGTTCTTCTCCCAAAGAATCCTGGGAACTGTAGTATGTTAAGGGTGCTGAACATTGTTAGAAGTCCCTTATTCCCCTCACAGTGCTACAGTCCCTGGAGTGATTGAACAGTCAATCCCTGTTTCCAGGGAACTCTAGGAACTGAAAGCTTTGCTGTGCTGCTTCCTTCAGGTCCTGCTTGCAGGCTTCCCACAGGCATCTGGCTGGCCGCCATGGCTGTTATCACACTGCACTTTATTCCGTTATTCTTGTTATTTCTTACTTGGTAATCTGTGCATTTCACATGACGCACAAGCTAGTTCTGAAATTCTCAGAGCTTGGAAAAGTTACTTTTTTGAACTACAACTCCCATCAGCCCAATCCAGCGGCCATGCTGGCTGGGGCTGATGGGAGTTGTAGTTTAAAAAAGTAACTTTTCCAAGCTCTTAAAATTCTAGTGGAATATAGCGGAAGTTTAGCAGTAATTTCCATGATAAATAATACCAGAAATAATCAATTTGCCAGCTTGGTAACCTGGGAAATCACGGGAGTTTTTCGCTAGTTGCAGTTGCTCATGTGACAGGCATCCCAGTATGCAGTGCATTCCGGCCCTTTAGGCATGTTTTATTTTTGCCTGATGAAAATTGTACTGGTATTCTGGCAGAGGCGCAGATAGCAGAAGCATTTCCTACACACACCCCTGTGTCTATACAACTAAAATGAAAATAAAATGTCAGATGCCAAAGGGAGGGGGTTGCATGGCGATGGGATGACGTCTTAGACCGCCTCATTCACAGCAGACATTTATTCCGCTATTATTCCCCTTTAAACAATCATGGATCCTGCAAAGTGCAGTTTGGGAAGGGTGCGGAAAGCTGTTAGAAGACTCCTATTCCCCTAACCAAGCTAGAATTCTCAGAGATTTCTGGGAGTAGGAAATGACGGTTAAACCACTCTGGCAAACTGGAGCTCTGTGAGGAGAATAGGGGTCTCCTAACAACTCTCAGCACCTTCACAAATTACACTTCCCATGATTCTTTGGGAAAGCCATAACTGTTTCAAGGGGAATGAAAGTGGAATAAATGTCTGCTGTGAATGTGGCCTCAGTGGGAAACTACAGTGCACATGTGTATCATGGGTGAGGGACGGAAACAAGACATTGTTCCTTGCAGCCGTGTGAAAGACTTTTGCATGAAATGCCGGGATATCAGCCAAAAAAGCCACAGTTCCTTAACGCTACAGGTACTGCAGTGTGAAAGGACTTTTAGAAATCAGGACAGGAGCGCTACCATTTAAAACCATTAAATTAACACAACAAGCCCCATGTCTGAAAGCAGCCCATGAGAACAGAGTGCCGGACTAGATGGGCCACTGGCCTGATCCAGCAGGCTCTTCTTATGCTGTTGTGTTCAGCGCTGATCTCAACCTCATGCTTATCATAGGAAGTTTTAAAAGCAATGGGAATGGGTGAGAGTGGGAAAGGGTGACATTGAGGAACTCAGCTATTGTGACAGGGAGTCTCATAGATCCTGAATAACAATATTATTATGATTTACATTTATATCCTGCCCTTCCTCCCAAAAGAATCTCAGAAAAAATGGGATACAAATATTTAATCTAATCCATACTAGTTGAAATGGTTTGCTAGCACAATATTTGTTTGAGGAAAGCCAAACGTTTCAAGAAATAAGTCCTGGAGTGACAGACAAGAAAAGCATCCAGAAACCTTTGTACTGAAAAATCCAGTTATCAAGTAGATCCTGCACAGCTGAGCTGCCAAAGCCTTTTTAGCAACTATACTTTCAACTGTTTGTTTAAAGGTGTGTATGCAGCATCTGTGGCAAAAAGAAGCCCTTTTTAAAAATTGGCCAGCAGCCACATAGGCAACTCAGCAAATTTCCTTCAACTAACTCCGTGTGGGATTGGTGAACGTTTAGGTGGGACACTGTCTGGGGAACCCCCTGATGCTTCTCAGACAAAAGTCAACACAGAAATGCTTTGCAAACGAATGAGCCAAACTGGTTTGCCATGACTCGGTTGGTTTTATGACTGCTGTGCCTGACAGATGAGTTCTTCCTGTGACAACAATATGCTTTTCATAGGGCAGAGGTCAAGTCCTAAGAGGCAAAGTACAGGCTGCTGCCAGGCATGGGACTTATTGTGTTAGTTTAACGGATTAAAACGGGAGCACTTCTGTCCTGATTTCCAAAATCCCTTTCATGCTGGAGCGCCTGAACGCGTGGTGGCTTTTTTTACCAATATACCGACATGTTGTGCAAATGTCTTTCACGCAGCTTCAACTGGAGACGCCAGGATCAGATGAAAAAGGCACAAAATACAGCAAGGAAGAGCCAGGGACAAAGCACTGAAGAAAAGGACAAATGTGGTCATACAGGCTGCTGCAGCCTTGGTGAAAAAGGCTGAGGAGACAAGGAGGGTTTAAAAGAGCAGGACTCGAAAAGACTTGAAAAGCAACATAAGCCTCATGTCTGAAAGCAGACAGGGGAAAGTAGCTGGAATAAACTGCACACAGAGAAGAGAAAAAAAGGGAGACCTGGGTTCGAATCCCCACACAGCCATGAAGCTCACTGGGTGACCTTGGGCCAGCCGCTGCCTCTCAGCCTCAGAGAAAGGCGATGGGAAACCCCCTCTGAATACCGCTTACCATGAAAACCCTATTCGTAGGGTTGCCATAAGTCAGGATCGACTTGAAGGCAGTTTCCATTTCCATTTTCAAGATCTTTCAGCGGTTGCCCGGCTCCATGGGGGAGGAGGAAGGGGGAGGGAGGCGGGAAAGAATGAGACTTCCATGGCACAGATCAGAGGGCAAACCCAAGAAAAACAATGGCAGATAGGGAACAGGCACAGGCAGGAACAAGTCTGAAAAACAGTGATGTAGAAAGAGGAAGCTTGCATACCTGTCACATGACAGGCAGCTGGTGCAAATCTCCTGCGATCGTCAGGATTCCCAGCCTTGCAAAAGGATTATTTCTGGCATTATTTATCAGGAAAATTAGCGCTAAACTTGCACTGTATTCCACTAGATTTCTGGAACTAGCTTGTATGTTGTGTGAAAGGTAAAACATAATGCAAAAAATTGCCAGGTAAGACTTTGTCAGAATAAAGGAATAGAGTGCAGCATGAAAGCAGCCACAGCAGACTTTCTGAAGCAAAGCTCTTTTGTGCTTAGTCTTTGCTAGGATAGGAGAATTCACTGTAGCAAGCCAGTGTTATCAGGGCTGGACTCCAGTGTCACTCACAGAAGCTTCATGGCTCCTCTGCTACAGCTACTTGCTTTGCTCAGAATTATTCTCTCACCCCAGTGACTGTGTTGACTCCTGAATATTTGTAGCAGAACACAGATTGGGGCTGGGATGGGGGTAGATCATCTGCTCTTCTCTTTCATGAGGAAAGAAGACTAGAGACTGAAGAGAAACCTTTCCCAACCTGGAGCTCTGCAGATGTCGTTGGATTCCAGGACAGCATAGCCAACGGTCAGGGATGATGGGCATTGTGGTCCAGCAACATCTCCAGGACATCAGATTAAGGTTGTTCTAAGTTTAGGAGTCTGGAGAAGGAGTCTTAGAAAGTGGCACACAGGAATGCATTAAGCCTTTGGGCCAATTAGGTGTGTTCATTTATTATTGATTGATTGATTACTTGATTTATATCCCGCCCTTCCAACAGGAGCTGGGATATGTTTCTCATTTGTAACAGATGGACTATGCACTAACTTGCTTGAAGAGGAGAAGCAAAAATGCAACCGTGAGTCAATTAATTTTATTTATTTATTTATTTGGTTGCATTTATGTACCGCCCTTAGCAAATAGCTCTCAGGGCGGTAAACAGCATAGGGTAAAATACATACATGGCAATAATAAAATCACAAAAACATATATGGCATAAAAACAAATTAATCTGCTTTAATCAACGAGAACATTGCAGTTTTTATTCAAATTAGCTGACATATAAAGGCCTATAAGAATCAAAATTCTAGGAATTCTTACATAACCTTCAGTTGCCCCATCATCAGCCAGACGATGCCCAGACGTTTGTGTCCAGCAGTGACTGAAAGTAGTGAAGAAACTTGGATATGAAAAACCAACATGGCAACTGGCAAAGCCTCCAGCTGGTAATTTAGACGAGAAAGAAGCTTTGAGGGGGAAATAGCATAGAGAATGGATTGTGGGGGGCGGGAGGGAGGGACAACAGGTGAAGGAAGTGTTAAGCAGCTCTCCTTCTCTCACCACTTCTCCACTGAAAATGTTCCCCTCCGTCTGCCCCTGCATGCAGTTTGGGTGGTGAACACTGGTTCTGGAATCCCATCATGGCCAGTTTGAGGGTTTTGCCTTGGAGAGGTTGAGGCAAACCACACAACTGGGCATGTAACTGGCAGAACAGTAGCTTAGTATTTAAGGCATCCACAAGCTGTATTTGCCATAGCTGTGGAGAAAGCATTTGACCACATTCCATGGAAGAACATGTTTAAGGCTGTTAGAGAAGATGAGTGTTTGGTAGAGGTGGTGGAAGAGAAGTGTTACAGTCCAAGGAAATGACAATTGGGTTGTGATTGGGGTCAATTTGTCGGGCCACTGCACAACCAAAAAGACACCTGGAAACAGAGTAGCATTGGCTACCCCTTTGGAAATGGTCTCCCCAAAGGAACAGCAAGAGAGGGTTAGGTGGAAATAGAATCCTGTGTTCATTTTCATTTCTATATATCCTACACAACCTGCAATTCTCTCTACTATCACAACTTCTTTCCCTCCCGGGACTTGGCTGCTGGTGGCTCTTCTCAAGTCATCCACTTGTTTGCAAATGTCTCAGCTGATCATAGGCCAGGGAGATGGAAGGCAGTCCCCAAATAATGTTTATTTAGGTATGCAAGTACAAATATGAAACCTAGATACACATACCAGTCACTTTGATTAGATTGTGTTTATTTATAGGAAGAGATACCCTGGACAGCATGGTTCTCACATCGATCTCACAGTGTAGGATAATGCTTCAGTGGCTACAAGCCATGATGGCTATGCTTTGTCTCCATGGCCGGAGGTGGTATGCTTCTGAATACTAGTTGTTGGAAACTTCAGGAGGGGAGAGTGCTCTTGCACTCAGGTCCTGTTGCAAACAGCAGCATGAAGAAACAAGAGTCTGTAATTCAATCTGAGTCACACTCACCTACCAGAATGACCATTACAGCAGCTTGTCCTGGTCTCAAACAGAGGTACTAAGCCGTGTCTTAGGAGAAACAGTTTGTGGAGGTGGTGATGTTGTTTGGGGAGTAAAAACGTCCTGTGGTGTGGTTGCATCTGCACATTCGGGACTCCACGAGTTTCTAAATATTAGTAAATAAACTGATTATTATGAAGCTCCCCCTTCCAAATTGAAATCAAAATATTTTGTAAAGGCTGCTCTGATGGTCCCACTGCTTGAGGAAAGAGCTGCACAAAAATATATGTAAGCTCTGTTCAGGTATCACCAGAGCAAACAGGTAACTTGGATGGCATGGGGCCACAGGCTGCATGTTCATTATCACATAATAAAGGTGAACATCTGTGGTGGGGAGTCTTTTGTATCTGTGAAGGCTCCACCCACAATTTAGAACCCTGAAAAATTAGCTTCTAAATCAGCTGTGAGGAAACTTTGGTACTCCAGATGTTGTACTGCAACTTCCACCAGCCGCAGTAAGCATGGCCAATGGCCAAGGATGATGGGAGTGTTAGCTCAGCAGCATGTGGAGGGCCGAAGGTTCATAGAATCATAGAATAGTAGAGTTGGAAGGGGCCTATAAGGCCACGGAGTCCAACCGCCTGCCCAATGTAGGAATCCAAGTTACAGCATACTCAGCAGTTGGCTCTCCAGCTGCCCCTTGAATGCCTGCAGTGTTGGAGAGCCCACCACCTCTTTAGGTCATTGGCTCCACACCACTCTAACCAAGATCTTTGGCTGAAGCCTTTCTTTCACTCCTGGCAGGATATTTGGAAGAAACTCAAGAGGAGGACTTTGCAATGGCAGATCATAGAATCATAGAATAGTAGAGTTGGAAGAGGCCTATAAGGCCATCGAGTCCAACCCCCTGCTCCATGCAGGAATCCAAATCAAAGCATTCCTGACAGATGGCTGTCCAGCTGTCTCTTGAAGGCCTTCAGTGTCGGAGAGCCCACTACCTCTCTAGGTGATTGGTTCCATTGCCGTATGGCTCTAACAGTTAGGAAGTGTTTCCTGATGTCCAGTCGAAATCTGGCTTCCTGCAACTTGAGCCCATCATTCCGTGTCCTGCACTCTGGGATGATCGA
Organism: Rhineura floridana; assembly: GCF_030035675.1. Lineage (NCBI taxonomy): Eukaryota > Metazoa > Chordata > Lepidosauria > Squamata > Rhineuridae > Rhineura > Rhineura floridana. The sequence continues at coordinate 203,434,996 of NC_084483.1, read as the reverse complement.
GAAGAGATCCTGGCCCTCGTCTATGTGATAACCTTTCATGTACTTGAAGAGTGCTATCCTATCACCCCTCAGTCTTCTCAAGGCTAAACATGCCCAGTTCTTTCAGTCTCTCCTCATGGGGCTTTGTTTTCACTTCCCCCACACTTAGGAGCCTCCCAAGACACACAAAACTCACCCTCATCACATGAGGGGATTGGGAGGAGTCATATGACCTTGGGGATGGGTTACATGCACAGTATTGCTGTACCCAGGATGACCTTCTGATCCAGTAATATTTGCATACGTGTTTAAACTACACAGTCATTATTGCCGCTGTTTAATGTTACAAGTGTTTTCCCAATTCCCTGGATGCTGGCAGGAATGTGTGGTGCATCCAGGAATGCAGGGAACTGTGGGTTGCTGCTACATCTGCATGGAAGGTCGGGATGTGCTTGAACTTGGCACAATTCGAATATGACACTGGATTTCCTATTTATTCACTTTTTTTTGTCCTCGCAGATCTCATTGTCTTCTAGTCGGTGTAGACAATACTGAACTAGATGGGCCATTGGTCTGACTCGTTTGAAGGCAGCTTCCTATGTTCTCCTTTCCTGGTTAGTAATAACTACAATATTAGCCAACTTGGTGCTCTCCAGATGTTGCTGGACTGTGCCAGTTGAAGGATAATGGGAGTTGTAGTCCAGCAACATCTGGAGGGCACCTTATTGGCTACCTCTGATGCAGTGTGATGTCGGAATTGGCATAAGCATGGTTTGATCTCAGACCAGAGATTGAAACCAGTATCTAAAATTGTAGATATGAGATTCAGAGTAATCATGGTCACATTCACACCATACATTTAAAGCACATTTAAAGTACATGGCTTCCACCAAATAATCCTGGGAACTGTAGTTTACTCTTCACAGAGCTGCAGTTTCCAGGGGAAGCGATGTGCTCTAAGCGTATGGTGTAGCTGTATAGATGGAAAGATCTGTCAATTTCTATTCTCTCAGTTTCTTTTTTTTTTCAGTCTAAAATTCAGTTGAGAGCCAGTGTGGTGTAGTGGTTATGGTGTTGGGTTATGACCTGGGAGACCAGGGTTCGAATCCCCACACAGCCATGAAGCTCCCTGGGTGACCTTGGGCCAGTCACTGCCTCTCAGCCTCACAGGAAGGCAATGGTAAACCCCCTCTGAATACCACTTACCATGAAAACAGTATTCATAGGGTCGCCATAAGTCGGAATTGACTTGAAGGCAGTCCATCTCATTTCAAAATTCAGTTCTCCACATTTCTGCAGTAGTTTGCAGAAGAAAAACGTTCAGCATTTTAGTGTGAATTTCTCCTAATAAACACATTTTTGTATGCAGTTTTGACTATTGCACACTTGGAAGCAATTTCTCCTAATATAATGCATTTTGTATGTTATTTAGACAACCATATTGGTTTTTTATGCACATTTCCCTTAGTACATGCATTTTTGTAAATATTGGTTGGTTGGAGAATTGCATTGCAGAATTCAGATAACTGAATTTTGAAGGACGGCTGTGTTACGGAAAGTGTGGATTTGTTAGGTTTGGCTTCATAATGTGAACTGAACTGAATTTCTCCCCCATCCCTATGTGGCTGTGATCAATATTTCTCCATCAGATGCCCATTCTGGGGAACACTGACTTACTTGATACAGCACTGCAAGTTAGAACTGCAAAACCCATATGGACCAAAACACGCAGGACAGTCAAGGTGATCAGGGTAGCAGAAACCGTTCAGACGAAAATGACAATCTTCTGGACTTCCTGACAAATCTGCACAAAGAAAAAAGTATATTCTGTTCTGCATAAGATCTTGACATATATACAGATTAGGAAGAGCGCAACGTAAATTGCAGAAGCGATAATGACATAATATCCTTAGTCTAAAAAACAATGCTTGTCTATTATAGTCCATTACGCACTGAGATTTTTTAGAATAGTTGATTACTTCCTAAAGTTAAGAATTGTTATGCTGTTCTTCACAAAATCTTGGCAGTATGCCAACGTTTCCTAAACTGTAGATCAAGTAGCCTTACCAGACGTTGCTGGACCCCAACTCCCATCAGCCCCAGTCACCATAATCAGTGGCCAGGTATGATAGGAGTTGCAGTCCAGCAATTTGGGGAAGGACATAAGGTTTGCTGTAGATAACCAGACATTTATTGCTGGTCCTATGGTGAGGACGTTTTTGGGAAGGGATGTTGCTCAGTGGTAGAGCATATGGCTTGCATACAGAAGGTCCCAGGCTCAAACCCAGTATCTCTACGTAGGGCGGGGAGAGACTCCTTGTCTGGAGTCTCACTGGTGGTCTGCTGCCAGCCAGTGTTGACAGTACTGAGCTAGGCCGACCAATGGGTTTGGCTCAATATAAGGCAGCTTCCTATGTTCCTATTTGGGACTGTGTTTAACTAAAACTCTGTGCTAAATGGAAACCAGGGTAAGGACTCCTTCTAGCTTAACGGGACTCCCCCCTCCTCCCCTTCTGCTCTGGAGGGCCAGGAGAACCCTCAGAACAGTGTGCAGGAGTGGAGATTGTTCCATTGGGCAAGCAGAAATGCTTGAGCTGATGGGACAATCTCCTTAGCACTATGTTGGATACAACTCAATATTTCAATTTAAGCGATGTACTCGAGCCGCTTAATAATGGGATCTGTAGGAACATCAAAGCACAAATTTGCATGCACTCTCATATGCACACATCCACACACAGTATTGAAACGCACACTCTATAACCAACCCAACACCCCATTCATACATCTGCAAAAGGTTTTCAGGCCTTGCACTGCAGTTATGTATACTCTCAGGCTCACACACACATTCTTTATTCATCGATTTCCATCATTTTACCAGACTCTCCTGCCCAAAAGAAGCCCTGAAGGGGCTTTAAACAATGCACATTAAGAACCAACCATATTAACTAATAGGTTTGGACTCTTGGCATGGAAATCCAAATGGTGATGACTGGAAAATACAGTTATTTTCCATGGTGGGTGGTTATGGGTCGACAATAGCTGAAAAGAGGTCTTGATGGTTATTAGTTAACCTGGATACGGATGAGGAAATGACCCATTAGGTATCTTGTTAGGTTATTCAAGCATGGCTGTTGAGAAACCCAAATGATGTCATCTTGGGGAAGGACTGTGGCTCAGTGACTGATACAGAACAAACAAAGGTTCAGTTCTTGAGAACTCCCAGCAGGACTGGGAAAGACTTCTATCTGAAATCCCAGAGAGACACTGTCAGCCATTACATACCATACATTTAAAACACATTTTTTCCTCCAAAGAATCCTGGGAACTGTAGTTTGTTAAGGGTGCTGGGACTCATGGCTTTGTCAGGGATGATGATAAGAACATAAGAACATAAGAAGAGCCTGCTGGATCAGGCCAGTGGCCCATCTAGTCCAGCATCCTGTTCTCACAGTGGCCAACCAGGTGCCTGGGGGAAGCCCGCAAGCAGGACCCGAGTGCAAGAACACTCTCCCCTCCTGAGGCTTCCGGCAACTGGTTTTCAGAAGCATGCTGCCTCTGACTAGGGTGGCAGAGCACAGCCATCATGGCTAGTAGCCATTGATAGCCCTGTCCTCCATGAATTGGTCTAATCTTCTTTTAAAGCCATCCAAGCTGGTGGCCATTACTGCATCTTGTGGGAGCAAATTCCATAGTTTAACTATGCGCTGAGTAAAGAAGTACTTCCTTTTGTCTGTCCTGAATCTTCCAACATTCAGCTCCTTTGAATGTCCATGAGTTCTAGTATTATGAGAGAGGGAGAAGAACTTTTCTCTATCCACTTTCTCAATGCCATGCATAATTTTATACACTTCTATCATGTCTCCTCTGACCCGCCTTTTCTCTAAACTAAAAAGCCCCAAATGCTGCAACCTTTCCTCGTAAGGGAGTCGCTCCATCCCCTTGATCATTCTGGTTGCCCTCTTCTGAACCTTTTCCAACTCTAGAATATCCTTTTTGAGATGAGGCAACCAGAACTGTACACAGTATTCCAAATGCGGCCGCACCATAGATTTATACAACGGCATGATGATATCGGCTGTTTTATTTTCAATACCTTTCCTAATTATCCCTAGCATGGAATTTGCCTTTTTCACAGCTGCCGCACACTGGGTCGACATTTTCATCGTGCTGTCCACTACAACCCCGAGGTCTCTCTCCTGGTCGGTCACCGCCAGTTCAGACCCCATGAGCGTATACGTGAAATTAAGATTTTTTGCTCCAATATGCATAATTTTACACTTGTTTATATTGAATTGCATTTGCCATTTTTCTGCCCATTCACTCAGTTTGGAGAGGTCTTTTTGGAGCTCTTCGCAATCCCTTTTTGTTTTAACAACCCTGAACAATTTAGTGTCGTCAGCAAACTTGTCCACTTCACTGCTGACTCCTAATTCTAGGTCATTAATGAACAAGTTGAAAAGTACAGGTCCCAATACCGATCCTTGAGGGACTCCACTTTCTACAGCCCTCCATTGGGAGAACTGTCCATTTATTCCTACTCTCTGCTTTCTGCTTCTTAACCAATTCCTTATCCACAAGAGGATAAGTACACTATGTCCACTGGATCACCTCTATCTATATGCTTGTTGACACTCTCAAAGAATTCTAATAGGTTACTGAGACAGGACTTTCCCTTGCAGAAGCCATGCTGGCTCTGCTTCAGCAAGGCTTGTTCTTCTATGTGCTTGGTTAATCTAGCTTTAATCATACTTTCTACCAGTTTTCCAGGGACAGAAGTTAAGCTAACTGGCCTGTAATTTCCGGGATCCCCTCTGGATCCCTTTTTGAAGATTGGCGTTACATTGGCCACTTTCCAGTCCTCAGGCACGGAGGAGGACCCGAGGGACAAGTTACATATTTTAGTTAGCAGATCAGAAATTTCACCTTTGAGTTCTTTGAGAACTCTTGGGTGGATGCCATCCGGGCCCGGTGATTTGTCAGTTTTTATATTGTCCATTAAGCCTAGAACTCCCTCTCTCGTTACCACTATTTGTCTTAGTTCCTCAGAATCCCTTCCTGCAAATGTTAGTTCAGGTTCAGGGATCTGCCCTATATCTTCCACTGTGAAGACAGATGCAAAGAATTCATTTAGCTTCTCTGCAATCTCCTTATCGTTCTTTAGTACATCTTTGACTCCCTTATCATCCAAGGGTCCAATCGCCTCCCTAGATAAGAACATAAGAACATAAGAAGAGCCTGCTGGATCAGGCCAGTGGCCCATCTAGTCCAGCATCCTGTTCTCACAGTGGCCAACCAGGTGCCTGGGGAAAGCCCGCAAGCAGGACCCGAGTGCAAGAACACTCTCCCCTCCTGAGGCTTCCGGCAACTGGTTTTCAGAAGCATGCTGCCTCTGACTAGGGTGGCAGAGCACAGCCATCATGGCTAGTAGCCATTGATAGCCCTGTCCTCCATGAATTTGTCTAATCTTCTTTTAAAGCCATCCAAGCGGCTGGCCATTACTGCATCTTGTGGGAGCAAATTCCATAGTTGAACTATGCGCTGAGTAAAGAAGTACTTCCTTTTGTCTGTCCTGAATCTTCCAACATTCAGCTTCTTTGAATGTCCACGAGTTCTAGTATTATGAGAGAGGGAGAAGAACTTTTCTCTATCCACTTTCAGATTTTTTGCTCCAATATGCATAATTTTACACTTGTTTATATTGAATTGCATTTGCCATTTTTCCGCCCATTCACTCAGTTTGCAGAGGTCTTTTTGGAGCTCTTCGCAATCCCTTTTTGTTTTAACAACCCTGAACAATTCAGTGTCATCAGCAAACTTGGCCACTTCACTGCTCACTCCTAATTCTAGGTCATTAATGAACAAGTTGAAAAGTACAGGTCCCAATACCGATCCTTGAGGGACTCCACTTTCTACAGCCCTCCATTGGGAGAACTGTCCGTTTATTCCTACTCTCTGCTTTCTGCTTCTTAACCAATTCCTTATCCACAAGAGGACCTCTCCTCTTATTCCATGACTGCTAAGCTTCCTCAGAAGCCTTTGGTGAGGTACCTTGTCAAACGCTTTTTGAAAGTCTAAGTACACTATGTCCACTGGATCACCTCTATCTATATGCTTGTTGACACTCTCAAAGAATTCTAATAGGTTACTGAGACAGGACTTTCCCTTGCAGAAGCCATGCTGGCTCTGCTTCAGCAAGGCTTGTTCTTCTATGTGCTTGGTTAATCTAGCTTTAATAATACTTTCTACCAGTTTTCCAGGGACAGAAGTTAAGCTAACTGGCCTGTAATTTCCGGGATCCCCTCTGGATCCCTTTTTGAAGATTGGTGTCACATTTGCCACTTTCCAGTCCTCAGGCACGGAGGAGGACCCGAGGGACAAGTTACATATTTTAGTTAGCAGATCAGCAATTTCACATTTGAGTTCTTTGAGAACTCTCGGGTGGATGCCATCTGGGCCCGGTGATTTGTCAGTTTTTATATCGTCCATTAAGCTTAGAACTTCCTCTCTCATTACCACTATTTGTCTTAGTTCCTCAGAATCTCTTCCTGCAAATGTTAGTTCAGGTTCAGGGATGATGATGATGATGATAATAATAATAATAATAATAATAATGTTAGTCGCTTTTTTCAGAATGAAACTCAAAGCGACTTACAAGAAATATTAAAACCATATACAGAATAAAGAATAAAGGGATAAACAACAGTTCTTTGTGTGTGTGTGGGTATGTGTTTTAAACGTATGTGGTGTGTGCGACCTTAGCGTAGAACAAATAATACTGATACTGGTAAACCAATGGCCCAACTCAGTATAACAGAGCACTCTTTCTCCCTGTCATCGTTCTAGTTCACCAAAACCAACTCAGCAATAGTGTGGGCTATCAACACATTTGTTATATTATATAGCAGACTGCTTGGGTGTACATTTGCCATGAACCTGTGGCTGCTCTTCACTGCAAGAGTGCACCTGCATGATGCAGATGTTCCCAAGATGTGTTTGTTTCATTCACACATTACATTTTCAGTGGTGCACCTATTTGACTTTGGTCATATAACTGACTTATTCTTTTTGTTAATCTCTGTCTTTCATCTCTCTTTTTTATGTCCCTGCATATATTATTTTAAAGACAGAAACACAGGAAGCTGTCTTATCCTGAGCCAGACCATTGGTCCATCTAGCTCAGCAATGTCTACAATGACGGGGAACAGCTGTCCAGGGTTTCAGGCAGGAGGCTCTTCCAGCCCTACCTGGAGATGCGGGGGATTGAACTTGGGACCTTCTTCATGCAAAGCAGATGCTCTGCCCCTGAGCTACTCTCCTTCCCCTAACATTCAAGCATCGTGCTTGAATATTATGTACATAATTACATACCTGGAGCGACAGCAAATTCCAAGAAGAAAGCAAAGAAGAAAAGGTGAAGGTTCTTCATGGCTGACGGATGGATGAGAAGCTGGATTCCACGGATAGAAGATGCCTGGGGCCAAGAAAGACAGGGTAAGTCCCTCCCTTTGTAGGGGTTTGGGGACAGAGTGTTGATGTATTTCAGTGACTCTGCCCTGAAGAAGACACTTCTGTCTTTTTCCACCCCATCATCCTGTGATCTGAAAATGCCTTTGTGATAATTAACAACATTGTGTGTGGCTCCCTCACTGCCTTGAAGCAGGAAGGAGCACCTGCTACAGGCATTTTTTCCTTCTAAAAAGAGAGTCTACTGCAGACATGTGGCCCATCCACCTGTGTGGTGGTGAGACTGTTGGGCTAGGACCTGGGAGACCGGGGTACAAATCGCTGCTCACCCACAAAGGTCACTGGGTGACCTTGGGCCAGTCACAGTCTCTCAGTTTAACTAACCTCACAGGGTTTTTGTGCGGATAAAATTGGGAGGGTGAGAACCGTGTTTGTATGCCACCTTGAGCTCCTTGAAGGAAAGGTGGGATATAAAGGTGATAAATGAAGGAATGAACAAATAAATTTGTCTGAAATCTCTTTGTTTCCGTATGTACACACTGAGCAGGGGGGAGCAAACAGACAAGCTACTGGACAATTTGTGCAGGTTTAAAAAGCCACATCAGTTACCCTGAAGCAAAAAATAATAATTATCCACCCACTTTTAAATACTCACCGTTCATTTAAAGCACATCCAATGCACATTTAAAGTGTATGATTTCCCCAAAAGAGATCTGGGAATTTTGCCTTTCCCTTCACAAACCTGAAATTTTCCAGCATCCTTAATAAACGACAGTGTCCAAAAAAGTGTTCAAAGAAGTCTATCCTAAAATATTCTTCACCTAGGCACAGTGGGGGAAAAAATCTATGATCGCCTCACCCTGCAATTATTATTATTATTATTATTATTATTATTGATGATGATGATGATGATGATGATGTCCACCCTTCACCCAAAGATCTCAGGGCGGGTCACAACATTTTAAAAATACATCATTAAAAACAACCTAGAATCACACCACAAAAAATAGGGTGGTTCCTATATGTGCTGAATGCTGAAGAGCATAATGTTGGCTTATGGAAATAACCCAGAGTTTCCTGGAATGCTGTTTTCGTAAACCAGTTTTTAATTTCCTTTAGTGGTGTGCAAATGCCCCCTAACCACCAGTAGTACCGTTAAGTCATCTTTGATTCTGTACTTAGTGATCTCACTGCCTTCCCCCATTTAAAATGGTACTGTGTACTACCTCACCTCCTTCAAAATGTGGGAGTCCAGCCCTGTGATGCTTGGAGGCCCTCCTGGTCATTCTGTTGAGTGGGGCTGTGGACTTCTGCCCTGGAGTCCTGCCCTGATGGTGCCACTGTCCCTGGCTCCCCCTGAAAATGCTCTAGGTAGTTTGAAGGTTGCTGCCAAATGCTGGAAAACCTTGCAGATTTTATTTTATTCAAGAGGAGAACTTAAAGGACCAAATAGTGATGGACATAAGACATTTCTTGCATGCTCCTTCAATAATAATAATAACAACAACAACAACAATAATAATAATAAAATAATAATATTTTAAATCTCTTTGTTTCAGTTTATTTATTGTGATATTTTGTATTTCTGTATTTTTAATCTTTTGTACACCGCCCAGAGAGCTATTCGCTATGGGCGGTTTAAAAATGAAATAAAATAAATAAATAAATAAATAATACTTACCTTGAGGGAGGGAGATTGGTTAATAGTCTTGAAGTAGTTTGCCAAAGAACAAGGAATTAATGAATTAAAACACAGCCCAAAAGCATTAAGCTGGGATCTCTAAGTTAAATTCTGGAGAGAAAGTCAGTCGGAGTCACCAGCCGGACTGACAAAAGGAAATGTTCTTTGCCTTCATACGTCTCCAGGGAGACTGAGCAGGTGAGGCAACGCAAACTTGTCTGGCAACCCTTCCATAGTTATAGGAATGTTTGCATAGAAAAGAGAAGAGAGAGAAAAAGAGAGGCTCCTTGTATATAAAGGTTTCCTGAGGCCACACCAGCCACAGCAGGAGGTATCACCATGTATGTCAGGGATGAGGAACCTGTAGCCCTCCAGCTCCAGGTGGTCAGGATGTGGACATTATAAGGCAGCACAAGAGGGCAAACAGCCAAGGTTGTGAGTTCAAAACTCACTTGCAACGAAGTCTGAATTCTTTATTTAGTGAGTCCACTCTGCTGCCCTGAATTTTATTTCCTGGGGTGGAGCCTAATGGAGTCCCCTTAGATAGGGTTGCCAGGTTCAATCCCTGAGACTGATCCTGTATCTTTAGGATAAGAGAAAGTCAGCCCAGTGTAGGTCTTCTGTATCTTTAAAAGTTGTACAGGCGGGGAGGGAGAATTCCACCTTGTGGTTTTTCTCCTTACAGGGTTACAAGAACACCTGCACTTGGCTGACTTTCTCTTATCCTAAAGATACAGAATTGGTCTCAGGGATTGAACCTGGCAACCCTACCCTTAGATGAGGGACAGGCAACCTGCAGCTCTCCAGAAACTGTTGGACTCCAACTGCCATCAGCCCCAGCCAGGATGGCCAATGGTCAGGGGCAAAGGGAGATAGAGCATCTGAAGGGCTACAGGTTCCCTGCCCCTGACCTCTGTGCAAAGCTGACTGTGACCTCTGTACAAAGCTTGTAGGTTCCCATCAGGGCATCTGGTTGGCCACTGTGAGAACGGGATGCTGGGCTAGCTGGGTCATTGGCCTCATCTAGCAGGGCTCTGCTTATATGTTCCTATGACCTCCCTAGAAACCCTGAGCTGGGGAGGTCACACGTGGCTTTTCCACCCCAGAGATGCTTCCGTCTTCTGGATTTGGAGAGGAGGTATTCAGACAAAAATCAAAGACTTCTCAAAAACACAGGGGCGTCACACCTGGAACATGGGCTCCTTGCCTGCTTGAAACTGTTTGGAAAATGCTTGGAAGTTGTTTAAAATGCTTGGAAGTTGTTTAAAAACACTATATTAGAAGCTCAACTGGAGTGCATACCGCAGATCAGAAAAGGTACTGCCAGGGCCAAGAAGATGCCAGCATGGTTAACGAGCAAAGTCAAGGAAGCTCTTAGAGGCAAAAAGTCTTCCTTCAGAAAATGGAAGTCTTGTCCGAATGAAGAAAATAAAAAAGAAAACAAACTCTGGCAAAAGAAATGCAAGAAGACAATAAGGGATGCTAAAAAAGAATTTGAGGAGCACATTGCTAAGAACATAAAAACCAACAACAAAAAATTCTATAAATACATTCAAAGCAGGAGACCATCTAGGGAGGCGATTGGACCCTTGGATGATAAGGGAGTCAAAGGTGTACTAAAGAACGATAAGGAGATTGCAGAGAAGCTAAATGAATTCTTTGCATCTGTCTTCACAGTGGAAGATATAGGGCAGATCCCTGAACCTGAACTAACATTTGCAGGAAGGGATTCTGAGGAACTGAGACAAATGTCTATCAAATCTGCAGATGATACAAAATTGGGGGGCACAGCTAATACCATGGAAGACAAAAACAAAATTCAAAGGGACCTTGATAGGCTGGAGCATTGGGCTGAAAACAACAGAATGAAATTCAACAGGGCTAAATGCAAAGTTCTACACTTGGGAAAAAGTAACCAAATGCACAGTTATAAGATGGGGGATACTTGGCTCAGCAATATGACATGTGAGAAGGATCTTGGAATTGTCGTTGATCACAAGCTGAATATGAGCCAACAGTGCATAAGAATATAAGAACATAAGAAGAGCCTACTGGATCAGGCCAGTGGCCCATCTAGTCCAGCATCCTGTTTTCACAATGGCCAACCAGGTGCCTGGGGGAAGCCCGCAAGCAGGACCCGAGTGCAAGAACATTCTCGCCTCCTGAGGCTTCCGGCAACTGGTTTTCAGAAGCATGCTGCCTCTGACTAGGGTGGCAGAGCACAGCCATCATGGCTAGTAGCCATTGATAGCTCTGTCCTCCATGAATTTGTCTAATCTTCTTTTAAAGCCATCCAAGCTGGTGGCCATTACTGCATCTTGTGGGAGCAAATTCCACAATTTAACTATGCGCTGAGTAAAGAAGTACTTCCTTTTGTCTGTCCTGAATCTTCCAACATTCAGCTTCTTTGAATGTCCACGAGTTCTAGTATTATGAGAGAGGGAGAAGAACTTTTCTCTATCCACTTTCTCAATGCCATGCATAATTTTATACACTTCTATCATGTCTCCTCTGACCCGCCTTTTCTCTAAACTAAAAAGCCCCAAATGCTGCAACCTTTCCTCGTAAGGGAGTCGCTCCATCCCCTCGATCATTCTGGTTGCCCTCTTCTGAACCTTTTCCAACTCTATAATATCCTTTTTGAGATGAGGCGACCAGAACTGTACACAGTATTCCAAATGCGGCAGCACCATAGATTTATACAACAGCATTATGATATTGGCTGTTTTTATTTTCAAGTTGAGACCTGATCCCAGTCTGTGTCTGTGTTTTTAAAGCTTTTAAAAATGTTTTTAAAGATGTTTTGTTTTAATATATGTTAATGTCTGTTTTTATGATTTTTAAAGTGTTTTTAGTGCTTTTGTTTGCCATCCTGGGCTCCTACTGAGAGGAAGGGCGGGATATAACTCAAATAATAAAAAAATAAAAATAAATAAATAAACTTCATTCACCCAACCCAAAATTCGGAATCATGCCACTTTAAGCTGTTTTGCAACTGTTTATACTTGTTTATGGTTATTTATTTATTTATTGTATTTATTGTATTTATATACCGCCCCATAGCTGAAGCTCTCTGGGCGGTTTACAGTACCTAAATACAAATTTAAAACACATCTTTTAAAAACAATTTGAAACACAATTTAAACATTTAACACAATGACTCTGGGACTGCAAAATCAATTGTCATATTCAGCTGAGATGACTGTGACAGAAAAGAAAATACCTGCCATGGCTGTAGCCTTTGAACTTCCAGGCTTTCCATAACCCTCTGTTTAGATCTAGATGAATACACAATGTCTAACGCCCGGGCCACGGCTTGGACAGTGTTGTATATCCTGTAGGTGTCTAGAGACAGGATTTTTTCCACATCATCTTGGGGCAACATCTCCACATTCTCTGTCTCTCTGCACCTTGTCCAGCCTTTCACCGACAACGAATGCTTCAAATAGGAACAACTAAAAGCTTTCTCCACAAAATGCACGATAGGAGAGGAAAAAGGTAGGAAATCATAATAGGTTGTCCTTTTGTTTGTCCCAATAAAGAAGGAAAAAATACCGTGGATGTTGGTTTTTGGTTATTGGTTTTTAAAGGGATTTATTTCTTATTGGGAGCTGCCTTGGTTTCCAACCACCATCCCTACCTCACAGGGCTGTTGGAAAGGCTCCATAATACACGCACACACACTTGCAGGTGTAAAAATACATCCCATATAATAGTTTATTGTCAAACCAGTTGGTCATTGAGGAACATTTTTTAAAAAATCAGTATTAGTTTCCTACATAATAAAAACTGTGGTATCTAGGTAAACTCTGCCTAATTGCTTTAAAAATAGGATTGGAGGAGGAAAGATTTATAACACAAACACAAGTCTGTGCTATGTTTACTCAAAAGTCCCATTAATTTACAGCACAATCCTAACCACATCTACTCAAAAGTAAGTCCTAATGGAGTTCAATGGGGTTTTCTCCAGGTACATGGAAAGCAATTATTGGATTAAATACTTTCATATTTCATAGCCCAGGGTCTGACTCTAAGCCATATTACTTACACAAACTGCAAAACCTCAAAGCCACCATTTTCTGACATTGAAATTAAGCCTAGGCATGCCTGGATCAACAAGTCACAACACTGGCTTTATTTATTAGCTACAATCCTGAATGGGCGGGGTTAGAGCCAGAGCTTGGACAAGTTAATTTTTTAAACTACAACTCCCATCAGCCCCATCCAGCATGGCCACTGGATTGGGCTGATGGGAGTTGTAATTAGAGCTAGGAGGTTTTATAAAGATCTGTAAAACTGATTTAACAGTCGCGCAGGGGGTGGTTGACATTTTGGTGTATATCTCGGGAACCAGACCACCTAGAAACTTATTTTTTAAAAAATTGAAGCTGAGAGTCTGGAGATTAAGGGGAGGTAGCCGAAGAGCTGGAGGGGACCCCCAAAAACCAGAGACTCTGGCCAAAAACTGGAGATCTGGTAACCCCATGACACCTTGCCTGCACAGACATTGGAGTGAATTCCCCAGAGACCTGAGGAGAACCCTCAAAACCCGGAGACTCTGGGTAAAATCTGGAGAGGTGATAACACTACTTCCTACTTACATGCAGTCCAGGGAGTGGCCCTGACTGTCAGCCTCCGTCTCCTTAGTCTCCGTGTTGTCACTTATAAGTATAGAATGGGAAGGTGCCTATAAGTAGGGTTTCCATATTGCTCAGTTAGCCAAGTTTTACCTGGATTCTGTCCATGCCACCTGGTGCCCATTTAGCCCATTAGCTGGCCTGGATTCTCAGCTTCAATTTTTTAGAAAAAGTTTCTAGGTGGTCCAGTTCTCGAGATATACACCAAAACGTCAGCCCCCCTGCCACTGTTAAATCTTTTTAACAGATCTGTGCAGCTTGTAGCTCTAACCCTGCCCTTTCAAGATTCCAGCCAATAAGTGAAGCCAGGGTTGTCATTGGTTGACCTTCAGGCAGTGCCTAGAAGACCTTATTGCAGCACCAGAAAATGGTGGTTTCCCCCCCTGTTTAGTTGAAAATCTCATAAATTGGGCAAGTGTATAGATTTCAGTTTTTCTCTCTCTTATGTTCACGAGTCAAATCCTGGGCTGTTGACGAGGGCAGTGTTTTGCAAACCTTCCCCATACTTGCTTTTCTGGGAGTAAAAGCCATGCTGATCCCATATACCCAGAGTAAACCCCATGAATTCAATATGACTTACTTTTGAGTAGACATGGTTATGAATGTGCTGTAAATTAATGGGACTTTTGAATGAACATAACAAAGAATTGCGTTTGTGTTCTAAATCTTTCTGTTTCCCTCCAATCCTATCTTCTAAAGCAATTAGGCAGGGCTTACTTAGGTATTACAGTTTTTATTATGTAGAAAACTAATACTGATTTTTTTAAAAAAAGGTTCTGCAATGACCAACTGGTTTGACAATAAACTATTATATGGGCTGTATGTGTTTTTACATCTACAGTGATAGATAAGTTTAATTACGGTCAAAGACCCAAATGAGAATACAATCCAGTCGATTAAGATATACAAGTAGTGTACAATAGACATACATAGATAGGGAAAAACAAGAACATTACAAAACAAGGCAAATTCCATGCTAGCAATAATTAGGAAAGGTATTGAAGATACAACAGCCGATATCATCATGCCGTTGTATAAATCTATGGTGTGGCCGCATTTGGAATACTGTGTACAGTTCTGGTCGCCTCATCTCAAAAAGGATATTATAGAGTTGGAAAAGGTTCAGAAGAGGGCAATCAGAATGATCGAGGGGATGGAGCGACTCCCTTACGAGGAAAGGTTGCAGCATTTGGGGCTTTTTAGTTTAGAGAAAAGGCGGGTCAGAGGAGACATGATAGAAGTGTATAAAATTATGCATGGCATTGAGAAAGTGGATAGAGAAAAGTTCTTCTCCCTCTCTCATAATACTAGAACTCGTGGACATTCAAAGAAGCTGAATGTTGGAAGATTCAGGACAGACAAAAGGAAGTACTTCTTTACTCAGCGCATAGTTAAACTATGGAATTTGCTCCCACAAGATGCAGTAATGGCCACCAGCTTGGAAGGCTTTAAAAGAAGATTAGACAAATTCATGGAGGACAGGGCTATCAATGGCTACTAGCCATGATGGCTGTGCTGTGCCACCCTAGTCAGAGGCAGCATGCTTCTGAAAACCAGTTGCCGGAAGCCTCAGGAGGGGAGAGTGTTCTTGCACTCGGGTCCTGCTTGCGGGCTTCCCCCAGGCACCTGGTTGGCCACTGTGAGAACAGGATGCTGGACTAGATGGGCCACTGGCCTGATCCAGCAGGCTCTTCTTATGTTCTTATGTTCTTATGTTCTTACACAGAAGCACGTATTAATTGGGCCGCATATATGAACTTGGCCACCTGGATAGTGGTTCGTTCATCTATACCAGATAAAATAGAAGCAACTATATCATCAGGAGTTTTATATTTATGTATTGGGTTCGATAAGATAAAGTTTAAAAATTTGCAACGGATCTGAGAATATAAATGGCAATCAAGAATACAGTGACGAAGGGTCTCAATACTATCTGGGCAACACGGGCAAGTACGGAGATTATAAGGTATTCCCCTAAATTGCCCCTCAAGGATTGCCGAGTTCAGAGGATTGAATCTCGCTTTAGAGAATGGTATACGTAGTTTGGGAACGATGAGAAAATAAAAATAGGGAGCAATTTTTTCAAATTCAAAAGTTAAATTTAAATGTAAGGGAGACCATGTTTTCGAGGCCTGGTTTATTGAGAGCTGATAGTCAATATCCTTTAAGCGGGAATGAATTAAGGTTACTGCTTCTCTGGGCGAGTGAAGGAGCAGGTATTCCTTGGATAGACCTATCTTCAACAGTTTCAGTTCTATTTCATTATTCCAAGAGGAAGGGTTAGAGTCTCCCCAAAATAAAAGGAGAAGGCCTGGCGAAATATTAGTCGAGATTTTTACCCAGTAATTAACGGTCATTAGCCAGGCCTGACAGTCCAATGATGGAATTCCGCATTTGAGTCTAACTGCCGCTGATGGAATGCATCTAGGTAAACCCAAGAGACAGCGTAATAGGCTAGAGAGGACTGATTCAACTGTGGAGTTCATAGAGTGAATCCAAATCGGAGCTCCATATAAGAGTTGGGGCACAATCTTGTAATTAAATAATTTGATAATCGCTGGCACAAAGCGGCCCCCTCTATAATAATAGAAGCGGAGAAGACTCTTAAGAGAGTATCTAGCTTTTGAGATTGCCTCTCTTATATGACAGGACCAGCTCATAGAAGAGTGAAAAGTTATGCCTAAGTATTTATAATGGGCAACTTGATCTATATGGTGGCCATTAATTGTCCAAACGGGTAAAGTTCTTTGATTTGAGAACACGAGAATCTTAGTTTTACCATAATTTATAGATAATTGGTTCTCAGTGCAATAAGTCATAAATGACATTATCATCCGTTTAAGGCCAATCTTAGAAAAGGACAAAAGTGCCGCATCATCGGCATAAAGCAACAGGGGACATCTAACATCAGCCATTTTAGGAATATGGAAATCGTGGGAGAGACAGGAGTCCTTCAGATCATTCAAATAAAGGGTAAATAGAAGGGGGGCTAAAACACAGCCTTGTCTTACTCCTGTAAACGTTGGGATGGAGTTTGTTAACCCACCCTCCTTGTCGCACGACACTCGGAGCGACGTGTACTGATGTAGGTTATAAATTAAATATAGCCGTCTTTTATCAATAGTTGTATTCATTAATTTATACCAAAGTTTATCACGAGGTATAGAGTCAAATGCTGCCTTTAGGTCAACAAAGGCAACATGAAGGCTAGTGTTCTTATACTTGCTATATTTCTCTGCTAAATGGTGTAAAATGAGACAATGATCTAAGGTTGAAAAGCCTCTTCTAAAACCTACTTGTTCTGTGCCAAGAATATTATTCCCATCCATCCAGGCTTGTAATTTATTTTTCAAGTATAAGGCATACAGTTTACTTATTGTTGAAAGAAGACTGATGGGACGGTAATTAGAAGGATCTTGTCGATTTCCCTTTTTAAATATGGGAATTACTATAGCTTCTTGCCATGAAGCTGGGAAGCAACCCATTTTGTTAAGTTTAGTAAACATCCTAGCTAATAAAGGGGCCCACCAGTCTGGGAAGCTCTGTAATAGCTCGGCAGGGATGTTATCAGAACCTGGCGCTTTTCCTTTTTTAAGTCCGATGATCAGTTCCTTTATTTCATATTGATTTACGATCAGCCAGATGGGGAGCAAATGAGGGTCAAGTGAGAAGGGGATCGAATAATTGAGGCAAGCTCTCTGATATAAGGTTTTAAAATAACCTTCCCACGTTTGGGGAGGGATAGAATAAAGGACTGAGGAAGTTGGTTTGAGTACTTTCATTATGATAGACCAAAAAGTATTCGAATTTTCTGATCTAGAAGCACATATAAGCTGATCCCATTCCTCTTTAAGTGCCTGAGTTTTTTTAAATGCAATGACTGCCTTATATTTCCTTTTAGTTGTATAATAAGCCGGAGGGAGATGATTCAGATGATGTTGGCGATAGTTTAAATAGATAGATCTCAGTTGTAATTTCAAGGCCAAACATTCCTCATCAAACCACTTGGGACGATCAGTTTTTCCCTTTTTTGGAATAGAGTTGGAGGATCGGGAGGGTAGTAACTTTTTAAAAGATCTAATTAAGTTGTCATAGGCATTATGTAGAGCATCTATGGAATCCGTATTCATTAAGAGGGATTTGGTATCTTGAAAATCTGAGGAGGTCAAATGGTTCTCAATATTATCAGCTACAGAAGTTGTCCAAAATGATCTCTTATGATACGCGGGAAAATTTATTAAGATGTTGCTATTAGAAGGAAGGCATATGTTCTCATGAGTATAACATGAGAAATTAATTGGAAGGTGGTCGCTGTTTAATTTTGTTCCAGTAGCGAAGTTCCCTATCATATTAATTAGGTCATGAGAAACTAAAACATAATCTATTATGCTGCTTCCTGAGTTGGAAATGTATGAGTATTCCGCACATTCATCAATAGTTTGGAGACCATTCAGAATGATTAAATGATGACTAGCAACAAAGCGAGCAAGGCAAATCCCCGCTCTGTTGATTTTCTGATCCTTCAACACTCTATCATAGGGAAAGGCTAAGTAATTACACTCCTCATCACGCCATAATTTGGAAGCAAGGAGTGCCTCGTAGTTAGGGCCAATCCTTGCATTGAGATCTCCCATGAGTATCATTTTTGCATTAGGGTAGCTAATCTCAAGATCTAAAATGTATTGGTCCAAGGATTTCCATATAGATTCTGTGAGGGCACAGGACATAGAGGTAGGCATATAAACATTAATGAGCAAAAAAGGAAGATCATCAATTTCCATCAGGGCTGCCATCGCAAGGGAATCAAGGGATGGGATAGGGGAAATATTGATATGTAAAGAAGTCAAGACTAAGATAGCCAAGCCCCCTTTTGCTCTGCCACTCAATGAGGGCGTAGCCGGGAGATCTAAAGAGAAAAAAACCATTTAAAAAAGGTTTATGAGTAATCCAAGTTTCTTGCATAAAAATAATATCAAAATTATACAAATATGTAATCCATTCATGCTCTATGACTTGTGAGTTCCAGCCTGCAATATTCCACGATAAAAAATGGAGGCTGTGTTTAGGCAACTTAGGTATGGGGGAGGTATTACAATAGGATCTTAAGTCATCTGGGGATGTCTGAGAAGCATCGTTTGGAGTAATATAGCATTGTCAATTAAATTCAGTGATGCGATCTAAGTAGCCAGTGGTATCTTTAAAGATCGCTCCATTGGTGGTGGTGTATTTTTGTTTCGGATAAACTTCAGATTCAGGTGATACGAAAGCTCTTGGACTATCTGTATATCTCAGATCTTGTGAGGATAGAGGTCTAACTTTATCCTTCCGGTTGGCCCGAAAGAGTGGAGTTTCATTGTAGGTCGCACTGTCTCGATCCGTGAAGTTGTGGGGCATATCATCATGGGCCTCTGTTCCAAGAAAGGAAGGCTTTGTAACTGAGGCTTGTGGCCGAGAAGGGGACTTGAGTCGAAGAATTAGTTGGTGAAGCCTGTTTATAAGAGCTGCTCTTTCAGGCTCAGGAAGGGTAAGATACAAATCGGCAAGTTGGGTTTCTTCAGGTTCTAGTTCATGGAATGGGGTCGTTGATAAATGCGTGCAGTCTATCTGTTTCTGAAGAGGGTTTGTAAATGGTACAGGGTCCTGCCCCAGCGGTAAGCAGTCGTTTTGTCCAAAATTAGGTGTTGATAAAATAGCATCATCAGACTGGGGCAACTGTATAGGAATTACAAGAGGAGTAGGAGGAGATGTATTAATATAAAATCTTTGTACTAAGAAACCAAATCCGTATAAGTTATTCCTATTATGAAAAAGTTGATTTGCCACAGCTCTCGAGTTGCATGTGATGATCAGTCGCCATTCATAAGGGGTTTGGGACAAAATTTTTATAGATCTTATGAAGCTCAACTTTCGAGGTGTAGCCAGGGATTTGTTAAAACAGTTATCCAAAAATGCAATACTTGGTATCTGTAAACGATGTTGAGTATATTTGGCTTTGTAGGAGATTGCCAATCTGTCTGTTTGCAGTACCAAGTTCCAAGGCATAGCAGAGTTTGGATTCATAGTCAGCGGCACAAAATGTTGGTTGTTCATAATCGGAGAATTTTCCATTTCGGTCACAGTTGGAGAGTTTGAAGAATGGAGTGATTCGGAGAGAGCAGAAACAGAGACCTCAGACTTAGAAATGTTAAGGGTTATGATGGTAGTGCTGCCAAGTTGCTTTGGCATTGACTTCGTATTTTGAGTTTCAAGAATTTTGAATAGAGGTTTGAAATTCATTTTACTAGAAGAGTTGGATTTTGGATTTTTCACATTTTTTGATTTCTTTATATTTTTGATGTGTTGCAGAGATTTCTTTTTTTTTGTTTTTTTTTCGTGTATTTGCCCGGTCCACTTGTGTGCTCCTTTATAGAGTCCTGGGAAGGAGGTAAGAGAGATTGGACCGCCTGCACCACTGTATGCAACAGTGAGTTGGTTTCTGAGATATAGATTTTAATAAGTTTTATTTCCTCGAACAAGTCCAAGTGAACTGCTGAATCAGTAGTCTGAGCAGCAATTGGGTGTTTCTTCCAACTACCAGGAGGTGGTGAGGTCTGGCCGTTAGATGTTTGATAGGAGTCAATAGTTAGAAAGGCTGCAGATAATGTTTCATTAGTGGAGTTAAAAGAGTTATTAAAACCAGCATCCTGCAACTCCTCTGCAAGATTTTGAGCGGAGTTGTTCCAGATGGGTTTAATAGGAAGGTGGTGGTCTAGTGACCATTCATGTTGGTTTAGTCTCATTAGGGTTGGATGAGGACTTAATGCAGTAGAGTAATCAGAGTGAATCTTGTTGGCAGCCGGGTGAAAAAAACTTGTAATTTTAGACTGGGAGGGTCTGTGACGTCTGGATATATCATCGTCCTGAGTAAGGTATTTCTGCTGATAATTATTCATTGTCAAAATTAGTCGGCAGTTTAGCCACTACAACCAGAGTAATAAAAATGCTGGTGGGTCAATTAGGTCGTAAAATAAAATAGTAAAACAATAAAACCTTAAGATACCAGCTCAGCAATAAAATGGCTGCCTCCCGGGAGTTTGCTGAATCGGCAGTAAAAGTTTACAAAAGGAGGAAAATATATAGAGGCTTTGTTTGCATCAGACCCAGCATGAGGCAACACTTAAGAAGTTCATAAAGAGTGTAGCCAAAGATTAGCAGTTCAAATAGACCCAATAAGTATAATAAAGGGTCAAAAAGAGCTAGAGCGAGTAAACAGTGCACCTTACCAGTGAGAGGTTAGACCAGACACCTTACATCTACAGTGCATGTATGGAGTCTTTGAAACAACCCTGTGAGGTAGGGCTAGTGATTGGAAACCAAGGCAGCTCACAGTAAGAAATAAATCCCTTTAAAATCCAATCACCATAAAGCAAGAATAAACAGTTGCAAAACAGCTTAAAGTGGCATGATTCTGAATTTTGGCTTGGGTGAATGAAGTTTATTTATTTTTATTTATTTATTATTTGATTTATATCCTGCCCTTCCTCCGAGTAGGAGCCCAGGATGGCAAACAAAAGCACTAAAAATACTTTAAAACATCATAAAACAGACGTTAAAATATATCAAAACATCTTGAAAAACATTTTTAAAAAGCTTTTAAAACATCTTTTTTAAAAAGAAAAGGTTTAAAAACATATTAAAAACCAATTCCAACACAGACACAGACTGGGATAAAGTTTCAACTTAAAAGGCTTGTTGAAAGAACAGGTTCCTTATCACTTGAGGTTGCAGTTCTCTGCGCACTTCCCTGTTTGAGTAAGCCCCATTGAATACATTGGGACTTGCTTCTGAGTAGAAAAACATAGGATTGCACAATAAATATCTTTATAGATTGTGTAATTAATAAACATATTTGATTGTTGTTGTTGTTATGTGCCTTCAAGTCGATTCCGACTTATGGCAACCCTATGAATCAGCGACCTCCAAGAGCGTCTGTCATGAACCACCCTGTTCAGATCTTGTAAGTTCAGGTCTGTAGCTTCCTTTATGGGATCAATCCATCTGTTGTTTGGCTTCCTCTTTTTCTACTCCCTTCTGTTTTTCCCAGCATTGTTGTCTTTTCTAGTGAATGATGTCTTCTCATTATGTGTCCAAAGTATGATAACCTCAGTTTCATCATCAAACATATTTGATAGTCATGCTTATATAAATATTTCTTCATACTGTGTCCCAATAAGTATTTGATTTCCCACTATGGTTGTAGATGATTTTTTCCTCTACACTTTAAATGTGCCCTTCTTCCTTGGGGTGGTAATGGTTCTCCATTGTTTTCATCCTGAGGGGCAGATAGCCTAGGAGATGGTGAGTAGCCCATGGCCACCCAGTACACTTTATAGCTAAACCTCCAGTTGCGTCCTCCACTTTCTGTACGAAAAAGTTATCTCTAACACAAGTCAGGAATTTCTTGGAGGGGCCTTGTTATCTCTCTTATCTCTATGCATGGATGTGAAAGTTGGACAATGAAAAAAGTGGAGAAGAAAAAAATCAACTCATTTGAAATGTGGTGTTGGAGGAGAGCTTTGCAGATACCATGGACTGCGAAAAAGACAAATAATTGGGTGTTAGAACAAATTAAACCAGAACTATCACTAGAAGCTAAAATGATGAAACTGAGGTTATCATACTTAGTCATTAGAAAAGATAATAATGCTGGGAAAAACAGAAGGGAGTAGAAAAAGAGGAAGGCCAAACAAGAGATGGATTGATTCCATAAAGGAAGCCACAGACCTGAACGTACAAGATCTGAACAGGGCGGTTCATGACAGATGCTATTGGAGGTCGCTGATTCATAGGGTCGCCATAAGTCATAATCGACATCATTTTATATCAAACTGTACTTTCAGATTCCACTGTTAATGCACCCATAATAGAAATAGAACATAACCTCCAATTTGAAACACAAAAGGCTGTCTTCACCATCATATGACACTGACCAATAAAAAGGCGTTGAAATTTATAAAAATAAATTTGACACAGATTTCTAGGATGAATAATGAGGGGAAAAAATTTGTAGTTTAGATTCTCTGTACAAATAGTAGTAACACAGGAAAGAAGCAAAGTAAGAACACCAACAAACATACAAAAATATAATTCTCCATCTTTGGAGATGGCAGGTGTTGCCACCACTCACCATATGCTCAGGAACATGTTACCAAATTCTTCCAAGCTACACAGCAAGTGGATTGGACTGTGAAAGACCAACCTAAATAGTGTTTGCATTTTGATATATTTGTAGGGCAGTCCAATATCTCAGAGAGGAAGTCAGGTCTCCTGCCCCCCTGGTGCATTCACTATAGCTGCCCAATTTCCCTGCTTTTTAAAGTTTGATGGAAAAATGTGGGCTATAGGTACATTCTTAAACCGCAAGGTTTTTTGCCTATTAGTGAATACGACTCTGGCCACCGGAGCTCTGTCAGGGCAATAGGAGTCTCCTAACCACTCTCAGCACCCTTCGCAAACTACACTTCCCGGGATTTTTTGGGAGAAGATCTGACATGGGTGTGACCACTTGATTAGCCAAGCCAAACAGCTGTGAGTCTGGCTTTTAGAACACGGATAGTTGGTTCTTACTGAGCATGCCCAATGTTATAATAATAGACTTCAATGTTAAATTTCTTAAATTCATTAAAAATCAGCCAGACATATGTTTTTAACTTTTAAACTGCAGAAGATGAAAGTCAGAGTATGGGGCAAGGTTTGTAATAGCATTACAGGTACTCTGTGAACATGGCTGAGTTTTAATGAATTTCAACACATTATGAGAACTCTGACAGAAAAATGTCCAACAGGGGCCTTGTTTTTCTTTCTCTCTTTTTATACTTTGATCTCTCAATTCTCTGATTGTTTTGTGTATCATCATGAAAATTTAGAGGGTTGTTAAGCAAGCATTTCTGAGTTCAGGACTATAAGTTTTGTAAGATTTTGTTTTGAAATAAGCTTATGGAAAGCATCAGAATGGCATGGTGGTATTTTCAATTTAACATTGCAGGATGCAAAAAATATCCATACTGGCTATACTATACAGCCACTCTCAGGGTTGCATAATTTCAGTTCTGATCTTCTCGCCCTCTCCCCCCACCCCACAATAAAGGCATGAACGGGAGGAATAAAATCTGAACTTTGAGTCTTTGCTTCACATTCAAGTAAAAGTTCTAATCTTTATTCCTGAGGTTCACCTGATTTCTAACCATGACTCAGAACGTATAAATTATACATGATATTAGTGGTTGTGAATAAAAACGACCTCTTTCCCCCCATTTTCTCTAGCAAACTGAAATAAATGAGAAGGCTTCCAATGCTGCTCCATCATTTGATCATCGGTGGATGGAATTTAAATAGAAGTTGGAATCTCTGTTAATTTTCATTTCATAGAACCTGCCATGGCATGAATTTATGCTTCACTAACTCAAGGATCTCTTCCTCTCCTTCACCTTCCACTATGAATAAAATCAATTTGCATCATCATCATTTTGTTCTAGTGTGTGTGCTTCGTTATTTGCTCCTAAAAGTTAGGTCATTTGAAGAAAACAATTAGCTCATTTTTTCATTTTATTCTATAAAAAAGTTAGCATCATCTTCCCATTTAGAACAGGAGTAGGGAAGTACAGGGCTGTGTGCCACATATGGCCCTCCAAGCCTCTCTGTCTGGCCCTTGGAATTCTCCCCTGCTGCACAGCCCTCACTGGCCCTGCTGTGCACCTTCCATGAGAGTTTTTGCAAGCCGGGGAAGTGTTCTTGCACTCTGATAATGCCACTTGCTTGTTTGGACGGAGGACTGAGAGGGGTGCAGGTGTGTGTAAAAAGGAGGTGAGTGCACCAAAGTAAAAGGTTTGCCTTCCTGCTTTGTCTACCTTTGTCTCTGACCATATCCACCCTCGGCATGTGGCCTTTGGAAGGTTGCTCAGAAGGAAAAATGATCCTCCACTGGAAAACAGAAGACAGACACAACAGAACAGCTGTCTTGCAACTGGTGCCCACAGCATTCTCTCAAATTTCAAAATGTACCCCCGGTCCAAAACGATTGGCGACACCAGATCTAAATCATTGATGAACAAGTTAAAAAGCACAGGTCCCAATATTTATTCTTGGCCAGGGTTGTTACACATATGTGGGGGGAAATTGTACAATTATAATCTTACTAATGCAGTGCAACATATAAACATACACTCATTGATCCCATTCATCTAATATCCTAATATTCACACCTTAAGGACTAAAGATAAGTTATTAAAATATAAAAGAGTGTGTTTGTCCTGATGCTTGGCTGAAATCTAGCTTCCTCTAATTTGAGCCCAGTATTCCATGTCCTTTACTCTGGGACGATCGAGAAGAGATCCAGACCCTCCTCTGTGTGGTAACCTTTCAAGGACTTGAAGAGTGCTATCGTATCACCCCTTAGTCTTCTCTTCTCCAGGCTAAACATGCCCAGTTCTTTCAGTCTCTCCTCATAGGGCTTTGTTTCCAGTCCCCTGATCATCCCCATTGCCCTCCTCTGAACCCTTTCCAGTTTGTCTGCATCCTACTTAAAGTGTGGTGTCCAGAACTGGACATGGTACTCAAGATGAGGCCTAACCAGTGCTGAATAGCAGGGAGGAAGCAACATTATTAAGGCAGTTGATATAGTTCAGATGGTCAGTTTAAATATGTCTGATTTACTTTGGAATTTTAGTGAAGCTTCCTATAGGAAATCATTTTCTTTTGTTTCTGTTTTTGTAAATATGTGAAGTACAGCAACACTTTGCAAAATTTACACTAAAAAAACTCCAAAGACCAACCCAAATCGTGTTTGCATTTTGACAAATTTGTAGGGCAGTCCAATATCTCAGAGAGAAGGTCAGGTCTCCTGCTCCCCTGGTGCATTCACTTTAGCTGCCCAATTTCCCTGCTTTTTAAAGTTTGATAGAAATATCTGTGGGCTATAGGACCGTTCTTAAACTGTAAGGTTTTTTGCCTTTTAGCGATAATAATGCATATAATACGTGAGAATTGTTCATATTTCTAGTGGAACCTAACATGATTCTCATCAAGATCAGGGAGCCAGACTAGAATTAGAAAGCATCTTGCTCAGCCAACACAGCAGGCTTCAACCCCACCTCCGCCCTGCTCATCAGCTGGCAAGTGGGGAGTTAGATCCTGCTCAGTTTGGCTGCAGAAGCCTCTTCCTTTCTGGGAACAGGCATGCCCAGGCAAATCAAGAAGCCCTGATTTTGTTTTTGTTTTGCAGGCATGGGTTGCAAGAGGGACTACTTGCCCGGTCAATGCCTGCAAAAAGCACATTTCTTTCTGTCCCCCCTGCCATTACCTGAAAGCGGAGGCAGGGGAGAAACCTGCTTTTTGCAAGCATTGGCTGTGCAAGGTGCAAACGTTCTTCTCTGTCTCAGATGACAATTGCAAACTGCAGGTTTCTTTCTCTTCTCCTCACCAGCTGACAGGGCAGGAAAAAGAAAACCTGCTTTTTTAAGCATCATCAGCATGATAAAGAAGTCCCTTTAGCAGCCAATGCTTGCAAAATGCAGGCGTCTTTCTCCCACTTCCAAATCAAGAGACAGAGAGTGGAGAAGGAAACACTTTTCCACAGCGCCCAGCATGGGGCTGGCAACCCTCATTTATGCTATAACTCTAAAGCACACAATTTATTTTGACATGTGGATAGGAAAACCCACCTCTCCGTTATGTGATATCATAATGATAGCATCTGATTGACAGACAGGTTGTCCCACCCACCTGTCAAAGTGGGCTCATGGAGCCAGAAGGGCTTGATTACTGTAATGCGCTCTATATGGGGCTGCCCTTGAGGTTGGTCTGGAAGCTGCAACTGGTGCAAAATGCCACAGCAAGACTGCTCATTGGGGCAGGGTATGGCCAACATGTCACCCCACTGCTGAAATTATTGTACTGGCTGCCGATTAGCTACAGGACTAAGTTCAAGGTTCTAGTTTTGGTGTACAAAGCCCTATACAGATTGGGTCCAGGATACCTGAAAGCCCGTCTTACCCCTTATATACCCAGTCAATCCCTGAGCTCTATAGGTGAGGGCCTCCTGCAGATACAATCTTATCAGGAGGAGGTCCGTTCTGCACAGCATAGGAAACAGACCTTTAGTGCAGTGGCACTGACCCTTTGGAATTCCCTTCCCTTCAATATTAGACAGGCACCATCTCTGTTATCTTTTTAGTGCCTACTGAAGACCTTCCTCTTTCAACAAGCCTTTTTAGTTGAGACCTTATCCCAGTCAGTGTCTGTGTTGGAATTGCTCTTTAATATGTTTTTAAACCTTTTTTTTTCTTAAAGATGTTCTTAAAGCTTTTAAAAAATGTTTTTAAAGATATTTTGTTCTAATATATTTTAAAGTCTGGTTTTTATGATGTTTTAAATTGTTTTTAGTGCTTTTGTTTGCCGCCCTGGGCTCCTGCTGGGAGAAAGGGTGGGATACAAATCAATCAATCAATCAATCAATCAATCAATCAATCAATCAATCAATCAATCAATCAATCAAACAAACAAACAAACAAACAAACAAACAATCAATCAAACAAACAAACAAACAAACAAACAAACAAACATGTATCGCTGGCTGTAGCCAGGACATACAATGCTAACAAGTATAGAGCTGGCTCTATCTTACATGATAATTAAAGTGGCTTATAACGCTTTATTTTAACTCAATAGTTGAAGCGTTACATTGCTGGTCTGGCACTAACAATTTTACTAGTTAGCTCTTATAATCGTGAGCCTTATACTTGTGAGGCAGTTACACAGCGCCTTAAAGTGGCTAGCAAGCGTGATTTAAGCATCTATCACATCACAGCCTTATAAAATCAGCTGTATGCGGACTTCCGGGAAGGGTGACTTCGCTTGTGCCTGCTTTTGGGACGGGCTCCCGCCTCAAAAGAAGCTTATTCAGATATAAATCAGTCAGAACATTTTTTTTTTTGACTGATGAAATTTCTCCCGGGCAGGGAGAAACGTAGAGATCAACCTCAAAAGCCTGTTTTTGTTGGGAGGACTGGATTTCATTAATTTATGAGATAAGGTCCAGCCAACAATGCCGGACGGACTTTCTCACAAGCTCTATCTGCTTAAGCGATACGTTTATCTTTTCTTTAAAGAGAGAACGGACTAACAGGCAAGCACCCTTCTTTCTATTATTTTT
The DNA here is from genome assembly GCF_030035675.1 of Rhineura floridana. Classification (NCBI taxonomy): domain Eukaryota; kingdom Metazoa; phylum Chordata; class Lepidosauria; order Squamata; family Rhineuridae; genus Rhineura; species Rhineura floridana. The sequence continues at coordinate 203,407,044 of NC_084483.1, read as the reverse complement.
TTTTACTTGGTTTAAATTGTTACAGCAAAAGGAGATTTGTCAGATTGATCGGCTTTGGACAACTTCTGGGTGAGATATAACTCTTTTCTGTTATTCACGAAATTAACAGCTTATCTCTGTTTCTGTCGCAAAAAGCTGTCCTGGAAGTGCATTCTAAAGATAATAAACAGAAGAGGGATTTCTATTCCTGATTTCTACTCCGAGGAATATTATATTGTCTGGGACTATTCTCTTTTTGGTCTATTTTATTTTGACGAATCTGCTTCTTCACGACGCCACTAACTGTTTTGATGCTAGGAACTAAATTTGTTTTGCATTCTTGAATATAGAGAGATAAGGCAGGTTGCTCTGTTTATACTGTGATGTCATCAAGCCTGGAATATTAACCCAATTGTTGCTGAAATAAGAAGTGGTTCTTCTTTATTTTTGTTTTGCTTTGTTTTCGTGGTTTTAAAAATGGCAATCAAGAAAGTGGCTGAGAATCTGGAAGTAACTATGTTTCAGAAAATAATGGATGAGATTGAGATAACGAAACAAACCCTGCGACAGGGCAGTAAGGAGCTGAAAATTGAACTGAGCAAAATGACGCAGGAGCTTAAAGAAATAGGGGATCCTGTGAGAGAGGAGAATGAGATCAGAGATGAGAAAAGAAAAAATAAAGGGAAGATACAAGCCCTGGAGATTGGAACAAATGTGGAATTGGAAAAAGATCTGGAGTTTATGGATTTTAGAAATAAAATCTACTGTTTGGAATTTAACGTTATCTCTGAAGAAATTAATGAAGATATTAGAGATAAAGTTATCAATGGCTTGGATAATCTTCTGGACTGGAATGATGTGATGGAGCTTGATATAGAGAAAATCTATGGAATTAACTGCAGCCATGTGACAATGGAAAAACTCTTAAGAGATGAGCCAGTGCATTTTGTAAAAAAGAAGAACACAGATATGACTTTACAACAGTATTTCAGCAACTTATTCAGAATGGATGGCAAGAAAATATTTGGGATAGAGGAAATTCCCATCAGACTCTTATTATATGACTATGGTTACAACAGCAAGATTATTATGGAATACTGATAATGGAAGATTGGACACTGAAATTACTGGACTTAACAGGACTATTGAAGATGGAAGATGGAACTAATAGGGATAATGGAATAATGGCTATTGAAATTATTGGACCTAACAGATTCTGATGAGATGAATTAATCGAAATGTTTATTTGGACTATGGTTATGACAATAAGATTATTATAATTATTAACGAGATGGATTAATTGACATGTTTATTTGGAGAAAAATTGATAGATATATTTCTTAAAGAATTGAAACCTCTCTTTGACTTTTTGTGGAAAGAATAAAGTAATGTTTATGAGATTTGATGATTAATTAAGATAACTACTGGAGGAAAGTGATTTTATAATATGATTTAAGAGACAGGATTGTTATATATTGTAGACCTATAACTGATTTGATATGTGACAAATGGGAAGTCAACATTTTATTTTTTTTGTTTAATCATTTTTGTTTTGTTTTGTTTTTTGTCTTTGAATGTTTTATGATTTTGTTTTCTATGTTTTATGAAAATTTGAATAAAAATTATTGTAAAAAAAAATAAAATCAGCTGTATGCAAACAGCCTAATTTTTAAAGAATTAACTAATAACAAACAGCTTTACGCATTTCATATTTGTACAAACAACCTTTTGTTAGTTGTACAAACAATCCTCTCTTTGGCCTTGTCAATTTTTTTAAAAAAGAATCCTCATGAAAATTATCCACCATGTTAGTGTGAATTTCTCCAAATAAACACTTTTAGGCACTTTTGACAAAGGTACATGTGTTTGGAAGCCATGTCTCATCATTTCATTCCTTTTTTGGCAATTTATCTTCACTCGTATTCATTTTTATGCACACTTTTCCTTAATATACACATTTTTGTAAATGTTTAGTTGGCGAACTGCATCCCAAAATTCTAATAAATGTGAATTTTGACGGATGGCCATGTTTTGATTCTCATATTGTTTCAGAAATTGCGAATTTGATAAATACTGCTTGAAATGAGAACTGAATCTAAATTCTTACCCATCCGTAGGAAGGACACATTTTCCCACAGTGCCCAGGATAGGGCTAGCAATTCCCTGTAACTCTATAACTCTAAAGCACACAATGTATTTTGACATGTGGACAGGAAAACTCACATCTCCATCATGTGACATCATAATGATGCCCTCTGATTGACAGACAGGTTGTCCCACCCACCTGCCAAAGTGGGCTCATGGAGCCAGAAAGGTCCCCCACCTCTGATGTACATGAATGTTATGGATATCAAAATGTTCTTTGTAAATTATAGTGCCTAATAAGACGAGATAAATAATCATGAAGCTATGCCGAGGCAGGTGTGTTTATTTATTTATTTATTTTATACCCTGCTCTTCTTCCCTGAAGGGTGGCAAAGAGAAACACTAAAAGCACTCTAAAGCATCTTAAAAACAAAATACTTTTGAACTTACAAAAACAAAACATCTGTAAAGATATCTTTTTTTTTTTTTTTAAAGAACAGGTTTAAAAACACCTTAAAAAGAAATAGCAAGAAAGACGAAGACTGGGATAAGGTCTCCTCTAAAAAAGGCTTGTTGAAAGAGGAAGGTCTTCAGTAGGTGCCGAAAAGATAACAGAGATGGAGCCCATCTAATATTTAAGGAGAGGGAATTCCAAAGGGCAGGTGCCACTACACTAAAGGTCCATTTCCTAAGTTGTGCAGAACGGACTTCCTGATAAGATGGTATCTGCAGGAGGCCCTCACCTGGTAGCAAATGGGCAGCCAGTGAAATTCTTTCAGCAGTGGGGTGACATGTTGGCAATACCCTGTCCCAGTGAGCAGTCTTGCCACTGCAGTTTGCACCAGCTGCAATTTTTGGACCAACCTCAAGGGCAGCCCCACATAGAGTGCATTACAGTAATCCAGCTTGGAGGTTACCAGTGCATGGACAACAGTGGTCAGGCTATCCCTGCACAGAAATGTCCACAGCTGTCTTACCAGCCGAAGCTGGAAAAAGGAATCCGTAACTACTCTGGTCACCTGGGCCTTTAGCAACAAAGATGGATCCAGGAGTACCCCCAGACTATGAATCTGCTCTTTCAGAGGGAGTACAACCCCATCCAAAGCAGGCAACTGACCGATTATCCATACTCAGAAACCACCAATCCACAGCATATCCATCTTGCTAGCATTCAGACTCAGTTTGTTGGCCCCCATCCAGCCGACCACTGAGTCCAGGCAATGGACCATGACTTGCCCAGCATCGTGGTTGTCCTCAGCATCTGGTCATCCCAGGTACACTGCCATCACTCATGGCTGAATCGTTTGATCGAGATATTTTTCATGACCTTTGATGTTCAACATTAAATTTAGTGATACTGAATCCCATCGTTAATTGTGTGCTGTCTGAAGTAGGTGTCACTTTGTGTATCCTTCACTGGAACTTCTCTCTCTCTCTTTCTCTGAAGTGAAAGAGAAAACCACTTCTGATGGCTCAGACAGACGAAGTTGCAACAGTGGAAAAGGAGAGGGGATGGCTTTGGATGTGTCTGAAAAGAAGTTGTGGGAATACTTGTGTGCCCTGGCTAGGAGGGAAGGATCTGTCAATTTCAGTCTAATTTTTCCTATCTTAAATTCAGTTCTCCGCATTTCATTGGGCATTTATTTGGTCAGGAATTTTGTAAGTTCCCATCCCTCCCATTCCAGCTGATCACCTCTTGCCTGCAACTTCTGCAATACCACGTGCTCAGAGTGTTTCCGAATTTAAAGAATGGAGAATGACAGTAACACTCTTCACATATTACTTGCATGTAGAGGGCAAGCAAGTGTTGAAAGGATTGTTGAGGCAGTTCATTTAGACCCACTTCTGGCATTGCACAGTTCCTCCTGCCCTCAACATTGTCATTGTTGTGTTCAGCCTTGTAATCTGCAGTTGGGAGCTTTCTCTACAAATGCACAATTGAGAGGACTGGCACAAGATCTTCCCTACATAGAGAAACCTCCCTGCTGCGAGCCCTAAGCTAAGCACAATGATTTTGACAGTAGGGCTAGGAAGAGCAGTGTGACCAAATGCATAGCTCCCAGCCTCCTTTCAACAGTATTGCCCTCTACGTGCAAGTAATGCAGCAAACCAGCATGGTGCAGTGGTTAGAATGCTGGACTAGGACCTGGGAGACCAGGGTTCAAATCTCTACTCAGCCATGAAGCTCACTGGGTGGCCTGGAGATGGTCACAACCTACCTCACAGGGTTGTTCTGAGGATCAAATCAGGAAGGGGAGAACCTTATTCGGATTCCACCTTGAGCTCCTTGGAGGAAAAGGTGAGATTGCAATGTAATAATATTTATTTTTTTCAAAGGGACTGAAGGCAGCTGTTGCTCCCCCTGCTCTCCTCCCTCTCCCCCATCTCGCCCTGCAGCTTCTGTCAGACCTGGCAGCAGGGAAATGCAAGCCAAGAAATCAGACACACACAAAGAAGGATGAATGAGTAACCGGCTGCTCAGTGGGGACATGTTATTTATTTATTTCATTTGTATACCGCCCCATAGCCAAAGCTGTCTTGGCGGTTTACAACAATTAGTGGTATATATGTATGTAGGAGTACATATTCTGTTTGTTTCATGTCGAATGATGAGTAGAATGAACGGGTCTCACATGCCGTCCTTCCCAAAATGAATGTTTACCCCTAATTCTGTGAATAAACTGAGCATAATTTCATTTCATCTCTACTTCATGGGAATGCTTCAAGACTTTCATGTACCTGATTTCATGCAAGAGGCTGGATGTTTTTCTTTCTTGATTTCTTTCTGCAGGAAAAATGGAAGTTAGGGATGGCTTGACGCAACGTTTCAGAGAGGGTGGCCGTTGTTTCCGTGGTTCAAGATGCCCTCCTCGAACTGACTACACTGGGCGCTGCAACCAACTCTCTATCTGCTGTGTATGGTGACTCTTCCTTCCTCATGAAAGCATCTTATGTTTATTTGTAATTTTTTATGATAGCAAGAATGGGGAGTGTGTTGTTCTTAAGTCCTGCGCTTACACTTCTTTCCATTCCAAAACTCATTCAATGGCAAGCAGAGAGAGGATAATTTGAGATGGGCTGCCCCAAACACTGGGTGGCCTGGGGATGGTCGCTATCTCTCAGCCCAACCTACCTCACAGGGTTGTTGGGAGGATCAAATCATGGTGGGGAGAACCAAATTCAAATGCCACCTTGAGCTCCTTGGAGGAAAAGGTGGGATTGAAATGTAATAATATTTATTTTTTAAAAGGGAATGAAGGCAGCTGTTGCTCCCCCTGCTCTCCTCCCTCTCCCCCATCTCTCCCTGTAGCTTCTGTCAGACCTGGCAGCTCTGCCGCTGCCTGCGGGGAAATGCAAGCCAAGAAATCAGAGAGACACACAGAAGGAAGAATGAGTAGCCGGCTGCTCAGTGGGGACATGTTAATATATATTGTTTGTTTCATGTCGAATGACGAGTAAAATGAACGGGTCTCATATGCCATCCTTCCCAAAATGAATGCTTACCCCTAATTCTGTGAATAAACTGAGCATAATTTCATCTCATCTCTACTTCATGGGAATGCTTCAAGACTTTCATGTACCTGATTTCATGCAAGAGGCTGGATGTTTTTCTTTCTTGGTTTCTTTCTGCAGGAGAAGAGGAATGTGGGGGGATGGGTACCCTTTGTTTCTTTATGATATGCCGTCCTGGATATGTGAGCACTGGGAGCAATGAGAACTGCAACCTACTCTCTAGGTGCTGTATAAAGTGAGTCTTCCTTCCGCATGAAAGCATCTTATGTTTATTTGTAATTTTTTATGATAGCAAAACTGGGGTGTGTGTTGTTCTCAGGTCCTCCGCTTACATTTCTTTCCAAAAACTCACTCAATGGCAAGTAGAGAGAGGATATTTTCAGATGGGCTGCCCCAAACATGCTTGGAAGCAAAGTTCTTTTAAATACTGAGTTTTGATGTTTTAAAAATAAAACTTTTCTGTTCCATCCAAGTTTTAAAAATATCATGGACTCTTTTTTCCTGCCCCCCCATGTATTGTTACCAAACTAAATTCTTCCAAGCTATACAGGAAGTGGATTGGACCATGAAAGACCAACCTAAATTGTGTTTGCATTTTGACAAATTGGTAGGGCAGTACAATATCTCAGACAGGAGGTCAGGTCTCCTGCTACCCTGGTGCATTCACTATAGCTGCCCCAACTATGAGAGCCAGTGTGGTGTAATGGTTAAGGTGCTGGACTATGACCTGGGAGACCAGGGTTCGAATCCCCACACAGCCATGAAGCTCACTGGGTGACTTTGGGCCAGTCACTGCCTCTCAGCCTCAGAGGAAGGCAATGGGAAACCCTCTCTGAATACCGCCTACCATAGGGCTGTTCTCCTGTTACTCTGTACCTGGGTACAAGTTGCCTGTACCTGGGTATAGCTGCTCATGAGAAAGACTCTACACGTGGTGATTTTTCTAGTCACCAGATCTAGCTGTCCCCTGAATAAACAGGCGTTCTGCTCATGCGTTCATGCCTCCCTGCATTCTCTCCACGTGATTTTGGGCATGTGTCACTTTCTCCCCCAAGAGAGCCTCTCTCATATATATTAGGGTTGCCAGGCCTGGCCTCCAAGAGGTCTTCTGTATCTTTAAAAGTTGGGGAGGGGGGAGGGAGAATTCCACCTTGTGGTTTTTCCCATTACGGAGTTGCAAGAACACCTGCACTTGGCTGACTTTCTCTTCTCCTAAAGATACAGGATCAGTCTCAGGCTATGGACCTGGCAACCCTAAAATATATACATACAACTGTTGACTTTAAATTCTGGGTGTTAGAAAAAATAAGTGTGAACAAAAGCCAAGTTTTATTAAGGAGAGAAACAAATTGTATTTTGGAACTGAAAACACTGACCTCTAGTGGTCTCAATGAGGGGTTAGAATGTCTTCCTCTCTCGTGGATCATCTCACCAAATACTGATGATCCCTTTCAGACTCCTTTGCCTCAGTTTTATGTAATTCCCTGTTATACCTGCAAGCAGGCACCTGGGTTTGTGTGTATATATATATGAGCACTCTCAGTGGATGCTTCTTCGTGGTCATTATCAGTGTGAGTACTTTTGCTGGAGAAGAATATTTTAGACCCATCTATGTAAGTGAATCACAGATATATGATGGTTTTATGCTGTATGAAATTCCTATACAATAATATGGTGTGTTCCCATTGTTTTGTTTTCAGCCCCTGACGAAGGCCAAACGTGGCTGAAACGTGTTGGGCTTTTGTCATAATAAATATATTTTTCAAGCATTTTGGTTTCCCCCCCCCCTTTTTCTTTCTATATTGTTAAAGAGCAAACAACTACGGATGCATGTCATATATGTAGATCTCGTGCTCAAATAAATAAATATACAATTCTTTTAGCTCCCTGACCCCCAAAATAGCTGAGAAAGCAAAGTCTATTGCACAATGAATTAAAGCCTTCTCACTCACTTTTTTTTTCTTATCACAGGATGTGAAGATATCCAGCTACTGTTGGTCTACTCTACATTGTCTGAATTGTGGAAACATGTATTTCAAATGACAATGTAAGCAGCCACATGGAAGTTGTGTTTTGTACTACTGTTAATTCAGAATATTAATTGAATATGAGCAGGAGCATATTGATTTGGGTGTTTAAATAATTGTGTTGCTTTAGATTTCTTTTCCTTTCTAGAAAACAAAAAGCTGTTAGGAACGAAGCAAAATGAAAAATCGTAGTAGGACAAGCCAGAATACGGCTGGAAGATAGGAAGCCGCTTTATACCGAGTCAGAGCATTGGGTCCATCTAGCTCAGTAATGTCTACAGCAACAGGCAGAAGCTCTCCAGGGTTTTCAGGCAGGGGGTCTCTTGCCACCCTACCTGGAGATGCCAGGGTTTGAACCTGGGACCTTTTGCGTGCAAGGCAGATGCTCTGCCACTGAGCTAGGACCCTTCCCCCATCTTGTACACGTGCAGTTGTAAGCAAATTTCATTGAACTCAGCTCAGTGGTACTAAACTTGCATAGGATTAAGCTAAGAATGCACTTCCCGTTTCTTCCTCAAGGCCAGGAGAGTGAAATATATCCAGTGGTCGTCCAATAATAAACAGCATAATTTTTGGGAAACCACAGTAAAAATCTTGCTTCTTTCCATGTGTCTTCATTTTCTTTACAGTGCAATCTGTAATCATATTTACTCAGATGTTAATCCCATAGAGTACAATGAGGGCTTGTCCAAACGGAGCAGCATAATCCATGTTTTCCATATTCGGTTTGCCATCTGACCGTCCTCACTTTGCCTTTTTTCCCGCTCTTTCCCGATTAAAAAGAAAAAACACTTTTTTTGCACCCGCACACACAGGGGGAAGACCCCTACATTATTTTTGCTTTTTCCCAGCTCCACCTCTGACACAACCCACTATCAGCCAATTGGTGCGCAAAATATGACGTGTGCTCCTCTTCCCCTTTTTACCCACAAACAATTATGCGCATGCGCTTGAACAGAAGAGCGTGAAAGTTTGAATTTCCGGATACATTAGTAGTAGTGGCTGTAATGGAGTTATCCCAGTTTTTGGCTCCTGTTCACCTCCACTTACTTTCCCTTCAGTTCATGTTGGCAGAACCTCCCCCCTTGCGCCACTTTGAAGTGTTCACTGTTTCCTATCAATAATTGCTGTACTTGTACTTGTGATTTCCTGCATTTGCGCTATGTCGCAAAAGCGGATGTACGCATCTTTGCATTTTCTCAAATAAAAAATAATATATATATATATATATAAAAACCAGTAGATACACACGGCTTTCGATTACAGTTGGGGGCATGTTGAGGATTAGGGTTAGGGAGAGGCGCAGCAGCGCAGCAGCAGAAGCTTTAGCGTGTGGGGGTGGAAATAGACGCAATTGCGCCACCACAAATCAGCTGGGAGGCATAATCGTGATCAGCTGAGAGGCGCGGCAGCACAGCAGCAGAGGCTTTAGTGCGGGGCTTTGAGGCTCTGCATAAAGGAGAGGTAAAAAATGTTTTAAAAGGTAGTGAGAGGTATTCCTGTGCCAATATTTTGTGTATCTGCGCAGTAGAAGTTGCAGAGCCCCCCCCCAACACTGGACCATTGCTCTGATTGGTTCCCTTTTCCTGGGCTTTACCTGGACATTTGCACACATGAGCAAAAGTGGAAATACATCATTGGCTTGGAATGAGGGAAGGAAACGCCCAAGAACCGCCCACAGCTGTAAAGTCTGCGCTATTGCATCCAAGCGGCTGAAGGCACAGCGGATGATTCCCAATTTACAAAAGCAAATCGCATTTTTTGCGGTTATGCCAAAGCGGATTTAACCGTGCGAATATGCGCAAAAGCACGCGACATCATCTGGACAACCGAAAAATAATGAGAACACAAAGCGATCATGTCACACATTATACAGTCATCTGGATGGGCCCTGAGACTTATTCCTCTGTGTGTATTGGCTTGGAAACCTCCCTAATAATCATTTACGCACTTACCTGGCAGTAAGCTTCTAAGTAGCCTTGCACAGATTTGTGCATTAAGCATAGGATTTTGTGGCTGGTCTCAACTGGAAGAGCTTAATAGGGGTTACTGATGCTTTTAATATGCATTTCCAATTTTTTTTACCAAGTCTGCAGTCCTAATCCCTCTTACTTGGGAGTAAGCCCTATTGAATTCAATAGTACTTCTATAAGCCATTTGTATAGACAATGTAGCTACCTTACATAATTATTGTAGCATTGAAGGAGTGCTTGGAAGAATGAGACAAATACCAAAGTGAAATCTTTTTTTAAAAAAATCAAAAGATGGCATACTTGTAGGAGCAATGTCATACAGACCGTATCTCCTTGTATGAGCCTGCCCGGGCCCTGAGATCCTCGGGAGAGGCCCTTCTCTCAATACCCATATCTTCTCAAGTATGACTAGTAGGGACGCATGAGAGGGCCTTCTCGGTGGCTGCCCCTAGGCTTTGGAATTCCCTTCCTAGGGAGGTAAGAATGACCCCTTCCTTGCAGTCCTTCCGCCGACAAGCAAAGGCCTTCCTATTCCAACAAGCCTTTGGAATTGAAGGCTAAGGATAGGGCGTGAAGGGTGCTGCATTGCTAATGTCTATTATATTATTTTTAAACTAGTTTGAACTCTTTTAGCTATATGTGTGTATGGTTTTAATATTGGAAATAGTTTAATCTTATTTTAATGTAGATTTCGTATGTTTTTAATTATATGTATTTTTTATCTGGAAGCCGCCATGAGTTCCAGTTCTGGAAAAATAGCGGGGTATAAATAAAGACAACAACAACAACAATAATACATCTACTGTATGCTCAAAAATTGAGAATACACAGTTTATAAATATGTTCATCTCTCTGTAGCCCTCATCTTTCCAGGTCATCAAAAAAGAGCCAAATCCATATGATGGAGATGGTATGGGGAGCAGACTCTAGAGGAGTGTGCCATTTTCTTGCCTTTAACCTTGAGGCATGCGTAGGTTTGGTGCATGATGCCTGAATGGGGAAGGCGAGGGTTGTATGAGCAAATCCATAAATGGTATCTAAGGCAGAGGTAAAGAACTTGTGAACACCCTGATGAGAAGCCAGTGTGGTATGGTGGCTAGAGTGTTGAACTGGGACCTGGAAGACCAGGGTTCAAATCCCCACTTGGCCATAAAGCTCACTGGGTGACCTTGGGCCACTCACTGTCCCTCAGCCTAACCTACCTCACAGGGCTGTTGTAAGGATAAAATCGGGAGGGGGAGAACCATGTTTGTAAGCCACCTTGAGTTCCTTGGAAGAAAGGTGGGATATAAACTTAATAAAATATTAAAATGTAAATGTTGTTGGACCACAGCTGCCATCACCTCTGACTATTAGCAATGCTGGCTGGAGCTGTGGTAAGAATGCCACGTTAACACAACCCTACTTTGAACAGTTATTGGATGGATCTCTATAAGCATGTTTGTAAAGTTGTTTGAAAACTCTAGGAGAGGGATGAGGAGCCTTTAGGTTTTCAGGATCTACCAGGGGGTATATTTTGAAATTTGAGAGAATGCTGTGGGCACCAGTCGCAAGACGGCTGTTCTGTTGTGGCTGTCTTCTGTTTTCTAATGGAGGATCATTTTTCCTTCTGAGCAACCTTCCAAAGGCCACATGCCGAGGGTGGATATGGTCAGAGACAAAGGCTGACAAAGCAGGAAGGCAAACCTTTTACTTTGGCTCCTTTTTAGACACGCTTGCACACCCCTCTCAGTCCTCTGTCCAAACAAGCAAGTGGCATTATCAGAGTGCAAGAATACTTTTCCGTCTTGGAGAAACACTCATGGTGTTGGAGGAGCCCAGAACGATAGTGCTGGGTGATTTCAATGTCCGTGCTGAGGCTGCCTCTAGTGTTCCGGCTTGGGACTTTATGACCTCCATGACGACCATGGGGCTGTCTCAAGTTGTTATTGGCCCAACACATAAGGCAGGGCACACCCTCGACTTGGTCTTTGCTCCAGATGGAGGAAGGGGTGGTCTGGAGATGGGGGGGTGGATGTCACCCCATTGTCATCATCAGATCATTTCCTGATGAAGTTTAAACTTCCCTGCAGGGGTGGTGGACAGATTAAGATGGTCTGCTCCTGGAGCCTAATGGAATCCACTGGATTCTTGAATACCCTGGGGAAGTTCCCAGTAGATAGAGCAGGTGACCCTGTTGAAGCCCTTGTCATGCTGTGGAACAGCGAGGCGTGTCGGGCTCTCAACACGGTTGCCCCAGAGCGCCCTGTCTGGCACTGTGGAGCCCGGCTTGCACCTTGGTACACCAGGGAGCTAAGGGCAATGAGACAGGCTGGATGACAGCTAGAGCACAAGTGGTGAAATATGTGCTGTGAAGCTGATCGGGCACAAGTAAAACATCATAACCATGTGTACTGTGGGGTGGTGAGGGGGGCGGAGAAGGCCCACTTCTCTGCCTCCATCACATCCTCAAGTAGCTGTCCGGTGGAGCTTTTCCATATTGTCAGGGGTCTGTTGACATCAACTCCAGGAAATGGAGTCTTAGACCCTTCAGAGGCCCAAAGTGCAAGGCACTTTGAAGGTAAAGTTGCTCACCTCCGTAGCAGTCTTGATGCCCCCTCCACATCTACTGAAGTCCCCAGTGAGGTGTCCAGTGCAACGTCTGCTGCAACTTCTTGGAAACGGTTTCAGTTGATGCAGCCTGATGACGTGGACAAGGTGCTTGCGATGATGCGGCCAGCAACGTGTCCTCTCGACCCTTGCCCTTCTTCGCTTATTAAAGCTTGCTGAGGGGGTCTGACTGAGTGGATCCAGGGTGTGGTCAATGCATCATTGCGGGAGGGAGTGGTTCCAGCCGCCCTGAAAGAGGCGGTGATTCAACCACTCCTGAAAAAGCCCACCCTGGACCCATTGGTTTGTGACAACTACTGACCAGTTGCAAATACCCCATTTTTAGGGAATGTGATGGAGAGGGTTGTGGAGCAGCAACTGCAAGCACTCTTCAATGAAACAGATTATCTTGACCCATCCTAGTCTGGGTTCAGGCCTGGGAATTAATTGGCCTTGGTTGCCCTGATGGATGACTTTTATCGGGAGAAGGACAGGGGGAGTGCGACCCTGTTATTCTTACTTGATCTCTCAGTGGCTTTTGATACCATTGACCATGGTATCCTTCTGGGCTGACTTGGTGAGATGGGTATTGGAGGCACTGTTTTACAGTGGTTCCGATCCTATCTCCAGGGTCATTCTCAGAGAATAGCATTGGGTGATTGTCTTTCGGCCCCCTGGCAGCTGTGCTGTGGGGTGCCGCAGGGTACCATATTGTCCCCCATGCTGTTTAACATCTATATGAAGCCCTTGGGAGCAGTCATCAGGAGCTTTGGGGCAAAGTGTATGAGGAGAGACTGAAAGAACTGGGCATGTTTAGCCTGGAGAAAAGAAGATTGAGGGGAGATATGATAGCACTCTTCAAGTACATGAAAGGTTGTCACACAGAGGAGGGCTGGGATCTCTTCTCAATCGTCCCAGAATGCAGGGCATGGAATAATGGGCTCAACTTGCAGGAAGCCAGATTTTGACTGAACATAAGGATAAACTTCCTAACTATTAGAGCCATATGACAATGGAACCAATTACCTAGAGAGGTAGTGGGCTCTCAGACACTGGAGGCATTCAAGAGGCAGCTGGACAGCCATCTGTCAGGAATGCTTTGATTTGGATTCATGCATTGAGTAGAGGTTGGACTTGATGGCCTTATAGGACCCTTCCAACTCTACTATTCTATGATTTTATGATCTGTAAGACTGCAAGAGTATATATGAAGCGAGTAAGAATTAAGAATTGATTTGTTATATTGACAACAGTACAAAGTGCATTGAGATATATAGAGAGAGAGATGCTCTTTTGAACTCATCGGTTGTAGCCTTGACATCATAAGTTGTGTTAAGCACTTGGGTTTATTTATTAAAATTGCTATGTAAATGATTCATGGTATTAACCCTAGAAAATAAATCCCCCCACCCCCACAGTGGAAATTTAATGGGAAGAATAAGATGCATTCAAATGGTTGAACAAGCTGACATTTAGATATAACATTTGCCAAGCTATCAAATTCCAAGTTTAGAAAAGTTAAAGGTGACTGATGAATAGCAGAGAAAGAGCTGAAATGCAATTGTGCATAACAGCGAGTTGAGACTGAACATTTGTGGATAAAGTCTGTATTTTCCTTTTATCTCTGTTCAGCACCTAGGATCCATAGGCACAATAGGAATAGGAGAAGCAAATGTAATTATACAAACATTTTTCATCAGAGACACCATTCCACCTTTTATATCACCAGTGCGAGCAAAAGTCAGAACTTTTCTCACAACCCACCTATTTGCGAGGTGCTCATGTGGAGTTGGGGTCGGGAAGGAGAGAAGACACTTCATCTGGTAGTCCAGTGAGAGAGCCGCATGGCCTCCTTATGTCCACATTGCCCACACTGAAGGAGCGCAGCAGATTTGGGCCCTGCATATCTGTGCATAGCATGGGAATGCCCCTTTGGTGTCACTTGACCAGGAGATTTGGAACTGCTCATTGAGGGCTCCAGCTTGTCCTGCTTGCATCCCCCTTCTCTGACCCTAATGGTGCTGGGAGCAAGGAGCCTGTGCCTCATCTATGGGATCCGTCGTTCCAGTCCCATAGCACCTGACAGTGATAGCCAAGATATTTTTGTCAATGTGTTTTGGTCCAACTCCACTTCCGCAGCAGCTTGGGATTACAAAAGAAAAATGTATGGACATTTTTTTCCTAATACAAGGATTTGTCCTAGCATTTCTTATGATATAATGAAAAGGTAAGACTTTACGGCATCATACCACCATGCAGCATGACATCAGTGGTGTGATGTGGCGGCAGGGTGTCAAGGCACAAAGATGGCTGACCAGGTATAGGATGTCTGGGGTGGTGGCACAACAGCCAAGACAAGCAGGTTGGGTTGGGGACTGTGGTTACCTGGGGGAGTGACGAGTGGGAGGGAACGGGGTGGTGGTAAGTGACTGAGCGAGCTCTGCGAATTGCAGCGTAACTGAGCAGGGGGAAGGAGACCGAGTGGACATCCACAAGAACGTGTGGGTGGTGATGACCAGTGCTTCATGGGAGGCTTCGCGGGAGGGACGGGCGCTCTCAGGTTGCTGCTGCCACCACCGTTGCCACCATCTCACCTCCCCCCAGTCATTTCCTCACTCATTTGATCCCCAGACCATGTGGCCTAAAGGTCTGCAGGGAAAGGAAGGGGGATTAGTGAGGTCTAAGGTGGGGGGAAGGAGAGGGAGCTTAGGAGTTTATTTATTTATTTATTTATTTATTTATTTATTATTTGATTTATATCCCACCTTTCCTCCCAGCAGGAGCCAAGGGCAGCAAACAAGAGCACTAAAAACACTTTAAGACATCATAAAAATGGACCTTAAAATACATTAAAACAAAACAACATTAAAAACATTTTTTAAAAAAGCTTTTAAAAGGGTTAAAAAAAATTGTTTTTTAAAAAAATTAAAAAGCAATTCCAACACAGACACAGACTGGGATGGGTCTCAACTTAAAAGGCTTGTTGAAAGAGGAAAGTCTTTTAAAGGTGCCAGAAAAACAACAGAGATGGCGCCTGCCTAATATTTAAGGGGAGGGAGTTCCACAGGGTAGGTGCCGCCACACTAAAGGTCCGTTTCCTATGTTGTGCAGAACGGACCTCCTGATAAGATGGTATCTGCAGGAGGCCCTCCCCTGCAGAGTGCAGTGATCGACTGGGTGTATAAGGGAGTTGAAGAAGGTGAAAGGGGAAGGTCTAACGGATAACCATGGAGGTAGTTGGGGTTGTTGAGGAGTGGGGGGGTTGTTGAGGGTATGTAAGGTTGGCAAGCGGAGACAGTCAGGGTAGAAGCCCCTACTTCCTCCATATATATCTAAGCTGTTGTTTGTAGCATGCATATTTTAAAGCAATTTCCCTCTAATATAACACATTTTATACATTAATTTCACTAATATAAGCCTTTTAATGTACACTTTCCTTGAACATGTGCTTTTTGAATATACATTGGTTGGTTGGAGATCTGCCCAGCAAAATTTGCATAGGTGGGGACTTCCCAGGAGGATCCCTACGCCTGTGCAGCCTCTGAGACGAGCTACGTCTTGGATGAAACTTTTCCAGTTTAAATTCAGTCAGAAGGCTCTTTTCTGACTGGGAATAATTTCTTCCGGTTAAAGAAGAAACGTGAGATTTCCTACATAGCTTTGTTTTGATTGTTGGAGTCTGGAATTCGTCAGAATTGTCTGTCTTCCAGCAGCTCAGACAGAGCGAGGATTTTTATGCTAGCTCAGCTGGATAAGTGACCCGTTTTTTTATACGGATTAACAGGCAAACATCCTCCTGTCTACATTCATCATTTTCTTATCTATACAGCTAAAGAGATTTGTCAAAGTAACAGCAATTGAGATAACCTAGGTGAGGTAAGACTTTCCTTTTTTTATTCACGGAACTAAGGGGGAAGAAAATATAAATAGCGTATCTTTTTTTTATTGCAAAAAGCTGACATGGAAAATAGCATTCTAAAGATTAAACGGATGAGAGATTTCTGATTGAAAGAGATAAGAAATCTTTTTGATTTATTGGCTGGGACTATTTTTTTTGGTCTACTTTTTTTTTTTTGACGAATCTGCTCATTCTCTCTGCTACTAGCTATTTCGACGCTGTGAACTAAAGCCGTTCTTACACTTCTGGGCAGATAAGAGATAAGGGCTGTCTAGCATGTGACGTTAGTTTGCTGGAAAGATTAACTCCTTTGTAACTAGCTAAAGAAATAATCTGCTCTCTGTTTGAGACATTGAAAATTGAAGGAGTTTTGTTCCTTTGGTTTTAAGAATGACAATTAAGAAGATCATGGATGTACAAGAAGGGACTTTATCTCTAGACATGTTTCAGAAAATAATGAATGGGATTAACTCAATAAAACAAGAACTGAGAAATAATAGACAAGCGTGGAGAATTGAATTTCACGAAATGAGACAGGAGCTGAAAGAAACTCAGGATTCTATGAGAAAGGAGAATAAAGATAGATCTGGAAAACAAAAAAAGGATGAAAGAGAAATTAAAGGCAAGGTTCAAACTATGGAGATTGGCTTAATTATGGACATGAAAAAAGATTTGGATTTCCTGGGTGTGATGGATCCTGGAGACAAATATTATAGTTTGGAATTCAGCGCTGTCCTTGAAGGAATTGAAGAGATTGGAGATAAAGATATTATCGGTTCAAGAAAATTCTTGGACTGGAAGGATTTGATGGAACCTGAAATGGAGAAAGTTAACAGAATTAATCCCTGTTTTGTGTCAATGGAAAAACCTTCAAGAGATGTACTAGTGTATCATGTGGAAAAGAGGAACAGAGATGCGGCTTTGCAACAATCGTATCACTTCAGTGATACGTTTGGATTTGATGGCAAGAAAATATCTGTGATGGAGGAAATTCCTATCAGACTTTTATTATATGACTATGACAGCAAGATTTTTGGGTGCGTAAAGATGGAAGATGGAAGATGGACCCAATATGGATAATGACAGAAGAGCGATTTAAAATTACTGGACTTAGTAGATTTGATGAGTTGGATTAACTGGCATGTTTATTTAGAAAAAAAATTGATTGACATATATCTCAAGGATTGGAAACTTCTCTTTGACTTTTTGTGGAAGATTAAAATGATATGATGTTAATGAGATTTGAAACCAACTAAGATAACCGCTGGAGGAAGGTGATTTTATAATCTATTAAGAGATAGGTTTGTTATATATTACAGATTTATAGCTGAACTATGACAAATCGGAAGTCAATATTCTTTCTTTTTTATATATATATATATATATTTCTTTCTTTTTGTATTGTACTAGTTATTGATTTGTGTTGTTTTCTTTTTGTATTGTTTTGGTTTTGAAAATTGGAATAAAAATTAATTGAAAAAAAAATTTGCATAGGTGCAAACATCTAGGGACAGTTGCATTTCTGTTTGTTAGTTAATTTGGGAAGTGTGAGTTAGGTACGTTTGCATTAAAATGCAAGCTGAAGTTATTTCTCCCCCATCCCTAGAGGCATCCTAAGCAAAGGAAGGGTGTTGTGGGCCAGTCTGGGGTAATTGACTGCTTGGGATTACCCAGTAGTATCTCGCCTGGTGAACATAAGACATTGCCTTATACCGAGTCAGACCATTGTTCCATCTAGCCCAGTACTGTCTACACTGACTGGCAGCAGCTCTCCAGAGTTTATGGCAGGGTACACTCCCAAATCCTACAGGGAGATGCCAAGGATTGAACCTGGGACTTTCTGCACGCAAGGCATATGCTCTACCTCTGAGCCAAGGCAAGGAGGAGCCACAGCTCTGTCTTCCCAGCAGAAGAGGAAAGGGCAAGACAGTGGGGAGGTTGCAGCATTGCGGGTGGATTCCAGGGGCACTAGCTTGGCTCCTCCATTGTTACCACACAGCCCAAATCTCCCTGCTGCTTCCCCGCTCCCCCTCTCCGTCCAGGTAAGTGGCACTGACACTGTTGCCCGGAAGCAAATATTACGGCTCTGGCAAACCGCTTCTGAGCTTCCCCTTGGTCACAACTGACAGGTTCATGTAGGCAGGGAGGAGGATAGAGGATAGAGAATAAATTCAGGCCTGTGATTCAACCAAAAATGTGCAAAATTGATCCAGTAGTTAGGGAACAAAAATGGTTTTAAGAAACTGTGTCTCCTCCCACCCCCACAAACCTGCCATTTCCCCCAGCAAATCGTGTTGCCTTTTCATCAGCACATTTACTTGGAAGTATGTCTCCGTGGACTCAACAAAGTTTACTTCTGATTAGACGTGCATAGGATTATACTATTCATCTGTGACTCCCCCATCACACCTCCCCAAAATTTTCCTTGGGATGCCTTTTAGATCTTTGGGATGAAACACATTCAAGTCTTTGCAAGGCATTTTTATTAGGACTGTGCATGCCCTTCCCTCCTGCTGATCCAATTCAGAGCCTAATCTTGTGCTTTGGAGCAGGCCTGATTAAATGAAGCATTGCTGTGTTTATTTCACCAAAGGCTGCATAATGTACACAGGGTGTCATGTTACACACTCACGCACACACACACACAGAGGCTCTCATTGACATGCTGAACCAAAGTTCCCTTTCAAAATGCAGGTGTGTTTGATTTTTTCTGAAGGAAACTTTATCATCGTCATCATCATTATTATATTCCCCCTTTCATCCCAAAGGGAGCCCTGAGTGGCAAACAACCAGTGATAAAACACTAAGATTCAGAGCAGGATAAATTTGGTAGCTATTTCCCAGTTGATGCTGATGTGGTTCATTGAACAGAAGGAATCCCACGGGTGCTTTGCCCAGTCGTCATCTCTATGCTTGATCAATCAGATCTGAGTTTTTTTCCCCTGACTGCCTTCTGCAATGGAACAGGGCAATGTGCTCTTATGTGTGCCCCCACAGGCCTGTACAGGACTTTGCTCAGGTGCTCCTGACTGACCTCTTGGTTGCTACCGTGGTGGGGGTCTGGGTCTGGGAAAGCACACCCTTGAGTATCAAGTGAACCATAGCAAATGGAAATAGTTGATGGTCAGCAAGCTGTGTCGGCTCCAGCTGTGAGTTTCTGATCTGTGACGGACATTGCAGCAGAAATTAACAGCCCACATTGGTTTCCATCATTTGGAGGCTAGCCTGATACAAATAGGTTAGAAAAAAGTTCTCTCTGACATGGTCCCAGTGTTGAAATGTTCAAAGTATTGCATAAAAATACGAATGGGCATTGTTAAGACTTTGACCACATTCACAGTTATTCTGCTATTAATCCTCTTTCAACAGTCATGACTTCCCCCAAAGAATCTTCTGAAATGCAGTTTGCAAAGGGCACTGAGAGCTGTTGGGAGACCCCTGTTCCCCTTACAGAGCCACAATTCCCACATTTCTCTGGGAAGAGGGACTGACTGTTAAATCACTCTGGCCGCTGGAGCTCTGTCAGGGGAATAGGAGTCTCCTAACAGCTCTCAGCACCCTTCACAAACTATACTTCCCAGTATTCTTTGGGGGAAGCCTTGACTGTTGAAAGAGGAATAATAGTGGAAAAAAAGTAAGGTGTGAATGTGGCCTTTATTGGCTTTGGAAACAGTAAGGCAGGCAGGCAGACACCCTTATGTGAGAACAAGCCAGTTAGATCAGACCAATGGCTTGCCTAGTCAAGCACTCTGTCATCTCCCCAACAATCCCCAACCAGACGTTCCAAGGAAGCTGGCAGACAGAACAAATTAAAAACATAAGAAGAGCCCTGCTTGATCAGGCCAAAGGCTCACCTAAGTCCAGCATCCTGTTCTCAAAGTGATAACCAGATGTCTATGGGAAAACTGCCCCAGGCCCCTGCATCTGCAAGCACATGCACCCCACATACCTCTCCCTGAAGGGCCCCTCCTTAGGGTGGGTGGGTGGGTAGCACTCCCTTCAGAAAAAAAGATGGTTCATCAACCAAGATGACAGCAGGGGCATCAGCATCTTAGGGAAACCTGGGCTGCCATCTTATTTGATGGCAGGCTTGCGCCCGAAGCCCAACCAACATTTACGTCAAGGGAGAGGTAGTTGGAGCATGTGGGGGGAGGGTCGTGGGCCTGCGCAGCAGTAGAGGGGTGCCTGGGAGCTCCCTCTCTGCAATCTGTGCCGCAGAGAACAGAGAATTCATCCAGAATTTATTGATTACTGCCTGCATAAGCGTCTGTCATATTGCCGCCCTGGGCTCCTTCTGGGAGGAAGGGCAGGATATAAATTTAATAAATAAATAATAAATAACTGGAAGAAAATGAAAACACCAGCTTGTGAAGAATAGATCATTAAAGTGTAGGATACTGTATGTATGGTTAAGCTAGCAAACATGATACAAATTAGAGAAGGCAGACATCTGGATAATCTGGAGAAATTGGTTGTTTCTATAATTTATTGGTGCACTAACGTAGAAGACAGACCCATATATATTATTGGGAATTGTATGCTTTATTTAATTCTGCAATGGAAATGTACTGTTTGTTTTTAAACCAAGTTATTTGTTAAAAAAATAGATTAATCCCAGATTAGCGCAGACGCAGAACAGAGTTGATCTTATAAGGGATCATAGTCCAAAGTGAGAGGACATGGGCCATTAACAGACTGATTCATCCAACTCTACTTGGCAAGACTATGGGGAACCATTATTGGGTTTGGAATTCTGTTCTCAATCTGGAGTTCCAGGAGTGAATGCCAGGATTTCTATCAGAGCCTAGGAAGGGAAAATGAAAAGCATGCATTCTGTCTGGTTTACTCCAAAGCTGCATATGCAGGTCTGCCCTTGAGGCTGACCTGGAACTTGCAGTTAGTGCATAATGTGGTGGCTCAACTGTTCACTAGGGAAGAATATCGCCATCATGTTATGCCACTGCTGAAAAAATTGCACTGGCTGCCAATTAGCTACCAGGCTAGCTTCAAGGTGCTGATTCTGGTGTAAAAAGCCCTATACAGTTTTAGACCAGGACACCCAAAATATTGCCTTATCCCCTGCAGACCAATCAAACATTGCATTCTTCAGGAGAGGGCATCCTGCAGATACCACCCTATCAGGAGGTCTGTTCTGCATGATATTAGAATAGGGCTTGTAGTATGGTGGCCCCTACCCTCTGGAACTCCCTCCCACCGCACACCAGACAGTCACCTTCTCTATTGCCTTTTTGGCTCCTGCTACAGATATTCCCTTTTCATCAAGCCTTCTAAATGGAAATCTTTATCCCAGTTGGAACCTGTATTGGATAAGAATTTATTTTATGTATGTGATGTCATTGTTTTAAACTACATATATGTTTTTAAAAAAAATAAAATAGATAGATAGATAGATAGATAGATAGATAGATAGATAGATAGATAGATAGATAGATAGATAGATAGATAGATAGATAGATAGATAGATAGATAGATAGATAGATAGATAGATAGATAGATAGATAGATAGATAGATAGATAGATAGATAGATAGATAGATAGCAACAGTTTTATATATGTTTCATTATTTTGTGATGGGAAGTGATTCATAAATTATTATTAGTATTACTGGCCAAGGATCTGGACAAACCACGCTGATAGCCTTACTCACAGAACCCACAATGGTACCATAGTTGAGATGCCATTCATGATAATTAGAAATTGAAGTGTTTGGTACCATTCATCTGAAGAAGGGATGTTTGCTGATCAAGTCTAGGGAAGGCTGAAATTCCAAGGCCAGTAGTCACTCAAAAGAGGCTCAGAACAGAATGTAGACCACTTTAGATCTGTCTACATGTCCAGCTTAGATGTACAACTGGCCTACACAAGCAACCAACCTCAGCTTACACACTTTTAATAATCTGCTGCAACTGATGGGGTTGGAAGATGTGATGTTGTTCTACCAGTTCAGCTTTCCTTATCTGAATCTGTTCCTAGCTTCTCCCTCTATCAACTGTGAGGCTGATTGCCAGACTTCACTCTCTCCTGTATCAGTACATAAACAGCCCAAGGCTTAGATCAACTGAACAATTCATAGTCTGGAACATTTAGGTGTTAACTACATTATAACCTCAGGGCAATACCGGATGAATGATTTGCACATTATGGGACATTCCTTTTCTTTTTTCTTTTTAAAATAGTGTTAGACAATTTCAGGTAGTCAGTTCAAAGCTATGGAATTTTCCTACTGCTTTACCTAGAGATTACTCACACCCAGCACTTTGTGAATAGTTTGTGACTTCCCCTTGCCATCAAGTAAAGGGAACAAAAAAGCAAAATTGCTGGGCCCCATCATGGTCTTCCTCCTTCCTTCTCCTCCTCTTCCTTCAATACTTCACCCCATTTCCCCAGCTGAGTTGGCCAGCCTTTGTTGTAGGGGTAGAGAGATGTTTCAAAAACAGCACCAGCCATGCACCCTGCATAAGGCTTCCTAGAACAGTTGCCTAGAGTGGCCCCATCTTGGAAATGTGCATGTCACGTACAAGGAAGATTGCAAATTGTCCAACGCATGTCCATTCCAACAAAAATAAGTCTGCATTCAGACAGCAGTTTATTCCGTCTCCCCAAAGTTTCTTTACCTGTTTTTGCATCTATACGATCTTTCACATGATGCAAAGGCCACGTGAGGCAAGCACACACACCCTTTCACCGTGGGAATAAGGCAGACATAACTGGTTAATGGATGAAAACAGGCTACAACTTCACTGATTAGAGCAAGCAGGTGGGGTTGGCATGGCAGTAGGGCAAGGATCTGCTTCCATTCTGTCAGCCTGCACCGAATCCTGAGTCAGTCCAACAAGCACTTGGAGCCCAACAAGCAGTTGGGAAACACCCTAGGGAGTTGATTGGCATTAGACCCAGGCAAGGCGTTTGCCTGTCCTCCTCCGATCCTGCTAGCCAACCATTGGGGGTGGTTGCGAACTGGATGAGGCCCATCCCTTCCTGACTAGGGGCATGGCCAGTGAACACCCCACTAGACTCCTTATGGGTGTCCCCCTTATGTTTGATCCCAGCCAATGAGACGGACCATTGGCGCAATAGGGCCACTCCGATTATTTCCCCAGGAGGAAGCTCTCTCTTCAACTAGCTGGATGCCTGCCTGCTCCACAGGCTTAGTTTCACCAGATACTACAGAAGTGGGGAATAACATCAGACCTAGGGGTTGAACATGTGGCCCTCCAGGCTTCTCTATATGGCCCCTGACACCCAGCCCAACCCATACCATGTCCCTCGCTTGGCCTGTTCTATGCTTTCCTCTGGCAATTTTAATTGCCTGGAATGTGCCCTTGAACGGTGCTAATGGAAGATGGAGAGTATGTCTGGTCGCAGCCACTTTTTGCCTCCCTTGTATGTGGCCCCCAAAAGGTTGCCCACAAAAGAATGTGGCCCTTGCCTGATTTTTCCCCACCCTTGAGATACTGCCTCTTGTTGATCAGAGCCACCTGCACACACAAGGGCCCCAATTATCTGCACAGTATCTGATGTACAGTATGTTGGATGGAGGACATTTCCAGCCAAGGTGAATATTACACTTGGGACAACATCAGGAACCAAGAGAAGCCTGGTTCCAAGGTTAGCAGGCTTGAAGGTTGGTGGGGTTAACTCAAATGTCCATAAGGAGCCATACAGAGGATGGTTGGATTGCATCTCCGGATAGACAACCTGAATAAAGGAAGCACAGCAAAGCTGAGGACTAGAATGCCTTCCTTGTGCCTGGCACATAGCCGCAGGGACAAGGTGGAGAGATCCAGGCAGGGGACTATGGGTATGTGTGGGGGTCTTTAATAAAGGTAAAAGAGCCAAATCACCACCACCCCACCACCTTTTAAAACAATAGCTAAAAGGAGCCCTGTAAAAGAAAGAGGGCAACCCCACTGCCTTTTATAGTTCAGGTAGGAATGGGGGAGTGTTTTGATTCAGTTTGCATTGAAAGGTAAGCCTACCTCATCACGGCTGGAGGCAGGCATGGCCTAGGTGGGGCACTGACTGAGGGCCCACAATCTAACAGGGGCCCACTGTCCCAAGCCGGCCCGTCACTACTGCCCATGCTGCCGCTATCACCTTCCACCTCCCCATCAGGAGAAAAGCATCTCCTGCCTCCCCAACACACTGCTTGCTTTCTAGGCTTTTAGATTGCTTTACCATCCTCTCTACTACTTGTGGGAGCTGAGACACTCCCACTGAGTTGGGGCTCCACATTGGAAACTGCTTATTTCTCTGTTGTGCGCATGACACCGAAAAGCAGAGTCTGCATTCTCTCTGCGTGGAGCTGAATTGGTTGCTCACTGTGAGGCTACCAATCTTCCCTTCCTTCCAGCCCTGCTCAGAAGGGAGCCCTTTGATCTTCAGCTGGGAGCGAGAGGCTTTGCACCTTCTTGGAATTTGCCTAAGTAAGCATTATGCAAGTAAACAAGCAACCCTGCAAAGCCCCTTCACACCGTCAGCTAAGAAGAACTTCTAGAAAAGTGGAGGGAGGGACAAAGCACGCTCTACACAATGTTTCACTGTGACTTATTGTCTTGTTTTTACACAAGGTTGTTTGTCCGCCATGCTGATCCTTTAAAATAAATAAAAATATTTACAATCCCCCCCACCAATTTATGATCCTAGTGCATCACATTTGTGAGTGAGGTAACGACTGGATATATGTTCTCTGCTTTTTGCCAAAGTTCTTTTGAACCCAGAGAGCCAGTGTGGTATACTGGTTAGAGTGTCGGACTATGAACTGGGGGACCAGGGTTCAAATCCCCACACAGCCAAGAACCTCACTGGGTGACTGTGGGCCCATCACTGCCTCTCAGCCTCGAGGAAGGCAATGGTGAAACCACCTCTGAATACCGCTGATCATGAAAACTCTGTTCATAGGGTTGCCATAAGTGAGAATCGACTTGAGGCGGTCCATTTTGAACCCAAGCCTGCAGTATACTTTTGTCCCTGCCCTCTCCCCGCTCAAAAAAGTGATACTATTTTATTTATTTATTTTATTTATTTGTCGCCCATCTGGCTGGCTGTCCAGCCACTCTGGGCGACATACAAAATAGGCATACAATACATAGACATTAAAAATCTAAAAACAATGAGGATAAAATTTAGCCCACCCCAAAAGCCTGCCTGAAGAGCCAGGTCTTCAAGGCCTGGTGGAAACTCATCATGGAAGGGGCATGACGGAGATCATTTGGGAGGGAGTTCCACAGGGTGGGGGCCACAACTGAAAAAGCCCTCTCTCTAGTCCTCACCAGTTTGGCTGTTTTGACTGATGGGATGGAGAGAAGCTCTTTTGAGGCTGATCTTGTTGGGTGGCATAGCTGATGATGCTGGAGGCGCTCCTTTAGATAGACTGGGCCGAAACCGTACAGGAATTTAAAGGACAAAACCAACACCTTGAATTTGGCCCAGTAAGCAACTGGTAACCAGTGCAACTCTTTTAGCACTGGAGTGATATGATCTCACTGGCGGCTGCCTTTAATCAGGCATGCCGCCGTGTTCTGTACCAGTTGCAGCTACCAGACTGTTTTCAAGGGTAGCCCCACGTAGAGTGCATTACAGTAGTCTAGGCGAGAGGCGACCAGGGCATGTACCACTGATGGGAGCAGATGATTGGGAAGGTAGGGGCGTAGCCTCTGTATCAGATGGAGTTGATACAGTGCTGCCCGGCTCACAGCCGAAACCTGAGCTTCCATGGACAGTTGGGAGTCAAGAATGACCCCAAGGCTTGGTCTTTCAGAGGCAATTGTACCCCATTGAGCACCAGGTCCAAATCCCCTAACCTTCCTTTGTCTCCCATGAACAGTACCTCGGTTTTGTCAAGGTTCAGTTTCAGCTTATTCCTTCCCATCCAGGCACTCACTGACTCCAGGCACTTGGACATGGTTTCTACAGCCAACCTTGGTGCAGATTTAAATGAGAGATAGAGCTGTGTGTCATCCGCATATTGGTGACACTGCAGCCCAAATCTCCTGATAATAGTCCCCAGAGGCTATATATTGATGCTAAATAGCAACGGGGAGAGGATGGAGCCCTGTGGCACCCCACAAGTGAGAGGCCAAGGGTCTGAAACCTCATCCCCCGATGCTACTCTTTGGTGCCTATCAGACAGGAAGGAATGGAACCACTGCAATACAGTGTCCCCTATGCCTAACCCCTCCAGGCGATCCAGAAGGATACCGTGGTCAACGGTATCAAAAGCCGCTGAGAGGTCCAGGAGGACGAGGAAGGTGCACTCACCCCTATCCAACGCTCTCCTCATATCATCCACCAAGGCGACCAAGGCTGTTTCAGTCCCATGTCCAAGCCTGAAGCCCGACTGAAATGGATCCAGATAATCCGCTTTCTCCAATTGCACTTGCAACTGCTTGCAGCTAGAAACTGCAGATGTCCTTTTCAAAGTATTTTCCCTATTCTACAGTTCTCGTGGTGATATCTTTCAAATGGGAAGGATTTGTAGATGATATGAAACTGCCTTTTACCAAATCCAGCCATTGGCATACCTAACCCAGTGCTGTCCACTCACCAGGCTTGCCTTTAAATTTGTTCACGAATGACCTGGAATTAGAAGTTAACACTGAGGTGGCCAGGTTTACTGCTGATGACACTCAGTTGTTCAGGGTGGTTAAAACTAAAAGGGGTCACAAAGAACTCTAAACGCATCTCTCGAAACTGGGTGAATGAGCATTAAAATGGCAAATCTGGTTCAATATAAGCAACTGTAAAGTCATTTCTGTTGGGACAAAAATCTTAATTTCACCTATACACTAAGTGTGCTTGTCACCCACCCCATTTTAGAAAACAAATAAATTTAAACCCCATCAGATCTGCCTGCTTGCAGCCAGTGGTGGTGGTGGCTATCATCCCAAGTCCTTTTTCATCTCCCCTCCCTGAAGAGAAAGCAAAGTCCAACTGGATCTTTTCCCTCCTCCCTTACCCACCCTGCTGAAAAAGCTAATCTAGAAACTCTGTATATTCCCAATTCTTGAATTTTGGTATTCCAAATGAGAAGGATTGGCAAACCTAGTTCATCATTGTCTAGGTTGAATGGCAGTGGCTCTCAGAGTTTTAGACAGGAAATATTCCCAACCCTACCTGGATTTGCAGGGATTAAACAAGAACATAAAAACATAAGAAGGGCCTGCTGGATCAGGCCAGTGGCCCATCTAGTCCAGCATCCTGTTCTCACAGTGGCCAACCAGGTGCCTGGGGGAAGCCCGAAGCAGGACCTGAGTGCAAGAACACTCTCATAAGAACATAAGAACATAAGAAGAGCCTGCTGGATCAGGCCAGTGGCCCATCTAGTCCAGCATCCTGTTCTCACAGTGGCCAACCAGGTGCCTGGGGGAAGCCCGCAAGCAGGACCCGAGTGCAAGAACACTCTCCCCTCCTGAGGCTTCCAGCAACTGGTTTTCAGAAGCATGCTGTCTCTGACTAGGGTGGCACAGCACAGCCATCATGGCTAGTAGCCACTGATAGCCCTGTCCTCCATGAATTTGTCTAATCTTCTTTTAAAGCCATCCAAGCTGGTGGCCATTACTGCATCTTGTGGGAGCAAATTCCGTAGTTTAACTATGCGCTGAGTAAAGAAGTACTTCCTTTTGTCTGTCCTGAATCTTCCAACAGATATATTTTGCCTGCTTTTATGCACAAGTTAGGGCTCAAGTTCTATATTTGACAGTGCAATCCTATATACCTGTCTACTCAGATGGAAGTCCCTATGAATCTGTTTATTTTATTTATTTATTCAGTTTATAAATAAATAAAATAAACAGATTCATTGGGACTTCCATCTGAGTGGACAGGTACATAGGATTGCATTTTCAGATATAGAACTTGAGCCCTAACTTATTCGGTTTATGAGAGCCAGTGTGGTGTAGTGGTTAAGGTGTTGGACTACGACCTGGGAGACCTGGGTTCGAATCCCCACACTGCCATGAAGCTCACTGGGTGACCTTGGGCCAGTCACTGCCTCTCAGCCACAGAGGAAGGCAATGGTAAACCACCTCTGAATACCACTTACCATGAAAACCCTATTCATAGGATCATCATAAGTCAGAATCGACTTGAATGCAGTCCATTTCCATTTTCAACGGAATACCAAAATCTGTGTTGTTTTTCTTGGACAATAAGTGGTTGTCCCATCAGTCAAATTTTGTTTTAGTTTAAAGGGGAGGAGCCAACATGGAGGGGTGTGGTTTAAGAAGGAAAGGATGGGGCCAAAGGGCAATCTGGTATTCAATGTCCAGGGACCCCAAGAAACATGGAGCCAGCCCTGTACCTAATTCACACTTTCTGAAACAACATGAAAACCAAAACACAGCCGTCCTTCAAAATTCACACTTCCCTGAAGTTTGCAATGCAGTGAGTTCTCCAGCCCAGGAATGTGTGCAAAATGCATCTACAAAATGCATACATAAAAATGCATGTGTTAGAGAAATTAACATTTAAGAATGCATTATATTTGAGAAAACTGATGTGCAAAAATGTGTACATTAGGCAACATGTATACAAAAATGTGTATATTAGGAGAAATTTGCTCTGAAATCCAGATATACTTTCATGAAAACATTTTTGTAAAAAAAAAAAAGAAGTAAATTGGCTTGGAAATGTGGAAAGCTGAACGTAAGATAGGAAAAGAGAAACTGATGGACAGATACACCCATCCTTATGTTCGAACGTTTCTTCCAATGCACCTCCCCTTCCCTATCATTATCAAATTTATTTATTTATTATTTATTATCATTATTTTTACCGCACCCTTTTTCCAAAACTGGAACTCACGGCGGCTTCCAGATAAAAGCGGAATAGATTATGCAAAACTTAAATATGCAATTACGCCAGGTTCAGATAAGATGTATATGGATTGTGAAGCATTCTTTCTGAGATTTGTTTTACTTTGATGCAGACGATGCTTTGACTTTAATATGCACATGACTAGTCAGAATATGTTAAGGGTTTTTAACCACATGGTGAGTATCCACAAATGCTCAAACGTGTGTGAAGCTATCAGGACCCACATGACAATGGGGATAGGCTAATGGTGCCGTCCCATACCCTCTTTCTGCTTGTGTTTCCCCTACATGGCAGTAAGACCTGAAGAAAGTTGGAGCATAGCAAGCTGCCTTACACTGAGTCAGGCCACAGGACTATCTACCTCAGTATTGTCCACACTCAATGGCAGCAGCTCTCTAGGACTGTAGACAAAGGTCTCTCCCAGCCCTATCTACAGATGTTGGGGACTGAACCTGAGACCTTCTCCATGCAAAGCAGATGTTCTACCACCAAGCTGATGGCCCTTCCTCAAGGGAAGGGACCTTATGTAGCGTGCATTTCTCTACTTGTCAGAGCACATAGAACTCTGTCAATCAATTGGGCCACAAGGAACTTAAAGCGACTTGGATCTTGTTCAAGTTATATAACAGATAGAGAAGTTAATGTGTTTTCACCATGCACATTGCGTCATTATTTATTGGTCATGTCACTTGAAATCTGCAATTAACTGCCAGTAGCCAACAGGTTTTCCAAACTGTTA
Organism: Rhineura floridana; assembly: GCF_030035675.1. NCBI lineage: Eukaryota > Metazoa > Chordata > Lepidosauria > Squamata > Rhineuridae > Rhineura > Rhineura floridana. The sequence goes on along the minus strand of NC_084483.1, from coordinate 203,377,404 downwards.
AGGACAGTTACTTATTGACAAGTAACCTGCACACCTAGATTTCACAATCATTTCAACCCTATAAATATGCAAGCCTTCCCTAGCTTCATCCTCCAAAAAATCTCTGGCCTGACAGCCCTTGTGAATTTATTCTGACCACCAAACTTCAGAGACCACCAGATTATCAGCCATGAGGATCCTTTACTTCTTTGTTGCTGTTGTTTTCTTCCTCTTCCAGATTTGCCCAGGTAAGGTGGAATAGTGTTTCGAGAGGTCTAGCAGAAGGAAGGAAACTATTCTTTTCCTTTAATGATATATCTGGCCTGCCTGTCCCATTCTAATGGTTCAGAGTGGGTAACTTAGAATGCTGCCTTGACCATCTGGTTTGACATTATCTACACCAGGGATAGCCAATGTGGTGTCCTCCAGATGTTTGGGGCTACAACACCCACCAGCTCTGGACAGGATGGCCAGTGTTCAAGGATGATGAGGGTTATAGAACATAACATCTGGAGGGCAGCACATTGACTACCCTGCACGGGTTGACACAGAATTTGGCAATGGCTTTATGTGGGTTCAGGAGGAGTGTCCCCAGCTCTAACTGGAGATTGAATCTGGAACTTTTTGCATGCAGAGCATGTGGTCTGACACTGAGCTATGGGCCCTCCCAAAAAAGCACTTTGAAAACTATAGTTTCCCTTAAGGAAGCAATTATACACATTATCCTATTGATTTCAGTTGGATTTAAGAACATGTAATTAGACTGAGACCTAAAGACATAGGTACATAGGAAGCTTCCTTATACCAAGTCCAACTATTGATTCATCCTGCTCAGTATTGCCTACACACTGATTGGCAGTAGTTCTCCAGCATTTCTGAAGATGCTGGGAATTGAACCTTGGACCTTCTGTGTGCAAAGCAAATGCTCTACCACTGAGCTATGTCCCTTCCCCTTATATGTAAGGGAAAGGGCCTCTGTGAGTCATATGTGCATCAACAGTTCCAATGAGAAAAGCATGTTTTAAAAAACAAAGCAAAGCCAAACATTCCCATCTACGCTTCGACACTATCCAGCAGAGAACATGGGCAACCACTATGAATGCCTCCAGAAGCTCATGGAAGGCATGGAAGGGATGCCCATCTCCTAGTGTTGCTGCTGCACGTTCAAAGCTATTGCATCCTAAAGGCAATGTAAATAGGAAACTCAAGGGATCCCTCTCAGTCAAGCTTGACAGTGTTATGTGATGGGGACGGCAGTTCCTTTGTGCCCAGGACTCATAGCAGATAGGTTTAGGAATGGGCGGAACAATTAGGTTCCCAGTTTTGTTTCGGTGGGGTGGGGTGGGGGAGAGAGTGCTCAAGGCTGCCAAAATATGATTAATGCTGTCTGCTTTGGGGACAAATCTTTGACATCTGATGGGCAAACAACGTTATAAGCTATCTCATTCAGTATTGTTGACTTGTATCCTACATACATTCTTAAAAATCTGCAAGCTAGTGACTGATGAAAATAGATATGGTAGAATACTTAGGAATTATTAATATTATATTTATCTTTATTGTTATTTCCCATCTTTTGTGAAAGTACACAAGAAAGATATAGAGTTATGGAATAAAACACATAAGAACATAAGAACATAAGAAGAGCCTGCTGGATCAGGCCAGTGGCCCATCTAGTCCAGCATCCTGTTCTCACAGTGGCCAACCACGTGCCTGGGGGAAGCCCGCAAGCAGGACCCGAGTGCAAGAACACTCTCCCCTCCTGAGGCTTCCGGCAACTGGTTTTCAGAAGCATGCTGCCTCTGACTAGGGTGGCACAGCACAGCCATCACGGCTAGTAGCCATTGATAGCCCTGTCCTCCATGAATTTGTCTAATCTTCTTTTAAAGCCATCCAAGCTGGTGGCCATTACTGCATCTTGTGGGAGCAAATTCCATAGTTTAACTATGCGCTGAGTAAAGAAGTACTTCCTTTTGTCTGTCCTGAATCTTCCAACATTCAGCTTCTTTGAATGTCCACGAGTTCTAGTATTATGAGAGAGGGAGAAGAACTTTTCTCTATCCACTTTCTCAATGCCATGCATAATTTTATACACTTCTATCATGTCTCCTCTGACCCGCCTTTTCTCTAAACTAAAAAGCCCCAAATGCTGCAACCTTTCCTCATAAGGGAGTCGCTCCATCCCCTTGATCATTCTGGTTGCCCTCTTCTGAACCTTTTCCAACTCTAGAATATCCTTTTTGAGATGAGGCGACCAGAACTGTACACAGTATTCCAAATGCGGCCGCACCATAGATTTATACAACGGCATTATGATATCGGCTGTTTTATTTTCAATACCTTTCCTAATTATTGCTAGCATGGAATTTGCCTTTTTCACAGCTGCCGCACACTGGGTTGACATTTTCATCATGCTGTCCACTACAACCCCGAGGTTTCTCTCCTGGTCGGTCACCACCAGTTCAGACCCCATGAGCGTATATGTGAAATTCAGATTTTTTGCTCCAATATGCATAATTTTACACTTGTTTATATTGAATTGCATTTGCCATTTTTCCGCCCATTCACTCAGTTTGGAGAGGTCTTTTTGGAGCTCTTCGCAATCCCTTTTTGTTTTAACAACCCTGAACAATTTAGTGTCATCAGCAAACCTGGCCACTTCACTGCTCACTCCTAATTCTAGGTCATTAATGAACAAGTTGAAAAGTACAGGTCCCAATACCGATCCTTGAGGGACTCCACTTTCTACAGCCCTCCATTGGGAGAACTGTCCGTTTATTTCTACTCTCTGCTTTCTGCTTCTTAACCAATCATACACTGTGTATGATAACGCTGACCTTAAAATACTTCACACCATGCATAGTTTAACTGTGGAATTCAGTTCTGCACGATGTAGTCCTGCTCACCAACTTGGAAGGCTTTTAAGATTCATGGAGGATAACCCTATCACTGACTAGTAAACATGTTGGCTATGTTCTGCCTCCACTGTCTGAGGCAGTATGTCTCTGAGCACCAGTTGCTGGAAATCACAATTGAGGAGAGTGCCATTCCATTCAGGTCCTGCTTTTGGGCTTCCCACAGACATCTGGTTGGTCATTGTGTGGAAAGAATGGCTGATCCAGCAGAGCTCCTCTAATGTAGTATTGGCTTCAGAGAAGGGATACCTGGATTTCTCCCTCTCCAGTTAGTTTGCTTGACTACAACAGGTTGTTGGGTTGTTGTTTTTTACCAGATCATCCTTGGGTCTGGCCAATTTTAGCAGGGAGCTTACACCCTCTAACCCTATTTTTATTGGGATGTATGGCTGAGTGATGGTTGAATTCCAGAATGGGTTGTAGAATCCAGAATGTCAGACAATTTATTTATTTATTATTTATTTATTACATTTATATACCACCCCATTGCCAAAGCTCTCTGGGCGGTTTACAACAACTAAAACATTAAAAACAAATATACAAATTTTAAAACACAAGTTTTTAAAAACAATTTAAAAACACATGCTAAAATGCCTGGGAGAAGAGGAAAGTCTTAACCTGGTGCCGAAAAGATAACAGTGTTGGTGCCAGGTGCACCTCGTCAGAGAGATCATTCCATAATTTGGGGGCCACCACCGAGAAAGCCCTCTCCCTTGTTGCCACCCTCCCATGTTCCCTCGGAGTAGGCACCCGGAGGAGGGCCTTGGACGTTGAGCGTAGTGTATGGGTGGGTTCGTATAGGGAGAGGCATTCCATCAGGTATTGTGGTCCCAAGCCGTGCAAGGCTTTATAGGTTAAAACCGGCATCTTGAATCGAGCTCGGAAACATACTAATCTCTACATGTCCCCAGGCCTTCAGCACACTGAATGGCTGGAGATGAGTGCAATGAAAATGCCAGATGAGAAGGCCTCTTATCTGCTTGCTTCTGATGCACCAAGCAGGTCTGATGTTTCTCAGTGGTGTCCTCTCAAGCAAGCACAGCACAGCACAGGGATGTACAAAAGCTAGTAGCTTCCTGTTCCCAAGGATTTTTCCAGATTAAGACAGCATCACTAGCTATTCACCTAAAGGAAAGCATAGAGAGAACAAATGATCTCTTCACTTGACCCTCAGCCATAAACATTTAAATTATAAAAGCTTCACTGATTTTTCTTAATGCTTTACATGTGCATTACTCTCAACAAAACTGCAGGCATGGGGACGGATCCAGTGCCTAGCCATAGCAATAATCCTGGTGTAGTATTCTTAGAAATATTTATTACTCTACTGACAAGTTTGAATCTACTTGAGTAATATTATACTGGGAAACAGAAAAGAATCTTAAATGAAAGACGGGAGTAATGTTATGTTATGCTGAAATTTCTGTGGTTCCCATTTTTGTCAATCCTATGCGGGATTTTTTTGGGGGGGGGATGATAAATTATTGTTACATTTATTGTTATAAATTATTGATACATTATATATATGACCTCAAACCAAGCAGCATTGTTTCATGAAGAGCTATCTCTCCCCCCTCAAAAAAAGCCAATGCTCATGACTGCCAGTTTATTGTTGCCTTTGAATGAATACTAAGCTAAGAAGCTAACATTCCGTCTTCTGTGGCTAGGTTATACTCAGGGCCCTCCTCCTCTTGCGGATACTATTGCGTGCAGAAATACTCCTGCGGCTTTTTGCCAAGCTGGCGTATGTCCTCCAACTTTTAGAGAAGAGGGAACGTGCTTTGGAGGAGCAATTAAATGCTGCAAAAAGTAAGTCAATTGATTTGCGTGGCTTCAAAAGGTTTTTTGCTTCCTCGTTTGCTTCTGGTTTGCTACTATGAGATTAGAAAACTCCATGATGGTATCTTCTGCCCCCAAACTGAGCTGTATATATCTTCTCAAAGATATGACCCACATGAGGCCCATGTCAGGCCTCCTCATTTGGCCTTCCAGGACATTTTGGTCAAGGCCCACCCATCTGTCCTGCACCAGATGTCATATATGACATCAGGACCACATTCACACCATACATTTATGTCGCTATTACTCCAATTTAAACAGCCATGGCTTCCCCCAAAGAATCCTGGGAAATGTAGTTGGTGAAAGGTGCTGAGAATTGTTAGGAAACCCCTCTTCCCCTCTTAGAGCTACAGTTGCCAGAGTTCTCTGGGAAGGGGGACTGATTGTTAATCCACTCAGGGAATTGTAGCTCTATGAGAATAACAGGAGTTTCCTAACAATTTTCAGTGCCCTTTACAAACTACACTTCCCAGGATTCTTTTGGGGGGAGCCATGGTTATTTAAAGTGGAATGATAGTGGAATAAATGTATGGGGTGAGTGTGGTCCAGATATGGGACAGTATGGGGCAGGTAAAGATGTGGCTGGGCCAATGGGAGTTTTCAGGTACCGCTAATCAACTCGTCAGTGACATCTGCAAAGTTCTGGGTACAGCATTTTGCAAACACCCCAAATCAGCTGATTGATGTGGTTTGCAAAGCACCCTGCACAGACCTATGCAAGCTCCGATGATCATCTGTTCATCTACATAGGCATATAAATCACCTGATGTTATTGTTACATCAGATGATCAATAGGTGGGCAGCTCCCCTCTCATATGCCAAACTTAAGGATCCAATGTGCCAGCCAGATCCAGTTCCCCACCGCTGCTATAAGGTAAGAATTGTACCTGATGGAGGCTATACTGGTTTAATTTGCCCACATGCACAGAGTCACACATACACTATCGCCATCACAATAATTAGCAGTGGCTTGCATGGGTAGAGCATCACAGTCCAGCCGCCCCAGACAGGGTTTATGTATCTGTTTATCATACTGAAGAGATTGGGCAATGAGTTGGCGAGGCTCATTTAACACTGACATGAAATCAGTGTCATCAGCCCAGTTCTCTGGAATGCTCTGCCAACAGAGATTCAGCACGCGCCTTCTGTTTTAACCTCCTGAAAACTTTTATGTTCTGCCAGGCCTACGCAGGCAATTAAGAAGATCCTTTTTTTTCACAACAGTTGACCTTTCTTTGTATTGTATTTTTTAATGTTTTTTTTATTCTGTGGTGGTGGTGGTGAACATGTTGTAAACTGCTTCGATGCTTTTAATGAAACAGCAGTATGGAAATATTTTTATGAATGAATGAATAAAATAAGACTGAACCACATTGAACTAAACCTATTGCTTTGTGATCTTTTTAGGGCGGCTTTCTGAGGACACCTCTGTGCTCTGACTGTTCCACTCCTACCAGAACTTGTCCTACTGAAGAAGAAAATCTGCAGCACTCTTTTGCTGCTCACCGCTAAAAGGATGTTTCCAAACATGCATCACATTTGTGCACAAAATCTATAACCTCAATCACCACTCCTATATCTCTCAGCAGTTTTCTGCATTTCTGCTCACATGAATGCAGGAGCCAAGGGGAAAACTTGCTGGCCTCCCCCATCATAACTCGTAAACAATTTTTTTTTGGGGGGGAGGATACTACCTAGGCCACCTTTCTGCACGTTTCTTTCACTGGGGGCCAGTTTTCTGTTATATTACTCTTTAGATTAGAACATAATAAAAAGTGTATGAAGACCATGCCTGTGATCTCTCTCATTTGAAATACTTCTTAAATAAATCTGTGGAGGTCTAACAAACGGTGGCAAAGCTACAAAGATTCTACGCTCGTGAAAAATAACGTTGCAGAGGTTATTCTTTGCAAGACCTCCTTCTCTAACTCTCCTTTTTATGCTGCTCCAAGGATTCCAACACGCTGAGCTGCTGAAGTGGGCGTGGTTGTTTTGCATTGAAAATATGTTTCCCCTCAAAAAACAATGTGTAATGTTTCACAGTATCATTGGGGACGAAGAGGAGACTGTTCACCTTTGCCTGGAAGAGCAGGACACACAAAAAAGGTCCATTGTAGCCCTGGGCATTCTGTTGGGTGGAGTTATTGTTAGAGTTGCTTATACCCCACCTGTTCCACCAAATGGTGCTCGAGGCAGCTAATGACTAGGGCTGTACATGAACTGCCCCCCCCAATTCGATTTGTGGCTCCAGTTTGTCATTAAAGATCAGGCCCAGTCTGGTTTGGACAGTTTCAGACCCATTCTGATCTGATTTGGATACAAATCCAAATCACAATCTGCATATTACAAATCCCCAGAAATCCCACTGATTTCCATTGCAAAACCAAAATGGCCATAACTGTTTTCTTCTTCTTACCTAGGGACAGGAAATTTGGAGACATAGTCACTGCTATACCAGGGAATAAACATGCCAAGTCACTAGTGGATAGCCCCATAGGCTTTCATGCTAATCACAAAACATATAAAAGCAGTGCAAGTACAACATCGATCAATTCAGTGACACAGCGATAAAAAATGTGTAACCTAGTTTATTGCCCAAAGACTCAGATAATTTCTTTTCTTAAAGTCTTTGTCTTTTAGTAAAAGGTCATTGGAGGTGGGTTCAGTGGCAAAATGTGTGGGCTGGATGGAACAACTATTAGATGGATCCACAGTTGGCTCCAGAATCATACTCAAAGAGCGCTTATCAATGGTTCCTTCTCAAACTGGGCGGAAGTAACGAGTGGGGTACCACAGGGCTCGGTCCTGGGCCCAGTGCTCTTCAACATTTTTATTAATGACTTGGATGAGGAGGTACAAAGCATGCTTATCACATTTTCAGATGATACAAAGTTGGGGGGCATAGCTAATACCATGGAAGACAGAAACAAAATTCAAAGGGACCTTGATAGGCTGGAGCATTGGGCTGAAAACAACAGAATGACATTCAACAGGGATAAATGCAAAGTTCTACACTTAGGAAAAAGAAACTAAATGCACAGTTATAAGATGGGGGATATTTGGCTCAGCAGTACGACATGTGAGAAGGATCTTGGAATTGTCATTGATCATAAGCTGAATATGAGCCAACAGCGTGATGTGGCTGCAAAAAAGGCAAATGCTATATCAGGCTGCATTAACAGAAGTATAGTTTCCAAATCGTGTGAAGCATTAGTTCCCCTCTATTCAGGCTGCATGAACAGAAATATAGTTTCCAAATTGCGTGAAGTACTTGTTACCCTCTATTCAGCACTGGTTAGGCCTCATCTTGAATACTGTTGGCGATTGCGTGTGTAGGTCAGACGTGGTTTGAATCCAAAAGCTGTTTAGAACAGGAATAAGACAGGCCAGGCAAGTTTCATGTAAGAGTCTTTACTAGGCAAAGACATTAGAGACATCTCTCTCCATTGACATTTCTTCCCCCACACTCTGAGTTCCTGCCAGTTCCCATCTTATCACACTCTCAGCCAGCCACTCTGACCTTGATTGTCTGGAACTCTGTTCTCACAGCTTAACCCTTCTGCTTCAGGTTTCTCTCTCTCTGCTAAAAACCTTGTCTGTGAGTCTCACAACCTGCGTCACTGACCAACAGCCCCCACCTGAGACTTACAGACTTCAAAACATCATGTTACAATTATTACATTTCTACAACATTAACTTTTCATTACAAATACATATCAGTACATGGTTTGTGTTCTTACAGTTTCTATTTACAGTTTCAGTTCAGTTCAGTTTCTCTTTATTCTTTATTTACACAAGTTTCACAGATTCATGTTTGCTTTTATTTGATGATACATTTACATTTCATTCCTCAACACAAAACTTCCACATTAGATCCATTGTTTCTTTATCTATTGGTCCTTCTTTTTCCCATTCTACTGGAATTTCATCTGTTTCATTATTTTGTTGTGTGACATTAAATGCAAGTCTCTGAGGAGGTTGACCTTTCGTTTTTCTTTCTGATTTCCTGACATTATCTATTTCCATTTCTTCTTCACTCTCAATTTTACTCGGACCAGCACCACTAGTACTTGGTATTTCTGTATCATGTGTTGTTATGTCTTCACCTCTCAGTCTTTTAACAGTACGTTTGCCACTATGAATTAAATCTTTTAATGCAGTTTTTAATGGAATTTGCTGCCCGAAAGGAACATCTGCAGCTTCCTGTTTGCTTTCACTCTCTAAGATCACTGTTTGACTGTCTCTCCAAGGTTTATCTATCACCTTTATGTTTCTGCTTAACACTACTTGTTGTTTCTCAGGCAACCAAACTCTATAATATGAATTCTGAAATCCCAAAATGCGTCCTGCCTGTGCTCTTGAGCCTAATTTACCATGTCTTCTTTGTTTTACTACATGTACCCAGCATTTTGCCCCAAAACGTTCTATGTGTTTCACCCTGGGTTTTCTTCCAGTCAGTTTCTCATAGGGAGACATGCCTATTGTTCTGTGCATTAGGCGGTTCTGAATATAAACAGTGTACAGAATACATTCACCCCAATAAGTGTTATTCATATCAGCATCTGCTAGCATTGCTCTCAATGAATCCTGCAATGACCGGTTCCTCCTCTCTGCCGTTCCATTGGAGGATGGGCTGAAGGGAGCAGTTAGACTTTGAATTATCCCCTTCTTTTCCAAATATGTTTGAAATGAATTACTGGTAAATTCACCACCTCTATCTGATCTGATATTCTTGATAACAACCCCATGTTGTGTTTCTGTTCTCTGTATGAATGCCTTTAATTTCTCTTCTGCATCACTTTTCTTTTTCAATAAGAACACATGTGTAAATCTGGAGAAATCATCCACAATCACTAAATAAAACCTTGCTCCACCTTTTGAGCACTGAAAAGGTCCAGCTAAATCCACATGTATGAGCTGATAGGGTTCTGAAGTCGTGCTTTCACAGCTCTTATTTACTGGATTTACAGTCATTTTTGTTTTATAACATACCTCACACTCATCCACATGCTCACAGTGTGTTAACTTCAAATCTTGACTATATTTGGGGGTGTTTTGTATCTTTTGGAAATGGGCGTGTGCCAGCTTTCTGTGCCATTCATGGACACAATTATCATGTTTCTCTTTATTTACTGCTATCCAAGCACACATGTCTTTATCAAGCTTGCACTCAACCATAAACATTTTGTTCTGTAATTTCCCTTGCATGCATATTTCACCATCTTTTCTCACAAAACATCTATCCCCTTCAAATGTAACTTTACAACCTATTTGAGCCAATTTTCTCACTGATAGAATGTTATATTTTAAACCAGAAATCAATAATACATCTGTTAAAATTCCCAAATTACCCATCTTCAGCGTTCCTCTCGCAGCCGCGTCCTGAGTTGATCCGTCAGCCAGATAAAGCTTCTTCTGCGTCGGCTTTGAAGTGTAAAATAAACTAGAGTCTGTGATTAGGCAATTAGACGCTCCACTGTCAAGAAGCCATTTAGAGTTAATGAGTTTATTGCTCTCCTTAGAAACAAAGTTCACGCTTGCTCTCTGACTTTCAAAGTTTCTGTAATTCCTCTTCTTTAAACAATGTCTCTGTATATGCCCACGTGATCCACAAAAATAACATGTTTTAGTCTCTTCCCTGCTTCTTTGATTTTGTTTTTGTACAGACACAGTCTCAGCCTCTTTTAATTCCATTTTCTTATTTTCTTGCCTCCTATTCCACTCTTGTTGACGTTTCTGTTCCACAAAGTCCAAAGTTAGAGTCCCGTCATGTTGACTTTCCAGACCAGCGACCAGCACGTCCCATTTTTGATCAAATGAAGATAACAGGAGATAAACCATCTGCAAGTCATTATGATGAACGCCTCAATCTTGGAGCTCTGCATTTAATCTACGAAATTCAGCCAAATGCTCTTCCATAGTCACATTATCTGTAAAACGCATCTGATATAGCTTCCGTGCTAAACACAGCCTGCTTCCCGCAGTTTGCTGTACATGCGCGGCTCTTAACTTTTCCCACATCTGATTAGCAGTCGGCTCATTACTCACCAGCAACAGTTGTGAATCTGATAGCCCCAGAGTAATAAAAGCCTTCGCTTTCTCGTCTTTCTTCAGCCATGCTGCTGAAGGAGCTGCCGGAGGGGGGTTATCCACGACATCATTCAAATCCTCTTTAATCAGAACAGCTCTCATTCTCCACTTCCAGCTGGAGTAGTTTACAGCATTCAGCCTCTCCATCGGCATTCCGGAAGACAGATTTACAGCCATGTTGCCCACTCTTACTTGCCTCTCACTTGCACTTTGTTTCTCTCTGCAACCACGCCACTTCACCGGCTCTCGAACCCGCTACCATGCCTGATAATCTGGGCCCATAACCCCTGTTGGCGATTGCTTGTGTAGGTCAGATGTGGTTTGAATCCAAAAGCCGTTTAGAACAGGAATAAGACAGGCCAGGCAAGTTTCATGTAAGAGTCTTTACTAGGCAAAGACATTAGAGACATCTCTCTCCATTGACATTTCTTCCCCCACACTCTGAGTTCCTGCCAGTTCCCATCTTATCACACTCTCAGCCAGCCACTCTGACCTTGATTGTCTGGAACTCTGTTCTCACAGCTTAACCCTTCTGCTTCAGGTTTCTCTCTCTCTGCTAAAAACCTTGTCTGTGAGTCTGTGAGGCAAAATGTGTGGGCTGGATGGAACAACTATTAGATGGATCCACAGTTGGCTCCAGAATCATACTCAAAGAGTGCTTATCAATGGTTCCTTCTCAAACTGGGCGGAAGTAACGAGTGGGGTACCACAGGGCTCGGTCCTGGGCCCAGTGCTCTTCAACATTTTTATTAATGACTTGGATGAGGAGGTACAAAGCATGCTTATCACATTTTCAGATGATACAAAGTTGGGGGGCATAGCTAATACCATGGAAGACAGAAACAAAATTCAAAGGGACCTTGATAGGCTGGAGCATTGGGCTGAAAACAACAGAATGACATTCAACAGGGATAAATGCAAAGTTCTACACTTAGGAAAAAGAAACTAAATGCACAGTTATAAGATGGGGGATATTTGGCTTAGCAGTACGACATGTGAGAAGGATCTTGGAATTGTCATTGATCATAAGCTGAATATGAGCCAACAGCGTGATGTGGCTGCAAAAAAGGCAAATGCTATATCAGGCTGCATTAACAGAAGTATAGTTTCCAAATCGCGTGAAGCATTAGTTCCCCTCTATTCAGGCTGCATGAACAGAAATATAGTTTCCAAATCGCGTGAAGTACTTGTTCCCCTCTATTCAGCACTGGTTAGGCCTCATTTTGAATACTGTGTCCAGTTCTGGACTCCACACTTCAAGAAGAATGCAGACAAACTGATTGCCTAGAGAAATAGAATCTGTTTGGTTAGGATGTGCCTCACAATGAATAACAGAAATGACAGACAAAAGGAGAAGAGCTTCCAGAAGTGCATTAATCAAATGCCCATGTGACATGGCAGAACCTGAAGGAGTCAGGTACCCCCTGCGTTTCCAAATCTGACCTACAGAATCACCAACACCAAAAGCATTTTTGGAACCAGTATAGAAGATTACAGTTTGACCAGAGGCTGTAGTATAGACTTGGGGAAGAGCGACAAGTTCGGCTGCTTGGGCGCTTTTGATACCTGGAAGGAAATGAGCCTCAAGAATAGCATGATCAGAAACAGCATAGCCAACAATCAAATTCCCAGAGTCATCACATTGACAAGAACCATCAAGGTAAAGAATCAATCATTGTTAGGAAACAGTGTAAACAGTGTAAGGAAAACCACTGTTAAAAAACAGTGTTAGGGGGTGAGTTTTGCACTCTTTCTTTGGGATATATTTTTCTTTTGCTTTAACCATTTTTGCAATGCCCTCAAGGCTTTTTGCAGTGAGGTACTTATCTAATTAAGCATTGGTAGTGGTTTCATGACAGTGATTTATTAGGATCCAAAATGCATTTAATAGAAATCTTCTGTGGTAAACACAAAAAGAAAAACTAAAAATAAAACATTTCTTTTGAGAAAAAATGCTTCCTTAGAATTTTTTTTAAAAATAAAATATTTACGGCAGGAAAGAAAACATAAAAATAAAATAACAAAAACCAAAATTTTAGCGTATTCCCATTAAAGGGGATTCCCCATTATTGGTGAAAAATAGAATTAAAAGGTTTCAAACTGACAAATACATAACACTACACCACATTCTAAACTTTTTGTTTTTTAGCCTCTGGCCATGTGCAGAGCTTTCGTTATGAAAAGTAGTAATGGAATTATGTGATTATACTTAGGATATGCAGCCAGTGTCACTGTGAAATGCTGGCTTAATTGCCATCAGAAACTGATCCCCCATGACATCAGTAGATATTGGGTGCTAGTAGTTAAGAGTTTGGCTATGAGGTGATTCACAGATTGCATTCCTAAGTGGGACAAAAAAGAAGGGGTGTTACTTTGTTACTTTTTCAATCTTGCTATTCAGTAAAGCATGGCCTTCTGTGTTCTCAATACCAGTGAAGATAACATTCCTTTCCACAAATTGAAAGAATTTCTCACAGTGCTCTTAGACTGCGCTTTTGAGTGGCTAGCAAAGAAGGAGGGGGGATGAAACTTGTGAATGCGAGTTTGGACAGTAAAAAAAATGGATAAGAGCAAAATCAACTCATTTGAAATATGGTGTACTATGAAAAGACAAATAATTGGAATGCCTCTCCCAATACGAACCCACCCATACACTACGTTCAAGATCAAAGGCCCTCTTCCGGGTGCCTACTCCAAGGGAAGTTCGGAGGGTGGCAACAAGGGAGAGGGCCTTCTCAGTGGTGGCCCCCAAATTATGGAATAATATTAGCGACGAGGTGCGCCTGGCACCAACACTGTTATCTTTTCAGCACCAGGTCAAGACTTTCCTCTTCTTCCAGGCATTTTAGCATGTGTTTTATATTGTTTTAAATTTTTAAATTGTGTTTGAAATTGTTTTTTAAAAAGATGTATTTTAAATTGTATTTGTTTTTAGTTACTGTAAACCGCCCAGAGAGCTTTGGCTATGGGGCGGTATACAAGTGTAATAAATAAATAAATAAATAAAAATAGAAAAAATTAAACCAGAACTATCATTAGAAGCTAAAAGAATGAAACTTGTTTTGTTATTATGTGCCTGCAAGTCGATTACGACTTATGGCGACCTTATGAATCAGTGACCTCCAAGAGCATCTGTCATGAGCCACCCTGTTCAGATCTTGTAAGTTCAGGTCTGTGGCTTCCTTTATGGAATCAATCCATCTCTTGTTTGGCCTTCCTCTTTTTCTACCCCCGCCTGCTTTTCCCAGCATTCCTGTCTTCTTCCAGTGACTTATTTTCCAATGAGTGAAAAGAAAATTATTTCCCAGTGAATCATGTCTTCTCATGTGTCATTTTAACTTCTTTAGTTTCATTCTCCCACATTAGGATGCACACCTTAATGTGGTGAGGGGGTTTGAGCATGTTGAAGAATCTGAGCAATGCCATCGGCAATGCCAAGAGGCTAGACTCCCAGCAGGGGGACCCAAGGCAGAATGGTCAAAGCTGAGACCCCCGGCTAAGATGCATCCAAACTCAGAGGAAGGCAATGGTAAACCACCTCTGAATATCTCTTACCAAAGAAACCCTATTAACAGGGTATCCAAAATGCAACACGAGATAGTGCTGGAAGATGAGACCCCCAGGTCAGAAGGCACTCACCGAGCTACTGGGGAAGAACAAAGGACAAGGACAAGTAGCGCAGTGACTAATGACGCAGCTGGTCTGATTCCATTAAAGAAGCATTGACCCTAAAAGAAGCCATAGTCCTTAACTTACAAGATCTGAACAGGGTGGTTCATGACAGATGCTATTGGAGGCTGGATCATGGTTGAGAGATAAACAGGGGTGGTTTGAGATGTAGAAATTAAGGGATTTGAATCCTAAGGATTTGATGCAACTCATTTGATAATAGTAATTTCAGAAGGCAATATAGCAAAGTATCAAGAAGAGCATTGAGCCTAATTCCTAAGAGCATTTACATATGGACCATTGCTAAGCTTTACTCCCCCTGAGGTGTTGTTGTTGTTGTTGTTATGTGCCTCCAAGTTGACCACAATTCATGGTGACCCTATGAATCAGTGACCTCCAAGAGCATCTGTCATGAACTACCCTGTTCAGATCTTGTAAGGTCAGGTCTGTTGCTTCCTTTATGGAATCAATCCATCTCTTGTTTGGCCTTCCTCTTTTTCTACTCCCTTCTGTTTTTCCCAGCATTATTGTCTTTTCTAGTGAATCATGTCTTCTCATGATGTGTCCAAAGTATGATAATCTCAGTTTCATCATTTTAGCTTCTAGTGATAGTTCTGGTTTAATGTGTTCTAACACCCAATTATTTGTCTTTTTTTGCAGTCCATGGTATCCGCAAAGCTCTTCTCCAACACCACATTTCAAATGCGTTGATTTTTCTCTTATCCGCTTTTTTCACTGTCCAACTTTCACATCCATACATAGAGATCGGGAATATCATGGTCTGAATGATCCTGACTTTGGTGTTCAGTGATACATCTTTGCATTTGAGGACCTTTTCTAGTTCTCTCATAGCTGCCCTCCCCAGTCCTAGCCTTCTTCTGATTTCGTGACTATTATCTCCATTTTGGTTAATGCCTGTGCCGAGGTATTGATAATCCTTGCAGAAAAAAAGGGGTGTAAAACCCTGAATGCCTAAGGAGGGAGTTTCAATGTATTTATTGTATAAATTCTTTGAAGAAATAGCTTATAGTATAAAATGCCCAACGCGTTTCAGCCCATCAAAGGCTTTCATCAGGGGCTACAATCCAACAGAAAAACATCATCAGGACAGACATATATTACATTAATTGTAACTATTGAAATCCTTTACATTATATCATTAAAGCTCATATTTTACAGAAAATGTTTTCTTTTTAAGAAATACCCATTCAACTCACCCACATATCCAAAGAAATAAAAGTGTGGATATATATATATATATATATATATATATATATATATAAAACCACATAGTACATGTAGTTCTTTAAAAATCATAGCAGAGTTACTCACATTATAGTTGCTGAAAATTCTATATGCACTGGAGGTGCGAAAGTACAATACTGGAGCAATCAAGTAAATTCTCTAGTGGTTTTTACAGTCAGGAGGGAACATATATATGGCCTTATACTCAACTGATACCACCAATCACAAAAAGCAGGAAGATAATTGATTTGACCTTTGGATGTAAAATTAAGTGCACCTGGAAGAGACTTTTATGTAAGGGTGGAAAAAATATATTCTTACAAAAAACTCTAATGTAAACCAGAAAAAACTGTTATAAAAGAGGAAGGAACGAGTAATCTTCATTCAATCCACTGGGTGTCACTGTCTTAAGCCTTAATAATCCTTGACTAGTTCAATGTCCTCATAGTCATCTTTAAAGTTACATAAATCTTCTGTTGTCATTACTTTAGTCTTCTTGATGTTCAGCTGTAGTCCTGCTTTTGTGCTTTCCTCTATAACTTTCATCAGCATTCTTTTCAAATCATGCATTGTACCAGAAGCATTAGTTTCTTCTTGGGAACAAACAGCATAGCAGCAACAGGGTCACTCTTTGCATTTATTTAACATGAGTCAACTTCAGTAATTATGACTGAGATCCCATTCTTTTCATAAGAAACCAAAGCTTTAACTTTAAACAATTTTGCAGTACTGTACTTAGATCTAATTAAAATTAATTACAAACACTGTGCTTATATGTAATTAAAATCCAAATTCAAGAGTTTCAGAAGGTAAAAATATTAAAAACAAGAGAAAGGAGCTCCGGAGGAAAAATTAAGTTTCTCTTTGCTGGATGCAAATCCATCTGTAGAAGAAAGGTAACAGTTAAGGGGGAGGAAGAGTAGCTGGCACTGGTGATAAGAACAGTTTTTAGCTACATAACAGACAAACATAAACATTAATAAGGCCTTTTTACAAACCCCCAAATTCTTCTTGTTGGTCATCACTTGCCTAAAAAGAGTTAGCACAGTTACTAAAGCACAGTTTGTAAATTTGGACAGCTAAGTCCTTTCCTCTTTCAACAAGCCTTTTAGGTTGAGACCTATCCCAGGGTGCTTTCACACTGCACTTTATTCTGATATTCTGATGATTTATTTACTGTTAAAAAGTAAAGGTAAAGGTAAAGGTGTCCCCGCACTTATAGTGCGAGTCGTTTCCGACTCTTAGGGTGACGTCTTGTGACGTTTACTAGGCAGACCGTATGTATGGGGTGGGATTGCCAGTTCCTTCCCCGGCCTTTCTTTACCCCCCAGCGTATTTACTGTTAATTTGCACATAAAATTTGAGCTTTCACATGACATAACGGGTAGCTCCAGAATTCTGGTGGAATGTAGTGGAAGTTTTGCGCTAAATTCAGCAATAAATGATACCGGGAAAATTCCGATAGCAGGCTGGGAACCTGGAAGATCGTGGGAGTTTTGTGCTACTGCCGTTGCTCATGTGACAGCCATCCCAGCATGCAGTGCGTTCCCACCCTTACCAACTGCCACCGCCAAGCCTCCCAGCCAATCCCATCTGCTCCTGGAGAGCAGCCTCTGCTGCTGCTGCTTAACCAGAGCCTCTGCTGCTGCACTGCTGCGCCTCTCAGCTGATCGCGATTGCGCCTCCTTCAACCCCCCCCCACGCACCGAAAGAACAGGCCTCAAACCGGTAGGTGAAGACCTGTGTGAACGACTGTTGCGCAAAATGCCGGTATAACAGGTACTGCAGTGTGAAAGGGATTTCTGAAATCCAGAATGAAGCGCTACCTTCTTAATCCGTTAAACTAGCGCTATTAGCCCCATGTGTGAAAGCACCCCCAGTCTGCGTCTCTGTTGGAACTGCCTAATATGTTTTTTAATAATGTTTTTAACCCTTTTTTTAAAGTTGTTTTTTTAAAAATGTTTTTAACGCTGTTTTGTTTTAATGTATTTTAAGATCTGTTTTTATGATGTTTTAAAGTGTTTTTAGCACTTTGCCGCCCTGGGCTCCTACTGGGAGGAAAGGCGGGATAAAAATTAAACAAACAAACAAACAAATAAATAAATGATAGTTAATTTGTTAGTTAATGCTAAGAGATAGTTGGAAGCAAGAAATGGTAAGCTGTGAAAGGCTTAAAAACACACACATACAAGATAGGGATGTCCACAGAGCTGGCTAGCTACAGCCAGTGGGCTTGAACACACCACATACATACACACACACCCCTCCCAAAGCTGATTTTCTATTATGAAAACAGCTATTATGATTTTAAAAACATCCTTTTGTGGGTATTTTGACCTTGTCTTGAAGACAATTTTGTATTGTACAGGAGGCAATTAATTTTTTAAAAATATTATATTACCTTGCCAAATCCATTACATTTGCTGCCACCCTTAAAATCTCTAAACAGTTTTTGTAACTGGGAATGTTGTGGTGGAATTTGTGGTGGAAGGAAGTTTTAACCAGAGAGAGGGCATCAATCTGAATTTATGCAAGAAATTTTGATTCTGAGGATGTGCTTAGGAATGTCCCCCCTCCCCAAAATTCATATTAGCCTTCAATACCAACTCTTTGATTACATATTCTAATGTCAGGGCCCCCTATAAACCAACTTCTCCATTATATGTTTTGTTTTAATCATGTTTACTCTTGTTTCAGCAAAAGGTGACCTGACCTCTCATTTTGAGGTGTCCCATCCAAATCAGATGGCTTAATTCTCCCCCCTCCAGATATTTTTATACCTCACCCTTCCTCAAGTCCAGAGCACAGGGCAGCTATCCATAGTTTATGGATTTAGCTTTTCCTAAACAGACCCATTTAGGCATTGTTGTTAAATACCCTTGTTTCTTTAACATCTGAGACTTCCAGTATACAAATTTATACAGATCTCTTCATCCTAAGATGACAAATTCTAATTTTCTGGGCTTTTGGAACCCACAGCTTCTGACCATGCACAAAGTACACATGAAAAGTTGTTCTAGAATTCCCAGCATTTGGCTCACTTGCAGTCAAGGACTAGCTGAATGCATGAAAAATGTTTTTCAATTTGTATACCCAAATGGTCTTCAGAATCAATTGAATATAAAAAAATACAACCATACTGTTTTAAAATGGGCTGGAGAAAGGAGGAGTTGCTTTATCCTCAGCTTTGAGTTTGCAATTATTTACTAATCTCAAGCCTCCCTTCAGAGAGGGGGAGAAGAGAGAGTGTTGAACTGCTTGGCATTAACCAGTTCTCTTGCCGTCTCCTTTATTAACTTGTTTGCCAATAAAACATTTCTTAAGCCCTGTTATCTGCAAAGTAAGCTAAGCAGAAAAATAGTTACATTTCCTAATCCTTCAATTTAGCTCTCCACACACCTTCTTCATGACATACAGTACTGTATCCCAATCATTTGTAGCCTTACTTCCCCTTCCCTGTAATGGACACACGGGGCTTTATATAAAAATACCTAGCTTTTTATATATAGAGAGAGATCTGCTAAAGACACCTTTTGTCCAAGCTAATGAGACCTATGAGATCACCTTTTTATTTATAAAAAAAAGTAAAACAAAACTAAGCATAGCAAAGCGAACGATCAGCTGTTTGGAGAGAACTTCAGACACGCTAGTCCAAAGCTCTCTCTAGTGTTTGACTGGAATTTTTTATCATCTGCCTTGAGGTGAAAAGTAGTATGCTTTCTAAAGCAGAGTCATTATGCTTTTAACTCTTAATTTAGTGGCCTGATCTTCCCAGAGGAAAAAATAATCCATCTGGGCAGGGTGTGGCTCTTCCAGGAACCCTCTTAAATATTTTAATTTGTCCAATCCAAAGGTACCTTCCAAGAGGAATTGATGTGCACTGTCCTTATACGTAAATCCATTCAATATATGCACCAAATCAATCATTCTTTTCAACTTCAAACCAGCTGGCAATCGTCCAGGTTGACTATAACTTTTTATCACTTTTTGCAGGGGTGTTCCCAGTAAAGGATCTACTTTAAACCTTGTATTTCCCATTTTTCTTTCTTTTCCATTTTTCTATTTTTATTTTTCTAGCTCAGGCTATCTAACGCTGAGCTGGGGCTTCTAACAGCCACTGAAACCAATTCCTAGTCTCTCCAGGACATAGAGCAGGACCGTCATTCTCATTCAACCATTCAAAGCATTCAAACATTCAGCAGCACATACACCAGACTCAGGTCTGTGTTATTCCAGAGTTCAAGCAATACTAGCAATATCAGTACTACAGCAATGAAAGGCAACTAAGAAAACACAATTCCCTTCCCTTTCTCAAAAACAGTTTGCTACAAGCCTGTATTAATATAACACAGGAATGGTCTCTTATAGCCAGTGAAAATGGGAGCCCAGAGGAACTGGGAAGAATGGACAGCCAAGAATGAGATTTTGGAATGGATCTCTTACCAAGTGCTAGGTTGTGAGGTGCCTCTTCTATTCCTTCTCCCCAGCTCCATCCAGACTGCATTTCACCTTGTGTCCCAGTCACATCCCACTTCAAACACCAAAATGACAGATAATTTTGTTGATCTCCGACATGCCCCTTCCCTGGATGTATTCCGCAAGGCCCTGAAGACGTGGCTATTTCAACAGGCCTTTGAGATCTTTGGGATGGGTTAATCTTCATGATTTTGTCATCTATTATATGCTGTATATGTAAATGTTTTTATAAATGTACTGATGACTGTCCAGTATTTTATTTATTGAGATTAATGTGACTGCATTTGATACTACTGGATTTTATCCTATTTTAATGTACGTCGCCTAGAGTGGCTATCTGCCAGATAGGTGACACACAAATTTATTATTATTATTATTATTATTATTATTATTATTATTATTATTATTATTATTATTATTGGACTAGGGGTCCTTGAGGGAATTGAAGACACAGGCTTGCAGCAAAAAGGTAGGCCATTATTGGATGACAATTGTATGCTTGGTCAGTCTCCCTCTGACTGAGTGGAGAACTGCAGCATGGTACTGCTTGCCTGGAGTTCTTATACACATCAGCACAAAGAAATTAGCATTAACAAATCAGGAGTTTACACATCAGTATTACATAGGCATTACAGTATTACATAGGTATTGCACAGACATTGCATGAGCATTACACTGTTTAAGTTATGTTCTAATCAGTTTGGTAATGTTCAGCACTTCACATCTCAGTACATTTTTGTTATGAGCTGAGTACTCCTGATACTGAGCTAAGCATTTTAGCTATTGCAATTCTTCCTATGTGTTGGAGATACCAAGATGTTCAGCACAGTGTTCTACATTATCTTACCTTTTCAGAGTTCAAGCTGTGCCAAGCATTTTATGCACATCAGCTTTAGCAGGCAGGAGTGACAGTACACCAAGGGAAGGATTTTTAGATGACTCCTACACTATTAGAAATATTATAACCTTATAATTCTCAAAGAATATATTTTTATTTATTGTTTGAATATAAGAATTCTCCTTCACGGAAGGGAGTTACTGCCTTTCTGTTGGGCTGACTAATGATGCAAATGGCAGAGGGACTTGACAGAAGGTTTAGGGTGCAACTAATAATTCTTGGCTTTTAAAGGGAGTTGAGAAGTGCTGATTCTACTTACAGTAGGGTCCCGCTTTCTGGCGCTTCGCTTTCTGGCATTCCGCTAATGCGGCGGCTTTCAATTCCCCACTTTAAAGCCAATTTTGCGCTTTTGCAGCATTTTTGCGTCATTTTCGCGCGATGCGCCCTTTATTCTCAGTGGGTTCTGCTTTACGTCGATTTCCACTTTACGGCAGCAGTCCAGAACAGAACCTGCCGTATAAGCGAGGCCCGCCTGTATATGTTGATACATTTTATGCAGAGCTTGGAAAAGTTACTTTTTTGAACTACAACTCCCATCAGCCCCAGCCAGCGCCATGCTGGCTGGGGCTGATGGGAGTTGTAGTTCAAAAAAGTAACTTTTCCAAGCTCTGATTTTATGTCTGCTTGCTAGGGTTGTGCTAGAATTCTGAGTTAGTTATTTTTCATTAATTCTGAGTTAGTTATTTTTCATTAATTCACTTTGTCGCTGTTGCAGATCAGATTTTTATCTAGTGATTTTCTGTAGCCAGTTGGTATTCAAATCAATACTTCTATCACTATTTCATTCAATTTATCAACATTTCCTTGCAAAATATTAATATATTAATATTGATTTTTTTTCCTAGGGGGGAAAATGGATTGGTAAAAGCAGTGGTTTGAGGACAAAGAACAAACTCAAATTGATACCGGCCTGTTATATCAATGGAATGTTTTTGAACTGGCACTGGCCAACGTATCCCACTTTCCGCTTGCTTGTAAAGTTTGATTTCATTGGTATTTTTCTTACGAATAATATATACTGTTTTACAAACACTGCTTTAAGGTGGTGCCCTTATCTTAAAGTGAATTACGATGGACATGTTCAAAGTGCCACAGTTGCTATTATGCATAATGGTGAAATGCAACTTCCTATGTGCTCCCTAATAGCTGGTATTGATTGTCAAACAGCAAATGCGCCTTACTGCACTTTCTGCACTTTTGAACTTCCTAGACACACCTCCTTGGCCACTTTTGGGATCATGAGGGTGGACTAGATGGACCCTGGATCTTTTTTAGCTAGGATCTTGAAATATATGCTGTTAGCTTCCCATGAGTCAAGAGGAAGAAGAAAATAAGTACTGCAAGCAGAGTACAGTCTGCAAAGGTTAGTCATGTTTACTGCCCAGAGATTATAAGGAAATAATGAAATTAATGGTTTTAATGGATGTGACAGCCCCCCTCCCAAGAATGGGTACAATGTGCAAAGTTCATGAACCTTGGTACATTGGAATACAATGTCAGGAAAGGAAATATTAAGGGTAATAGAGCTTAACAAAAGGCCTTTTTTTCTTTAATGACTTTTTAGATGCCTTTATATCCCAATTTCCCCCCAAATAGTTCAACAGTAAGAACATAAGATGCCTGATGAATCAGACCAAATGCCTAATTTGTCCAGGTTGTGGGACCTATTGGTGGGATGAAGATCACCACTGATCAACCTGTAACACCCACTCAGAGTTGATGGGTCCCAAGTAGGAGTGGGGCAGGAAGGCACAACTAACTACTCTTTCAGGGTGTGGCTAAAAAGCAGTTTAACTTCCAGCACTTTCTGCTACCCTATAGATCCTTTGAAAAATTTAGCATAATTAATAAAACATGATCCTGGTTTAACTCACTTCACCTAAATGTGATTCATCCGTCCCCCCCCTGCAAAAAAGAAGACATAGAGTGCAAAGCTCATCAAGCTTCCTGCAGTGAAATAACATGTGAAAAAATGAAATATTAAAGGTAATAAGGCTTATATTTTTCTTCACCTTAAGGCCGTTTACAGTCTACAGTTGTGTTGGCTAGCCCAGGGCATAGTTTGAAGGCACATGGTATTGTAGCATTATTATTGTTATCATTATCATTTACAACCCACCCTTTCTCCCAGAAGGAGCACAGGGTGGCAAACAATAAAACCCTAAAGACGTCTATAAAACATCTTAAAAACAAATTATCTTTACAAAAAACACATATATTTTTTAAAAGCATATTTAAAACAATTCCAGCACAGATGAAGACTGAGATAAAGTCTCTACTTAAAAGGCTTGTTGAAAGAGGAAGGTCTTCAGCACATAGTGCTGGGTTTCTTCAATATCTGGATGGGATACTTTTAGGGAGTTCTGCGTACAGCACATAATTAATCATGGAGCGGGGTTCCACAAGATGTGATGATGGCCCCCAACTTAGATGGCTTTCAAAGGAGATTAAACACTCTTTTTTATCAAACTCTGAAACGCTTGAAATAAGTCTGTTGCAGATCCGTGAGTTTTTCATGAAGGCCCCAAAGCCCAAATACATACCAGTCTCTGGAGATGGACAGTGGGAGAGCCTCTTGCCCTGATGTCTTAGGTGTGGGCTTCCCAGAGGAATCTGGTTGGCCACTGTGGAAACAGAATGCTGGACTAGATAGAGCTTTGGTCTGATCCAGCAGAGATCTAATGTTCTTAACTTTGAGTTCTTTGAAGGAAAATTGGAATATAAAAGCATATAAAAAGTCCTTAAACTAAATGATTGCAATGTTTCTTTAAGCTCTATCACAAAAAATATTTAATCCTTTTCATATCTTCTTTCTGTGCAACAAGGCTCATTGTATCCAATATTTTTTTGGAAGAGGGAAATCACATCCTTTAAAACTTTTTTTTTTTTTGCTCGTACTTTCTGAGCAGACTGACTGCTCAGTCAGTCCTGTGTTCCCATTCCTCTTGAGTGGCTGGAATCTAAGCGTACAGATAAGCACAAGGCAGCTAAATCAGATCCAGAATCCATCTAGTCCACCACCATGATCCTAAAAGTGGCTAAGGAAATGTATCTGGGCAGCCCACAAGTAGGACATGAAGGCAACATCTGCTATTTGCCAACGAACAGGCATTTTGGGGCAGTATAGCACTATCATGCATAACAGCAGCTGCAGCACATTGGACACATCTAAACTCCTTTTAAAAGCTATGGAGTTTTGGTGCAGCCTAAGCCACTTCTGCAAAAGTCAGTCTGCCGTTTTGAACATCAGCCAGCCCAGTAGGATAGTACTGATTCCCTTCCTCTCTCTGTGGTATAGACCGGAATGCAATGAACATGGTCACAATAGACATTTCGAGGATGAGAACTGAAGCGATATCTCCAATTCTGCTCTGCATCACATCCTTCCCAATTCCCATCTTGTCCATTTTAACATTCCATCCAGTGACCTGTAAGCCCAGGGTCATGAGGGAATGTGCCCATGTGTCCCTATTCCAAAGAACACCTCATTGCTCCCATATAACAGCATGACATACTGCCCAATTGTTTGTCTGGGTTTTTTTTAAAAAAGAAATTAGTAATTCAGTGTACATTTCCTAGGGTTCCAATGGCTAGAGATGTTGTAATCTCCAGAAACATACACAAGACACAGATGACACACCGTCTGCTGACAATCTTCATTTCCTTTCTTGTAGGGATACAATGGATGTCCTTTACTTTCTCATAACCATGAAGATCTGTTACCTTCCCTCTATGATCCTTGTTTTGATGATAATCCCTAATCCAGGTAAGCAATTATTTGAGTCCTGGACAGCACAGACTTTAGTCATATCATTGTGTAGGGGCAAATCTTATTCTGGGCTTTCCTTCTCCTCCTCACACTCTCCCTTTTGAATGCCCGTATATGGTGCTGTTGACATATCATTACAATGTCTCCTATTAAAGAACAAAGGACACTGTGTGTTTGTCCCCCACCATGATCTCTTCAAAAAGAACTTGAAAAGGTAAATCCAGTTCATGTTTATTTATTTATTTATTATTCAATTTATATCCTGCCCTTCCTTCCAGCAGGAGCAAATGGAGATGGTGAACTGGGGTGACTATTTTCCTTCAATCATAGTTTTACATAGCTGGAAGACACGAGTGCACACACACACCACTTGGGTCCAGGATATCTTAAGGACCACCTGAGTTTTTGTAACCCAGCCTGATCACTGAGATCATTTGGGGGAGTGCTGTTAGTTGTCCCGCATGTTACAGAGGCCCAGCTGGCCTTAACCAGAAGTTGGACATTTAGTGTTGCTGTGGAACATTCTTCCAGCAGAGATTCAGCAGGCATCCTTGCTTTTGACTTTCAGGTGACTCTCGGACACTTTTATTGTGTCACCAAACCTATGCAGTTGTTCAAAGTGTCTCTTGAGTAGCCAGTCATTTTAATGATTATTTCGTATTGCTTTTAAAAGTTTTAGGTTTTGCAAGATGGTGGTATATAAATACGTTTTATAAATAAGCAAACAAACAAATAAATAACAGGTGAGAAAGTTGTTTGAGGTGTAGGAAGGGACCAAGATGGGGGTTAGCAAGGTGGAGAAGGCCAGCACTAGATTACTTTGCAATTTGGAATGACAGATAAGACATTCAGAGAGGGAGGCAGGAGCAGATATATGCAGGAAGTCCCACGTTCAATCCTTGGCATATCTAGGTAAGGCTGCGAAAGACTCTGAAACCAAAGAGGAGCTGCTGTATGTCAGACTTATATACCAGCATCCCTGGTCTATATAATGATAGATAAATAGACCACAGAGATGGAGACCTTTCTTTAAAAAAAAAAAAGGATCAGAATGTAGTATGTATGGATATTAATCCCAAATCTCAAAACTTCTTTATTTTAGGACACAACTAACAGGAGAATGACTCTTCACAACTTCCAGTCCCTTCTTTGCTTTGATCCCACTGTGATACATACTGCATCATGGGCTGAAGAACCACATTATATTCGGGAGTGTAGCAGGACAATTTTCACTGGGTAGACAGAGACAAAAATTGGGAGGGGAGCAGAATGGTTGGGGCATCAGTCACTCCAAAAGAGGTTTCTGGGGGGAAACGTTTTCACAGGTTATGACAAAAATAAACCCCAATTGATGCATTTTAGTTGGGAACTATGACTGGTGAAGTTTACAAAAATGCAAATCAATTTAAAATACAATGTTTTCCACATGCAAAATAGGTGTGTAAATGAAATAACGGTGACTAGGAAGTAAATGTATATTGTGCAAGTCATCCTACCGCAATGAACTGAACTGTTAATAAAGTCTAATGCACCATGATTTCTCTGCAAACTTGGAGAGGAACTGTTCACTTGAAATTCCTTCACAGATGTTACTTTCAAAAGTCAAGATTACTAATGAAGCATCGAACGCCTGAATGGTATCAGCAGATGTGTCAAAATTGAGAATGAATTCTCACACCCAGCTGTAGATGCACTAAAGTTGAGTCCTGCAGCATACAAAGTATAAATGCCTGGAAAGGCTTCCTTGTACAGGTACGTTGTAGTAAGCTTGTGAACTGTGAGTTCAGTTTTCCTGAGGCAGCTGCTTTCTAAAATTAACTACCCTGGTCTTTGCCATGCCAGGAAAGCAATTAAGAGAAGTTTCACATTAAAAATTAAATTAATACCTATAAACATCACTTTTTACAAGGAAATGCCTGACAGCATATCACATAGGAACTATACATCACTCTGAACTACAGGTGCAAGAACTAACTGTACAAACCCACAATCTCTGTTGTACAGAAAGGCCATGGGCCAGCCAGCTAACACGGCTTCTGACAGCTCTACCAGCAAATCTCACATGCCGTGTTTTGATAGTACATAAATTCTCATGAGAAAAGTTAAATGTGAATTATTTATAATTATCATTTGCACAATTTGGTAGTGGTCTAAAACTGTTGCAACTAAGGCTCTAGTCACATTATACTGTTCAAAACCATTTTAAAATGGAACCAGCTTGAAAGGATGGAAAGGATATATTTTCAACTTTTTTTACAAATTAGGGAAGAAATGCACCCCAGACACACAATACACCAGCTCCCCATTACTTAGGCTAAGCTGGTAGAGTCTTGCCTCTGTCATTCACCTCTCTGGTTCTTCTCTTGTCCTGCCCTGGACTAAGGCTAGGCTACTGCGCAGTCTAGGCCCAAAAACCTAGGCACACCTACCAGATGCACTAATAACACTCACCACCTACAGAGGCTGGCTGAGCACTACAGAAGAGGGTGTGATGCTCTGCACTTCATAACAATACTGTTCTTCCCACCTTTCCTTCCTCCAACTGCAAATCCTTAGGTTTGCCAACTTGCCCCCCCTATCCATCAAGATTTGTGTTCATTCATACTTTTAACTCTTATATTTTCTGTGTTCGTATTCCCTTGGTAATTTTGCCCTGCCCTCTTTTTGGATATCGAAATTGTATTTGAAAAAGCTTAACTGAAATTTTAAGTTACTCCAATGCTAGAAATTTAAGAAAATTTCATGGGGGGAAGCTGAATTATCATGGGGGCAATGACCTCATTTGCCCCCCCATCACTATACCTCTGAACATATTCTTGGGTTTGAAGGCATTACAGTTTTCTCATAATAAAACCATGTAGCTGTGTGTATGATTGATTTTCCCATAACTTAAACATGTAGCCCACATTTATTCCCCATAGAGATTTTATGCTTGTCGTTTTCCTCTCTTTGTGATGATAATCTGCTTTATTTCTGTCACAGAGAGTTAGAGATGCAACAGGTGAAATCATAGAAACAGCATATAGTCAGAAATCTGTGTCTG
This sequence comes from Rhineura floridana, assembly GCF_030035675.1. Lineage (NCBI taxonomy): Eukaryota > Metazoa > Chordata > Lepidosauria > Squamata > Rhineuridae > Rhineura > Rhineura floridana. The sequence continues at coordinate 203,349,481 of NC_084483.1, read as the reverse complement.
TTTCAAATACATCCCCAACGTGCCATTCTGACCTTCTAGAGGCAAAAGTGCATGGTACATATTAATGATCAATCTTTGTTTCACCTCTGGCTGGTATCCTAAAGCAGATAATATCACTGCATCACTTTCTAGGAAAATCCCATAAATATGCAACCTCATCATTTGAGAAGGGTGTGTATTTTGAGTTAAGCTACAAGGCTTCTACAGTCCATGCTATAGTTTTCTACTGCTCTATATACTCATGGGGACTGAACTGATGGTATCTGACCAGGAACGAGACCTTGGGGTCATTATGGCTAGATCAATTAAGATATTGACCCATTGTGTGGCAGGTGTAAAAAAAGGTGAATTCCATGCTAGGAATCATTAGGGAAGGAATTAAAATAAAACTGCCAATATCATAACATCCAAATCTACCGTGTGACCGCTTTTCAAATACTGTGTACAGTTCTGGTCACCTCACCTCAAAAAGGATACTGTAGAGCTGGAAAATGTTCAGAAAAGGGCAAGCAAAATTATTAAGGGGATAAAGCAACTCCACTATGAGGAAAGGTAGCAGCATTTGGGGCTTTTTAGCTGAGAGAAAAGGCGAGTCAGAGGTGAGATGTATAACATTTTGCATGGCATGGAGAAGATGAATAGAGAAAAGCGTTTCTCCCTCCCTCATAACTGTCCCCTAATATATGCATTTTTGTAAATGTTGTTTAGTGGGAGAGCTGCATCCCAAAATTCGAATAAGCACAAATTTCAAAGGATGGTTGTGTTTCGGTTCTCTTTGTTTCAAAAAGTGTGAATTTGATAAATTCTGCTTGAAATGCGAACTGAATTGAAATTCTCACCTATCCCTAGACAGGACTAAGGTTCATTAATTTTAATGAGTCTACTCTGAGTAGGTCTTAGTTGGCAACAACCCACAATATTTCATTTTTACATCATATTCCAATGCAGCAAAACTCATGAACTTTGCACATTGTATCCTTTCTTTTTGGGAAGTGTGTGGGTTGAATGGGAGAGAGATCCCATTCATTAAAACCATTAATTTCTTTTATTTCCTTAGAATCTCTGTGCAGTTAATTTGACTGACCTTTGCAGATTGTACTCTCTTTGTTTGCAGTCATTGTGTTGTTCTTCCTCTTGAGTGATGGGAACCTAACTGCATATAATTCAAGAACCCAGCTGAATCAGATCCAGGGTCCATCTGGTCCACCATCATGTCCAAAAAGTGGAAGTCCAAAAAGTCCAAAAAGTCTGGGAAGCCCACAAGCAGGGCATGAATGTATTATGTGCCATTTGCTAGTGAAGACCAGCTATTTGGGGACATACATGAAAGCTGCATTTCACCATCATGCTGCACATTGCATACATCTGCTTGTTATTCATTAACATCTATATGCTGCTTAGTCAAGGAAAAGTCAAGAAGTGGTTTGCAAAAATAAAATAAAGTATACATAAGAAAAAATACCAATAAAATCAAACTTTAAAAGCAAGCAGACATAACATTTATAAGTAAAATCAACACCTCTAAACTCCACTTAAAAGTTTAAAACTCTTTTTATTGGTATTTTACACCAGAATAATAAACTTGCATGCACAGAAGCATGATACATCAAAAAACAATTGCTCTGAGGTTACTGACAGAGCTTCAAGTCACATATAATAAAATAGTATATATTTTTGATATTAATCTCAACCTCCTACTTTTTCCTATGTTGCAAATTAAATTTTCAAATTGTGTCACTGGATATAATGCATATGTCTTAATGCATCAATCATTTATAAAACAGTGTATGTTAGTAAGATGTAGTTGATTAGTTTTAATCCCTCTTAGTGATAGCATGGAGCACCGGCACCTCTTTTTTGGCGGCCCATGGCAATCATTGGCGCTGGCTCCCACAGCTCAACTGAGCTGGACTTGCTCAGTTCCTCTCCCTCTCCTCTCCTGTCCAGACTCAGAGCAATAAGCCAAATAATGTATGTGGTTTCTTAATATAGCTATGTAACAGTCGTAGCTAAAATGATGAAGCTGAGGTTATACTTTGGACACATAATGAGAAGACATGATTCACTGGGAAAAACAGCAGGGAGTAGAAAAAGAGGAAGGCCAAACAAGAGATGGATCGACTCCGTAAAGGAAGCCACAGACCTGAACTTACAAGATCTGAACAGGGTGGTTCATGACAGATGCTCTTGGAGGTCCTGATTCATAGGGTTGCCATAAGTTGTAATCGACTTTGTCATGGCCCCGTCAGAGGACTCCTCAGATGAGGATGACTCGGGAGTAACAGCAGCAGACCCAGGAGCAGCAGGAGACACGGAGGAGCCTCCTGAGAATCCAGCTGCTTCTGCCCCTCAGCTGCAGAGCACCCCAGGGACAGCAGAGGCCCTGCAGCCAGACACAGACAGTGAACAGGATACTCCCCCCTCACCTGCAGAATGTAGACAGCAGAAGGTCAGGCAGAAGAGAGGCAGGCCTGTCTCAAGGCCCAAACGCTGAGGGCTCACACCTGCTGTCCATCCTGCTCTTTATAAGGCACACCTTGGCTGCAGCTTGTTGCTGACTGCAACGTCAGGCGTGGCTTTGTGTAGACCTAGTTTCCCTGCAGCATCTCTTTGACTGACCTCCTTGGCAATTGATCCCGGACCTCCACTGACCTCGCTTCTGGACTTCTGACTCGGCAAGTACGCTTTGAATAGGCCTGGCAGATTTACAGCCCGACTGCCGGCTAAGGACTTTCCTTCCCTGCCAAAGACCCAGGAATTTCCAGCCCCCCCTCACACTGCTGATGCAGTGTAGAGCTGACAGACTTGAAGGCACATAACAACAACAACAACAGTAGTACTAAAATGAGATCCAAATTGATATTGGTCTAAGACTGTAAATAGACAAGCCCAGTCAACAGAGTCAAAAGCTTTGAAAGCATCTAATTTAAGAATGGAGAAAGTGGCTAGAGAAATGTTTTTCTCCCTCTTACATAATACTAGAACCCATTGACATCCAACGAAGCTGAATCTTGGAAGATTCAGGACAGACAAAAGAAAGTACTTCTTCATGCAGTGCACAGTTAAACTATAGAATTTGCTCCCACAGTGATGGCCACCAACTTGGATGGCGTTAAAAGAAGATTAGACAAATTCATGGAGGGTAAGACTATCAATGGCTACTAGTCGTGATGGCTGTGTTCTGCCACCACAATCAGAGGCAGTATGCTTTTGAAAACCAGTTGCCAGAAGCCACAGGAGGGTACAGTACTCTTGCACAGGCCCTGTTTGCCATGGGCATCTGGTTGGTCACTGTGAGAACAGAACAGTCAGCATTCTTATGTTCTTATATTCTTAAGAATAACTAGTGGGCTTTTCCTGTTTTTGTTTCAAAGATACCACTCAATAACCTGCCTAATTCAGGTGTGGGGACCATTTGGCCCTCCAAACTACAACTCCCATCAGCTCTGGCCATTGATTATATTTACTGGGGCTGATGGGCATTCTAGTTTAGCAACATCTGGAGGGCTAAAGATCCCTAACTTCTGTGCCAATTGGATCATAAGTCTGTTGGTCTCCTATGAAACCTGCCCGATCTGGGCAGATAATTGTCAACTTATTCAACTCATTCACCTGGACTGCTTTGAATTTTTTTTTCCTATGCAGGGTGATTACTGCCACCAAAAGCATTTCTATAAAATCCTTCTTCCATATGGAACATATGCCTAATAGAAAGGCAGCAACTCCCTTCCTCTCTCTGTGCTTTTGAATGAACGTGGCCAGCCTAGACAACCTTGAGGCCGAGAAATGGCATGATCCACAGTTCTGCTACGGCCCACATTCTTCCCATTTCCCATCTCTTCAGGTTTGCCAAAGACCATCCTGTATGTCCAGGGTTGTCATGGAATCGTTTGTGTCCAGGTGTTCCCGTTCAAAAGAATCAATCATTCTTCCAAAGTACCAGCATGGCAAACTTCCCAATGGCTTTTTTTTTGGGGGGGGATAATGTTGTAATTCAGTATTCATGTCATAGAGCTAGAGATGTTGCAATCCTCAGAAGAGTACAAAAGACACAGAGACACACCATCTCCTGCCAGTTTTCCTTTTCCTTTCCTTGTAGAGTTTCAACAAACATCCACCTTGACGTTCTAATAGCTATGAAGACCTGTTACTGCTTCTTTATTGTCCTTGCTTTGATGATCATTTCTAATCAAGGTAAGTCATCACTTGAGTTCTTTAGTAATATCATATTGTAGGGCCAAATCTTATGCTGGAGTCTTCCTCTTTGAGTCTCCCTATCATGCTCTCCCTTTGGAATGCCCATATATGATTTCACTTTTTTTGAAGAACTAAGGACACTTTAGGGTGTATAGTTCAAGGTAGTGCGGTGTAGTGGCAAATTGTGCATACTCCCGGGTAAGAACATAAGACGAGATCTGCTGGATCAGACCAAAGAGCCATCTGGTCCAGCATCCTATTGTCACTGGGGGCAACTAGATGACCAAGGGAAGCCCATAAGCAGGACATGAGTGCAAGAGTACTCTCCCCACTCCTGAATCTTGGGGTAGTAGTGGATAGCTCAATGAAGATGTTGACCCAGTGTACGGCAGCTGTGAAAAAGGCAAATTCCATGCTAGGGAGCATTAGGAAAGGTATTGAAAACAACAGTGCCGATATCATAATGCTGTTGTGTAAATCTATGGTGTGGCCACATATGGAATATTGTACACAGCTGTGGTCACCTCACCTCAAAGGGGATATTGTAGAGTTAGAAAAGGTTCAGAAAAAGGTAATCAGAATGATCATGGAGCAACTCCCCCATGAGGAAAGGTTGCAGCATCCGTGGCTTTTTAGTTTAGAGAAAAGGCGAGTCAGATGCGACATGATAGAAGTCATGGCATGGAGAAAGTGGATCAAGAAAAGTTTTTCTCTTCACGTAACACTAGAACTTGTGGACATTCATTGAAGCTGAATGTTGGAAGATTCAGGACAGTCAAATTAAAGGGCTTCTTCCCACAGTGCATAGTTAAACTAAAGAATTCGCTCCCAGAGGAGGCAGTGATGGTCACCAACTTGGATAGCTTTAAAAGATGATTAGATAAATTCATGGAGGAGAAGGCTATCAGCGGCTACCTGCCATCATGGCTGCGCACTGCAACCATAGTCAAAGGCAATATGCTTCTGAAGCTGCAGGATGGGAGAGTATTCGGACACTCAGTTCCTGCTCGCGAGCTTTCCAGGGACAACAGGTTGGCCACTGTGAGAACAGGATGCTGGATTAGATGGACCACAGGCCTGATCCAGCAGGCTCTCCTTATGTTCTTATGTAATCCCAAAAACTGGCATTCAGAGGCATACTCACACCAACAGTGGGGCTAACTTATAGCCATAATGGCTAGTAGCTGCACTTTACAGGAGTTCTTTTATTCAAAGTTTGTCTTTGCCATGACCACAATGGCACACGCACTCTTGAGCAGGCAGTGTTTGCCACCTCCCTTCTTTGTGACGCCTCAGGTGGTTTCTCCTGAAGGGATGGTTTCAAAAGGTACGTTGGATTCTTCAGCCCTATTGGGCGAGGGGTGCATGTCTATGTACTTAAGCCAGCTTTGCCTCCAATGCTACCTTCAGTACCCTCCTTGCCTCCCTTGCAGCGTGGACTCTGCTACGCACCTTTTCAAGGGCTGAGTATGATGTTTTGTTGCAGTCTCTGATTGGCCTTTGGAACTCTTCTTTTTTGCCCACTCCACATTGTTTTTCTAATTTTCTTTTTGGAGTGGCCTGTGTGAGTATTCAGTTTGTTTAGCATTTTTTTCCGGGAAGGTGAGAAAATTTTAAGAGCATTATGCATAGACACCCTAAGACATGATTGGGTTAAGTGCACTCTTTAATCACCTTCTCTGGAACAGGTTCAGAGGAGGGCAACAGGGACGTTCAGGGGACTGGAAACAAAGCCCTATGAGGAGAGACTGAAAGAACTGGGCATGTTTAGCCTGGAGAAGAGAAGACTGAGGGGAGATATGATAGCACTCTTCAAGTACATTAAAGGTTGCCACACAGAGGAGGGCTGGGATCTTTTCTTGATCATCCCAGAGTGCAGGACACGGAATAATGGGCTCAAGTTTCAGGAAGCCAGATTTCGACTGGACATCAGGAAAAACTTCCTAACTGTTAGAGCCATACGGCAATGGAACCAATCACCTAGAGAGGTAGTGGGCTCTCTGACACTGAAGGCATTCAAGAGACAGCTGGACAGCCATCTGTCGGGAATGCTTTGGTTTGGATTCCTACATTGAGCAGGGGGTTGGACTTGATGGCCTTATAGGCCCCTTCCAACTCTACTATTCTATTATTCTAATGCCTTTGGCTTGGGTGGGGGGCATCCTGGAAGGGGTGCCCTTTTGGCTTGGTATGTGCACCTTGGTAAAGGCTGGACAGCAGGGCTAGGGTACTCATGTCCGATCCACATACCCAAGGGTTATTTAGCATGGAGGAAGAATTTACTTCCAGTCCTTGGCTGGGTGGGAATGGGGACACTGAAAGCCGCTGTAAATATGCGCAAGGGATGGAACTGGTGTGTCTGTTCCATGCATGAAATAAAGCCACATTGGAACAGAAGCAGTGGAAATTGTGAACAAGGTCTAATGGACTGATTTTTCCACCAGATGTATTGTGAGTGCGTAATGGGGGAGAGGGAATCAAACACACAAATTCATAAATGCTCTGCAGTCAAATAATTTTGCTAGATTAAATGATTTATGTATTTATTTATTTATTAACTTTATACCACACCCTTCCTCCTAGAAGCAGCCTAGGGTGGCAAGCAAAAGCAGTAAAAACACACTTAAAACATATTAAAACAAAACGTTTTTAAAAACACATTGAAGCAAACATATTTAAAAACATCTTTTAAAAAAGAAACAGCTTTCGAAACATCCAGACAGTAGTTCCAACACAGGCTCAGATGTTTAAATGTTGGTTTAGGATATGGGGTTGAGGTTGCATTTACCAGTTTTGCTTTTTCAAGCAAGTGATAAATAGTAGGGCTGTGCCCCATATTTGGCTAAATCCCCAAATGTATTCAGCCAGTTTGGGTTGATTTGTGCCCTGTCTGGATGGGGTTGTGGCAGGTACAAATGACTACAGAGTTGGTCAAGTCAACAGTATCTCAGAAAGCCAGATTGTCTCCAAACTGTTGCAGAACACCATATGAGGAGAATAAGAATGGGGAGGAGGTGATCTGGACTTCACTTATTGAGAGCTGTGGGTCTAGAATCTCACCCCACTCAACACTCCCCATTTGCAGTGCTTGTGAGGTGGGGGAATGATGAAATCTTAAAATGCAGATCTCTTCTGTAACTTCTGTCTGTTAGAAAATGTTTTGTAGCATTTGTTCAGGTTGTGTTTTGTTTCCTGCACAGTACCCTATCAAGACTTATACCTGCTTTGTTTACCATCTTTTCCCAATCAATCCCAGTCCAATCCTTATTTTTTTTAAAAAAAAGCTTTTTGTCTGTCTGTTAGTATCCCCCACACACCAGGGGTGTAGTCATCCAGGGTCTCGGAGGGTCTTAGACCCCTTACCATTTTTGGAGCAGAGTCCCAGCAAGGTCCCTATGTCTCCAGCATCCTAAGAGCCAATTAGCATAAAAGGGGAGTGTATTAGCCACTAAGAAAAATCTTCTAATATGCTTCCTTGTCCTTTCCTGCTGATTGGAGTGAAGCAGCCACTGAGAAGACTCTTCTCAGTAGCTGACCCTTTCATGCTGATTGTCTCCTAGGGATGTATCCTAGGATCTCATTCTCAACCTAGCAGCAAAAAAGAGGGGGGGGGCTGTTACTGTGACTATAATGAAGGGACCTGCACTTCTGAATTTGCGACTACGCTACTGCCCACCACCCAATTTTGGCTGTAGTTTTCAGGTAATGTTTATTTACAACTGTGTTCTGTTTTCTGTGTCCATTTCTGAGTACTTTGTCTTGTGTGTCAATAAGTTTTAAGAGTATATCGTGTATAGTTCAGTACATTGTACACAGTCTGTGTACAAGTACTATACATACAGTGTAATATGTCTTACATCAGTGCAGTAGTCTTTTTTTAAAAAAAATAAAACCATGGAGCTGTGTGTCTGCAATTTGTCAGGGTTTATCCCAGCTTGAGGGGCCACTGTGCCTCCAAACTGCATGCACCAATAATTTTACCAAATGTAAGGGTGTATAGCATGAACACTCTTAGAGCGATCTATCTCAGGCTTGTCAGGATTAATCCCCTCTTAAAAGGTTACCATGTCTCAAAATTTCATGCAGATTTCCAAAGATCTGTTTTTACGGATTTCAGTCCAGATTCAGTGTACAGGTCTGATCAGGTCTGGATTACACCAGGTTGGGTCAGGGTTGATCCAGATCACTGTATCAGGCCCTGATGTGGATTGTGCATATGCGCACAGTAGGGATGGGATCCATTGACCAGCCCCACTTCAAAAGCATTCTGTCAACCTAACAGGAAGTATCAAATTGAGTTCATTCTTTGTCAACTATTTTGAAAGGAAATTTATTTATTTATTACGTTTGCATACCGCCCCATAGCCGAAGCTCTCTGGGTGGTTTACAACAATTAAAACATTAAAAACAAATATACAAATTTAAAAACACATTGTCAATAGATGAAAGAAAATATCAATATTTGAGGGGGGATCAATATTTTGAAAGGAAATACCAATATTTTGAAAGAAAATAAAGATAATTTGAAAGAAAATATTAAAAAAAGAAAAGGAACTTAGCTTTGCTGCCTCCTCTGCTGTGATTGAAGTTGGACAGTTTTCACCTTAGCAAGCAGAGACTAGCTGTTTTTCTTTTGGAAAGTAAAGGAGGAAAGCAGCTTTTAATATTCCTGCCCCCTGCATCTTCTCCTCAGCCAGCCCTGAGTCCTTAACGTGAGAGTGAGACTTGGCTTGCTTCCTTCCGCTTGGAGCTTGGATTATTCGAGTGGCAGGGGGTGGTATATAAAGTGAAAGAGAGACACCTGTACTGCAGTGCTGTGAATAAAATCAATATATTTGAGGGGTGAAATCCAGTGTCAGGGAAAAGCTGCTCAAGTTCGGAGCAAACAGGATTGCTCTCCAAAGATGGAGAATATGCAGACCATTGAAAAATCTGGTGCTGAATCCAAATTTAGTGGAATTCTCACCCAACCCTAGTGCACAGCCCTAGTTTGCAGGTCCTAAATGGGAAATGTTGATTTTATTCACTTCTGACAATAAACATGGGCTCCCTTCCCTCCTCTTGTGCAGGTATCTATGCTGTAAGTAGCGAGCTGGAGTGTACTGCAGCTAAAGGTATTTGCAAAGTTGAAGGTTGTGGTTCTGAACCATTTAACACCCTTGGACGTTGTGATGAGCAAAAGATTTGCTGCAGAAGGTGAGACATGATTCTCCTGCATATCCTTTACGGAGCTGGAAATGTTCGCCCTTTGGTGTTAAGTATTCTCACATACTTTCGGCTGAGCTCCTCTGAGCATGTGCAAAGCTGGGGAAGAAACATCCCACACTGTGATGAATCACAGTGAATCAACTGTGCACAGCTACCAAATTCCCTTCATTGACTTTTCATGCTGCAGTTCTGTATTAAGAACCCTGCCAAGGAGCTGTCAATGAGCTTATTACATTATCCACTCCTGTGTGGAGCTTGAGTCATCAGTCAAAGTCCAACAGACAGCATATTCACTAACCAGGCCTTGTTGGAGGACGAGTGGGATAAAATATAAGATTTTTTTTTTAAAAATAAAACTTGAGAACCAAGTGCTATAAAGGAAATGCTAAATCTGGGAGTCAGTGGTACAGCTGTGCAGAGACCCCCCAATCCTCCCTGGGGACCCTAACTAAACAGTCAGGGAGGAAGTGGGAAGTGATATATTTCCTTCCCACCCCTCTCCCTACTGCGAGCACAAGGGTTAGATCAGGCCAGGCAAAAACTACCTTCTCTCAGGAGGATTCAGTTGGTCAGGTGGGTCCCTCACCCTCATCCTTTTCACAGTTCTGCTGCCTCTTCCTGCCTGATGCCTGCCTCTCCATCCTCCTTGACACCCTGCCCTGGATTGCTCTGTGCTACCCAGCCCTGGTCCGCAGTATTATGGGACTGAAGGATTTGATGTCTGGTTTGTACTCAAATAACATTTTCTCTGCTCATGTAAGCCTAATCATTTTATGGTTTTGTTTTGTTTTTTGCAGCTAGTAATTCTGGAGTCCATGCGCTTCTTCATATACCATCCAATTATGAAATACCAGCACAAAGGCATTTGAATGTAATGAAAAGGCAAAATCACCATAAGGGATGCGGAGCTTTCCTTCGAAATAAAGACATGGGGGTGGGGGGTGGGGATATATCCAACTAAGTCATGCTCAGAGCAAATCCCTTAAAAATAAATGGGGATGAGTTTGTCGATTTTAATGGGTGGGTCTACTCTATGTGTGACTCATAATGAATATCGTCCAAATTGAGTTCCTTGCTTTGATATAAAACAGGTATTTCCCTCTGCCGGTTGTTTGTTTAACAATTAATTTTAGATGCCTATCACAATGTTTTCCAAGGTATAAATAGTGCTACCTTTTCAATACCAAGGCAGACTTCTCTTTTTGAGAGATGCAGCTTCCTTCCTCTTGATTAAGTATTTTTGCCTCAACTCTGTAATTCAGCAGCCTTGACTGTATTGTCTTATCTCAGATTGCCTTGTCAGATGATATTTTCTACATGAGATGGATTAAGCACATATTTTTCCTCTTCTGTAATCCTGAATTAAATTTGCTTCAGTAAATAAATACATTGGCTCAAATTAAGAGACTGAGACCCTTCCCTAATCCCTACGTAATCTGTGTGCTGATATGGAGAGGGAATAAGGACTACAGCTGTGCGCGCGCACACTCCCATGTGCCCCATGGCTCCAAATCCAGGGGGACACCAGGCCGACCTGCCCTAGGTCAACCCAGGGGCCACCTGCCCCACTTTAGAGCCAGCTCTGAAAAAGTTTGAGGAGGGGGACTAAAGTTTGAAAATGGAAATGGACCGCATTCAAGTCAATTTTGACTTATGGCGACCCTATGAATAGGGTTTTCATGGTAAGCGGTAGTCAGAGGGGGTTTCCCATCGCCTTCCTCTGTGGCTGAGAGGCAGTGACTGGCCCAAGGTCACCCAGTGAGCTTCGTGGCTGTGTGGGGATTCGAACCCTGGTCTCCCAGGTCGTAGTCGAACACCTTAACCACTACACCACACTGGCTAAAAAATGATGCACTGAGGGAGCACCCATAATTCAAGGGGCAGATAGTTGTACATGTGACAGACAGTGAAAACCCCGGGAACTCTGGGGCTGCACTACTTTCCCTTTCCTCCCTCCCTCCTCCCCTCTTCCATACATTGGCATCACTGGAGAGAGCAGTGCTGGAAAAGGTGCTCTGTTTAAAGGCAGGTTGCTTCAGTTTCCACCAGTAAGGAAGCAATCTAAAGATACTTTAACACTGCGTCAGGGCTTCAGAGTGTGAAAGCGAGAGAAGGGGTGGTGGAGGGATAGAAGATATGTATTCCTTTTTGTCTGTCTGTGCTTGTGAGGCTGTGTGGCTCTTTCACATTTGTTTGTAAGTTCATCAGCTCCCCACACAAACACACTCACTTTGTTGGGTATTCAGAAGTGTTTAAAACTCATGTTCTCCTTGCTGTCTGTGTTAAGTGGCACAGTATCGGTGTGCTGAGTATGGTGTGGGATTGTTTTTTTTGTTTCAGTTGCAGTTGTAGGCAGTGGAGACTGGTGGCTCCAATGTCAGGGGGGCAGTGAATCCGCTGCAGGTTTTAATCAGAACTTTCAAGGAGTTCTGAGCACCTTGGAGGGCCCCACTGCCCCACTGACATTGGAGCCACCAGTTTCCACTGGTTGTAGTTGCGGTTTGAGAATTGTCCTTGCTCAAGGGAGGGTAGATTCATTTTGTTCTGAGTGTATGTGTGTGATTTCTATAGTAAACAACATTCCTATAGCTTGCTCTGTGTGCATGTGTGGTATAACCTTAGGAAGCTAAGAACTTCATTTGACTTTGTATGACACATTGCATTTGGACCCAGCCAGCCAGGCCTCAGAGGACTGACAATAAGCTGGCTCTTGGACCAAAAAACATTCCCCATCCCGGTTGACATGGTGATACGGAGTTGGGGTTGTACATGTGGTTCTCTAAGCTAAGAACATAAGAAGAGCCTTGCTAGATCAAACCAAAAACCTCTCAAGTCCAGGATCCTGTGTCTGCAATGTCCTACCAGTTACATTCAGAAAGTCCACCCATAGGAAAGTGTGGCGGTAGAGAAGTCCTTGAGAGCACATGATGGAATTTAAAACCTTTCAACTGACTGCTATATAAAGGACTAACTATGGAATTGGAAATTATTTGTGAAAGCAATTGGTTTTTTTTTACTGGTTGCTGGGTTGATTTTTCTGCCCAGAAACCCAGAAATGACCTTATGCTGAGTTGCACACATTGGGAGAATCAGAAATTAGGTCTCAGTTACAATCTAGATGGCCAGAAACAGGGCTGGTTTTAAAGGGTGGCCAGGTGGGGCACTGGCCCAATGGCCCCTGGTGCTACGGGGACCCCTCAGCTGCCCCTCCACTCCCCTTCCACGATCCATGCCCCCCATGCCCCCACCTACCTGTCTGCTGTCTTTTACCATTGCCCTTAACGAAGATGGTGGCACCGGTTTCCCTAAGATACTGAAGCCCCTGCCGCCATCTTAGTTGATGGCAGAGATGCGTGCACATAGCACACACGTGTGCCATCAACAAAGATGGCTGCAGAGGAGTCATCCCATTAGGGAAACCGTGGCTGCCATCTTTGTTAAGGGCAATGGTAAAAGACAGCAGACAGGGAGGTGGGGGGCGTGGGGGGTGTGGCGGCGTGTGCATGCTTGTGTGTGTGCGAGCGTGCACACGCCCACACACATACACATACTGGGACCCAAGGCAAGCTGATGCCCAAGGGCCCCAACATTCCTGGAGCCGGCCCTTCACAGTAATATTTCTATTGAAACTGCCTTAACAGCCTCTTTCTTGTGAATGCCCAGGATTGAGGGTTTCTACGTTCTCCCCATTGCCTGTTGGAGATCCAGATTCCTTCTATGTCAGACATCATGCTCCCCTGAGCTTGCACTGTTACCAACAGCAGTAGTGTGAGACAGGCAGGCTAAGTTTGAAAAACCCCACCCAAGAATTTCTTAGGACTGAGGATATTTCAGGAAAAATAATGGGAATTCAACAGTGGAATAATTTGCATTTTTTTTTATTTCTTACACATTTATTTCTTATTTATATAAGTTACTCATACAGTATATCTGGTCTCAGCCAGTAAATCAGAATCCGTGAATGTTTGTTGGAAATGTAAACAACAAGAAGGATCATTTTATCATATGTGGTGGCTGTGTAAAAAGGCAAAATCATTTTGGGCACAGATAGGTAGGATGATGCAAAAAATTCTAAAGATAAATATTCAGTCAAAACCAGAATTTTTTTTATTGGGTTTTATGGATAAACAAATAGAAAAGAAATATGGAAGAATAATATTATATATGATTACGGCAGCAAGATTATTATATGCACAAAAGTGGAAAATGGAATCAACACCAACAACGGAAGAATGGCTATTGAAATTAATGGACTTAGTAGAGATGGATAAATTGACATGTCTACTTAGAGAAAAATTGACAGACACATTTCTTAAGGAATGGAAGCCTCTCTTAGACTTTTTGTTGAAAGATCAAAATAAAATGATGATATTGGGATTTGACAATTAACTAAGATAGCCTATGGGGAAAAGTGATCCTGTATGTATATATTATGGGACAGGTTTGATGTATATTATATACTCATAGCTGATCTGCGACAAATTGGAAGTCAACTATTTTATTTTTATTTTTTTGTTGTATTGTTATGTTTTTTGACTTTGTTTTGTTTGTCTTTTGAAAAATTTGAATAAAAATTATTAAAAAAAAAAAGAATCCGTGAATACAATATATAGTAAAGACTGTTATACTGCCCCTTCCTCAATATAAACTATTCAGTAGTTTTTTATATTATTTAGTATTACCAAATTGTGCAGTCTAGCTATCCAGATATTTTAATACATACAGAAAAGAGTGAATATTATTGTTTCTCATCCACAGTGACCCAAGTCAAGTCAAATCAAGGCTTGGACTTCCAGCAGCAAGCAAAACAGCGCTATCTTCGACTAAGTCTCAAAAGACTGGTAGCTTGCCGTGCCAAATTTTCTCCTTATATAGGAACGCTATCAGGGCCATGACCTTGCTTATCAGCTGCCTTCTCTGACTTCCATCTTGGAAGGCAGCCGATAACTAGCTAACGAGCTGGCAAAATACAGTCCTTGCCTGCAGGTGTTACAGACTACATATCTGGAGCTTTCATATAAGGCAGCTGCCGCTGGCACAGTTCCCAGACTGTCCTATCAACTTTGAGCAAGCTGGAGTCAAGGCCTAGGCCTGCCCTACACTGGCCTCTTCCTTCACGTGCCAGCTTTAATGGAAGGACATCACTGGAGCAGACTGTCTAGGAGTCATGTAAGAGGTCGGTATCAGTTAGGGAGCTCTCTGGCAGCTATTCAGCAGCCTCCCTAAAAAGGCTGACACCAAGCATTAGATGTTGTCACTCACTGCCCATGCCCTACCCCCTAATAGCCCTGGATCACTCTGGGCCACCGTGCCCAAACTGTCATGATCCAGGGCTATCTGAACCGGATTTAGCCAAGGCCCAAAAGCTGCTAAAGAGTCCCAGTTTGGCTCAGGCCTCAGCTGAATATGGAGCACAGCCCTAGACGTGTCTATGACTAAGACTGTAACTGAATACCAAGCCATCAATTTATAATTTCTAAACATTTTCTCCTGTCTCTAAACAATGTCATTAATTATAATATGATCATCTGCACTCAGATTTTCTTAATCAAATCACATTTGCGTGCTTTTTGGTGTTTTTCATGAACATATAAAATTTTCGCTATAATTATAACATATAGAACTTTATTCAAATATGCTTGTACAATTCTTACTTCTACATAATTCATTAAACATCAAACAGGGTCTAAACAGAATCTCATATCAGATAGTTGAATCCAGTGCTGTGGGAGTTCCTCTGTCAGTGTGCCCCCCAGATTTGCTCCAGGGGGTCCCCCTACTATCTGCAGCATATTTTGAGGGTGCATGGTCTGTTACATGAGTGAAATAGCAGTACTGGATATAACCCAAAATATTTCATTAACTACATTGATGGCCATATTCCAAAACTCATGTGCCTTGTTGTATTCCTACCAAATATGTTTAAAAACATTGCCCTTTGCTCTGCCAGGATGCCAACATTTTACCATCGCCTGCTTTTTCCCAATATATTTGGCCTCCCATAGCATCCAATGCCATTTGGTAGCCATCTTAACATACTTGACCCTGTTGCCCAATGGCTACTGAGAACGTTTATCCTCTGTTGAATTAAAAACAGCATCTGGATTTTCTGCTTGTCCAATATCCATAAGCATATGTTTATCCTACAGCTAAATTCTAAAATTTTCTCCTTTCTTCTTCGGTATACAGAACATAGTTTTGTAATCTAATTGTAGCCATTGTTTCTTTCATTTGCCTAATGTATCTGCTTTGCTCTTGAAACCACTGCACCATCCACTGTAATATTCCAGCATTATAACGTCATCATCATCATCATCATTATTTCATTGCATGTCTTTGAGTGACTTATGGTATTTTGGAAAATACAGAACAATTTATAAAACACTTTAAATCCAAAATACCATGGAATAAACAGAAAATAAAAGACTAAAAGTGTTTATTCATCAACCAGCTCAGCACCTTTCAAAGTGCATCATTTCCACCACCCTGATCCAGCAAAGGACTCTATGCACGTGGAAGCTGAATTCTTTCTGCCTATCTCTAACAAAAGAAGGAATGATCCATCAGCAAGAATAAAAAGGATGGATCCTACTCACCCCCCCAAAAAAAGATGAACACTAAACCTAGCATGCCACACATTTTAAAACTATGGATCTTCCCTAATAAAGACAATCCTAATTCAGTCCATTTCTTCATATCTGCTTATAATCATCACTGTCCTATCATTATTTCTTGTAATTATTTTGTCCTACATTTTCTAAGCATTTATCTGTTTTCCCTCCCAATAATCAATTGCTTTGTTTTGTTTATATTTCTGAGCCAATTATCTACATCTGTATCTTCCCTTTCTTCATGGTGCATACTATTAAGTGGCTCTTTTTCAAACTTCATTTTAAACCCTCCTATCTGTCCATGGAAATGGACAAATGGACAGGTCCAGATGGCATCCACCAGAGAGTTCTGAAAGAACTCAAAGGTGAAATGAATCCGGGGGAACTACAGCCCAGTGAGCTTAACATCTTTTCCAGGGAAAATGGGAGAAATTATTGTTACAGATAAAATAACCAAGCATCTGAAAGAACAAGTCTTGCTGAAATAAATCTAGCCCAGTCAACTATAGGGGGATCATTCTCATGACTGAAGTCAATCAAATACTTAAAATCACATGGGGCAGCATAGAACTTTCTTCTCGCAAGTTCCAATATGCATAAAAAAAGTCCACATCGTGTTGTTGAACAATACCTGCCCTTGTGATGACATTGAGCTGCATTGGATATCACACCAAGCCCTGTTCCAATAAAAATAGGGGGGTGGGAGTAGAAAAGGGAAAGCACACAAATAACCCCAAACCAATACTTCAGATCCATTCCATTTAGCCAGTTTATTATTATTGTTATTTCACAGTGCAGTGCTGGGAAGGAGACTTCTACAGGCCTGGAAATACCTTGGAGAGCAACTGTCAGTTGGACTAGAAGCTACTTGACCAGATGGGTTTAGTTGTAAGTCACCTACATTCAGTCAACACTCGTTTAGTCAAAACGCTCATAAATAAGTTAACTTTTGCTATTAGGCTAAGGAGAAGTTGTGGAACTGTATGCAGCCTTCAGCAGACATTCAGGAAGAAGTCAGAAGGGCTCAATGTGGCTGTTTCCACACCGATTCTGCCCCCAACACCAACCAGTCACCTGGTTGGCCACTGTGAGAACAGGATGCTGGACTAGATGGGCCACTGGCCTGATCCAGCAGGCTCTTCTTATGTTCTTATGTTCTTAACTCCAACCCCAAACTTCCTGGGTTTATTGGGAAGGTCTGAAGGTGGCTTCTAACGTTTTGCTGAAGCTGCTTAGAAAGCCCCCTTTAAATCTGCATCCTTAATGGACACGCTCAGTGTGTGCAGGAACATTGGATGCAGGGTCAGGGCATGTACTTCTACCCAGTTTGAGTCGTTTTGAATTATTTTTGAATGTCTGAAGAGGCCCTGTGATGCACATCCTGCAAGTGGAATGAAGAGTTGTATAATCCCTGCATTTGCATTATCACAATAATAAAATTCACTAATAGGCAAAAAAACCTTGTGGTTTAAAAACAACAGATATTTCTATCAAACTTTAAAAAGCAGGGAAACTGGGCATCTCTAGTGAATGCACCAGGGGAGCAGGAGACCTGATCTCCTCTCTGAGTTATTGGACTGCCCTACAAATATGTAAAAATGCAAACACTATTTGGGTTGGTCTTTCACAGTCCAATCCACTTCCTGTGTAGCTTGGGAGAATGTGGTAACATGTGCTTCTGAGCATATGGTGAGTGGTGGCAACACCTGCCATCTCCAAAGATGGAGAATTATATTTTTGTATGTTTGTTGGTGTTCTTTCCTGTGTTACTACTGGTTCTACAGATAATCTAATCTAGAAAACTATATTTTTCTTGTTATCCATCCTAGAAATCTGTGCTAAATTTATTTTTATTAATTTCAATGCTTTTTATTGGTCAATAAAACCACTAAAAACTTCAGTAAAATTGCAAAGTAAATGAAACAGATTTAAAGTGACTATGTGAACTCTATCAACAGTCTTAATATTGTTGTTTCTTCCCGGCTGAAACAAGATCAGCACAGCACATGTCTTGTTTCTGTTATTTGGGTTGATCACAAACAAAAATGTTTCAATAACAACATCTTCAACTCATTTATTTCTTTTATTTATTATTATTTATTTATTATTATTTCAATAATAAATGACATGCAGACAACTGGATATTAAGTGTTTTTTTGTCTAGGATCTTTTCTTCTTACCTTTCCGACAGCAAACCAACTTTTCATCACAACTTTCAACCTGTGAATACTGCAGAGAACATTCCTTTAGTACGCAAAATGCACCATCAATCATACATGATTTCTCATTTGTCACACTAGCAAATCCTGTAGGAACAGGACCAAATGAGTTTTATCGGTGTATCTATCCATCTGTCTAGGTCCTCATGCTGAAGTGTGGCTAAGAAATCTTAGTTCTTTAAAAAAATTAAAAAATTAATTTGGTTAGTTCATTGAACACAATCTCTGAAGTTCACAGCCTAAACCAACATTTCTAATTCTACTTTAGTTTAGCAAAGTTCTTTGAAAGTACAGTAGATATGAATTTGTGTGCTTGATTTCCTCCCACACAGCCAAATGTCTGCAAAGAAGGAGCAGTTCATTAGACATACATCTCTGCTTTCCATTTTAAGTGCAGTTGAGAAAGAGGGCTTTGAGCAGGGGCTACCTCTTCTTGTGCTTTTGAGAGCTCAGACCGGCAACTTAAATCCCAACCTGAGCGCTGAAAAACATACAGAGATGAAAGAGGATGTGGTGAATTGCAGCTCTATGTACTTTTCAAGGGGGCAAGAATGGTACCATCCTTGCTAACTCTTGATGATTGAGGCAGTGATTGGGGATACTCAGAGGCTCCAAAGGCACCAGCAGAGGTCCTCAAATGCATCACTGCGTCAGCAAGCAATGCCAGCTTTGGGTAAAGATGCACAAATCTATCAGTTGTAATTGCTCTTGTTTTCTTCTTTCCAATCTTAAATGTAATTCACCCCAAGTCTTCATAAAAAAAAACTCTGTAAGGAAAATTTGTACACAATTTCACAATTCACATGAAGTTCTCCCCTTTCCTTTGAGGCAGCATGCAAATGGCTTATGATTCTCTTGTAGCTTAAATGAATTATAACCTCTTTTTATAAATACAAATTACTTAAAGCTAGTGTTCCGCTGAAAGAGTCACTCATTTCACATTCACAGAAAGTGGAGTGAACTTTTCTGTTCTTTTCAGAGAGGTGTTGGTAGCAGCCAAACTAGTTCATCCATACTTCAGGGTTCACCTGGTGAGTCCTTAGCTTCCAAGTAAGAGAGGGCACTTTCTCATCACAGCCCCTCTCTTTCTGGCTCTTTACACTACAGTACATTAACTTAAGGTGCAGGTCATCTGGTGTTCTTAGTTCTTTAATAAAAGAAGCTACAATCCTGTGTCAACAGTAAGTTATATAGGCATTCGCAATGGAGGGCATGAGCAGGATGATTAAAGAGGAAGATGAGACAAGGATAAGACTGATCCTACCCTCTATTACTAAAGACTGTCCTGCCTAAGACTCAAGTAATTGCTTACCTGAATTTGAAATGAGTACTAAAGTTAGGACCAAAAAGAGAAGGTAACAGATCTTCATCGTTATGAGAAGGTAAAGCTGCGTGTTTGTTGTATTCTCTACATGACAGGAAATGAAGACTGACAGGAGGTGGTGTGTCTGTGTCTTTTATATTGTTCTGGAGATTGCAACATATTGAGTACTTGGAGTTCTAGGAAATGAACATCAACCCCCACCAAAAAAAAGAACAAAAAAATGAAACACACACACATGGCCACCATTGGGAAGAATGCCACACTGATTTGGGAAGAATAAGATGTTCTTTGGATTAAGAACACTTGAGCACACAGGATCCCATCACAGCCCTTGGCATGCAGATGGAAAGGTAAACTTTAAGAGGTGGCAATTGGGAAGGAAGTGTTGCTGAGTACAGCCGGAAATTTGGTTAGTTCTTAGCCACATGATTACTATTGTGGTGAGGGATGTGCTCAAATTTTGCAAAATTTGAATTTGACACCAGATTCCCTATTTATTTGCTTTTTTTTTTGTCCTTGCAGATCAGGTTTTTTCCTAGTGGTTTTCCATGGCTGAAGTAGATATTTTTTAAAAAAATCACCTCAAAAATATCAATATTAATAAATATTTTCCTTAAAATATCAATATTAATGTTGATGTTTGAAGGAAAATGCCAATATTTTTCTAAAAAACTGTGACAAATATATTTTTGCAGAAAAAAATCTGAATCAGTATTTATCGCAAATAGCGAACATTGACCCTTATGAAGCAGTACCAGAAGGGAATTCAACAGAACAAAAATTGAACCAGCCTCAAAATGCGGATCCCATCCCTAATTGTGGTGATGTTGACTGCATTTAATCAAAATAACAGAGACAGCAGCTGAGTCACTGTCTTTCTGTTGGGCTGACTGAGGTTCAAAATAGCAAAGAGACTTTACAGAAATATTTTGGGGTGCACTAATAATTGTTAGCTATTAATTGTTGTTATGTGCCTTCAAGTTGATTACGACTTATGGCGATCCTCACTGACCTCCAATAGCATCTGTTGTGAACCACCCTGTTCAGATCTTGTAAGTTCAGGTCTGTGGCTTCCTTTAAGGAATACTCTGTTCATAGGGTTTTCGTGGTAAGAGGTATTCAGAGGTGATTTACCATTGCCTTCCTCTGAGTGGGGATGCATCTTAGTCTGGTGTCTTTGACCATTCTGCCTTCGGTGCCCCTGCTAGGAGTCCAGCCCCTTGATCTAGACCAGTGGTTCCCAACCTTTATGAGCACGGGACCCCCTTTATAAGCTGAACTTTTTTTGTGACCCCCTCCCCCCAGGGAGGCAGGCTGGCTGCCAGGAAGGAAGGGGGAAAGCAGCCTTCTGTTTGCTTCACAAAAAGCCCTCTCCTCTTATTCTAAGCAAGGGCGTTGCCAGTAGCGGCAGTGCAAGGAGACGGGAATCAGTGATAGTAATCCCCTCTTCTTCCTGGTAGCCCCACCTTCAGCCTCCTTTGGCACCTGCCATGTATTTTATAGGCAGATGCCTGCCTTTAGTGCACCTGAGAAACGCTCTGGCGCTTCAGCAAAAGGCCTCGCCTCTCGTGTGGAGCAAGGGGAGGTGTCATCTGCAGCGGCAGTGGAAAGCAGACAGTGTCGAGGGAGTGAAAACTTTTGTTTTTTTTAAATAATTCATTTCTTTACTGTTCACGCCCCCCTCGGGATTACTCTGCGGCCCCCCTGGGGGTCCTGGCCCCCAGGTTGGGAACCACTGATCTAGACTCCTGATGGCATTGCCCTCAGCTTCTTTGACACTCTCAAACCCCCTCACCATGTTAAGGTGTGCATCCTAGAGAACCTAAAAGTCTGCAGTGTGCAACAGTGGCTATTGCCACCACACCAAAGAAGACATCACAATGGAATGATGTTATATTTATTAAAATATAACAAATATTAAACTTCAGCCAATTACATCCAAATATCCAAACTGAACTTACTTTGGGTAGGTGAGGATAAACCTGACTGAAAGGGAGTATTCCCCCCAGTCCTCTGGGCATGTCAGTCTCAACGGACTGTGACTCCCCAGCCAAGGATGTGGGAAAACTTGTCGCTAGGAGAGCCAAGTACGTGTTTTCAACCTCCGCAGCCTGGCCCCACCATACAGGCATTCACCATTCCGCGCAAGTTGGTCCCACAAGGACACGCCCAGATCCCCACCAGTCATTCAGCACTAGTAGTTCCCTAGGGAGTGCGGCCAGAGCTTGGAAAAGTTACTTTTTTGAACTACAACACCCATCAACCCAGTCCAGTGGCCATGCTGGCTGGGGCTGATGGGAGTTGTAGTTCAAAAAAGTAACTTTTCCAAGCTCTGGGAGTGCCCTTTAACAACATGCCTCCTTCTCCTACTTTTTCCCCACCTTCCTCACCTGCCCGAGTTCCATGCCAGTCATTAGCTAAACATCCACACACACCCCAAAAGCCAATCGAATCATCCCAGCAGTATGGAGCAGGCAAAACCAAAGGGATTCTGAAGTCAAAATCCCTAAAAGAAAAAAATCCTACTCAGCCCCAACTGGCGACTAGTGAAGCCCATACTGACAAGGGGGAGGCGGTGCCACAAGATGAAGAGAGGCAAGGTTTAGAGGGAGGAGTGGTCTTTTAAACCCACTCCTGCCCTGCATCCCATTGGTCAGTAAACTCCAGCTGACCATCTATGGAAACGCTAATAAGTTCATATTCCCGCTTCATAGACAGTATGACCCTGGATATCCATTGTGGGGTGGCAAATGGCACATGTCTCCTTTATGTCCTGTTTAGGGGCTTCTTAGAATTATCTCCTTCTTCTTCTTATATATGCTGTTCCCTTCTCACCACCCAAGCGGAAGAAGAACATAGGTACTCCAAGCAGATTACAATCTGCAAAGGTTAGTCAAACTTATTGCACAGAAACTATAGGGAAGTAAATAAATGGGTAAATAAATGGATGTGATTCCACCTCCACACACACAATGAATGCAACTGGTACAATGGGTAATGCTCCTGAACCTTTCTGCATGGGAATAAGATGTTGAAGAGATGAAACGTTAATAGTAATAGACAGAGCTTGGAAAAGTTACTTTTTTGAACTACAACTCCCATCAGCCCCAGCCACCATGACCACTGGAATGGGCTGATAGGAGTTGTAGTTCAAAAAAGTAACTTTTCCAAGCTCTGGTAATAGAGCTTAAAATAGGCATATATGATATTTAGACATTTTAGATGCCAATTTTCCTTCCACGAGCTTTAGGTTAATAACATCAGAAGGCCCTTGCTGGATCAGAACAAAGGACTTTTTAGTCTAGAGACCTGTTTCAACTGTGGCCAACCAGATATGTTTGGGAAACACACCAATAGGTTAGCAGGGGAGTAGCTGTCTCCCACTGTTGTTCCTCAGTGAGTGGTCCCAGAGTTAGGGCCGGAACCACTGTAACATATTCCCTCCAATTCCCATTCCACGCAACTGATACCAAGGTCAATGGTACAGAGACATAAAGAAGCAGTGCGCGAACACACTCCCTTTGTCTTGCTCTCCATAAAAGTCATCCAGCAACCAAGGATGACTCAGTCTCATGGTGTAATGGCATAGCCCAGACAATGGCTCAGTTAATGCCTATAATGTGCCGAAATCATTTACCGAAGCTTATCATAGCTTAGCTTGTAGCTTAGTAGTGCATGGAAGGAATAAGTTCTCTTTTTAAAAAAGAGTTTCTTCAACCCTCCCTTCTAGACAAAGCACTGTTTACTTACAAAGCAGAGTACACAGTGCAAGATAAAATGTCTGGACAGACAGCCAATGTGTTCTGTTAACTGTCAGTACAAAGTGAAAGGAAGATATGAAGTGCTTCCAGGAGGCAGCAAATGCTGTTTCCAGTGGGCAGAAAATCCTGGCCCTAGTGGACAGCATAATTGACAATGCCATGGGAACAAGCCTTCTCCTTGATAAGAAAGGGTATAAAAGGTCAGGTTTTATAGCACTCAGGACCCCTTAGCTCTTCCGGAGTGGGGTGTGTGTGTCGAAGAATGCAGGAGAACCATCCAACTATTCCATCTATAACATCTTGTAGAGAATAATAAATAAGAAATAATGCTTATTTGGCTTTTGTAGAAATTGCTTGGCTTAAGGGAAATAAAGACAATACCGGTGATTTAATGAACATTCCATAGGCAGGTACTTTGCTGTTTACATAAGCTAGTCCGGCGGCTATCTCTTTGTTTGTGTAAATTACCTTGACCTGCAAAACCGGTTTTGCAAGTGCTTCAATGGCACCGAGTGAAGAGACAACGCCTGTCTCAGGAATGTGGCCAAGAGCCAAAAAGACCTTATATGGAAAAGATTGGGAATAAGGAAGTAGGCGGAACAGGTAGTTAATGTATGCATGATGTATGTGATGCCGAGGGTATAATACCTGGCTGCGACCAGGGAGGGGCAGACTCGGCTTTGTTCGTTTCTCCACTTGCAAGTGCTTCAATAAAACTCTGGCTTTACTTTTAAGACCGTTTCGTCGTTCCTTGAGTAATATTGAAACCTTGTACTTGGGAGCGGATCCTCGCCTAACAATAAAACAAATATTGTGGGCATTTGTTACAAGTGGCGACCACGAAGGGACAGGCGATTGAGCGCCCCACGGCGCTCCGGAGGTGACGTGGCCGAGCGGAAAGAGCGCTCCGGGCCCCGTTGAGGCCTGTTCCGCGTGGCTGACGGGCGCGATGGGGCGCTGGGGTAAGCGCCAAGCCTCTCCATAGAAATCGAAATGAGTAAAGCCAGACTTTGGAAGGGGTAAGTCGCCTGGAATACGGCTGAAGTAATTTGTGAATGTAAGAGTGTGTATGAGGTGTGCATGAGACGGGATGAATCCTAACGGTTATCCTGAAGCGAGAGCGGACCGGCCAGTAGTGCGTTTCCCGCGTCCTTGCGAGAGGCCGGGCCACGACAGCAGGGAAGTGCAAGTTGTCTGTCTTTTCCGTTTTTGTCAGTAAGTCCCCGTCTGTTTCGTGGGCAAAGTGGGCATAGACTACAGGGACCGAAAGGGTTTTCCTGGGCATAGACTACAGGGACCGAAAGGGTTTTCCTGGGCATAAGTTACACGCAGACGGGGTGGGCTTTGTCACCTGTCGGACGGTCATTTCATCTCAGTCACAAAAAGACCCCAAGCATGGGACAAGGTGCGTCGAAAGCCGTAGCCAAAGGGACAGCCCAGAAGACAAAACGGAGGGGTGGGCAACCGGGAACGGGCAAACTGGGAAGAACGCCGCTTGAATGTGTTTTGAATAATTTCTTGAGTTTCAAAATAGGGGTTATTTCAGCAGGGGGCCCGGTACCAACACCGGAGAAATTAGAGCACTTTTGCCTGATTGAGTGGGTGGGATTGGGAATTTCGTGGCCACCGGGTGGGACTTGGGACAGTAAGAAAATCAGCCGCCTCATATCCACTCTGTATGATGCTTTACCAGAGACGGCTGACTCTTGGCATTATGCAGAGGGATGGAGGGCAGTAAGCCGTAATCCGCCAACAGAGTGTGCGCTGGAAATGGTCATGACTCAGTCCAAAGGGGAAAAACCTGTCCTGCCGGACAGCGATGATTTTAATGATCTGGCCATTAGGAGAAGGGTCATGGCACCACCGGCACCACCCGAGGGTGCAGGTGAGGGCCCGGCTCTAGCTCTGCCCCACCCCCCACAACAAATAGTGGCCCCTCCGCAGCCACCATCAGGGAACCCGCCTCCCTACGCTGACCAGGCAGGGGCTCCACCACCAACCGCCCCGCCTGAGCATCCCGACCAAGCGGAAAGAGTAAGGGAGGAGTTGGCTCGGTCCCGACAGTTACGGGAGGAGTTGGCTCAGACTCAAAGGGAACGTGACGTGGCACACGAGAACATGTTAAGACTCTATGAGAAATTGGCAGAGAGGGAAAGGGAGGAGTTACCCGTGGCTACTGCAAAGAAAAGACAAGAGTTGATAAATACTATAAAGACAATGGAGGATCCCATGACATTAAGAGGGGGAAAGCAATACAGCAGGAATAGATCTAACTCAGCTTTGGAAATAAATTTTGTGGCACCAATGAGGGAGGTGTTGGACGCAAATGCCCAGGTCGCGTTTGTGCATGCCCCATTTTCCACTTCAGACTTATTCAATTGGAAGAATCAAATGCCAGGGCTAAGAGAGGATCCAGATAAACACTACCAGATGTAGGATTCTATTTTTGCCAACCACAATCCCATTTGGGTAGATATACAGACACTTTTAAATATGTTGTTGACCCAAGAAGAAAAGAGCCTCGTCCTTTCCCAAGCGCGGACAGAGGCAGTCCGAAACCAGAGGGCAGGAAATAATGCCGCGGATCTGGCACCTGAAGTGGTCCTCCCCATAGTGGACCCGGAGTGGATACCCACCCCGGGCGTGGCTCACCCACAGTTAATAAATTACAAAAGGCTCATTCTGTATGGAGTAAGGAATGCCATACCAAAGCCAATGAATATGTCTAAATTGTACCAGGTACAACAGGACCCAAAAGAATCACCCTCTGTGTTTCTGGAAAGATTAACCACCACAATGCAGAAATATACGGCTTTAGACCTGGATTCAGAGGACAATCAGAGACTGCTAATCACCCTATTCATTGGTCAGAGCTGCTCAGATATTAGAAAAAAGTTACAGAAGATAGAGGGAGTGATGGGCATGCGTATGGGACAGATAGTGGAGATTGCGTACAAGGTGTATGTAAATAGGGAGGAGCAAGTAAAGAAGGAAGAAGGGAAAGTCAGGAAGAAGGAATATGGTATGATGGCAGCCGCAATTGTGGAAGGGGTCACCCAGTCCACTCAAGGTACAAGAGGGGGGTATGGTAACCCGAGGTGCACCCCCTCCCACGCCAGCCAACAGGAAACCTGGAGCCGCCCCCCGTTACATAAAGATCAATGTGCCCGATGTCTAAGAAGGGGCCATTGGGCTCGGGATTGTGGTGTGAGGACCACTGAGAACCGGGAAAGGGGAGCTGACCACCAGTTATGGCAGGAGGACAAAAGGACAGAACAATCAGGGTGGAAGCGTCCACCCAAGGAAATGGCGCAATTTACAGAAGAGTATGATTCTGAATGAAGGTGGACGGGATACAAGGGGGGTCCTCAGGCAGAGCCAATGCTAAAGTTAACAATCAATGGAAACCCTTTACAAGGACTGGTTGATACGGGCGCCTCTTTCTCAATGATGCCCTGGACCTGTTCCCGTCAAAAGATACCCCTTACGTCTCAAGTTGCCACCGTGATGGGAATAGAAGGCAACAAGCAGAAGATACCCATCTCACAACCCCTAGCCGTCAGGTTCCATGATAAAGGAACAGAGTTTAGTCATCAATTTTTGATATCATCTGAATGCCCACTCCCCATTTTTGGCCGAGACATTCTAAGTAAGCTGCAAGTCCGCATTACGTTCCAAGACAATGAATTACACGTACAGGTCCCCAAGCGGAACGAATGTGCCTTCCAAATGGCACTTGCAGGGATAAAGGAAAGGAATGTCCAACAGGAGTCTCTCATGATTCCCAATGTACACCCAGACATGTGGGCAAGAAAAGACAATCTGGCAAGAGCAAAGAACGCTACTCCGGTCCAAGTACGATTGAAGCCCGGATCCGCCCCAACGCCAGTAAAGCAGTTTCCCCTAAGGGCTGAGGTCCGACAAAGTCTACATAAAATGATCATCTCGTTTTTGGAATATGGATGGATACACCAGACCACTAGCCCACATAACACCCTGATATTCGGAGTCCCCAAGGAAGGACGGCCGGGCCAGTATAGGCTAGTCCAAGACTTGAGAATTATCAACGAGAAAGTTCTGGAAGATGTGCCTGTTGTACCGAATCCACACACATTGTTGTCATATGTACCCTTTACATCTACTACTTTCACCGTCCTCGACTTAAAGGATGCCTTCTTCTCCATCCCGCTACATGAAGATAGCCAAGATCTATTCGCGTTCCAATGGGAAGCCCCGGAGGAACCACGGGCCTGTCAGCTCACTTGGAACGTGCTCCCACAAGGATTCGTCAGCTCACCAAGTGAATTTACCAAGGCACTACAGAAGGACCTGTCTGGATGGTACCAAGCAAAGAGACCATCAACGTTGCTGGTTTATGTGGATGACTTGCTAATATGTAGCCCCACAGAAGAAGCCTGCATAGAAGATGGAAAGCACCTGTTAAATTACTTGCATAACTGCAGGTACCGAGTTTCGACAGAGAAGGTCCAATGGAATCAGAAGGAGGTGACCTACCTAGGGTACCAAGTCTCATCCCAAGGGCGCCGGCTATCTGATGAGCGCAAGAGGGCTATTTGTGCTGTCCCACCACCACAGGACATTAAGGCTTTAAGATTCTTCCTGGGACTGACAGGGTTTTGCCGACAATGGATCCCAGGGTACAGTGAATATGTCGGACCTCTGTATGAACTCCTCAAGAAGGACTCCAGGTGGCACTGGACGAAAGAATGTGAAAAATCATTTCAGAAGATTAAGAGCGCGTTGCAACAAGCTCCAGCGCTTGCCTTGCCCAATGGGAGTAAACCTTATAGACTGTATGTGGCAGAGCGAAAAGGCATGGCAATGGGAGTGCTGACACAGAAGATGGGACCTGATCACCTCCCAGTGGGATATTACTCATCAAAATTAGATCCAGTAGCCCAAGAGTGGCCTGCTTGTCTGAGAATTGTGGCAGCCACAGCAGTGGTGCTAACCAAAGCTGAGAAAATCATGATGGGCGCGCCAGTAACAGTCCTTGGCCCTCATGACCTCCGGAGGATCTTAGGAGAAGCAGCATCAAAGGTTCTAAGTCCAAGTCGCCAAACTCAATATGAACAGCAACTACTGGGTCGCCCAGATCTGACACTGAAAGCCTGCAACACCCTGAATCCGGCAACACTTTTTGCATTGAGACCCTAGATACCACCCTATGCCCAAGAATCGACTTGACAGACCAGCCAATAGATGGGAGATACGTGTTCATTGATGGGAGTTCCCGGGTAATAAACGGAAGGAGGAAAACAGGATATGCAGTATGTGAAAACATGAAGGTTCTTAAAAGTGGCCAACTACCCTCAACGTATTCTGCCCAGGTGGCAGAGCTAACAGCAGCAATAGAAGCATTAAAGATGATGAAGGACCAAAGTGTGACTATCTATATGGACTCAAAATATGTTTTTCAAACAGCCCATGCATTTGCAATGATATGGAAAGAAAGAGGATATGTGAAGAGCGGAGGACAGCCGGTGGAACATCGGGAGCAGATCATCAAATTTTTAGATGCCATCCAGGAACCGAAAAAGGTGTCTATCGTGCATGTGCTAGCTCACGGGAAAGATAAGAATTCGACATGGAGACAGGGCAATCAATTCGCAGACCAAAAGGCAAAGGAAGCAGCATTTAAAGACGATAGCAACACGGTAACAATGTGTGCAATCCAACTACCTCTCCCCACCAAGGCACCAGAATACTCTCAGAAAGAAGAGGAAAGAGCACAAGATCAAAAGGCTATAAAATGAGAATCCAGATGGTGGCAGGTACCAACTGGACAACTCATTATCCCACGGCAGATCCTCCGTCAACTCATACAGGATTTACATGCGCAGACGCATTTGGGTGGAAACGTGCTGGGAGATCTCCTAATTCGCCAAGTCGTGGCACCAGGACTGTATGAGGAAACTAAAAGAGCCGTATTCAATTGTGCTATTTGTGCAGCAGTCAATCCAGCACCAAAGCCTCCTGTGCCAATGGGAGGAAGACCATGGGCGTATTATCCATTACAACGGTTACAAATTGATTTTGCAGAACTGCCCCGCAACCAAGGCTATAGGTATTTGTTGGTAATCGTTGACCAACTAACGGGATGGCCAGAAGCATTTCCCACTCGTAATGCCACTGCAAATACTGTTGCTAAAGTCCTACTGAAGGAAATCATCCCACGGTATTCCCTACCAGAGACTTTTGAATCAGATCAAGGACCCCACTTTGTCAGCCAGATTGTGAAAAATATAAGTTCCGCTTTGGGGTTTGACTGGAAGTTACATACCCCTTGGCGGCCCCAATCATCCGGTCAGGTAGAACGCGCTAATCGGACAATTAAGACATTGCTGACCAAGGTTTGCCAAGAGACATCACTGAAATGGGTTCAAGCCTTACCATTGACTCTAACCATTATGCGAAACACTCCCAGAGGAAAAACTAAATTGACACCATTTGAGTCCCTTTTCGGACGACCTCCCCTTGAGTCACGGCCCCAGACAGAAAGGGCTCCCATAACAGGGGATGTGGGTGCAAAACAGTTA
This sequence comes from Rhineura floridana, assembly GCF_030035675.1. NCBI lineage: Eukaryota > Metazoa > Chordata > Lepidosauria > Squamata > Rhineuridae > Rhineura > Rhineura floridana. The sequence goes on along the minus strand of NC_084483.1, from coordinate 203,319,601 downwards.
AAGGAGTATGTAATTGCCTTGCAGGATGTTCTCTCCTCTCTCCACAGGCATAGTCGAGAATTCCAGAGGCTTCCATTAGATCTGGCAATTCATAGCTACCGTCCAGGCGATTGGGTCCGGATCAAGCAGTGGAAAAAGGAGCCACTCCTACCAACTTGGGGACCAGAGAAGCAAGTCGCCCTCGTGACGGAGGCAGCAGTAAAAGTATTTGGAAACGACAAATGGATCCATGTTTCCCGTATAAAGAGAGCATCTGAACCACTTACCGTTCAGGAACCAGAGAAGAGGGTAGCGAAGGACCCTCCAACTGGTGGGGTGAACAATCAAGAACCTGAAGCTAAGTGGTCTTCGAGGGTCGTACCGGGCTCTGACCTGAAGCTCAAGTTCTCCAGGAGGAGGGACAGTTTATGATCATGAATTCAGTATTACAATTTCGACTGGGGACAGTTTTCTCATGTTCCCTAATTTCAATTGTATTGTTGTGTGTAAACTTCTTTAACCAACCTCGACCTCACGATGAGCAGTTGAGAAATATCCGGTCCGCATCCATTGAGATGGACAGGACAAACACATTTGTTGAACTTGCCCATCAGGTATCCAAAGTATTTTATCTCAAAAACTGCTGGATCTGTGGGAGTCCAAAAGGTTTCCCAGAGTGGCCGTGGGTTGCATTCCCGGTAGCACCCTGGTGGCTCTTAAGTAATGTAAGTGAAGTGCATGTCAATCTAAGCACCTGGACAGAACCCCATACCTGGAAGTTGCATGGGGTAGGGGTAGGCAAATACTGTATCCATCAAAATGCTACGGGAGGAGCGCAAGTTGGGAATAGCAGGTGTAATTGGACATTGGAATGGCGCTCATACTGCATCATACGGGATTGTCCGGTCACCAACTGTACTCAGTTGGCCCCTCAATGGAATGATACACATATTAGACTCAACAATGGCACATGGTGTTCATGTATCCCTGATGCACGTAATCAAAGTTCATGCAGATCCCAATGTGATGATCCCAATGTGGACATCCAGGTGAATGAATGTCAGGAGAGGAATCTGACGATTCCCACAATCTTAAAGGACCAGGGCTGGTTATGGACGCACCTCAATGGAACGGTCGTCAAGGGATTTCATAACTATTGGACTACATGGAACCAAACTAATAACTACGCTGTCTGTAAATATAATAATGACTCCCGCATATGGAGATGCAGTTATGAAGAGCGAGGGTACCGGATAGTTACAGGACCCCTTGGGACAGAGGATAGTTATTATATCCCCTACAAAAAGAAATCCCCGATCTTGCATAATAGCACTAGGCCTGCATTAAAAGGGCATTATTGGATTTGTGGAAGTAAGGCGTATGCCATTCTCCCCTTAAATTGGACCGGCACTTGTTATGTTGGAGCCATACAACCCCTCTATACCATAAAGGGAGGCAGTTTTAATCCTTTAATTCCAGTGTTTGATGAGGAGCCAACTGATAAGAGGAAACGCTCTATAAATGTTAACTTAGCAAAAGGACAGGACAATGGATGGAGGGATGAATGGCCACCTGAACGCATCATCGCCACATATGATCCAGCCTCCTGGGCACAGGATAGTATGTATGGATACAGAACTCCTATTTATTTATTGAATAGGTTGATCCGGTTACAAGCTGTGATAGAAATTCTCACTAATCAGACGGCAAATTCCTTAATTTTGCTTGCTGATCAATCAACTCAAATGAGAGAGGGGATACTCCAAAATCGGTTAGCTCTGGACTACTTACTAGCAAAAGAGGGAGGAGTCTGTGGGCTCCTCAACCTAACGGAATGTTGTCTCAAAATAGATGACAATGGTGAGATTGTAAAAGATGTGGCAAATAGAATGAAAAAGCTTGCACACGTACCGGTACAAATGTGGAAAGGGCTCGATCTTGGGGATTGGAATTCATGGTTCAACTGGTTCGGAGGAATGAAGACTATGGTTATACTAGTTATGCTAATTTTAGTGGGATGTATGCTTTTACCCTGCCTGCTACCAATAATCATGAATGGCATTCGTAGTATAGCGGACAATGCAGCAACAAGAAGTAGTATGCAATTGTATGGAAAAATAATGTATCAAAGAGTATATAAAGAAGATCCATGGGAAACAAAAGGAGAAAAGAAGAGCCCATTTAGTATAATTTAAAATGGGCTCTTGAGGGGGGAATTGTAGAGAATAATAAATAAGAAATAATGCTTATTTGGCTTTTGTAGAAATTGCTTGGCTTAAGGGAAATAAAGACAATACCGGTGATTTAATGAACATTCCATAGGCAGGTACTTTGCTGTTTACATAAGCTAGTCCGGCGGCTATCTCTTTGTTTGTGTAAATTACCTTGACCTGCAAAACCGGTTTTGCAAGTGCTTCAATGGCACCGAGTGAAGAGACAACGCCTGTCTCAGGAATGTGGCCAAGAGCCAAAAAGACCTTATATGGAAAAGATCGGGAATAAGGAAGTAGGCGGAACAGGTAGTTAATGTATGCATGATGTATGTGATGCCGAGGGTATAATACCTGGCTGCGACCAGGGAGGGACAGACTCGGCTTTGTTCGTTTCTCCACTTGCAAGTGCTTCAATAAAACTCTGGCTTTACTTTTAAGACCGTTTCGTCGTTCCTTGAGTAATATTGAAACCTTGTACTTGGGAGCGGATCCTCGCCTAACAATAAAACAAATATTGTGGGCGTTTGTTACAATCTGATAGCTGATGTATTATGACATGTATTTCCATGTACTTTGTAACTTTGGCTCTGTAATAGGACTTAATATGGGTTTAACTCAGTCCATCTATTGCAACTTGTTTTAACTAAGATGTGCCTTCAGAATCTTTTACTTTGATGTTAAATGGATATCCAGCAACTACTTTCATGCTGATATGTATTTCCATTTTTTCCTGCAATGATGGCTAAGGCCACCTAGAGTGCATTTTATTAATTGTGGTGTGCAGGATATGAATAAATAGCATATATTATAGAGCTGCTCTCTGAAGGCTGACTCCCAAATTTAAAAAATTCTGGCACCTCCCAAGATTCAGGAATTCTTGTGTGGGATCTCCTCTATTCTCTGCCTACAAGAGACGACTGCTGTTGATAACCTGTGAGCTTAGGTGAACTAATGTTTGACATACAAGGACTCTATGTAGGCATGGAGGAAGGGAGAAAGCAGAACCCCTCAATCCTATACATTCACTGGCAAGGGGGCTACGTGCACACAATGCCTGCCATCAACCAAGATGGTGGCAGGGGCATCAACTCCTTGGGAAAGCCTCAGTCACCATCTTTGTTGATGGCAGGTATGTGCGTGCAGCACACAGAGCATTCACCACAATGGGAGAGATAGGTGGGGTCATGCAGGCATGCATTGCAGGCCTGCACGGTTGGACGGGGGGTGCCTGGGAGCTTCCTTTCTGTGATCCATGGCAGGGTCACAAGCTGACACTGATGCAAATTGTGGAATGGGAGCTCTACCCTCCCACCCTAAGGAGGGGCCCTTCAGGGGCCCTCAAGGCCCCTCAGCCAGGGCCCAACCTGGTCACCCTCTGGTGCCAGCCCTGAGTGGCAGAGTTCACAATCACTTTGGGGAAATCTAAGTTAATGGGTATCCATTTAGCCCCCACAATACAGAAAGATATCCCAAACTTTGCAACTTCCAATATGTCATAAAACATTAAAATATCAGTGTGTGCATATAAGTAAAAAAATTAAACAAACTGCATCAAGCTAATTATGGCCCTGTCTGACAGTATATCAGTGCAAATGTTAAAAGCTGGAAGAAAATGTAATTAATGGACAAAATAGGAGTTGCTGAAATGATTATTTTAAAGGCTGTGACACTGAATTCTGTTTGACTGTTTGAATTAATAACCTATTTTGTTCAATTAAGCTTTCTTTGCATAGTCAAAGTAAAAAGGAGTATTAAGGCCTGTTTTGCTGTTTTGAATTCATAGTAGAAATGTATTGAGAATCACATTGTTTGTGCTAAAATGCTGACAGTTAATTTACTTGTGTGTGTGTAAAGAGAAATGCTAGTTTGCTGAATTGCAGAACCATTGTTTGTTTAAAGCTGTGTCTGCAAAATAGATAACTGTATTCTCACAGGCTTTTAGTTGCAAATGCACCTGTGCCGAAGAAAGTATCAGACTATGTTGCACATGTACAAGGCTAAGATGAACATAACAAGATAACAAGTGTGAAAAACAACTTCTAAATATGGTTATTAGGAGGAAATGGGCATGGATTAATGATGTAGTTATGATGTAGATGTGATGAAATTGATGCATGAATAATTAGTAAAACAAAGCTTATAAAAAGGCCAGCACTGCAGAGTTTGTCAGAACTGGCTTGGCCCTTCTCCACGTGCACATGTTAGAAATAAATATTCTCCATTCTCCATCTTGTTTCGTTCGTTTCTGAGACTCTATTGGGTGAGTATTGGGAGCGGATCCAAGCTACCAGGATCCCTAAAAGGGACTGGGGCGTATTGTTTGTAACAAGGCTGTATATTTATTTCCAACATTACATGTCCGGATCCCAGGAAACAATTACACAATTGACAACAGAAGCTTGAACTATTTATAGTTGATTCCAAAGTGTTTAGGGTATCTAATAACCAGAGCTTGGAAAAGTTACTTTTTTGAACTACAACTCCCATCAGCCCCAGCCAGCATGGCCACTGGATTGGGCTGATGGGAGTTGTAGTTCAAAATAGTAACTTTTCCAAGCTCTGCTAATAACTTATATAGAACAAACAATGGAGGCTTGGGATTGCCAGATTTGATAACTTAATTTGAAGCTCATCGGCAATGGCACCTTGAATATTTTTTCCATAGAGAGAGATCTCAATGGGTCGAACTGAGGATCAAACAATAGATAGCCTTCCCCTTTCAGTATGCCCTTTCATCACAGCTAACTACACCACTTGCATAGGATGGAAAATGTGTTTGTAATAACAATGTTTCAAGTATGGGAAACAAGGAAAGAGTGGTTTGCTCCTACTATTTCCCCGCTGATAACCCTTGAATTACCACCTGTCATTCTTTAACACGTACCTGACCTATGAGTTGGAAGGTTGCAGAAATAAAGGGTTGCACATAATAAGAAATTTTTATAATGGTGATAGGCCCTTAACAAAATTTAGGGATAAATTACAATCTATTCCATTACCATGGTTTCTTGGGAGACAATTATCTTTCTTTCTGAAAAAAAAAGGACATTAACAGATAGCAATATGAGCTGCAATCGCTTGGGAGCATAATTTATTAATGAGTAGAGCAGATGATGAAGGAGAGGTGTCCCAGTTATATACAATGTTTACAGACTTAGATACAGCCACAACAAATAAGTTAAAACTGTATTGGGAGAAGGATCTTGATTGTGAGCTCAAGGATGAGCAATCCTTGTGGGCCGAACCACCCTTTAAATCAATTTCTGCTCAAACTCGGAGTCTAAACCTAAGGGTAAACATAGGAACATTAGAAGAAGTTGCTCCATCCCCTTCATCATCTTGATTGTCCTTTTTTGGACCTAGTCCACAGGTAGTACATGCACCCTCAGAAGCTTTCTCGTATTAACAGAGCAATTTCTAATCTGTGTTGGAGTGGCTGTGGTGGAAAGGGATCCCATACCCCTATGTGGTGGCCATGCCACAAGGCACAGCAATATTGGTTGACAGTATTTTCTGAGATACAGAAAATTGTTCATCGAGATATTGAGCAAGTCCCTCCACAAGCACTCCTTAATATATAGTTGACTTGATTACCCGTCTGCTAACAGCAGCCAGAGCTGTTATTGGTAGGGCATGAAAGGACTTACAGGGGCTAAATTTGGAAGTCTGGTATTCTCAGATTTGTCAGATGACACTTTTAGCAGAAAAAAAGGAAACTAGCATCAGGACAAAAAAAGAGACTCATTTGTTTCTGTTTGGTTTGATTTTATTAGATATACATGTGAACAACAAAATACTAGACCTCCACCATGATATGCCCATTTGTGGCTTGTATGAGGACATCGTTCGTATTTGTACCTGTGGAAATAAACGTAAAATAGGCTTTTAGTTGGATCTATTTGTATTGAAAGACGGTCTCCTCACTGTATGGAGTTAGTTTGAGGTTGACAAGACTCCACATTGCTCAAGTTTAACGTAGAATTAAGTAGAGAATTGCTACTCTTAGTTTCATTCTTCGTCACTGAAGGAGCTACCTAACTGAAATGCCTTGCACCTTAAGCTCTACAAGGCTTGTTTGTATGGTTTCAGCTTTATTTCATTCTAATCATATGCAATTTCCTGTTATTTCTTATATACAGAATATATATATATATATATATATATATATATATATATATATTATAAAGAGTAAATCAAAGAACCTTACTGTATGGAGTTGGCAAAAAAAGAGGTGTCCCAAGGGCCAATCAGGGGATACCCCCAAAATTCCTGCTCAACCCCCAGAATGGGCAACTAGTAAAAAAAAACCCTCACACTGTAGAGGGAGAGAGAGTGCTGCAAAAGAGAAGAAGGGAGTGCAGGAGACAGAGCAGGATTAAATAGCAGCTTGTTTGTCCCTTCCTATTGGGCACTCCAGCCCTTGTGATCTCCAAGGCCCTGTCCCCCTTTGAGAGACCAACTCAGGCCTTCTACCAAAAAGGAAATTGTGGGCAAATCCCTTACTGCAGCCACTACAGGTTCAAGAAGGAAACATGACCCCCAATGACCATCATACCTGTGTTCAGGTACACACACACACACACAGGTTATTATAATAAAAAAGTAAGAACACTCACAGAAAAAAAACTGGGCATTGTTTTTAAAGCTCTAGTAACTGTCATCTGCCAGAGCAGACGTAGCCTAATCCTAGTGTAGGGAAATCATTCTCACCATTGGAGCCACTGCTGTCGCCCTTACTTGCAGCAAAGGTGGTGTCTGTTCGTACACCGTCCAAGAGGTATGTCAAAAAACCCACATGTAGCCAATTTACAAGAGGCCATCTTGTGATGACACTGAGCATCAGTGGTTATGTAGCCAAATTCTGTTTTAAAACAAAAGTGGTAAAGGGTAGAGAGATCCAAATAACCAAAACCCAACATTCTGGTTCCATTGCATTTGACACCATAATTTCACAGTGAATTGCTGGGAAAGAGACTTCTGCAGGCCTGGAGAGGAACTGCCAGATGTACTTTATTTACTTATTTATACTCATATCTGTATACACCTATTTAATTTTTAAAAAGATCAAAGTGGTTTACAGCAAATAAAAACCACAAAACAGACACAATTTAAAATGTAGTGTCTCCCCCCCACCTCCCCGGTCAGACTAATTATCTAGCCCAATATTGTCTACTCTGACTGGCAGCGGCTCTCCAGAATCTTAGGCAGTCATCATTCTTATCCCCTTCTACCTGATTTAGTTTTTATTTGGAGATGTCGTAGATTCAACTTAGGAGCTTCTTCAGGCTCAGTGAGCTTCACCAGCATCTCTAGTGCTTAGTTTAAATAGGAAGGCGGTGCATAAATACTTCTATAAATAAAATAAATAATAAATAAAATGATCTCCTAAAGCTTGTATCCACAGTGATCTTCACTGGCGTCTTTAGTCCTTAGGCTAAAGAAGGATTCACCACCTAGTTCCTGCCTCTGTTGCTCTCGAGATCCAACATGATTTTTACATTTCTATTTCTCCAGTTGTTTCCTCTTTCATCTGAATAATCCAAGGAACAGCCCTCACCTAATACTATTACTATCTTGGTTGGAGATGGACAACAGGTTTTAAAGGTGTACCTGGTCATCCCACCAGCATCTGTAGTAGAACAGCTTTGGGAGGTTTTTGTGGTTTTGTGGGCTCCTTCTGGGAGGAAGGGCAGGATATAAATCTAATTAATTAATTTGATTAAATAAAAACCTTTAAAGCCAATTTGCCTAGAGAGAACTGTGATCCTGGTTCCACAAAACCCCAGCTTTGCTGTGGGGAGGGGAGAGCACCTTTTATACCTGGCCCAACTCTGATGGGGCATGACCCCGGTGCCGGTGCAGATGTTTAGTCTGCTTGGGTGGTGTGCAGAGCCACCTGATTGGCTGCCTCTTACACCTCCATCTTCTTCCTGCCCTCCCACCCAGGACCTTTTCAGTGTGGGCTTAGCTGGTTGCCACTAGGGGGCCACACAGACATTTTTCCTTCCTTTGTCCTTCTTAGCAGGGAGGGTTTTGCCTATGTCATGCTGGATTGTGATTTGGTGGTTAGGAGAGGTTTAAATGTTGTTTTGGCAGGTGAGAATCTTGAGGCACCTTCTAGAAGGTGAAGGGGGACTTCCTCAGACCTGTCTATCAAAGCCTCAAGGTCAGATGGTAGTGACAGGAGCCCTCCTTGAGGATTGCCTGAATCACAGTGCCTCAAGGCTGGAACAGAGGGTGAGCTGGACAGAATTCCCTAGGCACAGTTAATGTGCTGGCAACAGAAGACCTAGGAGAGAAACTACGCTTGTACCTAGATCCAAGGTTCCTCACCCAAAAATCTGAGGATTTCTCTTGAAGTTTCATAGCACTCAGATTTTAGGAGCCTGCACTGATAATTAATATTTAATTCATTTCCCTGTCCAGATCTTAATTTGGGTAATTGGATTAATTGGCTTTAACTGATCATTCAGCGTAATTGGCTCAATTGCTTAGGAGGATAATTGGTTTAATTAGCTCAATTGGTTTAAATGGCTTAATAAAATGCTCCTTTTTATCCTCTATACTGTGTTTGCCTCACCATTTGGGTGGGTCTGGGTGCAATAGGTAGGACAAATGCAATGTGTGTGGACAACATTAACAAGATTGCTCCATGGACACCATCTCCAACTCGTTACCTCCATTTGACATGCAAGAAAATGAATATTCAGAAAATTGAGTATTTTTGTCTAGCATCTTTTATTCTTACTTTTCCGACAGCAAATCATATCTCTTTCACAACGTCCAACGTCTGAATAGTCCGGAGGACATTCGTCCAGTACACAAAATGCACCATCAAGCTTACATGATTCCGAATCTGTCACACTAGCGAATCCTATAGACACAAAGTAACTAATTACGTATATCTCTTTATTTATCCATGCTTCTGGGACTTTATGGGAAAGTGTGGGTAGGCAATCTAATTAATAATAAACAATTAAAGAAATACAATGACTTGGTTCACATAGTATGGACAATGCCATCTATAGCCCATATCCTAAACCAACATTTCTAATTCTACTTTAATTTAGCAAAGTTATTTGAAAGTACAGTGTTTATGCCTGTGTGTGCTTGATTCTCTCCCCCACACCCAAACACCTGCAAAGAAAAAGCTGTCTATCAGACATATAGCTCTGGTGTCCATTGCATGTACAATTAATTAAGAATCATGGTTTTAAGCGGAGGATGCCTCTTCATATCTTCTGCTTAAAACCATGATTCATAATTAATTGTACAAACAATGGACACCAGAGCTATATGTCTGACTCTTCTCTCATGGGGGATGGAAGAGAAGGAAGAGATGCTGTAAGAAGTATTTCCCACACCAGTAATTGATTCTTCAGCCCTTTTGAAAAGCAGAGGATGCCTCTTCATATAGAGAGCCAGTGTGGCTTAGTGGTTAGAGTGTTTGACTACGACCTGGGAGACCAGGGTTCGAATTCCCACACAGCCATGAAGCTCCCTGGGTGACCTTGGGCCAGTCGCTGCCTCTCAGCCTCAGAGGGAGGCAATGGGAAACCCCCTCTGAATACCGCTTACCGTGAAAACCCTATTCAGAGGGTCGTCATAAGTCGGGATCGACTTGAAGGCAGTCCCAAAACAGAACAGCCTCTTCATATATTTTATTGTTATTTTTAAAATTTATTATCGGCCTTTCACCCAAAGGTTCCACGGTGAGTTACAACAATTTTAAAATGCAGCACTGAAATAAGTAACAACAACCTGAAACTACAAGAGAGGGTGGGTCCTGAAAACATCCATCTCAGGTGTCAAAGGCCAGGGCAACGAGGTGCATCTTTAGCATTAACTTAAAACTGTACAATGAAGGTGCAAGACACACCTTGCTGGGGAGGTAGTTTCTCCCAGGCCACCTCCCTGAGCTTCTGAGGATGCTGGAACTGCCAAAAGGGCAGATCTCAACACCCAAGAGGGTCTGTAGGGAAGGAGGTGGCCTCTCAGATATTTGGACCCAAAGTTGTTTAGGGCTTTAAACACTAGTGTGAGCACCTTGAATTGGGCCCAGAAATGAACTGGAAACCAATGCAGCTTTTTTAAAACAGATGTTATCTGAGATCTAAAGTGATTCCACGTCATCTACCAAAGCTTAGACTGGCAGTTCGTGCCACCCAGAGCATTGCAAAGCTTACAGAGATGAAAGAGGATGTGGTGAATTATAGCTTTATGTACTTTTGAAAGGGGCAAGAAAATAACTACCCTTACAAATTCTTGATGAATGGGGCAGTTGGGGAGGGGTGCTCAGAGGATTCACGGGTAGCCAAGGTCCTCAGATGTGGCACTGTGTTAGGAAGCACTGCATTGGTGAACCTAGCTTCAGTGGTAGCTTTTTCCACTAGCCATGTTTTATTAGAATGTTCCTTTTATTACGATCTTAGAAGTTCGCTTATTGCCCCTGTCTTATGAAAAATCCGGGGTAGGGATGCCGCATTTTACGCGAAATATCTTTTAGCAGACACAGATCCCCGAGTCTCATCTAAAGTGGTGAGCTTTTGCGCTGCGGCCATTAAACACCGTAAAGCCTTGCTAACACACTAATTTTTAGTAAAGAGATTTGGTTTTAATCAGAGCTTGTGTTGTAGGAGTATGTGTATATTGTATTGTATTTCTGATTATAATGCTTCTTTTTATATTGTATATTGGGTTCTGCTGGTCTTTGACCATAATAAAGCAAATCAATCACTAGGACTACTGGGGCACAGCCCTCCTAGTGAGAATGTCAAGCAATTTTAAGCTCCCCTGCCCCCCCAAAAAATCTCAAATTCTCATGTTCTTTCCTGTTCTACAAGCATTATATATTTCTATTTCAATTCAGAGAAGCTCTGCAAACATTTCTGTCAATCTGCTATTCTTTGGCCAAACAGTTCTCTGTACTGCTTAGCCAATCCTAATCCAAGCTATGGCAAAGAGGTCCCTCCTGGGACTGTCTACTAGAAAGGGTCCCATTCCATCTGTTGTCATAAGCCCTATCTGGCACAGCTAGCATAGCAAAATAGGGAGGAGACAGGACTGCTTTAAGAACAGCCCTAAGTGGTAGCCTTACACTATATATAAGAATCATACATTGATTCTGAGCATACTCAAAGCTGTTTCCCCGAAGGCCAGATCTCCTCATGGTACCCAGTGCCTCATGGTACCCAGTGCCTGCAGGAAGAAGGAGAACATCGCCACCCAGGGAAGGAGAGCCTGCTGTTGCTGCTGCTGTTGGAACACCACCTCCACCACCCTTCCCAGTGGGACTGCTGCCTGGCAGACGTGCCTCCTGCAGGACCAGGTCCCAGGTACCCAGCCAGCTGTGACTAATTTCCATCACCTGTCCCTCTTTGGAGGGATACATAAGCCAGCTGGCTGAGGTGGCCTGGGTTTTTGTCTTTTGTTTTGTTTTGTTTTGCTGCTTTTTGGGGGGGGCAGGGGGTTGTTTTACTGTTTTTACTGTACCGAAGGAGAAGGCCTGCCTGTCGGCTTACCGGAGGGAGCTATGTGTAGATCAGAGGGGGTTAGTGTGTGGGGGGGTGGGGGTCCACAATATTGAAAGGCTAGGCGGCAGATTCTGTAGGGGCGTGGGTAGCAGGCCAAGCCGGCATCGGGGAACTAGGGATAGATGCTTAATATCCATCCCTTGTTCCGGTCCTGTTTACCACCAGAAGATAACTGGGGGAAGCAGAACTCCATCCAATCTTCGATTGCTGTTGTGTAACGCCAGGTCTGTGGTACAGAAAACATCACTCATCCAGGATATGATCCTGGATGAAGACGCAGACCTGGTGTGTATTACGGAGACATGGCTAGATGAGGCCTCAGCTCCTATACTTGAGGCCATGTGTCCAGCCGGTTTCCGATATGCACAGCAGCCGAGGATTGGGAGGCGGGAAGGGGGAGTGGCAGTTATCTACCGGGAATCTTTGTGTTTCGCCAGACCCCCTCTCCACGAGACCAAGTTTGTTGATTGTATGTACTGGAGGTTGGGCCCAAAGGGCAGTTTAGGGATTCTGCTTGTGTACCGCCCACCCCGCTGCGCAGCAGAATCCCTGACTGAGGTGCTCGAGGTGGTCTCGGCTGTGCAATTGCTCTCCCCCAATCTTGTGGTGATGGGTGATGTCCTCACAGGAGCCCCTCGGGATTTCATGGAAACCATGACTTTCTGGGATCTGCACCTTAGTAATATAGGGCCTACCCATGTAGCCGGTCATGCTCTCGACCTTGTGTTTGTCTCGGGAGGGGAGGATAGTGCTCTGAAAATGGGGGTGAATTCTTCTAACCCCGTGTCATGGCTCAGATCACTATCTGGTGAATATAGATCTCTTGATGCCGCACGCCCTCCACAGGGGACAAGGACCTATTAGAATGGTCCGCCCCAGACTCCTGATGGAGCCCAAAGGATTCCTGAATGCGCTGGGGGATATGGAGCTGACTGAAGGTCGCCCAGTCGAATCCCTGGTGATGGAGTGGAATAAGGAGATCGCCAGGGCGGTGGACCGGGTGGCTCTGAAATGTCCTCTCCCCCTGAACAGAACTCAGACAGCACCTTGGTATACACCACGACTGCGGGGTCTGAGACAGGAGGTGAGACGACTTGAGCGCCGGTGGCGGAAATCTTGCACTGAAGACGATGGGACATGGGTTAGAGCAGCAATAGCTCTAACCTACCAGGTGGCAACAAAGGCAGCAAAGAAAAATTTCTTTGCTGCCTCTATTGGGTCGGCAGAGTGTTGTCCCAGGAGATTGTTCCAAGTGGTCTGAAGCCTGGTCGGTCCAGTTGCTCAGGAACCCATGGAACATTCTAAAATCTCCTGTGATACTTTTGCTAAACACTTTGCCGATAAAATCGAACGTCTGGAGAGCACGCTTCCGCTCGCCGTGGAGACAGGAAGTGGGCCAGAGTCGGCCAGTTGCATTCCGGTCTGTTGGGATTGGTTTCAGCCTCTTCTCTCTGAGGAAGTGGACAAGGTGCTCTGTACTGTGAAGCCAACCACCTGTCTGGTTGATCCTTGCCCATCATGGCTCATCATGAGCTGTAAAGAGAGACTGGGTGAAGGGATCAAGGCAGTGGTGAATGCATCCTTGCAAGAGGGTGCAATGCCATCAGCCCTCAAGGAAGCGGTAATAAAGCCCATCTTAAGAAAACCGTCCTTGGATCCCCAAGAGTTAAACAACTTTCGCCCAGTCTCTAATTTACCATTCTTGGGCAAGGTGATTGAGAGGGTGGTGGCTGCGCAATTACAGACACACTTGGAGGAAACGGATTATTTAGATCCATACCAATCGGGTTTTAGGACTGGTCATGGTACGGAAACAGACTTGGTCGCTCTGGTAGATGATATGCGGAGGGCATTGGATAGGGGTGAATACACCTTCCTTGTCCTCCTGGACCTCTCAGTGGCTTTCGATACCGTTGACCACGGTATCCTTTTAAACCGCCTAGAGGGATTAGGAATAGGAGGCACTGTCTTGCAGTGGTTCCGTTCCTATCTCTCGGATAGGCAGCAACGGGTAGCATTGGGAGATGAGGTTTCAGACCCTTGGCCTCTTCATTGTGGAGTGCCACAGGGTTCTATCCTCTCTCCCATGTTATTCAACATCTATGTGAAACCGCTGGGAGCCATCATCAGGAGTTTTGGGTTGCAGTGCCATCAGTACGCAGATGACACTCAGCTCTATCTCTCCTTTAAGTCCTCACCGGAGTTGGCTGTGAATACCATGTCCAAGTGCCTAGAATCCGTAAGTGGATGGATGGGAGAGAATAGGCTGAAGCTGAACCCCGACAAGACTGAGGTATTACTTGTGGGAGATAAAAGGAAGTTAGGAATTACTGACCTGATGCTTGATGGGGTAAGTTTACCGCTGAAGGACCAGGTCCGCAGTCTTGGGGTCATACTTGACTCCCAGCTGTCCATGGAGGCTCAGATTACAGCAGTGAGCCGGGCTGCTTGGTATCAATTACATCTGATACGGAGACTGCGTCCCTATCTTCCTGTTCACCTGCTCCCTCAGGTGATACATGCCCTGGTCTCCTCTCGCTTAGACTACTGCAATGCACTCTACGTGGGGTTACCCTTGAAAACGGTCCGGAAATTACAGCTGGTACAGAACGCGGCGGCACGCTTGATTACGCATAGCCATCGCTGGGATCATATCACCCCAGTGTTATTAGATCTTCACTGGCTACCAGTTGTCTACCGGGCCCAATTCAAGGTGTTGGTGTTGACCTTTAAAACCCTATACGGTTTCGGCCCAGTATATCTGAAGGAACGCCTCCAGGATCACCGATTGTGCCGCCTGATGAGATCAGCCTCGCAAGACCTTCTCTCGGTCCCACCGGTGAGAATAGCTAGGCTGGTACGGACCAGAGAGAGGGCATTCTCTGTTGTGGCCCCCACCCTCTGGAACTCCCTCCCTTTCGATCTCAGACATGCTCCCTCCCTGTCCAGCTATCGCCGAGCCTTGAAGACCTGGCTGTTCAGGCAGGCCTACAAGATTGGGACAGATTAATTTATGTTCTGAATTAACGGATGGTTTTTTAGCTTAAAATTGATTATGTTGATATGTATATGTACTGTTTTTATTCTTGTTGTTCGTCGCCTAGAGTGTCCCTAACCCGGACAGATAGGCGGCTGAAAAATAAAATTTATTATTATTATTATTATTAACAGAGATTTTTTCCTACTTTGAGGGACATTTTTTGTTTTGTTTAGAACTTTTTGTTGTTTTGTTTTAGGATGACCTTGCTGGGGAGATGGAAGCAAACAGCAGTGAATCTCTTTCCATAACAAATGTCTATTTTTTAATCATGTTGCCTTTTTTGGTGAATTTGGAGGACAAACAGTGGGTGGCTTATAACCATTTCCCCATATTCACTTATTAAAAGCTGCTGTAGTTACTAGGTGGAGCAGGACAAATTGATCTGAGCCACATGCAATTCCAGTGCTGTTGTTTTTTCAGATTATTTCCACAGAAGGTATGTGGATCTGATTCCAATTTAGCTTAAATTTAGAGTATCTTGAATGCGGAGGAAAATTCATTGTGCTATGCATTCTAGCTTGCTTTATTGTGAGTTTGTCAATGCATTTATAAAATAAAAGTTTGGGCTCTATGCATATCTGGATATGACTCCACACGTTGCAAATATGTTCTGATGTGCTCTGATGTTCCCTGGCTCAGATGATATTATTATTATTATTATTATTATTATTATTATTATTATTATTATTATTATTATTATTATTATTATTATTTTGTCTTTTGGTTGGAATACTTTGTTTTTTTGTCCTTTTAATTTAGAAGGAAATGGTGTTTTGGATAATGTTTTGGTGTTTTGATTTTTGGGAAAATGGAAAACTGCATGCAATTAGAAGTATGTGTACCTCGCTTTTTAAAAGTTCCTGTGTTTTTGTTTAGTTTTTTTTGGCAATAGATGTATAGGATTAATCAATACATGGATTCCAAAATGTATATGTTATTTTGGAATATGATTTATTTCTTATAAAAGCTTTTAAAAACCTATATCATCTGGTATGGCTTAATTTCTATAAAAGAGGTATGGAAAATCTTGTCTGAAAATCAAACTTGGACATCTTACATGGAATATTTTCCTTCGTCCTCAGATGGGCAGTACTGTACAAGTCCCATTGTGATGAAAACAGCAAGGTTAAGACTTGCGGGCCTATCAAGTCAAAAAGTTAGAAGCTGCTACTGCTCACCTTTGGGCTGGGGTTCATAAATTTTTCTATTTCATTTGCTCTCATTTTCTCTTTTCTAATCTTCAATTTAATTCACCCTGATTCTTCATAAGATTGCAATTTTTAAAAATTCCATAGGGAAAATGTGTACACCGTGTCAGGTGTATCTCTCCAAATACAATAATATCTGTACATACTTTTGCTTGCTATGTGCATTTTTGCAAGAAGATTCCCCTCTAGAATCCATTTTTGTATAAGATTTTCACTAATATACACAGTTATTTTTGCCTTCACCCCCTTCCTTTGGAAAGAGGATTTGGGTGGTTTGTCCCAAGGAGAGGAGGGAGGTCACATGGAGCCAGCTGGGGGGGAGGGCAGGAGAAGGCTTAAAAATGGGTTCTGCCTCCAACTCACCTTCTTTCCTTTTTTGCGGCACTCACCCTCCCACCCTTTCAGTATGGGCTTGTCTAGTTGCTGTTTAGGGGCTGAGTAGGTACATTTAGCCTCCCCTTCCATTTGCCTATTCCATACTATGGGGTTTAATTCAATTGGCTGCAATGAGGATGTGCTGCCTTGCCTTATGGCGTGGAGTCTGGACAGGTGATGAGGTTGGGGGTAAGAAGCTGTGTACTGAGGCATTTGGGGTTTGGGGCCACCCTCTAGGAATCACCTGGGCTTGATGCCAGGGTTGGAATTGGGGGATGCCCCTGGTGCTCTGGTTTGTGCATTCGGGTGAATGCCAGTGCACCGGGCCCCAGATGCACAAGTTGGGTGCACACCCAAGGCTGGCTTAGCATTCACGGCTGGGAGCCTCAGCTAGTGGCTGGTTACATGCCCAGGGGGCTGTGAGGAGAACTCCCCCCCTCAGAGGTAGGCAAAGGCCTCACCTGCCCAGAAGGTTTGTATTTGGATAATTCGGTTGATTTGGCCTGCATGTTCTCCAAAAGATATTATATTTTAATATTTTATATTTTAGCGTTCAACTGAAACAGATACTCAGCTCACCATCACCACTCACAGAAAGTGAACTGGAATAAACTTCCATTCTTTTCAGAGAAGTGGGGATGATGGCCAAACTAGTTCATCCTTACTTCAGAGTTCAGCTGGTGGTAGAGATGGGTGAGAATTTCAATTCAGTCTTTATTTCAAGCTGAATCTATTAAATTTGCACTTTCCAAAACAGTATAAGAGAAATAATATGAGAACTGAAACACAGCCATCCTTCAAAATTTGCACTTATTCAACGTTTGCAATGCAGTTCACCAACCAATGTTTACCAACACTGCAGCAGTGTGAATAAAAATGAATATATGCATGAATATAACATGCAAAAATGCATTACACGACAAGAAATGGCTTGCAAAAATGTCTACATTAGTCAAAACTGCCCATAAAATATGTTTATTAGGAGAAATTTACACTAAAATGCTGGAGAATTTTCATGAGGATTTTTTTCTTTGAAAAAGGCAAACTGTTGCAGAAGTGTAGGAGCAGAATTTAAGATTGGAAAAAAGAGAAATGGAGAGAACCAAAATCGACAGATCTTTCTGTTGCTAGCTGGTGGGTCCCTAGCTTCCAAAGAATACAGTGTATTTCCTCTCATCATAGGTTCCTTTGTTCTGGGTCTTTTCACTGCAGCGCACTTAAGCTATATGGTATATAGTGTGCTTGGTTCTTCAGTGAAGAACTGAGCAGTAAGTTATATGGGCATTCACGAGAGAGAGAATGAGAAGAGTAATGAAAGAGGAGGAAGAGTCCAGATTAAGATTTGGTCCAATTTAGGGATGAAGGATTGTCTTGTTT
This sequence comes from Rhineura floridana, assembly GCF_030035675.1. Lineage (NCBI taxonomy): Eukaryota > Metazoa > Chordata > Lepidosauria > Squamata > Rhineuridae > Rhineura > Rhineura floridana. The sequence goes on along the minus strand of NC_084483.1, from coordinate 203,301,876 downwards.
GGTTTTCTTAGTTTCTCATTTCCAATCTGAAATTCAGTTTTCCACTTTCATGTAGCAATTTGCATTTTTTTTTAAAAAAAAAAATCCTCATGAAAATCCATCTGCATTTTAATATTAATATCTTCTAAACACATTTTTGATTGAAGTATTGACTAATGTGCACATTTTTACAAGCAATTTCCCCCAATATAATGCATTCTTCTGTGTCATGTTCAGTAATGCATTCATTTTTTCACTGAACACTAAAGCCAGGATCATCCAGACCATGGCCTTCCTGATCTCTACGTATGGATGTGAAAGTTGGACAGTGAAAAAAACTGATAAGAGAAAAATCAACTCATTTGAAATGTGGTGCTGGAGGAGAGCTTTGCGGATACCATGGACTGCGAAAAAGACAAGTAATTGGGTGTTAGAACAAATTAAACCAGAACTTTCAATAGAAGCTAAAATGATGAAACTGAGGTTATCATACTTTGGACACATAATGAGAAGACTTGATTCACTAGAAAAGACAATAATGCTGGGAAAAACAGAAGGGAGTAGAAAAAGAGGAAGGCCAAACAAGAGATGGATTGATTCCATAAAGGAAGACACAGACCTGAACTGACAAGATCTGAGCAGGGTGGTTCATGCCAGATGCTTTTGGAGGTTGCTGATTCATAGGTTTGCCATAAGTGGTAATTGACTTGAAGGCATATAACATAACATTCATTTTTATGCTCACCTTTCCCTAATATATGCATCTTTGTAAACATCAGTTGGTTGGAGAACTGCATCACAACATTTGAATAAGGGTTAATTTTGAAGGACCCCCATGTTTCAGTTTTGATAGTCTTTCAGAAAGTGTGGATTTGATAGATGCACCTTTAAATGCAAACTACATTGAAGTTGACCCTAGCCCCACCCTGTATTATTAAAGGCTGCCCTGCCTTGTTGTTGTTGATATGTGCCTCCAAGTCGACTACGACTTATGGTGACCCTATGAATCAGCGACCTCCAACAGCATCTGTCATAGACCACCCTGTTCAGATCTTGTAAGTTCAGGTCTGTGGCTTCCTTTATGGAATCAATCCATCTCTTGCTTGGCCTTCCTCTTTTTCTAATCCCTTCTGTTTTCCCCAGCATTATTATCTTTTCCAGGTAATCACTTACCTCGAGTGGAAATGAGTAGCAAAGCAAGGACAATAAAGTCACGGTAACAATTCTTCATAGCTGTGAGAAGATGAAGGTGGACACGTGTATCCTTTGAAGAAAGGAAATGAAGACTGGCAGGAAATAGTGTGTTTGTGTCTTTTATACTGTTCTGGGGATAGCAACATCTTAGATATTGGAGTTCTATCAAAGGAATACTGAATTATAAATATGCCCCGGCCCCCCGCCAACCCACACAGTTGGGCAGTATACCACACTCTGATTTGGGATGAATATGATGTTCTTTGGAATAGGAACACATGAGCACACCGGATTCCAACATAGCCCCGGGCATGGGAGAGAGCATGGGCAGTGAGAGATGTAGAAAGTGGAGATCCCCATGGATCGGTATGGGGACCTTGTTCATAAATGATCTAGAGTTAGGGGTGAGCAGTGAGCTGGCCAAGTTTGCTGATGATACTAAGTTGTTCAGTGCTGATAAAATAAAAAGGGATTGCAAAGACCTCCAAAGGGCCTGATTGGATGGTTGGTAAAATGGCAAATTCAATGTAAACAAGTGTAAGGTTATGCATATTGGAGCAAAAAATATATATCTTAATTTCACAAATATGCTCATGGGGTCTGAACTGGCGGTGACTGACAATGAAAGAGACCTTGGGGTCATAGTGGATAGCTCAATGAATATAGTGACCCAGTGTGCAGCAGCTGTGAAAAAGGCAAATTCTGTGCTAGGGATCATTAGGAAAGGTATTGAAAATAAACTGCCAATATCATAATGGGGCTATATAAATGTATGCTGTGATCACCTTTGGAAAACTGTGTACAGTTCTAGTCACCTCACCTCAGAAAGGATATCATAGAGTTGGAAAAGGTTCAGAAAATGATCAAGGCAAATGGAGTATCTTCCATATGAGGAAAAGTTGTAGCATTTGTTTTTTTTCTTTTTAGTTTAGAGAAAAGCAATAGAAGAGGTTCCATGGTGGAAGTGTACAAAATTATGCAAGGCATGGTGAAAGAGGACAGACAAAAGCTTCTTTATACAGGACATAGTTAAACTATGGAATTCACTCCCAGAGGAAGCATCAAGTTGTGTAGATTTAAAAGAGGATTAGACAACTTCATGGAGGAAAAGGCTATCACTGGCTACTACCTGTGATGACTATGCTCTTGCTCCATAGCTGAAAGCTTCTGAATATCAGTTGCTGGAAATCGCTGGAGGAGAGAGTGCTCTTGCACTCCGGTCCTGGTGGCAGTCTTTCCATGGGATCTGGTTGGCCACTGTGAGAACTGGATGCTGGACTAGATGGGCCAGTAGTCTGATCCAACAGGCCTCTTCTTTTGTTCTTCTGCTTTATGGGAAATGGGAAGAAAATGATGCAGACTGGAGCTGGAAATTTGTTGGACTATGACCTGGGAGACCAGGGTTCGAATCCCCACATAGCCATGAAGCTCATTGGCTGAGCTTGGGCCAGTCAATGCCTCTCAGCCTCAGAGGAATGCAATAGTAAACCCCCTCTGAGTACTGCTTACCATGAGCACCCTATTCATGAAAAAAATGAAATGGACTGCCTTCAAGTCAATTCCGACTTATGGGCGACCCTATGAATAGGGTTTTCATGGTAAGTGGTATTCAGAGGGGGTTTACCATTGCCTTCCTCTGAGGCTGAGAGGCAGTGACTGTGAGCTTCATGGCTGTGTGGGGATTCGAACCCTAGTCTCCCAGGTCATAGTCCAACACCCTAACCACTACACCACACTGGCTCTCACCCTTTTCATAGGGTCGACATAAGTCAGGATCGACTTGAAGGCAGTCCATTTTCATGATTACTATTGTGGTGATGTTGACCACATTTAATCAAAACCACAGAAAGACCAATAGAGTCATTGCCTTTTTATTGGGCTGATTGATGTTCAAAATGGCAATGGGACTTTTGAGAAAAAAGTTGGGCTGCATTAATGCTATGAAAGACAGCCTAAAAATTCGCAATGTGCTGCAGTAGTTTTCATGCATGAAGGTTTATGCACCTTCTTAGGCAACATGCCCCTGAATACCCATTGCTGGTTGGCAAATGGCACATGTGTCCTTCATGCCCTGCTTATGGGCTTCCCGGAAACAACTGGAAACATGATGCTGGACTTTGGATCCCATCCAGCCTGGTTCATTCTTATCTATGCTTTTCTCACCACACAAGGGGAAGAAGAACATAATCAACCTGCAAAAGTTAGTCAAGCTTATTGCACAGAGTTTGTAAGGAAAGCAATGAATGGGTGGTTTTAATGGATGTGATTCCACCCACATAAACATCCTGAATGCAGCAATGTGTAATGCTCATGAACCTTGCTCCATGGGAATAAGATGTTGAGGAGATGACATATTAATAGTAATAGAGCTTAAAGAGACACATATTATATATTTTTTCCCTTTAAAGCCATTTTAATTGCTTATTTATTCCAATTTTCCTTCAGAGAATTCTACGTTAAGAACATAAGAAGATCCCTGCTGGATCATACCATACTCTGGATTGAGTCCAGAGTTCTCTTTCAACTGTGGCCCATCAGATATGACTGGACAAACAGGATAGCAGGGCAGTAGCCCTCTCCCACTGTTGTCCCTCAATGAGCGGCAATCAAAGGCATTTTAGCCAGCATGACTAGTAGCCTTCTCTGCCATGACAAATTCATGCATCTTTACCAAAGCTCCTTGAGCTCAAGACAGAATTTTATCTAGTTGCCCACTGAGGGAAAGAGTGTTTTAAAAAACCTTATTTTAAAGACATACAAGTTGGTGGCTATCACCACGTCTTGTGCAAAATAATTCAACTATTTTAATTGTGCAGTCTACGCAGAACCCCAAGAGAGTCTTCCATCCAGGTTACTGAGCAGGAGGATAGTGGAAAATATCTGCCAAATCGGACCTGGAATCGGATTCCTGCTGAATTCGATAGTTCGCCATCTTTTCAGACCGGCACCTATTTCTTGCTGCAGGCTGTGGCTGTAATTGGCATGGATTTTGCAGCTGCGGCTGCAAATCAGCAAGAATTTATTCTTTCAAACTTTCCCCCTATTTTACATTGAGTTATCTTCATCAACACTCCATAAACAGTGCATTTCCATTAAGAAGCCTGCATTTCATGCCTTTGTGACCTCCATCACTTGTCAATCAACCACTCGCCAAGTCCCAGGCATTGCTAACAAGGAAAAGCAGCTTCAATTAACCAATTTAAAACTGCGCTTTATCGTACTTGCAAATACCTGTGCCGTGAAGCCTCCTAGGTTTGTTCTTTAGCCCCATTTTTCTCTGCTCTTGCGCCTCCTCACTTCCCCAAATGTTAGGAACCTTCGTATTTTGCAGAAATGTTCCCAATGAAACCAATTTTGAATCTAGATTGACCTAAGGGAAAAGGGAAACCCATTCATAAGCCTGACACCATTTGGCTCCAATTGGGTAACCTCTGAGGCTTTTGCCTTGGAATCCAGAAAGCACTTGATGCAAGAGGAAGAGCAAACTGTCCCTCTCTTCCCAGAGGGTCCTTCAGGACCTACCTTTCTTTGGTAAAAAATAGACGAAAAAACAACACATATGCAGACATTTAACAGACATTATAATACCTTGAGACCTCAATGGCTCCTGACGCTGATAACTACAAAATTTTGGCCACCAAAACAAAACCAAAACCCATGGATCAAATCACCCCAAAATTTGCACAGCAGATCAAATTGGCAAGTGCGAGAGCAAACGGGAACAAAAAAATGACAGATCGGGATTAAACAACTGACTGTCAGAACTATCTTTTGAGACAGCGGGCGTCCCTGGTAAGTGCTGCAAGGACGGGGACCCCTTGCCTGACCCTGGCTCCAGAGAGAGGCTGCAGTTAATCTTGCAGCCTCTTGCATCAGCTCCTGGTTGGGTCAGGAGGCATAAAAGCCTGGTTGCCCTTGGGTGGTGGGTCTGCCACTGGTGGGGTTGCCCCTTGGGGAGTCCCAAGAGCAAGGGTGCTACCCTCTTCAATTTTTTTCTTTCTTTTTCCTAACCAATCTGGGGGAGGTTGGTAGTGAGAAGGGCGTATGGCTCGTGTGTAGTTCCTGCACAGGGTAAGAGCCTGTTTCAGTGATCACGGGTAGAGGAAAGTATAGCCATGTGGGTATGGTGAATTCGGCTGTGGTATTGGAGGAGCCCAGAACGATAGTGCTGGGTGATTTCAATGTCCATGCTGAGGCTGCCTCTAGTGTTCCAGCTTGGGACTTAATGGCCTCCGTGACAACCATGGGGCTGTCTCAAGTTGTCACTGGCCCAATGCATAGGACAGGGCACACCCTCGACTTGGTTTTTGCTTCAGATGGAGGAAGGGGTGGTCTGGAGATGGAGTGGTGGTGGATGTCACCCCATTGTCATGGTCTGATCACTTCCTGGTGAAGTTTAGACTTATGACTCCAATCCTTCCCTGCAGGGGTGGTGGACAGATTAAGATGGTCCACCCCCGGAGCCTAATAGAATCCATAGGATTCCCGAATACCCTGGGGGAATTCCCAGTAGATAGAGCAGATCACCCTGTTGAAGCCCTTGTCACACTGTGGAACAGCAAGATGCATTGGGCTCTTGACATGGTTGCCCCCGAGCACCATTTCCAGCATTGTGGAGCCAGGTTTGCACCTTGGTACACTAGTGACCTAAGGGCAATGAAACAGGCTGGACGATGGCTAGAGCAGAAGTGGCGAAAGACGTGTTGTGGGGCTGATCAGGCACAAGTAAAACATCATAGGAATAGGCTGAAACTGAACCCCGACAAGACCGAGGTACTGCTCGTGGGGGACAAGAGAAGGTTGGGAACCGTTGACCTGAAGTTCAATGGGGTGAGTTTACCCCTAAAGGACCAGGTCCGCAGCCTCGGGGTTGTACTTGATTCCAAGCTGTCCATGGAGGCTCAGATTTCGGCTGTGAGCCGGGCAGCTTGGTACCAACTACACCTTATACGTAGGCTGCAACCCTACCTTCCTGTTCATCAGCTCCCACTGGTAGTACATGCCCTGGTCACCTCTCGATTAGATTACTGTAATGCGCTCTACGTGGGGTTACCCTTGAAAACGGTCCGGAAACTACAACTTATTCAAAATGCGGCGGCTCGATTACTCACAAACAGTCGTTGCCGGGACCGCATCAGGCCAGTGTTGTTCGATCTACACTGGCTTCCAGTTGTTTTCCGGGCCCAATTCAAGGTGTTGGTTTTAACCTTTAAATCCCTACATGGTCTCGGCCCAGTTTATCTAAAGGAGCCCCTACAATGCCACCAATCATGCCGCCTGACAAGATCGGCCACACAAGGCCTTCTCTCAGTCCCGCCAACCAAAGCAGCTAGGTTGGCGGGCACTAGAGAGAAGGCTTTTTCAGTGGCGGCCCCCACCCTCTGGAACTCCCTCCCACAAGATCTTCGGCACATCTCTTCCCTGAATATGTTCCGCAAGGCCTTAAAGACTTGGCTTTTTCAGCAGGCTTTCGGGACTTCTGGGGAGGCTTAATATTCTTCTGTTTTAAATGCCTCCTATTATGTATTGTTTGCTCTTATAATTTATATATTTCACTGTATTTTTATATTGTATTCTGCCATATTTATTGTATGTACGTCGCCTAGAGTGGCCATTGGCCAGATAGGCGACACATAAATTAAATTTATTCTTATTATGTTATCATAACCGTGCCTACTGTGTGGCGGTAAGGGTGGTGAAGAAGGCCCACTTCTCTGCCTCTATTGCATCTTCAAGTAGACATCCAGTGGAGCTTTTTTGTGCTCAATTACAGCTTTGGCTCTATGGGTCTATGTCTCTCCTGGCAAACATAAAGTACAAATTGAAAGGGCAGGATTGCAGCTTGAGATTGACAGGCAAATAGTCAAGCAATACCTAATCACTTTGAACAAGTTCAGATCTGCAGGGCCTGATGAACTGCATCCCTACAGTATTGAAGGAACTGGCTGAAGAACTCTCAGAACCACTGTCTATTATCTTTGCAAAACCATGGAGGATGGGTGAAATGCCAGATGACTGGAGCAGGGCCAATGTTTCCCTATCTTCAAAAAGGACAAAAAGGATGAACCTGGGAACTACAGACCAGTCAGCCAATTCCTGGGAAAATTCTGGAGCAGATTATAAAGCAATCAGTCTGTAAGCATCTTGAAAACAATGCAGTGATTACTAGAAAGCAACATGGATTTGTCAAGAATAAATCCTGCCAGACTAACCTTATCTCATTTTTTGATCAGGTAAGCTCCCTGGAAGACTGGGAATGCTGTGGATATGATATATATAGACTTGGGCAAAGCTTTTGACAAAGTGCCCCATGATATTCTGATTAGTAAACTAGCTAAATGTGGGCTGGATGGAACAACCACAACTTTTTTTACGAGGTATTTTCATATTTGTCATCTTCCATGGACAGTTCCTGATACCCTCTGGTTCATGATCTCAGAGCCAAATGTTTGCTTCAAAAAGAAAATTTCATGTAAAAAAACCGCCGGGCACCATGGAGGCGTTGTTGGCCTCACCTTCCTCCTCTGGCCCCATGGAGCTTTCCTTGCCGACGTCATCGTTGCCACCTCCTGCTGCGGGAGGAGGAGGTAGCCCGCCTGTACAAGTCTCCCCCAGCCGAGCCGCTCGTCTCCCAGCACCACGCTGCTCTGGTGCACTGTCTGGAGGCCCGCCTGAACCGCGGGGAGTACTCTGTCAGCCTCAAGCAGTTCTGTGAGGCCCTCGAGGCCCACGCCGGGCCCACCTAAGCCACCACTACCGCCACCACTGGCAGGGCAGGAGGAGGCGCAGGAGCTGGAGGGGAAGCCGCAGTAGCAGCTGCCACAGCAGCTGGACAGCGAGCCCAGAGCAAAGAGACTAGTGCCATTTGATGATCTGGGTTGGGGTAGTCGGTGGTGGCTGGATTAAAATCCACTCTGAGTAGCATAGTGTAGCTAATCTATCATCTCAGTCGTCATGGAGAAAGGATCTCTCCTCCAGGTATTTCCCCTCAAGATCCATTCCTCTGGACTTCTCCTGTGCCCATCCTTCTTCTCACCCGCATTTACTTATTTATGTATTGCCTATTGTAAATTGTATTGTTTTTTATTGGTGTATTTTTATATTTGTTTTTTTGTAAGCCGCCTTGAGGGCCTTTTGGCCAAAAGGCGGAGTAGAAATAAACAATAACAACAAAAATAACTATCAGTGGATCCACAGTTGGCTAAAGAGTCGTACTCAAAGCATGCTTATCAATGGTTCTTTCTCAAACTGGGTGGAAGTAACGAGGGGGGTACCACAGGGCTCGGTCCTGGGCCCAGTGCTCTTCAACATTTGTATTAATGACTTGGATGAGGAAGTGGAGGGAATGCTTATCAGATTTGCAAATGATACAAATTTGGGAGGAGTAGCTAATACCTTGGAAGACAGAAACAATATTTAAAAGGATCTTGATAGGCTGGAGCATTGGGCTGAAAACAACAGAATGAAAATAACAGGGATAAATGCAAAATTCTACACTTAGGAAAAAGAAACCAAATGCACAGTTATAAGATGGGGGATACTTGGCACAGCAATACGACATGTGAGAAGGATCTTGGAATTGTCATTGATCACAGGCTGAATATGAGCCAAAAGTGTGATGTGGCTGCAAAAAAGGCAAAGGCAAAGGCAAAGGCAAAGGCTGCATTCAAAGAAATATAGTTTCCAAATCATGTGAAGTACTGGTTCCCCTGTATTTGGCATTGGTTAGGCCTAATCTTGAATATTATGTCCAGTTCCAGACATCACACTTTAAGAAGGACGCAGATAAACTGGAATGGGTATGGAAGAGGGCAACAAGTATGATCAGGGGACTGGAAACAAAGCCCATCAGGAGCGAGCAAAAGAACTGTCCATGTTTAGTCTTGAGAAGAGAAGACTAAGGGGAGATATGATAGCACTCTTCAAGTACTTGAAAGGTTGCCACTCAGAGGAGGGCGAGGATCTCTTCTCAATCTTCTTTGTACACCGCCCTGAGAGCTTTCTGCTATAGGGCGGTCTAGAAATGTAATTAAATAAATAAATAAATCATCCTATAGTGCAGGACATGGAATTATGGGCTCAAATTACAGGAACCAATTTTCAGTTGAACATCAGGAAAAACTTCCTAAGTGTTAGAGCGGCACGACAATGGAACCAATTACCTAGGAAGGTGGTGGGCTCTCCCACACTGGAGGCCTTCAAGAGGCAGCTGGAGAGCCACCTGTTGGGTATGCTTTAAATTGCTGCATTGAGCAGAGGGTTGGACTCCATGGCCTTATAGGCCCCTTCCAGCTCTACAATTCTATGATTCTATTACTCTAAGACCACAAGTAGGAGATCAAGGCAGTAGCCTCCTTGCACTACTGTTGCTTAGCGACTGGTATTCGGAGTCATTCTGGGCAATGTGACTAGTTGTTCTTGATAGACTTATGGGTCATTCATGGATCTGTAACAGACATACTTTGAGCACATCATGCAATATATTGTATCAAGAACCAGAAATAAAGAGACAAGACACAGGAAAGGGGTAAACTAGGGCCACTTTATTAATTACAATGTTAAGAACTTAATAACATTGCAGTATGTACTCAAAAACTTATAAAGTTCTAACTTATAAACTGCATAGGAGAAATGAGACCAAGTGTGGAAAATATGTAAATCCTTCCTTTTGCTCCTAAGCTTGTCATGACTGGGTGAGCTTACCCTGCATGGAGTCAAGGCGACCTTGATTCCAGCTGTTTCCCCCTGCCACACCCCTTCAGGTGAGGAGGGAGGTTTTCTTGATTCACATCCCCTCAAACAAAGCACCACAACTCCAAGTGTGTGACACAGGTTAACCTCAAAAATGACCCATACTCTGCCCCATGGGTCCCACATCCCTGTGTGCAAGTCTCTGGAATCACAAGTCACCTGAAAAGTGCCTCGGACTACTCACCACTTGTGCTGACCTCTTCCGTTTCCTGCACACACCTACCAAGTTACCAAATTAATCCAATCAACCTAACTGGCTCCCTCTGCTAAATGCACCTACCAAGCACTGCCAAAAAAAAAAAAAAATCCCTCCTGCCAGCCAGTCTCAGGAGAGGGGGAAAATATCTCATTCAACCCCATTGAAGGCGACCAATTAATCTCACACTGCAGATGGGAAGAATGGGATGGGCACCACACTTCTAAGAGAAGAAGTGAGAAAGCAGTGCCCTGCCCTTGCTCTTCTCCCATGCTGGCACTCTCAATGGATGAGCATCGGATATGGCCTCTTGCCATTCTTCCAGCCCCTGATGCAAACAGGATCCCACCCACACCCCTTTTAGAGATGGCTGGTGGGGACCAATCATCTGGTTGTCCACTGTGGGAAATCTCCTTTGAAAGCCATCCAGGTGGGTGGCCATCACCACAACTTGTTGCAGCTCATTCCACAGTTAAACTACGTGCTTTATGCAGAAGTCCCAAAGTGTCTACCATGCAGGCACTGAGCAGGCCCAAAACTACATTAGCATGGCTGCAATGCTGTGTGCCTCCAGACTCTGCCAACCAACTGAATCTTAGCCTATTAATGGACTTAGCATAAAGAAAGTTGAAACACCAAAAAAGACGTGTGATGGGCTTTTCATCTGGGAATTCCCCCTGCCATTTCTCATATTTATATACCATCATATTATTAAATGCTAGGGGTTAGCACAGGCCCAATGCACTCTGTGCTCTCTCCACTCCTATTTATGCTTCAGGTTTTGAGCCACTCTGCCTTCCCCTTCTGCTATAATGAGGAATCTAAAACTGTCCATAACTCCTCCTGTTGAGAAAATCCAGATTATGTGCATAACGGAACTATAGTACAGCTACTTTGAAGGTATCAAGGAACAGATTGCAATGTACTAAGATAAGAACAAAGAAACTAGTTGGGAATTCTGATGTATCTTGTCTATGCAGATGTAATTGGCAGATACCCAAAAGGTGATGACATATCTTTAAGTTTCGTTTTACTAAACTGCTTGCTTGTAACTTTTTATTGTCATATAGCATCATTGAGATAAGGTATAAAACAAGGTCTGTTCAGGAATATGGCAGGCAGCTCACTTTATGGATAAGCGGTGAGTGTGTCTCTATTCTGCAGAATAAAACTTGGGTAACCCTCGTCTGACTAACGTCTCATTCTTGGTGGTAAATCAGAGTAAGCCTACCAGGGAAACGAACAGCATTTTTGCAACACTCCCTTTTTAATCAAAATGGATGAAAGTGGATTAATCCTGTCAAACTGCAGACAAGTAGATCAAGAAGCTTTCCTTGCAGGAATTAAAAGCGATTAATTTGTCTGCATAATCCATATTAGGTTCATATCTTTGAGGGGAGGAAGGGGGATTGTCTCTTCCTCTGTTTTACCTTTTACAAATTAAGAGATCATCAAATGTGTGTGTGTTCATGCTTGTACATTTTTTTAAAAAAACTACAGCTTCACACTGATATTTCCAATGGTATGGTGTCCAGTAGGTCTTATAACAGGAGGCTGTCCAGAATGAGGTCTAAAGACTGTGATTTTTGGGAGGGTAGGTAGGTGGATGGGTAAAATGAAGAAACAGGATTTTTTTTAAAAAAAAACTTAGATGAAGTTCTTAACTTAAAAAAATAAAAACCTTACTGCTTTGATTTTTAAAAAATCTAGAGCTCTTCAGTGCTTCACAGAATTGTAGCCTCAATTCTTGTGTGCCTACAGACCTAGAGATATATAGGAAATATATAGATATACAAGAACATACAGCTATTCTGCACACAAAAATACAGAAAATACAGAATGACACAAATATGTGGAGACCCTGATCTATCAGGGGGGTACTGAAATCATGCTTGACCTTGGAGGTGGGCAAGAACTCCCCATCAACTTGATTCATCTCATCTCTCAGACCCTACACAGAGTCAGTGGATGCCCCTATTAAACTGTTCAGACTCACACTGAATTGGGCCCCACAATTGTGACAAGTCCAGAAGAGGTATCCATAACACCATCTTGTTCATGTTAGTTGGATTTATTTAAGCTGTTGCAGGCTGATGATGTGGACACACTGCTTGAAGGAATTTGACTGGACGTGTCTCCTCTTGAGCCTTGCCTATTGTGGCTTAGAAAAAAAATATCTGGAGGGGATTGGTGGGGTGGACCCAGAGAGTGATTCATATCTTTCTGTGGAAGTGTCAGGTGTCATCTGCATTGAAGGAGGTAGTGGTGCACTTAACCCTTAAGAGGACCTCCCTCAATCTAGAAGTGTGAAATAACTATTGCCAGCCACTATTGCCACCACCACCCAGGGCAGTTGTGTTTCACAGGGCTCTGCTTTGTCCTCAGTGCTATTTCATATATATATGAAGTTCTTGGGAGTGGTCATTAGGACATTTGGAGCATGATACCATCAGTATGCTAATGATACACAGGTCTATTTATCTATAACAGCTGAATCAGTAGAGGCTGTGCAAGCCCTGGGCCAGTGTCTGGTTATAGTGGTGAACTGGACGAGGGTCAATAAAATGGGAAGACAGATATTCTTTGGGCAGGGTGGTTCTCATGTCTGGAAGATAGGCCAGTTACCTATTCTGGATGGGGTTGCTTTCCCTCTAAAGGAGCAAGGGGGCACTCCTGGATACCATTTTGTTATGAGAGGCCCAAGTGAGCTCTGTGGCTAGGAGTGCCTTTTACCAGCTTTGTCTGGTATGCCAACTACAACCTTATCTGAATCTGGCCAATCTGGCCACTGTAGTCCATGCATTGATAGCCTCGAGATTGGATTACTGCAATGTGCTTTATGCGGAGCTGCCTGTGGGCTTGGTCTAGAAGCTCCAACTAGTGCAGAATGCAGTGGCTAGACTTCTGATGGGGCCAGACCACTGCCAGCATGTGACACCTTTGATGAAACATCTGCACTGTTGGTGTATGCTACTAGCCAGGTTCAAATTATTTTATTAATATACCAAAAATGGGTCCAAGGTATCTTAAGAACCACCTGAGCCCTGATATCCCAGCTGGATTACTGAGATGGTCCAGAGGAGCACTGTTTGTGTTTATGGAGAATAAGGCTATCAATGGCTACTAGCTATGATGGCTATGCTCTGCCTCCATAGTCGGAAGTAGTATGCTGTTGTATACCAGTTGCTGGAAAGCACAGGTGGGGAGAGTGCCTTGCCCTCAGGTGCTGCTTCCAGGCTTCCCATGGGCATATGGTTGGCCACTGTGAGAACAGGATGCTGGACTAGATGGGCCACTGGCCTGATCCTGCAAGCTCTTCTTTTGCTCTTTTGTTCTTATGTTAGTTGTCACCCCTATTACAGAGACCTGACTGGCTCAGCCAGAGGTTAGCCATCATGGACTGTGAAAAAGACAAATAATTGGGTGTTAGAACAAATTAAACCAGAACTGTCACTAGAAGCTAAAATGATGAAACTGAAGTTATCATACTTCGGACCAGAGCTTGGAAAAGTTACTTTTTAAAACTACAACTCTCATCAGCCCCAGCCAGCATGGCCACTGGATTGGGCTGATGGGAGTTGTAGTTCAAAAAAGTAACTTCTCCAAGCTCTGCTTTGGACACATCATGAGAAGACCTGATTCACTAGAGAAGACAATAATGCTGGGAAAAACAGAAGGGAGTAGAAAAAGAGGAAAGCCAAACAAGAGATGGATTGATGCCATAAAGGAAGCCACAGACCTGAAATTACAAGATTTGAGCAGGGTGGTTCATGACAGATGCTCTTGGAGGTCACTGATTCATAGAGTCACCATAAGTCGTAATCGACTTGAAGGCACATAACAATAACAACAAATCCCATGACTGTGTAACACTCTTCTAGAGGACATCCACCAGGCATCCTTGTTTTTGTTTTTGAGGCAACTCTTGAAGAGGTTTTTGTGTAGACAGTTTACTTTTATGTAGCTTTTTTTATCAGCCAGTCGTTTTAATGAGATCTCTTAGCATTTTTATGATGTTTTATACTTTATTGTACATATTGTTGTGCACCCCCATGTTATATAGTGTGAATTGGTGGTATATAAATACTTTTGACCTCAGTTAGGAAAGACACAGGGGGAGTATAGTCCCAATATCTCTGCAGCTTTTTATATCATTGACCACAACGTCCTTCTGAACTATCTCCAGAGAAAAATAAATGAATAATCACATGCATGGATACATTGTTTTATTATGAGAAGAACCTGAAAGCCTTCAAAGCTTAACTTGTGGTTCACCAGCTGCCCATGATGCACAGTGTGTCACACTGGCATAAAAGCAAGAGATGAATGGAAGGGGTGATGATCCTGCCAGCAGAGAGGAGGCATTCTCCCACCAGTTATCACCTAAAACCAAGATTCGAGGTCATGGGTTAATAATATCCACACAATCCTTTTTTAAAAAAAAAAAATTATCTATCTATCACAATATATCCCCTAGGACGCACACCTTAACATGGTGAGGTGTTTTGAGAGTGTCGAAGAAGCTGAGAGCAATGCCTTCAGGAGTCTAGACCAAGAGGCTAGACTCCTAGCAGGGTCATCCAAGGTGGAATGGTCAAAGCTGAGACACCAGACTCAGATGCATCCAAACTCAGTGGAAGGCAATAGTAAACCACTTCTGAATACCTCTTACCTGAAAACCCTATGAACAGAGTATCCAAAATGCAACATGAGTTAGTGCTGGAAGATGAGACCCCCAGGAAAGAAGGCACTCACCAAGCTACTGGGGAAGAACAAAGAACATGTACGAGTAGCACTGTGACTAATGATGCAGCTGGGTCAAAGCCAAAGGGAAGCCCAGGGGCTGATGCACACAGATGCGAGTCCAGAGTTGTATGACACACACAATAGGAACATGGAATGTGAGAAGCATGAACCAGGGAAAGTTAGAAATGGTCAAGAAAGAAATGGAATGTATCAACATTACAATACTTGGCGTGAGTGAATAAAAATGGATGGGGACGGGACATTTTCAATCAGGCAACTACAAAATATTTTATACAAGAAATGAAAAATAAAGAAGGAACGGGGTTGCTTTAATAGTGAGAAGTGATGTAGCAAAAACAATTAAGAGCTATAATGTAAGGTCTTAGCGAGTTATATCAATGAGATTCAATGGGAAACCTATTAACATAACCATAATCAAAGTCTACGCTGCAACAGCAAATGCAGAAGAAAAGGAATTGGATAGATTTTATGCAGAAGTAAAGGAAGAAATTGATCGCACACCAAAACATGATGTGCTGATAATCATGGGGGACTGGAATGCAAAAGAAGGGAACAGAAAAGAACTAGGAACTGTGGGGAAATGGGGTTTAGGAGACAGAAATGAAGCAGGAGAAAGGCTTATTGAATTCGGTGAAGCCAATAATTTGTTTCTTTTGAACACAGTTTTTGAGCAATGGAAAAGACGATGATACACATGGACATCACCAAATGGTCAACATAGGAATCAAATTGATTATATAATTGGTAGCAGAAGATGGAGAAGTTCCATACTTTCTGCAAAAACAAGACCAGGAGCAGAGTGTGGTACAGATCATGAACTGGTCGTATCAAAATCAGAATAAAGCTAAAGAACAACAACAAAGCAATCATAACAAACCAGAAGAGCTATGGAGTGAAGTCAGAGACATTATCAGGAAAGAATGCAAAAAGACAACACCTCTAGCTAAAAAGAGAGAAAGACCTCAATGGATAACTGAAGAAACTCTTCAAATGGTTAAAGACAGAAGGAAAGCAAAAGCAAAAGGAGAGAAAAACACAGTCAGAACCTTATATGCAACAATACAGTGCAGGGGTGTCACTAGGGCGGTGCGGTGGGTGTGGGCCGCTCAGTGACACCACGAGATGGGGGTGACACCCAGACCCGCCCCCCTGCCTACACAGATGCCGAGAGCGAGCGAGAGAGACCTTGCTGCTAGGCACCTGCTCTCCCCGCAAGGTTGCGGCAGGCCCTGCCCCTTAGCTACCAGAAGCAGCAGCAGAGGCACCTTAGCAACGAGGAGGCCTGAGGGAGGCGGCCTTGCAACTCTATCAGATGATGTCACCACACGGAAGTCAGACTCTTTTTAACCGTCTCGCGAGAGGCGGCGTTTGGTTTCTTTGGCACCAGCGACGCGGCTCCGTGGCGGTTCTGAGAAGCTAGAGCGTTCTGTATGGAGCCTGCGGCTGTGGCTTCTGCGGAGAGTATGGTGGCCCGGAAAAACGCGAACTTGCCCTGGTAACAACAAAAAAGGAGGGGCGCTGTTGCTAGGAGACGTGATGGGAGGGTTATTAGTTTCTCTGCCTCTTCTTTTCCCCATCTCCTCTGTATCTGTTCTGGAGGGAGGGTTATATTTTGTGTCAAGGCTATGCCCCTGAACCTGTTTCCCAAGCCAGACTTTACCTTGGAATGTTCTGTGTAAGTAATGCCAAGAGCGTCCCTAAGCATGTGCAGAGTGTTCTCCTCACTCATCCATGTTGTTGTTTTATTCGGCCATTCACTTGTTTCCCAAGCTAGGTTTTACCTTCCAATGCTCTATATAAATAATGCCTAGGGCCTAGGATGCCCCTGAGCAGGTGCAGAGTGTTCTCCTCACTCAGCCATGTTGTCCTAGTCATTTAAGGGAAGGGCTGGTATCTTAGTGGTAGAGCATTTGCTTTGTATGCAGGAGGCCCCAGGTTCAATCCCCGGCATGTCCAGGTAGGGGTGGGAGGGGCTTCCCTGTCTTAAACCCTGAAGAGTTGCTGCCAGTCAGTGTAGACAATACTGGGCTAGTTGGACCAATGGTCTGAAGCAGCTCCTGATGTTCCTATGGTCACTTCTATCTTTATCTAAGGAGCTCAGGGAAGAATACTCTGTTTCCACCCCTCTTCTTGGTATCATCATCATAGTTTAGTTCACACTTTTGTGTATCAACTTGAGATAGGAAGACTGCCTTACGTTGAGTCAGGCCATTTGTCTGTCCAGCTCAGTTGTATACAGCAGCCCTCCAGGGTTTGAAATACTGTAGGGGTCTTTCCTCAGCCCTGGAGATGTCAAAAATTGAACCTGGGACCATCTGCATGCAATGCAGATGCTCTACCACTGAACTATGGGCCTTTCTAAGCTCTCATGAAAGGCAGTTAAGAAATATATAGAGAGAGAGGGGGGGGCAGGTACAGGCCTTGAGGGATAAAATGGCCCATATGTCTGTACAGTTCCATTCTCTGCTGAGACAAGTTCCAATTGGTCAGCGAGTAAGGCAGCCTTTGATCTTTTCGGTGTCCTTTCTTTGCCATCAGGCATGGGGAACCTGTGTCCCTCCTGATGTGGTTGGACTACATCTCCTGTCATCCTTGACTTTTGGCCACGCTTGCTGGGACTGATGGGAGTCTTGAGTCCA
This sequence comes from Rhineura floridana, assembly GCF_030035675.1. Taxonomy (NCBI): domain Eukaryota; kingdom Metazoa; phylum Chordata; class Lepidosauria; order Squamata; family Rhineuridae; genus Rhineura; species Rhineura floridana. The sequence continues at coordinate 203,284,350 of NC_084483.1, read as the reverse complement.
GCCACATCTGAAAGGCAACATGTTCCCCATGCCTGCTGTCCATGCTTCTTATAGAATGTCTACTTCCTCCCCGAGAATAGACAAACCCCACCTCCAAACTCTTCCTGAACTCTGGAGTGGTACTGCCCAGGATTCTGTCATCTGTGACTACCCCTCCATTCTGGCTACAAGCCACAATGGTTTGCATCTTCCTCAGGTGAGGCTGTTAACGTACTAAACCGTTGCCTGGCCGCGATAATGGATTGGATGGGAGCTAACAGACTGAAACTTAATCCAGACAAGACCGAGTCGCTGTTAGTGAGTGCCTTCTCTGCACAGATGGTGGATGTTCACCCTGTTCTGGATGGGGTTACACTCCCTTTGAAAGAACAGGTTCGTAGCTTGGGAGTTCTTTTCGACCCTTCCCTGTCTCTTGAGGCTCAGGTAGCCTCAGTGGCACGGAATGCTTTCTACCATCTCCGATTGGTAGCCCAGCTACGTCCCTATCTGGACAGTGACGACCTCGCCTCAGTCGTTCATGCTCTGGTAACTTCTAGATTGGACTACTGCAATGCGCTCTACGTTGGGCTGCCCTTGAAGATAGTTCGGAAACTACAGTTAGTCCAGAATGCAGCGGCCAGATTGTTGACGCGGACCAGAAGGTCCGCTCATATAACACCTGTTTTGGCCCGTCTGCACTGGCTTCCTGTTTGTTTCCGGGCTAAATTCAAAGTGCTGGTTTTGACCTATAAAGCCTTACACGGCATGGGACCGCAATACCTGGTGAAGCGCCTCTCCCAATATGAAACTACCCGGACACTACGCTCAACATCTAAGGCCCTCCTCCGAGTACCATCCCATCAAGAAGCTCGGAGGATGGTGACTAGAAATAGGGCCTTTTCGGTTGTGGCTCCCGAACTGTGGAATGGTCTCTCCGATGAGGTGCGCCTGGCACCGACGCTGCTATCTTTTCGGCGCCAGGTGGAAACCTTTTTATACTCCCAGGCATTTTAAAGTGTATTTTTACAGTATTTTATTACTATTCTGGATGTTGTTTGGTTCTCGTATTGTTTGTGTGTTTTTGTTTTTTGAGTTATTATATTTATTGTATTTATATATTGTGCCTGCTTTTACCTTTTATGTACACCGCCCAGAGAGCCTTCGGGCTTAGGGCGGTATATAAATAAAATAAAATAAATAAAAATAAAAATTCTACCTCTGCTGTTGGAGGTGATATGCCTCTGAAGACCAATTGCTGGAAATCACAAGTGGGGAGAATACTGTTGTGCTTAGGTCGTTCCTCCAGGCCCCTGGAGATCTGGTTGGCCACTGTGAGAACAGGATGTGAACCAGATGGGCCATTGGCCTGGTCCAGTAGGCGGTTCTTACGTTCCACTGCATGCGTAGATCAAGCCTACACCAATGTGGAAAGGATTTTTATCTGCATTGATCTTTTATCGGTAGGGTAGAAAAATATCGACCTCAGACACTGAGTGATTTGATTTATCATCAGGACATTCTGAGCACCAGTAAGTATGGAATATTTGCAGCATAATTTTTAAAATTAATCTCAAAACCTTCAGCAGACACACAGTAGACTCTCGAGTCAGGGGTTCCCAATAGTGAATCTCCCCAAATAGAGAGAAAAACTATCAAAGCCTCTCGAAAAGTAACAAAGTAAAGAAGGGCTGTTTAGCTCATGTGATAACAACAAATGTAATGACAAGAAAACTAAAAGAAGGAAGGAAGGGAAAATATGAAGATTCAAAGAAGGAGGGTTGTAGACTGTGAAAGGGTATCCCATTTTGTCTGTCAACACACTGCAGTGAAGGAATACCAAGACAGTGGTTGTATTTGGACATCACAATAAACCATGGTTTACCATGACAGGGATGTATCTCATGTAACGGTAAAGTTTAATGTTAAAATGAACATAATTTTGATGTAGTTCTTAAATGTTTTTACTTCGAATTCTATTGTTTTCTTACCAAATTTTCACTTTAACCACATGAAACTATGTATAAATGTAAATACATTTAGGCTGTGCATATGATATTATAATTTAAAGGTGTAATTTTAATTTTGCTAGTTGTTTATGTCACTACTATTGCCATTACATTTAGTGATATACGGGAATTACGATTTATGAGTAACATTAGTACAAAAAACATTACTAAGGATTCTGTATGGTCTGGTACAGGAGGAGGTCCATGGGTGTTACACCATGAGTTACCGCACCGGGTGAGACCAACCCTAGTGACACCACTGATACAGCGACTAGTACGTAGGGACAAAGAGACCTATTACAATGATTATTGTATAGAAATAGAAGAGGACAACAAAAAGGGAAGAACAAGAGCCCTATTCCAAAAGATTAGAGAAATTAAAGGGAAATTTAAACCGAGAATAGGGATGTTAATTAACAGGGGAACACACTGAATGACCAAGATGAAATCAAAGGAAGATGGAAGCAATACACTGAAGAACTCTGTAAAAGAGATGCTAGGATGGCAGATTCATTCACGGAGGAACTGAATGATGAAGAACCAGGTATTTTAGAATGTGAGGTGAAATCTCCTCTTAAAATACTTGGAAGAAACAAATCACCAGGAATATATGGCATACCAATAGAGTTGCTACAAGCTACTGAGACTGAACCTGTCCAAATTTTGACAAAAAAATTGTCAAGAAATGTGGAAAAGAAGACAATGGCCCACAAACTGGAAGCATTCAATATATATCCCAATCCCAAAGAAAGGGGATGCCAGGGAATGCAGTAACTATCAAACTATTGCCTTACCATCCCATGCAAGTAAAGTATTGATCAAGATTCTACAACAAAGGCTCTTACCATATATGGAGCAAGAAATGCCAGACGTCCAAGCCGGATTTAGAAAAGGAAGAGGCACCAGAGATCATATCGCAAACAAACTTGGATAATGGAATGGACCAAGGAATTTCAGAAGAAAATCACCCTGTGCTTTATAGATTACAGCAAAGCCTTTGATTGTGTAGATAATGAAAACTATGGAATGCTTTAAAAGAAATGGGAGTGCCACAGCATCTGTTTGTCCTGATGCGCAACCTATACTTTGGACAAGAGGCTACCGTAAGGACAGAACATGGAGAAACCGATTGGTTCCAAATTGGAAAGGGTGTGGGACAGGGGTGTATTTTATCACCCTACTTATTTAATGCATACACAGAACATATCATGCGTAAAGCGGGATTGGACCAAGATGAAGGAGGTGTGAAAATTGGAGGGAGAAATATCAAGATATGCAGATGATACAATACTACTAGCAGAAACCAGTAATGATTTGAAACAAATGCTGATGAAAGTTAAAGAGGAAAGCACAAAAGCAGGACTACAGCTGAACATCAAGAAGACTAAAGTAATGACAATAGAAGATTTATGTAACTTTAAAGTTGACAACGAGGACATTGAACTTGTCAAGGATTATCAATACCTTGACACAGTCCTGAACCAAAATGGAGACAATAGTCAAGAAATCAGAAGAAGGCTAAGGCTGGGGAGGACAGCTATGAGACAACTAGAAAAAGTCCTCAAATGCAAAGATGTATCACTGAACACTAAAGTCAGGATCATTCAGACCATGGTATTCCCGATCTCTATGTATGGATGTGAAAGTTGGACAGTGAAAAAAGTGGATTAGAGAAAAATCAACTCCTTTAAATGTGGTGTTGGAGGAGCACTTTGCACTGCAAAAAAAGACAAATAATTGGCTGTTAGAACAAATTGAACCAGAACTATCACTAGAAGCTAAAATGATGAAACTGAGGTTATCATACTTTGGACACATAATGAGAAGACTTGATTCACTAGAAAAGACAATAATGCTGGGAAAAACAGAAGGGAGTAGAAAAAGAGGAAGGCCAAACAAGAGATGGATTGATTCCATAAAGGAAGCCACAGACCTGAACTTACAAGATCTGAACAGGGTGGTTCACGACAGATGCTGTTGAAGGTCACCGATTCATAGGGTCGCCATAAATCATGATCGACTTGAAGGAACAAATAACAATCACTATACATAAAAGCTGGTCTATTAGTCCGTCTTGTTCATTATTGTCAACACTGACTGGCAGCAGCTCTTCACAATTTCAGAGAAGAGTCTTTTGAAGCTGTAGTTGGAAATGCTAATGACTGAACTCAGGACTTTCTGCATGTATCCAACCCTCCCTCCCTCTTTGAACCAATCACCATTCATTTAAAGCTTGAAAACTGGAGCAGGAAGCTGGATGGAAACTAATTAGAAGTGGTTCGAAGGAGCAGGTTCGTAGTCTGGGAGTTCTTTTAGATCCTTCATTGTCACTTGAGGCCCAGGTAGCCTCGGTGGCACGAAGTGCGTTCTACCGACTTCGGTTGATAGCTCAGCTACGTCCCTATCTAGGCAGCAACGACCTCGCTTCAGTTATCCACGCTCTGGTAACCTCAAGATTGGACTACTGCAATGCGCTCTACGTGGAGCTACCTTTGAAGACGGTTCGGAAACTGCAGCTCATGCAAAAAGCTGCGGCCCGATTGTTGACTAGGACTAAACAATCCGAACATATAACACCTGTTCTGGCCCATTTGCACTGGCTGCCTATATGTTTCCGGGCCAGATTCAAAGTGTTGGTCTTTGACCTATAAAGCCTTACACGGCGCGGGTCCGCAATACCTGATGGAATGCCTCTCCCGATATGAACCTACCCGTACACTGTGTGCAACATCGAAGGCCCTCCTCCGGGTCCCGACTCATAGAGAGGCTCGGAGGATGACGACAAGATCTAGGGCCTTCTCAGTGGTGGCCCCCGAACTATGGAACAGTCTTTCTGACGAGGTGCGCCTGGCACCAAGATTGCTTTCTTTTCGGTGCCAGGTTAAAACGTACCTCTTTTCCCAGGCATTTTAATATATTTTAGTATATTTATAACATTCTGGTATACTAAATTAATTGTGTAATATGTTTTTAGCTTTGAGAATTGTTATTATGTGTGTGGTAATTATTATGTGATTTTATCTTATTGTACTTTTATATTTATGTTGTTCACCGCCCAGAGAGCTGTTGGCTGTGGGCAGTATAGAAACTGAATAAATAATAATAATAATAATAATAATAAGTAGACCAACACTAGACAAACTTTGCAGCAAGTTTATCTGATGTTGGCCTTCTCCACCTCTCCACCTCTCCAGCTTCCATCTTGGTTCCTTCCTGCACTTGAAACAACATCCCCATCTGTTTTTGTCCAATTGCTTTCCTGCTGTCATATTTTAACTCACACATTAAGAATCATTCTGTTGGCAAAGCCCTACAGTAGGGCCCCACTCATGCTGCAGGTTAGGTTCCAGACCCCCACGGAAAGCGTAAACTGCCAAAAAGTGGATCACCTGTAGGGTGGGGGTCTGGAGCCTAACCAACTGATTGCACCAGAGGAGAAGAATATCAGATTTTCCCCTCCTCAGGCGTAATCAGCTTGAGCGGGAGTATGATTGCACCAGAAGAGGAGAAGATCGGCTGTAGCACGCTACAGCTGATCTTCCCCTCCCCCAGCGCGATCAGCTGGAGGGCGGGGAGCTCCAGCTCCCCTCCAGCTGATTGCCCTGCTGGCACCGTATCAACGGAACGCCAAAAAGCGGGGCGCCAAGAAGCGAGGCCCTACTGTATATGAATCACACATAGATGAGTTCATACATAACAATGATGCCATGGGTGATGCCAAGCTGTACCAATAACGTTTGAAGTTGCAAGATAATTGGCCTTCAGACTTGATCTCCTAGGTTCAAATACACTGCAGTGATGTGAGATAAAGCTACAAAGATATCACAAGTATGCTTTTGGGAGATGATCCAAAACTCAGTGGTACTGTACACATTTTGTATGTGGGAAGTCCCAGTTCAATCACTGGATATTTACTTACATGGTTCAAGTAATAGGTGGCAAGAAAGAACTTTAATGCAAACAGACCCTGCAGAGTTTCTGCAAGTCGTAGTGGAGAACACTGAATGAGATGGATAGCGCATCTGACTCAGTATAAGGAAATATTGCACATTCATAAATGTACATGTAGCCTTAATCCCACCACAAACTTCCTTTCCTAGTTTGGCTGGCAGGAGATAGTCTTTAGTTTTGTTTCCTACCAGGTCAGACTATGGGTGGTATTCAACTAAATAATTGTGTGAGAAGAATGACTTTCGATTGTGTGGTGGGAATTATCACCTCTCTTCCTACTTCCTGCACCATCCCCAAATCTGATCCAGAGGGTTTGGAGAACTCTCAGAACAGAACAGGGGTTGCATGGGGGAGGAGGGAGAACGTTCCATTGCATGTGCTGATGGAATACTGAACTTAGCACTACACTGAACACAACCTCATTTCTCATCTAACCCAATGTTGTCTCACTCACAGCAGTTCTCCAGGATCTCAGGCAGTGGATATTCGCCTTCTTTTCTACTTGACCCCTTTTTTAACAAAACTAGAGATGGCAGGGACTGAACCTAGGTCCTTCTAAATGTAAATCAGGTCCCCTGCCCCTGAGCCATGATCCATTCCCATGAATTTGGATGGACTCAGATGTGAATAAAGCTACAAAAGAAGTCACAAAGGTTATATCTAGGGGCTGTGCTCCAGATTTGGCTAAGGCCCAAGCCAAATCAGACTTATTTGGAGGCATTTGGGCATCGGCCAGGTCAGGCTGAGATAGCCTCAGATCTCTCTGGGTCTGGTATGGCAACCCAGAATGATCTGGGGCTATCAGCCGGTGGAGCGTAGGGCTGAAAGAAGAGGCATGTGCGGGAAGAAAGAAGGCACCTCTTCACAAGAGAAGGAAGATGGTGCCTTTCCACCTGACCCTTTCCCACAAGGCCTCCCTAAGTCCTGCACATAAAATCCCCTTTGCCAATGGGTTCGCTGCATGCAGGGAAGCCACTTGCAATGAAGCAGCACCCCGCGGTATGGATTCCTCTTGCTCATCAGCTGATAACCATGAGGATTCATCCTGTGTGGTGCCGGTTGCTCCTTGTTTGCGGGGGGTTTACCTGCATGCAGAGAAGCCGCTCACAAAAGAACAGTGACCAGCAACGCACAGGATGGAAGCCTCTTGCTTACCGGCTTGTAAGCAGAAAGATTCTATCCTGTGCAGTGCGGGCTGCACCCGCTTGCTCTCACTCAGGGGGAGAGAAGAAGACGTAGCATCTCCTTCTTCCCCTGGCCATATTTTTACTTTTTAAAAAACCCTTAGCCCCACCCCTGAATAGCTTTGGGAATGGATCTGGGGCAGGGAGGGTGGTCCCCTCTTTGGAACAGGGAGTATTGACCCTCCCTGGGCCCCACAGATTGGGATCATGGGATGGGTAGGGAGGGCTTATGTCATCTCTTTTTGGTGACCAACCATTACAAGTCCCAAAGCTCTTATCCAAGCTGGGCTCACGGAGGGCTCATTCACACGGCGGCTGACTGTGAGATTGGTGCTACTTGCATCCTCGTTTAATTTAGTTTTCCCATATCAACCCAATCCAATTATAATGCGAAAAGGAAATGAAAAACCATCTCAGCTGCACTGCGCTCCTCCGTTTAGGCACTTTGCCTCAATGTTTTTTTTAGTGGGCGGGCTCTGTTATGCCCTATCGCCAGCTGCCTCTCTGTCTGCCACCTGCAAAAGCTGTGGCAGCTGCTGCCTAAGTTGCCTTTCACTCACTGCGCTCTAATCAGTTTCATACAGTTTTGTGTCAATTGCACCCCACTGCTGACAAGAAACAATGAAACTGACAAAAAAACCCTCCCCTTCTCCATTAGCAATACTGATATTCCAGAGCGAGTAAGCATGTAAAATTAGGGGCGGCCCGTAAGTGTCAGGCCCAGGATGCGACTCAGGAACCAGACCAGAGGTTGTAGTTAATTCGTGTTTTATTAGAGTAATGTCCAACAAAGACTGCGCTTTCTCATGAAGCAATACAGGGATACAGGTCCTGCGACATTGGGAGAAAGTTGACAGAGCAAGGGGCTGCTTCCCGCCTGTTCTTTAAGAAGGGGCTAAACGGGCGCGCAACCTTTCGCTCCTCCTTAACTCCCCCTCAGGTACTGCCCGCCTTCCCCCCCTTTTCTCCTGTCTTTTCAACCGTCTGCGTGTGCGTGGTGAGGGGGGAGGCATCACCTCCTCCTCTTCTGAAGTGTCCGATTCCCCTATGGGTGATAAAGGAGGAGCTGAGGGTAAACCATCTCTCCGCCTTTCTGCTGTGATCAGCCCTCCCTCTTGCTCTGAGCTGCAGAGAAGGGAGGGCCTGGGAATGTCTGGGGGGGATTCTAAAACTTCAAGGCTCTCAGGCTCCCCATTGCTAGGCGACCCTATCTCTGGCATGTCCTCTGTTTCGGCTTCGCTCCACAGAGGGTAAGTTCCTCCCTCCTCCCTCTGCCAGCCATTTGAATCCTCTTCTGACAACCCCCCAGGAGCCCAGCTCATCCTCCCGACAATAAGAAAACAGCAATACTAAACATTTCCGGAGGAACACCTACTTGTGTGAAAGGAAAACTGCAGATTTCAAGGTAGCAAGTGTGAACCTTGCAATTATATCGCAATGGCAAAAGCTGCGTCTTTACTGTGAATGACCCCTGGGCTTCACTGGCATCTCTTAAATAGATTAAATAGGAAGGTTAAAGAAGCATTCACCTTCTAGTTCCCATCTCTGTGGCTTCTGAAGTCCAACAGAATTTTCACATTCTGTTCTCCAGTTCCTTCCTGCTTTATAGGAATCATCCAAGGAACAGTCCTCACTGAAGCCCTTTACCATCTTGCCCAGAGACAGGTAATAGGTTTTAAAGGCACAAATGTTCATCCATCTCACACTTATCAGTAATCAAACCTTTTTGGATGATTTTTGTGGTTTTTTGAAACCTGAAAAATCTATTTATCTAGAGACTAGGTGGGACAAATGCAATGTATCTGCACAACATGGGCAAGAATATTTAAGAATGTAAGAACATAAGAGCCTGCTGGATCAGACCATTGGCCCGTCTAGTCCAGCATCCTGTTCACACAGCAACCAACCAGGTGCCCATGGGAAACCAGCTTTAGCCACACTCAATGTTTCCTTCTCACATGGAAGCAAATGTGTAATAGAAATAATAAGCATTTCAGTTTAGGTTCTTTATACATACCTTAATTGCAACAAGTAAAGTTTTCATCACAAGTTCCAATGACTGAAAAATCAGGAGGACATTCCTTCAGTAGACAAAAACCTTTGGCATTCATACATGATTCCTGATTTGTCACAGTTGCAAATCCTGAAGAAACGGAAACATTTTAATCCTATCCATCCATCCATCCATCCATCCATCCATCCATCCATCCATCCATCCATCCATCCACCCATCTACTTGCTTGCTTGAGCAAAACTCCTAAAATGCCACCTGAAACCTGCATCCTGAACCAACATTTCCAATTCTACTTTAATTTAGCAAAGTTATTTAGTACAGTATTTAGAAATTTTTGTACTTGATTCCCTCCCCTCCCCTAGTACTGTTGGAAACAAAAAGCAGTCCGCTAGACATGCATTCTTGGTTTCCACTCTCTGTACAGTTGAGTAATATAGCTCTGAGCAGGGAGTGCCCTTCTATGTGCTTTTCAAAACTCAGACTCACAAGGGCTGATCTGAGCTCTAAAATCCAAAAAGTGCTTCAAAGACGTGGTGGGAAAGTATTGCTTTATGGAGATTGTTTCATCTGTGAACGCGTTTCTGCTTGCCTGATGGAATGATCTCCTATCTCCTTCCCCTGTGTGCTGTTCTGGGGGCTCTCCCAGCCCTCCAGATCATATTTAGGGAGGGTGTGGGGGCAGTAAAGTCCCATTGCACTAGTGGGAATCCTTGAGTGAGCTTCCACAAGCACAGTGAGTTAGTTGACTATAATTCTATGGATTTTTCAAGGCGCCAAAAAGCTAACCACTGTTAGAACTTTATTAAACCCTAATCTCTAATTGATAATTTTAGCATAATATTTTATATTCAGGAGGCCTTAAGCCTCAGAAGTCTTTCTTAGCATAAGTTAACCTTAGAAACTTCTCTTTGCATAAGTTAGGAGCTTTAGCAAGCATCCTGTCAGCTTAGTATTTTCAGTTTTCAGCCTGCCAGCTGTAGGCTGGTAACTTCAAGTTTCCAAAAGGTAATAAACAGGATTTGGCATACTTATTCTTAGTTCGCAGATCAAACTATCAGACTCAGGTGAAAATGGAAATGGCCTGCCTTCAAGTTGATTCCAACTTATGGTGACCCTATGAATAAGGTTTTCATGGAAAGTGGTATTCAGAGGGGGTTTACCATTGCCTCCCTCTGAGGCTGAGAGGCAGTGACCAGCCCAAGGTCACCCAGTGAGCTTCATGGCTGTGTGGGGATTCAAACCCCGGTCTCCCAGGTCATAGTCCAGCACCTTAACCACTACACCACACTGGCTCTCTTCAGACTCAGGTAGCAACACAGTATTCAGTTTTTGCTGATTTGTCAAAACACATGCCACATCATACTAGGGATGTGCTAGAATTCCTCCCAATTCGTATTTGGTACCAAATTTTCCATTAATTCGTTATGGATTGGATTTTGATATAGCTATTTTCCACAGCTTTTTACCTGATCCAATAGGGTTGTTCTTACATTCTTACCTGGGAGTAAGCACTGTTAGTTACTGCACTACACTTTCTTAAACTATATACCATATAATGTCCTTAATTCCTTACTAAAAGAGGCCAAGATCCTATCTCAGCAGTACTTACCTGGATTAGAAATTAGCACCAAAGCAAGGGCAATAAAGAGAAGAGAACAGCACTTCATAGTTATGAGAAGGTAACGGTGGATGTATCCCTACAAGAAAGGAAGTGAAGAATGATGGGAGGTACTGCGTCTGTGGCTTTTGTATTGTTCTGGTGATTGCAATATGAATGACCACTGCAATGCTAGGGAATTTAATTTAATTATAAATATGCCACTCCCCACCAAAAAGAAAACACATTAGGCAGTATGCCCTGAAAACAATGGGTACAATGTGCAAAGCCCATGAACCTTGCCACACAGGAAGAAGATGTAAAGAAATGAAATATAAAGGGTAATAGAGCTTAGAGATGTAAACGCGATCTTTTAGATGCCTGAATACCCCAGTTCATAGTTCATAAAGAAATTGTTACTGCTTATGCCAGTGGTATTAATAGAAGTAGTAGAACAATGCTTGGTTTTAGGATTTCCATCTTCAGCTACCTGTTTCTTTCAAGGCCTAACACATTTTCCATAATTTGTCCAGTGGCTTACTACTCCTCTACCTCCTCGACCATCTTGACTGAAGTAGACTTTTTAATTTACTTTATTTCCAATTCAAGCCAGACTTATTGTACAGTCACGAACAAACTAAATGCAACAGATCAAAACACAGAAAACCATAAATATTGTTTGAAAGTATCCCATGCATACAACAATCAAAATTTTCTGCCACTTAACCTAAAACACACTCTCTGTATAATTACATTCTCTAAATCTTACACAATAAGTTAATTTTGCCATCAATGCATACTCCCATATTTTATCATGCCAATCTTTTATTGTGGAATGATCTCCATTCTCCATTTAGCTGCATATAATGTTCTAGCAGCAGCAAACATATAAGAAACCAATTCTATATGGTCCTTCTGCACTAGGCTTTCTAAGTAATTTCATAAAAAACAATATAGAATGAAATGGGATCTCATATCCCAAAGTCCTTACTTCATGAGATTTAATTTTCGTCCAGTATGTCTTAATCACTTTGTACTTCCACCAAATGTGGATGAAATTGCCTCTTTCTTTCTGGTATTTCCAACAAATAGGTGGGTAGTTTTTATTTATTTTCACCAGGGTCCTATTCCACCTGGACATGATTTTGTAGCAATTCTGTCTTATCCCCAAGTTCAATGAAAATGTAACTCCATCCCATGCTTGATCAACAAAGATAAGTAAGGATTTTATAAAATATTTTTATCGTATTAGAAGAATGATTAACATTGTTGATCAGAATTAAATTTATCTTTACAAAATAACATTTTTTCCAAAACAGAAAGAATTAACGTAGTTTTACAAATTAAATACTGCATAACATTGCCGCCCTGGGCTCCTACTGGGAGAAAGGATGGGATATACATCAAATATTAACAACAACATGTTTAACAGAGAGAGAGAATCATAATATTTACTGTTCCAAAAGTGTATTAACAAAGCCAATTTCCCAATAAACATATTTGTTAGTAATCTATATTGACCCCTAAAGGTTATTTTCATTGGTGAATGCTATTTCCCAGAATTCTTTAACCCTTTAGAGACCTGTGGAGTGTTTGAAGATTGTCAACAGAGTGAAACATTTCTTTTGCCATAGTTAATGTATATGCTGCTAACTGTAAGTCCTCTGATTGAATTTCCACTTTTAAATAACTAATAGAGATTAAAAGAAAGATGGCATTCTGCAATGTCATGAATCATAACCAAAATATACACCAAATATTGGTTAATGTTAAGACAGGATCAAAAGATGACCATAAAATCACCTTGAGAAGGCTGATACTCCAACAGGTATCAGGTGAATAAGTGAAACAGGCTTCGTGCGATGAAGTGCCCTTCATATATTGGGTGGTATCAAATTTTCCTCTTCTGATAATGGAAAGAATCGGTTGGAGAAATGGAGGAAAGAGTCAAGGCTTGGCAATTTCTCCTCTGAACATTCCCCCCTCTGAATACCACTGGATACCACACTGTTTGTTTGTTTTAATTTGTGAAATCTTTTTTGAGACAAGTTATGGGAAAATGGAAATGGTCTGCCTTCAAGTCGATCCAGACTTATGGCAACCCTATGAATAGGGATTTCATGGTAAGTGGATTTACCATTGCCTCCCTCTGAGGCTAGTCCTCCCCAGCTGGCTAGGGCCTGCTCAGCTTGCCACAGCTGCACAAGCCAGCCCCTTCCTTGTCCGCAACTGCCAGCTGGGGGGCCACTGGGCTCCTTGGGACTATGCAGCTTGCCCACGGCTGCACAGAGGGCAGGACACGTAACCCCTGAGCCACTCACTGTGGGGGTGGTCTTTAGCTGGCCCTTGACACCCAGGAGACATGAGCGGGGATTTGAACTCACAGACTCTGGACTCTCCTCCCCACTGTGCTATACCATGATTAGTAAATGGAAGCAACTGATTAGTTCAATTCTAAAATCTGACAGGCAAATTGCATCCAATTCTGGCAGAAAATCAAAAAGTTATACAGACTTTTCCTTTGTTTAAACAAATGAAATTTAAAGGTGCCCTCAATGTATTTGCCTACAATTTGGCAGGATTCATCCACTGTTGTACCTGTAAATTTCATCCACTTCATCTCGCAGAATGCTGGGAACTACCTGCGGGAACAGTTCTATTGCACTCATGTTCTGCTTTGGAGCTCCTCATTATATAGCCACAAGAGTGGCTGTATACTATAGCCAGCATGGATATCTTGCATTCCGCAGTGTTAAATTGAAAATACCCCCATGCCATTCTGATCCTTCCCATAAGCTCATTTCAAAACAAAACCTTACAAAACTTATAGTCCTGAACTCAGAAACGCTTGCTTAACAACCGTCTAAATTTTCATGGCGATACACAAAACAGTCAGAGAGAATCAAGAATTCAAAATGTAAAAAGGAGGAGAGAAAAAACCCAGAGCCCTTTTGGACTTTTTTTGTCAGAGTTCTCATAATTTGTTGAAATTCATTAAAAATCAGCCATGTTCACAGAGTACCCGTAATCCTGTTACTGACCTTGCCCCATACTCTGAATGTCATCTTCTGCAGTTTAAAAGTTAAAAAATGCCTGGCTGATTTTTAATTAATTAAAGAAATTTTGCTTTGAACTCAATGACAAACTCAGACATGCTCAGTAAGAACCAACTGTCAGTAGTTCTAAAAGCCAGACTCACAGCTGCTGGGCTTGCCTAATCAGGGAGCCACACCCACACCAGACTTTGATTTCACTTGAGACAATCATGGGTTCCTCCAAATAATCTTGGGAAGTGTAGTTTGTGAAAGGTGCTGAGAGGAGACTCCTATTCCCCTGACAGAGCTCCAGTGGCCAGAGTAGTTTAACAGTCAGCTACTCTGATTGAAGCTATGTGAGGGGAACAGGGCATCTCCTAGCAACTCTCAGCACCCTTCACTAACTACACTTCCCAGGATTCTTTGAGAGAAGCCATGACTGTCTAAAGTGAAATAAAGGTCTGGTGTGGATGTGGCCAGGGACAGCTTTGGTTTAAATTTGGGTGGGAGGCTACATGTGCCTGCTTTAGAATAAAAAGGTGGGGGAAACACTGGAAAGCAACTATACTATTCACAGTGTTTTCCTTTTGGAAGGGAAAGGGGCTTGCCGTCTGCCCAGCATCTACCCACCCAATCTCCTCCCCCTCTCCTTGCCCATCCCCCAGGTCAGTTTCACCTATCCTAAGCATGACTACACACACGTAAATCCTATTAAACTCAAAAAATCTTAATTTCACATATACGCTCATGGGGTCTGAACTGGCGGTGACCGACCAGGAGAGAGACCTCGGGGTTGTAGTGGACAGCACGATGAAAATGTCGACCCAGTGTGCGGCAGCTGTGAAAAAGGCAAATTCCATGCTAGCGATAATTAGGAAAGGTATTGAAAATAAAACAGCCGATATCATAATGCCGTTGTATAAATCTATGGTGCGGCCGCATTTGGAATACTGTGTACAGTTCTGGTCGCCTCATCTCAAAAAGGATATTCTAGAGTTGGAAAAGGTTCAGAAGAGGGCAACCAGAATGATCAAGGGGATGGAGCGACTCCCTTACGAGGAAAGGTTGCAGCATTTGGGGCTTTTTAGTTTAGAGAAAAGGCGGGTCAGAGGAGACATGATAGAAGTGTATAAAATTATGCATGGCATTGAGAAAGTGGATAGAGAAAAGTTTTTCTCCCTCTCATAATACTAGAACTCGTGGACATTCAAAGAAGCTGAATGTTGGAAGATTCAGGACAGACAAAAGGAAGTACTTCTTTACTCAGCGCATAGTTAAACTATGGAATTTGCTCCCACAAGATGCAGTAATGGCCACTAGCTTGTATGGCTTTAAAAGAAGATTAGACAAATTCATGGAGGACAGGGCTATCAATGGCTACTAGCCATGATGGCTGTGCTCTGCCACCCTAGTCAGAGGCAGCATACTTCTGAAAACCAGTTGCCGGAGGCCTCAGGAGGGGAGAGTGTTCTTGCACTCGGGTCCTGCTTGCGGGCTTCCCCCAGGCACCTGGTTGGCCACTGTGAGAACAGGATGCTGGACTAGATGGGCCACTGGCCTGATCCAGCAGGCTCTTCTTATGTTCTTATGTTCAATAAGCATGCAAATGATCAGACCTGCATTTCCCCTTCTTCCCCTCTCCTCTTCCTTTGTCCTCCCTTCTTCCTCCCCTCCCCTCTTCCTCCTCTCCTGCCACTCCAACCCTCTCTCACTCTTCTCCTCCCCCCCCACATAATCAGCTTTATCTATCCTAAGCACGATTGCATGGGAGTAAATCCCACTGAACTCAATAAACATGCAAATGATCAGACCTGCCCTCCTCCTCCCCTCTCCCTTTCCTCCCAAACCCCTGCCCTTCTTCCTCCTCTCCTCCCGATCCCACTGTGGTCAGTTTCACCTATCCTAAGGATGATTGCATGTTAGTAAATCCCACTGAACTCAATAAGTATGTAAATGATCAATCCATTCTCAGCAAACTTGTACAGGATCCCATTTCTTACATTCCGGATAAAAAGCAGAGAAATTCACTAATAGGCAAAACAACAACCATCACCTTCTGGTTTAAGAACATACTTATAGCCAACAGATATTTCTATCAAACTTTAAAAAGCAGAGAAATTGGGAGGTTATAGTGAATGCACCAGGGGAGCAGGTGTTCTGACCCCCTCTCTGAGAGGACAAACAAGATGAGCATAGCACATGACTTTTTCTGTTATTTGGGCTGATTGCAGGTGTTGCCACCACACACCTTATGCTCAGAGGCACATGTTACCAAATTCTTCCCAGCTACACAGGAAGTGGATTGGACTTTGAAAGATCCACCCAAATTGTGTTTGCATTTTTATAAATTTGTAGAGCAGTAGAATATCTCAGAAAGGACGTCAGGTCTCCTGCTCCCCTGGTGCATTCACTATTGCTGCCCAATTTCCCTGCTTTTTAAAGTTTGATAGAAATATCTGTTGGCTATAGGTACGTTCTTAAACCACAAGGGTTTTGTTTAGCCTCTTAGTGAGTAGGTATCTTGTTGAACACTATAAGAAAAGGATGCCAGACTAGATGAGCCTTTGTTCTCATCTAGCAGAGCCTTTTTATGTTCAGATGTTCTGGAATCCTGGCTACTTCTTCCTCTAATATAGCAAGTAAGGTAGAAGATTTTCCTATGTGAAGATGTCATTTCTGGATGTGAAGATGTTATTGCTGAAGGTTGGATGTACTGGTTCATGCAGAAACCACTGGTGTTACGATGCACATTTTGATGCAAAAAAGAGATTTTTTCAGGGCCTGTTAGGCAGACTGAGGCATGAAAGTGCATTGTGTGCATAGTTTCTTGTGACTATCTCAGAATAAGGTCCTCAGTGGGATTTTGTTATAGATTGTGTGATGGATGCAAATACAATATCTTCTCATCCCCTTTCAAACACAGAAAGACACACAATCTTTTGAACATCTGCACAGTTTTTATTCAAACAAGAACTTTAAAGCATTTAAGGCAAATATAATTTTGTGGACTTTCAGCTGGTGAAAAGACCATTATGCATAGCTTGTAAGGTTGGCATTAAAGCAGGAGACGATGGTCCTTTGGAAAGAGATGCCCTCCCGTCAATTGAACTGGTATCTGCTTTTCCCCATGTCTGAAAATAATGCAGTATAGAAACATTTTTGCATGCAGCAGATATACTTAACAATTATCTTTGTTCATACCAGTTTTGTTGTGTGCTATCAACATGTAAAACCTGCTAAAGAATGCAGCAATCCTTCTAGACCTCAGGCTAGGGGATTATGAAGTTTTATCATCCTGCTTCCCACTATGACCTACTAGAAGCTCATAAGCAAGTGAGGTGGCCACTCCACAATCACTTTTGCAAACTCTCTCTCTCTCTCTCTCTCTCTCTCTCTCTCTCTCACACACACACACACACACACACACACACACACACACACACACCACCACCACCACCACCACCACCTTCTCTCCCCCTGTCTGCCCAAGCATTTGGCCTGGGGATCCCTCTTCCTTGAGTTCTCACCTTCTGTACCAGCAGTGATTTCAACTGAGCTGCTGTTGTGGGGGGCAAACTGTTCTGCTCAAGCAATTTTCCTTCCTCCTTCCCTTTCTTTCCTTCCCTCATGGTGCTCTCCATGGGTTCAATAGGTTGTTGAAGCCCTTGTGCCTCTCTCCTGCCCTCGTAGCCCTTCCCCCTGTGCCGCAGCCGGGTGGCAGGGGCTCAGTATGCTGCTTCTTCTGCGCTGAGTCTGATGGAGAGATACAACCCTCAGCCCTTTCCTGAGAAAAGCAGGTGTGAAGGGCTGAGACGCAAAGGCTTCTCCCTGGAAAGGAGATTGCCAGGGCTATCAATGGCTACTAGCCATGATGGCTGTGCTCTGCCACCCTAGTCAGAGGCAGCATGCTTCTGAAAACCAGTTGCCGGAAGCCTCAGGAGGAGAGAGTGCTCTTGCACTCAGGTCCTGCTTGCGGGCTTCCCCCAGGCACCTGGTTGGCCACTGTGAGAACAGGATGCTGGACTAGATGGGCCACTGGCCTGATCCAGCAGGCTCTTCTTATGTTCTTATGTTCCCCCCCATAGCTTTTAAAAGTTGCTGCCTTGGCTGACTGTCCCTGGCTGACTCTTCCAGTAATCAACTCTCACCCCATTTTCTCTCCAACACCAATTTCATTCATTATTCTCCATTTCCTTTCCTCATCTAAACTGACTGCCAGCGCTCTCTCCCCATAGCAGTGCTCCTTCAGCTTTTTCAGCTTATAGCTGCAGGCTCTGGTAACAGCCAAAGTGCCTGGGAATGAGTTAAGGCTCACATCCACTCCACCTATTTAAAGCACATTTAACACATATTTAAAACACATGGCTTCCTACAAAGAATCCTGGGAACTCTAGCTCACCCCTCACAGAGTACAATGCCCAGGATCCTTAACAAATTATAGTTCCCAGGATTCTTTGGGAGAAGCCATGTGCATAGGTAAAAAACAAACAAACACTAACACATAAAGAGACTAGTCCTCAGTGCACCAGAAGTGCTCACAGTAGAACATAACATTCAATAAATAAAGCAAATTGATCCCATTTCTCCACATTAAAATGTTGGATTCATCCAAAACTAGCACAGAACAGTCACCAGAACGACACCATGGAATGAACATTTTTTTCATGGTTATGTGCTAAACTTTTAGGATAGGAGCCTCATGCAACCAATGTACAGGAGGATTCTCAGTCCTTCTGGCTGATACCACGGGCAGCTGCATTGCTGAACCCTGGTCTTCACTGACTGGCAGAGGGTTCATATAGGGGGCATGCCTAGCCTTACTTGGAGCTCTGGAAGTATTGATTATGGGACCTTTTGTGTCCAAGGCAGATGCTCTACCACTGAGCTGTGGCCTTTCCCATTTCTCAGGACCTCTGGCAGATACCATGGGAGGCTTTAGCGGGTGTACATGTACCCATAGGGACCCCAATATGCACTGATTGGCAGTGGTTTTAGGTAGGGAGACATTTCTGGCCTGGCCTGGAGATAGTTGGATAATTGGAGGTTTAATTAGTGTATAAAATTATGTGTGGCATGGAGAATATGGATAGGGAAAGATTTTTTCTCCTATTGTTACCCTGTGGAATCCACTCCCACAGGAGGTAGTGATGGCCACCAACTCAGATGGCTTTAAAACAGGATTAGACAAAGTAATGGAGGACGATGGCTATGTCCTACCTCCATGGTCGGAGTCAGTATGCTTCTGAACACCATCTGCTGGAAACTGCAAGAGGAGAATTGCTCTTGCACTCAGGTCCTGCTTGTGGGCTTCATAAGAACCTCATTGCCTCTGGATCAAGCCAATGGCCCATCTAGTCCAGCATCCTGTTCTCACAGTGGCCAACCAGATACCCATGGGAAGCCTGCTAGCAGGACCCGAGTGCAAAAAGCACTCTGCCCTCCTGCAGTTTCCAGCAGCTTGTATTTGGAAGCGTATTGCCTCCACATATGGAGGCAGAACATAGCCATCATGGGCTAGTAGCCATTGATAGCCTTATCCTCCATGAATTTGTGTAATCCTCTTTTAAATCCATCCAGGTTGGTGGCCATCACTGCCTCTTCTGGGAGCAATTTCCATAGTTTAACTATGCACTGTGTGACGAAGTACTTTCTTTTGTGTTCCCCAAATCTTCCAACATTCAGCTTCATTGGATATCCACAAGTTCTAGCATTATGAGAGAGGGAGCAAAAGCTTTTCTCTATCCACTTTCTCAATGCCATGCATAATTTCATATGCTTCCATCATGGCACCTCTTACTTCCCTTTTCTCTAAACTACAAAGCCCCAAATACTGCAACCTCTCCTCAAGGGGAGTTGCTCCATCCCCTTGATCATTTTTGCTTGACCTTTTCTGGACCTTTTCCAGCTCTACAATATCCTGCTTGAGGTGAGCCGACCAAAACTGTACACAGTATTGGTCATGGGGCTGCAGCATAGACTGATACAATGGAATTATAATATTGGCAGTTTTATTTTCAGTACCTTTCCTAATGATTCCTTAGCATGGAATTTGCCTTTTTCACAGCTGCCGCACATTGGGTCAACATCTTCATTAAGCTATCTGCTATGACCCCAAGATCTTGTTCTTGGTCAGTCACCCCCAGTGCAGACCCGTGAGCATATATGTGAAATTAAGGGGGTGTGTGCTCCAATATGCATAACTTTACACTTATTTACATTGAATTGCATTTGCCATTTTACTGCCCATCATCTCATCCCACGCATTGAGGCTACATAGCTTCACCCATCTAGCTGGCCCTGCACATGGAACCAGCAGCATTTCAGAGGCAGCTAACTTGGAGGTCCTGGTTTTCATTATCCCACCTAGCAATGTACATTTTGCTTCCAGGATCTCACTACTATATTTCCCCATGTCATTGATGGCAACATGAACCACAACCACTGACTCCTCCAAAGTACTATCTACCAAGCTATCTAACTGACGGGCAACATCCACAACCTTTATGCCAGGCAAGCAAATCACCCTGTGGTTTCTACACCCGTCACCCCCCATCTATGTTCCCAATGATAAAATCCCCTACTAACAGGATCGCTCCATCTCCCTTCCTCATCACGATAGGACAGCTGTTCATCCCCCAAGGAATGGGTCCCTTCTAAGGGATCATTTCCCTCTTCCTCAGATAGATAGTCTCCTTCCCTGAGGCCCTCATTCTCCATGATAGCAGGAGAGCTATCATCCTGGGAGGGTGACACGACTATAATGTCCTAAAGGCCTCATCCACAAACCTCTGTCTCTTTAAGCTTCTCCTGGTCAGCCACTTTGGCCTTAAGGAAGCAATCTTGTTTCCTAAGACCTAGGAGCTTATTGCACTGAGGGCACACCCTTCTGTGCAAGAGGCAGATAGTCATACATGTTAGTGTCCACAGTCCCCCACACCCCTCCTGGCTTCCTACTTGCACAGTTGTTTTTGTAGTGTGTTCAGTTAATTTATTGAAAGCTTAGGTTTTGTTTAGGTCAGGAAACAGACAGGCAGAGTGGCCTCTTCACTCTGCTGCTTAACTCGCCTTGATGCTTTGTCAGCTGGGGGCTCCCTTGAGCTCCTGGAGCAGGTACCCTTCTTGTGAGAGCATCTGGTTGGCCAATGTGAGAACAGGATGCTGGACCAGGTGGGCCATTGGCTTGACCCAGCAGGCTCTTATTCTTATTTTCTTATGGTTGCTTTTTCCATTGATGTTTGGATTGGACAACCTAATCATGCCCAAATATTTCAGGATGAGGGGTGGCTTGCCTTGATGTCTATCAGCAGCTTCCTTTCCCTTATATTGTCTACTATTTTTTACAGTTATACAAGTGATTAAGTGATGGTGGCGGCTCTTTTGTGTGGCTTTTTACAACCTGGGAGACCAGGGTTCGAATTTCCACACAGCCACGAAGCTCACTGGGTGACTTTGGGCCAGTCATTGCCTCTCAGCCTCAGAGGAAGGCAATTGTAAAACCACCTCTGAATACCGCTTACCATGAAAACCCTATTCATAGAGTTGCCATAAGTCAGAATCGGCTCGAAGGCAGTCCATTTACAATATGCACATCCTGGTGAGAGCCATGGCTAATGGTGTGACACTAGAACCATTCTGTGAGGATCTGGGGAGGGAGACATGGCCAGCATCAGCCTCCACCTGTGGTGAAGCCATGAACCTCCGCCACACACAATGGTTATTACAGTGTGGAAGTAAAAACAATCACAGAAAAAGCTGGATAATGTTTGTCAAGCTTTAGAAAAAGTCATTTTGGAGGGAACAAATATAGCCTAGTCCTATGTTAGGGTTGTCATTCTCACCACTGAAGTCATTATCTTCATCCTGGAAGCATCACAAGGCAGCATGGCTTAAATGTTGAACACTTTCCAATACTGTTGGTGGGCGTAGGACACTTGAAAAATGCACAAAAGCCCTTGTTATGACGACAGCTGGATTCACTTCTTACATTAGCAAATGATCCTGTTTTCCCACCACAAAAAATAAAAAAAAATAAAAGTAAAAATGAGCAGGCAAGGGAAAACTATTCCAAATAACCCCTCCCCCAACATATTCAGTTTCATTACAATTTGCAACATTGATCATTCCCAGTGCAGCACTGGAAAAGAGACTTCTGCATGGCTGGGATAGAAGATATGCCTTCTGGGAGGAAGGGTGGGGTATAAATTGAATGAATCAATAAATTGAGCAGGGGGTTGGACTTGATGGCCTTATAGGCCCCTTCCAACTCTACTATTCTATGCTTCTATGATAAACACTCGGCCAGAGGGACGGTTGGTTGGCCTTAGAGGTAAAGTAGCTTCATGTGTTCATTGAGTCATCACTCTTCTAGCCTTCATACCCATAGAGAAGTGATATTTTGTTATTAGGCTAGAGCAGGAGTTCCCAAACTGTGGTCTGTGAACCACCAGTGATCTGCGAGCTCTATTCAGGTAGTCCATGGTGTGTGTGTGGATTTGTGCTTAGAGACAGGAGATGACACATCCATCGCATTAAATTGTAATATTGATTTTATTTTTTATTGCTTTTTTTAATTCTTGTTGTACTTTATTGTATTAGAGTCTGAATTCAGTGGAATGCAAATTGTCATACAATAAAATGCATTACATAGGAAATAAATGAAGGAATAAAATGCAATTAAATCATACAACAAACTAGCACAGAGCATTACAATTGCTACAACGGGCAAAAAAATCATGCAATTTTCAAGTGGTTCCTTGGGGACAAAGTTTTGGAAAGCACTGGACTAGAGAAAAGATAATCCCTTTACCTGAGAGCCACAACACCCTGAAATTAATGACTGGCTGATTCAAAACTGTTTTAAGCATGCATCATTATTGCTTGCATATTCAAATGTGAAGCATCTAGAGGTGAAACTGTACGTCGGTCTCTGCAGGCTGAAGGTATAAAAAAAATGCACCCTAAGGGATCAAAGTGGGTAGGAAGAATGGGTGTGCACATGCTATCCCTGCCCCCAAAATCCCCTGACTGACACCAGATCAGACAATTTCGGAGGGATGCTCTTGTTAGGAAGAAAACCCCCCTTTGGGCTCACAATGGGTTTGGAGGCACTTGTTAGGCCCTGAACCAACATTGCAAAGCACGATGGAACACTGAGGGAGGGGGAGCACAACTGCTCTAGGTTTCGTTTCCTCGCCTCTGGGAACTTAGCCCTGAAGATGCCTCTCAGTCCACAACAATGTTTTGAGAAGATAAGCACTCTGCTGTCTTCAATGGTTTTATTTTTATATTTTCTTGTACTTTATTATCAGCCTTGTAAATAATCAGAGGCTTGCACTGCTTCTGAATTCTCTTTGTGTACTCCCTTAGAAAAGTAGTAATAGGATCACATAGAGTTACTGGGATTTGACCTTTCCAGGCTACACACATTTTCCTGTGTATATGTTCTTTTGTTTTATGACTCCTAAAGTGTCAAAACACTCCCTCTCACAGGCCCTTATCTTAAGAACATATTGCTCATGAGTCCGAATCCAAAGGAAGAACACCCTGACATCTGATGCGTAGTAAATGAATTATAGCAGGGATCTGTTCTTTGTCTCTGACGTTGTCAATAATGTTGTTACATTTTGTTTATTGCCCTTTTCTCTCTTGAACCCTATATATTGATTCTGCTCACAATACAGAGCGCCTTTCACTCTTACCTGGCTTACGTGCCGGTGTAGGACTGGGGCCGCTTTTGATCAAGAGCTGTGTGTGTGTGTGTGTCTTACTTGATACTTGGCCGAATGCACAGAAGCCCATCTGGCTCTCCTCTGCCCGCACTTACACCCGGGGTATTGAGGTGAGCTTCACGCTGCTCTGGCAGGTGCTAAAAGTCTATCTAACACTCCTTTTAGTCATAGCAAAATGAACAGTTTCCCTCTGAAAATTGTCTACTCTAGTGCCAGTAAGGTTTTCCGATGTCTTTCAAAGGGATGGAACAAGTCCCCTAGAAGAAAAGGTCACAGCATTTGGTGGGTTTTGCTTTGTTTATTTTTGTTTAGTTTAGAGAAAAGGTGAGTAAGAGGTGACATGATAGAAGTGTATAAGATTATAAGTGGTATGGAGAAAGTGGATAGAGAATCCCACCCCCGCCACACCCCATAATACTAGGAGTTATGGACATCAAATGAAGGTTAATGTTGGAAGATTCAGGATGGACAAAAGAAAGTCCTTCTTCAAGCAGCACATACGGGATTCACCCCCATGAGAGACAGTGATAGCTACCAACTTGGATGGCATTGAAAGAGGATTAGACAAATTCATGGAGGAAAAGGCTATCAATGGCTACTAGCTACGTTCTCCCTCCACTGTTAGAGGTAGTACGCCTCTAAATGGCACTTGCTGGGAATCAAAAGTGGGGAGTGCTGTGGTGCTCACACCCTGCTTGCAGGCTTCCCAGAGACATCCGATTGGCCACTGTGAAAATAGGATGATGCACTCAATGGACAACTGCCCTGATCTAGCAGCCTCATTTTATGTTCTTATGATTCTACTGTGCAAACACATAATGGAGATACAAGAACTTCATTTTAATAGAAACCTACTGACTTCTTCATATATCTTCATGTTTTCAACTTCCAATCAAGTTGTTGTTATATGCCTTCAAGTCGATTACGACTTGACACACCGCCAAATCCATTGCTTCCAGCAGCAGAGGCAATAATCATAGGGCCCTCAAAATGTTCATGAACCACAACTCCCATCTTCCCTGAACTCTTGCCATCCTGGAGTCCTACAAGAAGCCCACAAGTAGGGAGTGGAACACAGCAGCACTCTCTCTACTCATGTTCCCCAGGAACTGGTATTCAGAAGCATACTAACCCTAACAGTGGAGGTACAACGCAGGCATCATGACTAATAGTCATTGATAGCCTTATCCTACATGAAATTTTAAACCCCCTTTAAAGCTGTCCAATTTGGTGTTTATCACTATATCCTGTGGCACTGAATTCCATAGTTTAACTATGTGCTTTGTGAAGAAGTGCTTTTGTGGCTCCATACTAAATAGTCCATTGTTCAACTTCATTGGTTGGCCACTGCGGTTGGCCACTATGGTCATCTATTCATCTTCATTGCTTGGAGACTTGATTGGACACTATGAGAACAGGATGCTGGACTTGATGGGCCACTGGCGCGATCCCCCTTATGTTCTTATTAGATGGTCCCAGGTTTTAATATTCTTGCAAGAGGGAGGAAAAACCTCTCCCTAGCCATTTTCTCCAAAGCATGCATAATTCTTGAGAGCCAGTGTGGTGTAGTGGTTTGAGTGATGGATTACGACCTGGGAGACCAGGGTTTGAATCCCCACACAGCCATGAAGCTCACTGGATGACCTTGGGCCAGTCACTGCCTCTCAGCCTCAGAAGGAGGTAATGGTAAGCCCCCTCTGAATACTGCTTACCACGGAAACCCTATTCATAGGGTCACCATAAATCAGAATTGACTTGGAGGCAGTCCATTTCCATGCATAATTCTATGCTAATGTTTAATTGGGGCTTTAAAATGCTAATTAAACAGGAGGGTTAATCTTCCCCACCCATTCAACTGAGAGCAGGGGAGATCCAATCCTGCAAGGAAGGCTCTTGAGAAGCTACATCCACAAGACTGGACCCCTCTGCTCTTCCTTCCCCTCCTGACTGAGAGCTGAGGAATTTGATCCTGCAGGGTGCTGCTCTTGGGATGGTTCTTGGGAAGCTGCATCCTGCATCCCACTGAGGATTCGATCCCACAGGGAAGGCTCTTGAGAAGCAGCACCCACAAGACTAAATGTCCTGCTCTCGGTCTGGGGGGAGGAGCAGGGGGTGAATCTTCTGGGGTTCTGATTCCTAAAAGTCCTTCTCAGAGCAGCACCTTGCAGAATCAATCCCCCTGCTCTCAGTCAGGAGTGGAGGGAAGGACACACTCCTCTTCATTCCCAACCGAGAGCAGGCAGGGTTCAATCCTGCAGGTGCTTCTTCTCAAGAGCCTTCCTTGCAGGATTGGGGGGGGGAAACCCACCCTGTTCCTGGTCTGATAAGACAGGTGAATGGGCCCAGGTTCAAATCCCCATTCAGCCTGAAGTTCACCATGTCTTAGCCTAACATACTAAGGGTTGTTGGGAGAATAAAGGATGGAAATCTATATGGCTCTGAGTTGCTGGGAGGGTAAAAATATAATAGATGAGTAATTCACAACAGTAGATACAACTATATGTCAACCATCATTCTCAGTTTGTAACTCTGGATGGGGACCTTGTACAGCCTGAGGACCACATTGCTGCATGGGCTATTTTCTGCCCTCCACTTACCTGTGGTAGGCATGGTCAAAGGCAAGTGTTGTCAGAGCAATGAATGGGAATCTTTCCTTTGGACAGAAGTCTACATTTCAGCCATGCAAAAGTCAGGGGTTTATATGCACTCACTCACACACACACACCCCTCTTCATCCAGATAAGCAGGGGGCATTCTTAGTTCAAGGAGACATTTCAATCAGGCAAAAGCACTTGAGGACCACACAGAACAGTGACAGGGACGTGGCCTGGGGAAAGGGTCAGGTAGAGAGGGGCTGGAGGGCTGCCTTCATCGGCTGGGCCTGAAGTTCCCCACCCCTGTTCCAAGAAGCAGCCTATGATCCTAAGTCCACAGCGATGTATGTGGGCACTGTTAGAATAAGCAAACTTGCATGTTCCCTTGTAAAAAGGGAGATGTTCCCTTTAAGGGATACTTTGGGGGATATCCCTATGTACCTGTTTACCATGATGTAACTTTCTAATGGGTGGGGTTAGTTACCTGGCTTCCTCCTCCTTTGTCCTGGATATTAGCAGATTCCTGCATATCCTCCATTGCTACTACTTTTTACCTCTGGGAAAAGCAGCATGGAAGATGTTCTCTCCTGAGATCATCATTACCAAAGACTAATGGACTCCTTTTCTTTCATCTAAGCTAGAGCCTATGTTTCCTGAACATATGAAAGGTCATGAGTAAACATTCTTTATCTTTTTACCTAAGAAGATTGTGTCTGCTGTCATTTGTGTCTGAGGGAAAGGTGGGCTGGTTTATCCTCACTCTATTGCTTGCGTTTATATCTCTGCTAACTGTTCCTATTTCATGTTTAAAAATACCAAACAGGCATCACATATAAGAGGGAGATGAGGACAGCTCAGTATAACAGTTTGCCAAAGGGATGTCTTGTCTAGAGCTGAGCTGATGACTTACCTGGATCAGGAAGAAGCAACAAGCCAAAGGCAAGAAAGAGAAAGTAACAGGTCTTCATGGCCACAAGAAGACAGATGTTTGGCTGGGAACTCTCTATTTCTGAAACAAGAGTAAGAAAGAATGGCAGATGATGGTGTCTCTCCAAGTCTGTTAAAACACTCAGTGCCTTATACTGAATCAGACTGTTGGTCCATCTAGCTCAGTATTGTCTACACTGACTGGCAGCAGCTCTCCAGGATTTCATACAGGAGTCTCTCCCAGCTGAAACCAATGACAGGCAGCGCCAAGAAATTCTTATTTTGTTCCCATTAGGGATGGGGGAGAAATTCAATTCAGTTTGCATCTAAAGCCAAACCAATTCACACATTCCAAAAAGAACATGAGAAGCAAAAATGCAGCCATCCTTCAAAATCCACACTTATCTAAATTTTGCAGTGCAGTTCGCAAACCCAACAATGCTTATTTGGTGTGTGTGTGTGAATTTGTATAAAAATGAATATATTAGCGATATATATTAATGACATATTGTATATACAGCATTACATTAGGAGAAAACAGCAGACAAAAATGTGTTGTTAGGAAATTCATACTCAAATGGAAGAATTTTCATCAGGATTTTTTTTTAAAAAAATCACAGGTTGCTGCAGAGACTGAATTTGGGACTTGAAAAATGGGAAACGGAGAGGACAGAAATTGTTGGATCCTTCCATCCCTGGTCCCCTTCTTTCTCTCTGATGAATTGCGCAAGGGCGACAGTGAGACTAAGCAGGAGGATATTGGCAAGCAGTGCCCCTCTGAACTGGTTATAAGTAAGAAGGCAGACAGGTGGGGGTTGGCTGAAGGCAGGCAGGGCAGAGCCCCATTGATCCTAATGGACCAGTCTTTGCTGCAAGGGATTGTTACATATTGCGATGTTGCAGCGGTAGGAAATTATGTTGCATTACAAGAGCGCCGTGAAATATTTGTGCAAACATTGGGAAGCATGCAACATTCCCTGCACACTTTGGCACAGAGAATTCCATCAGTGTCATGGGATTTAGAGTCTCACAGGTTCTATACTTCATATACCTCTGTGAGATCTCCTCCCTCTCCATCTCCATCCAGGAAGCCTTCTGTTAAGAGGCCTAGGGAGATGGTGGGTGTGGCTACTATTGTTCTAAGTGGAACCCCAGTTGTATCTGTTTCTCAGACTACAGTAGATGCTATAGGCGTCCCTTCTGCTGTTTCTAACCCAATAATTCCTCCTGTTCAACTGGCAGTTGACGCCTCCCACTGGATTGACAGGCAAGGTCCAGAATCCTTTGCATCTTCTCCAGGGGGATGAGACATACCACTCTCCAGTCTGACTGGCAGAGCAAGAACAACTCCTCAAGCCTACATCAAAGAAGCCCAGAACTGTCCTGGGCACTAGGGACAGAATCTGAGAAAAACACTTCAGACCAAAATGAAAGTAAACCCATGTCGTTTAGGTGGAATGCTGACGGCTGAGCAGATGGTAATCAGATAATGTGCAGAGCACAGGTTACTGGGAGCAGGACACCAACTCAATTCTCATCCTCACAATTTGTACCAATGCTGGTCACATTTTGTTTCAATATTGTAGGGACAAGGAGGAGGGTCAACACGGAATGAACATCCTAATCTCCACAAACTATCAAACTAGAGGCCAATCACTCATTTTAATGCTGAGCTCAATGTCCTTTAGCTGACTTGAATGCATCCACTTAAAAAATATATTTATTGCTCAGATTTGCACCTGGTCTGAGTGCTGTCAGTTCCTTGATGGGAGAACACATGTACTTCCCCCTTGGGTTCCATCACAAAGACAAGTAGGATATAAGGGTAAATATTAAATAGCATAAAATTAAGTATTATAACAGATTCCTAGGGCTCACTGAAAGGATTGATTTGCTGTGTACATATGCCTAGGTACATACTTTGCATATACATACAATAGGGTTGCCAGGTCAGAAGCATCCCGAACTCTGAAATTTTGGGGGCGGGTCCGAGTGATGCCATGGGGTGGGTCCAAATGATGTCATTAAGCATGATACATTCAGCATCAACCACAGTTGCTTGACACATACAATTCATACAAAAACATTTATCTGACTGGAAATTAAGATAGAAATCTTAGCTAAAAGATGGAGCCTGGGTAGGGAACATTTAATCTAGCCAATTCGCTTCTGGCAGAAAGGGTTCAAGTGCCTTCAGGCCAGATCAGGCCAGTCACCAGAAAGCCAATGTAGGAAGAAAGGAGCCTAGTGTTGTGGAGATGTTAGATGGGAGCACTCAGGAGTAAAGATGGATGCCCCCAAAGAGCTGCAATTCTAAACACACTTACTAAGGGACTAAGCCCCATAGAACTCAAAAGAACTTACTTCTCAGTAGGTATGGTTAGGATTGTGTTGTTGGTAAAGCATGACTAGGGATCCTCCGCAAAGATATCCATATCCAAGTAGGGTTGGCAACCCCCTGCCTGGAATATCCAAATTTCTTTACAGATTTGACCCTTCACTTCAGAAAGAGGTCTGAGTACTGAGTAAGAAGATTCTCTACCCTTTTCTGTCTCCCCTGTGGGCTTCTATAAACTCACTTTATCAGCCAACCCAATTCCAGTGAATATAATTGACAGAAAGAAAGCACACATGATTTGGTCTACCTTCATAGGCAGCAGCTTGGGAACAAGAACAATTGCAGCCACGCTGCCCAGTATGTGAATTCTCTTTTACCATTATTGGACAAGCAACAAACAACAAGGTGCATCATCAGTGGGTTTAAGAAGGTTGAGCGGAGCTCATGGAACCACTGTTGTTGCTTCTATGGATGAAAGGGAGTGAGGATAAAGGTAAATGAAATGCAAATAGAAAAAAAAGAACAAAAGACAGGGATGATTTCTTAAATGCAGTACCAAAACAACCACAACAAGATTCCTGTGAGTAAGACAGAAAATAAGCATCTCACAAACAGTCAGGATTCCTAACCAAAAACCAAAAATATGAAGAAATATTTGTATAAGCATGACTATCAAATATATTTATTATTTACACAACCTGTGAAGATATTTATAGTGCAATCCTACATTTATTTATTCAGAAGCAAGTCCCAGTGTATTCAGTGGGGCTTACTCAAACAGGGACAGAACTGCAACCTCAAGTGATAAGCAACTTCATTCACGCAACTCAAAATTCAGAATCATGACACTTTAAGCTGTTTTGCAACTGTTTATACTTGCTTTTATGGTTATTGGATTTTAAAGGGATTTATTTCTTATTGTGAGCTGCCTTGGTTTCCAGACTGCAACCCTACCTCACAGGGTTGTTGGAAAGATTCCCATACACACACACACTGGAGATGTAAAAATACATACACTCCATATAATAGTTTATCGTCAGAACCAGTTGATCATTGCAGAACATTAAAAAAAATAAAATCAGTATTAGTTTCCTACATAATAAAAACAGTGATACCTAAGTAAGCCCTGCCTAATTGCTTTAAAAATAGGATTGGAGGGGAAGAGAAAGATATATAACACAAGCACAATTCTTTCCTATGTTCACTCAAAAGTCCCATAAATTTACAGCAGAATCCTAATCATGTGTACTCAAAAGGAAGTCCTATTGAATTCAATGGGGTTTACTCTGGTTATGTTTACTTTGGAAAGCAAGTACTGGATTAAAGCTTCAATTTGGGAAGTTTGCAAAACACTGCCCTCTTCAAAATTTAAACCTGTCTGACTCCTACACACAAGAGAGAAAAAGATTGAAAGCTTACTTATTCAATCTGTGAGATGTTCAGAAAAGCCGGAAAAAACATGTTTCTGAGCCTTGGGCCAGTCACTGCCTCTCAGCCTCAGAGGGAGGCAATGGTAAACCCCCTCTGAATACCACTTACCATGAAAACGCTGTTCATAGGGTTGTCGTAAGTCAGAATGGACTTGATGGCAGATAATTGGGTGTTAGAACAAATTAAACCAGGACTATCACTAGAAGCTAAAATGATAAAACTGAGGTTATCATATTTTGGACACATAATGAGAAGACTTGATTCACTAGAAAAGACAATAATGCTGGGAAAAACAGAAGGGAGCAGAAAAAGAGGAAGACCAAACAAGAGATGGATTGATTCCATAAAGGAAACCACAGACTTGAAGTTGCAAGATCTGAACAGGGTGGTTCATGACAGATGCCATTGGAGGTCACTGATTCATAGGGTTGCCATAAGTCGTAATCGACTTGAAGGCACATAACAACAACAACAGCAAGGGAGGCAAGTTGTGTCAGAGGTAGGGATGCGACGAGCACTTGGGAAACACCTCTATGGTGAGGGGGGTTCCAAAAACATGCCTTTCAGAGCTGTGGGACCAGAGGGTGAGGGCCTGAGTTCCCTTTAGGGTCAATTTGTTATCAGCTTGGGAACTTACACAGAACTGTGCGGTCTTGAGGGGAGCAGCTCAGAAAGGCCTCCTTCAAAACCTGCACAGGCAGCCACTGGGGAAGAGGTAGAGAACTAATTTCCCCAGATCCAGGGGGTTTGGTTTACCCTTCTTTTAACAACATAGTTAGTGTTGAGTTGATTGATTAAGCCCACACGTGAGTCTCAGATCCAGTAGATTGTGGCCCTAATTTACCCAGTGTTCTTGTGTCTTCTGATCTGATTATTCTAGGATGAACTCACAGATAGATTTGGAGGCAGAGTAAAGGTGTATTTGTTTGTTTTCCTGGAGGAGAGAGAGTGAGCCATACAGACTGAAGGGCGAAGAGCAAAATTTCAGGACTGAAGAGCTTTTAGATATGCAAAAAAGCAGCATTAAAACATAGAACAAACTTTGGCAAAGTAGGACGGAGAGACAGAGAAAGAGAACTTAAACTGGGTTATGAACAAGTTCAGAGGAGGGCAGCAAGAATGATCAGGGAACTAGAAACAAAGCCCTGTGAGGAGAGACTGAAAGAAGTGGGCATGTTTAGCCTTGAGAAGAGAAGACTGAGGGGAGATATGACAACACTCTTCTGCTTGAAAGGTTCCCACACAGAGGAGAACCAGGATCTCTTCTTGGTCATCCCAGAATGTAGGACAGAATAATGGGCTCAAGTTACAGGAAGCCAGATTTCAGCTGAACATCAGGAAAATCTTCCTAGCTGTTAGATCAGCCTTTCCCAACCAGTGTGCCTCCAGATGTTGTTGGACCACAATTGCCATCTTTCCTGGCCATTGGCAATGCTGGCTGAGGCTGATGGGAGTTGTGGTCCAACAACATTTGGAGGCACACTGGTTGGGAAAGGCTGTGTTAGAGCGATATGATAATGGAACCAATGACCTAGGGAGGTGGTGGGCTCTCCAACACTGTAGGCATTCAAGAGGCAGCTGGACAGTCACCTGTCAGGTATGCTTTAAGCTGGATTCCTTTTATTGAGCAGGGGGCTGGACTGGATGGCCTTATAGGCCCCTTCCAATTCTATGATTCTATGAACCAGTTAAAGGGGAAACAATAGAAGCCAGGGCAAAATATTGCCTAATTATATAATGATTATATAATAACCCTATATAATTATATAATATTACCTTTCCTTGTCTGCGTAACTAGCTGGTGATGTGGTGGAGGCAACTGGGTGCCCCTTCAGGAACAACGTGGAATATAGAGAAGGAAGATATATACAAATTCTGTAGCCAGCAGGGTGCTGAGTTGACAGAGTGAACTAGAGAAAATGTCGATCAATTTATTCAGTTTCTAACCAAAAGCAGCTCTGATCCAAGATGTGTGTCGACAGAAGTGGGCAGATGTACACAGTGCTAAGGGTGGCCATCAGAAAGGGACAAAGTGGGAGGAAGAATGAAAGAAGAAAAAGAGCGCTGTGTCATCATTTGCCAAGGACCCAACTTTTATATTGGTTGTTCTGTCTACAGCTGATCTGATCACCTGCCTGGATTAGGAGGATGAAGCAAGGACACGAAGAGCAGGTAACGGGCCTTCAAAGCTATGAAAAAGCAATGCAGATGTTTGACTGGGAACTAGAGACAAAGGATGGAAGCAAACAATTCTTTTCAGACTTGTGCTGATCACATGGTTAGAATGTATGAAAATTGTTGTATGGGATAGTAAATATCAAAATGAAATATTAAGGAGCACAGTGGAGTGCAGTGGAGCAAACTTCTGCGTTTTTTAAAAAAAAACACTTTTAAATCAATGACTTTTTAAAAATGATAATAATCACAAACTGATATGAAAATGTATAAAACTGAAGGTTGAAAACTGAGAAACTTAGAAAACAAAATTGACAGATCTGACCATCTTTCACTCCCAGGCCAGGTTTAAGTTCTTGTATTGGTTTACAAGTCCCTTAAGAACTTGCAGACATTCAATGTGTGGGTGTGGACATACCAAATTCTTCCAAGCTACACAGCAAGTGGATTGGACTGTGAAAGACCAACCGAAATTGTATTTGCATTTTGACAAATTTGTAGGGCAGTACATTATCTCAGAGAGGAGGTCAGGTCTCCTGTTCCCCTGGTGCATTTACTATAGTTGCCCAATTTCCCTGCTTTTTAAAGTTTGATAGAAATATCTATTGGCTAAGAGCTTGGAAAAGTTACTTTTTTGAACTACAATTCCCATCAGCCCAATCCAGTGGCCATGCTGGCTGGGGCTGATGGGAGTTGTAGTTCAAAAAAGTAACTTTTCCAAGCTCTATACGCACTGCAAGGTTTTTTTTTTTGCCTATTATTGAATTTATCTGGGTTTTAATCTGGGAAATAAGAAATGGGATCCTGTGCAAGTTTGCTGAGAATGGATTGATCATTTGCATGCTTACTGAGTTCAGTGGGATTTACTCCCCTGAAATCATGCTTAGCGTAGGTGAAACTGACCACTAGGAATGGGGGGAGGAGGAGGAGGGAGGGAAAGAAGGGCAGAGGGGAGAAGGGGGATGGGAGCAGGCACGAGAGGGAGGGGAGGAGAAGGACAGGTTTGATCATTTGCATGTTTGAGTTCAGTGGGATTTATTCCCGTGTAATCATGCTTAGGATAGGTAAAACTGACTGGGGGAAGGGAGGGAGGGCTGGAGGGGGCAGGGGAGGAGGAGGAAGGAAGAGAGGAGGAGAGGGGAAGAAGGGGAAAGGCAGGTCTGATCATTTGCATGCTTATTGAGTTCAGTGGGATTTACTCCTATGCAATCATGGTTAGGATAAGTAAAATTGACCATGGGGAGGAGGAGGGAGAGGAGACAGGAGAGGGAAGGAGAAAGGGAGGGGAGAAGGGAAGGAGGGGGAGGGGGAAGGAGGGGATTGGAGAGGGAGGGGCAAAAGAAGAGGGAGGGGCAAAAGAAGAGGGAGGGCAGGTTTGATCATTTGCATGCTTATTGAGTTCAATGGTATTTACTCCCATGCAATCATGCTTAAGATAGGTAAAACTGACGAGGGGGAGGGGGAGGAGATGATTGTAAGGGGAGGTGGAGGGAATGGGCAAGAGGGAGGGGACAGGAGGTAGAAGGGAGGGTGGGTTTGATCATTTGCATACATTTTGAGTTCAGTAGGATTTATTTCTGTGCAATCATATTTAGGATAGGTGAAACTGACTTGGGGAGGGGCAGGGAGGGTGGAGGGGCAGGGAGGGGAGGAGATTTGGTGGGTGGGCACTGGGCAGAAGAGAAGCCCCTTTCCTTTCCAAAAGGAAAACCTTGTGAACAGTATCATTGCTTTTCAGCATTTCCCCCACCTTTTTAATCTACAGCAGGCACATGCAGGCTCCCACGCAAATTTAAACCAAAGCTGTCCCAGGCCACATCCACACCAGACCTTTATTCCACTTGAGACCATCATGGCTCCTCTCAAAGAATCCTGGGAAGTGTAATTAGTGAAGGGTGCTGAAAGTTGCTAGGATATGCCCTGTTCTCCTGACCTTCAATCAGAGCAGCTGACTGTGAAAGCACTCTGGCCACTGGAGTTCTGTCATGGGAATAGGAGTCTTCTCTCAGCACCCTTTACAAATGACACTTCTCGGGATTCACTGGGGGAAGCCATGACTGTCTCAAGTGAAATCAAGGTCTGGTATGGGTGTGGCCCCCTGATTAGGCAAGCAGAGCAGCTGGGAGTCTGGCTTTTAGAATACTGACAGTTTGTTCTTATTGAACATGCCCAACATTATCATTCAGTTCAATGGTAAATTTCTTAAGTTAATTAGAAAAACACCCAGGCATTTTTTTAACTTTTAAACTGCAAAAGATGAAGGTCAGAGTATGGAGCAAGGTCAGTAATAGGATTACAGATACTCTGTGAACATTGCTGATATTTAATGAATTTCAACAGATTATGAGAACTCTGACAGAAAGAAGTTCAAAAGGGTTCTGGTTTTTTTCTCTCTTTTTTCACACTTAAGCAAATTTTGTGATGCAGTTCTCCAAGCAAACAAATGTTTACAGAAATGCATATATTAGGGGGAAAGTGTGCACAAAAATGAATAATGTTGAGGAAAATAACATACAAAAATCAATTATCTTGGGAGGCATTACTTGCAAATATGTGTACTTTAGTCAAAACTGCACACAAAAATGTATATATGTATATTTGTTTGTAATGTTTTTAGTTACTGTGAACTGTCCAGAGAGCTTCGGCTATGGGGCGGTATATAAATACAATAAATAAATAAATATTTATTAGGAAAAGTTTGCACTAAAATGCTGAATAATTTTCATGAGGGTATTTTTACAAAAAGAAATACATTTTGCAAACTGAATTTCAGACTGGAAAAATTAGAAAGGGAGAACTGAAACGGACAGGCCACTCCATCCCTATGTGTGATCTATGTGTATCTGTGGTCTGTGATGGATGTACTTGGGTAGAGACAAAAGAAGAAATGTACTGTATGTGTGAAAGACATGCAAGTGTGCCTGTGCTCTGTATGTGAGTGCATGTGTGGGCGGAATGTGCACCTGTAAGAGAGTGTGTGGAACAGACTCTTTGTGGAGTTTTGTAGTTCTAGCAGAATGTTCCTTGTTGTTAGGAAAATGTACCTTGTTGTTAGACAGACAGCTATAAGGGGTAACACGGTGTTTCAGGTATCCTTGTCGCAAGCTGCATAGGGCTTTGTACACCAAAACCAGCACCTTGAACTTAGCCCAGTAGCTGATAGGTGCTAATGCATACACACGCGGAGAGAGAACACATACATGCCTTCATTTCCAGAGCTTGGAAAAGTTAATTTTTTGAACTACAACTCCCATCAGCCCAATCCAGTGGCCATGTTGGCTGGGGCTGATGGGAGTTGTAGTTCAAAAAAGTAACTTTTCCAAGCTCTGATTTTTATCTCTCTTTCTCTTCCATGTGCACACCCATGAACCCAGAGACCCCATACTTAGCAAAGGTACCACCACCACAGTCAGGAAGCAATTGAGAATCAAGTGAATAGGCTGATCCCCACTGCTCCTTCCTCTCCCCTCACTTTAACAAAACAAAAGGCAGCCTCTACAAGGAAGCACCTGCAGCCAGCTGCACTTGGCTGGGGCACAGCAAGGCCCTGAGCCACTCAGCCCTGCCCATGTTGCAGGTCTTTTTTTTCCCCTTAACATGACATCACTCTGAAAACAAAATGCTGCTGCAGAGTACCTCCGGGGCATGCCATCAGAAACACCTCCCCGCTACAAATTCAAAACAACAACGCAACCGTCTGCATCATTCCATCCCTGTGTGCTCTGGTTTGCTTTCCTCTTCTCTTGGCTTCTGTTGGCATCAGAGTTTCCAGGCTTGAAAGTCCAGTTACCAGCTACCCCGGGGTGGGGAACTTTTTTGGGGGGGCAAGGGCCAGATACTGATCTAGCAACCCTCTGAAGGCCAAGGGGGCAGGTCCAACGTCCAAGCGGGTGGGCCCAAAAGACATTAAATAAAATTCTTACCTTTTACACAATGATTGAGAGTATTTTCTTCATGGAGCCTCCACCTCCCATTCTAGCCACCCCCGAGCTCCGCTCATGGAATCTTTCTAGTGTGATGGTAGACACAGAAATCGTGCAGCACAACGCACACACACACACATACACAGAGCAAACTTTAGGAATGTTATAGGAGAGGCAGAAGTCATGATTGATTGATTGATTGATTTTTATTTACGGCCATAGACCAAACTGAACATATACAAATACAAAAATGCACAAGTGCATTTGTGTATTTGTATATGTTCAGTTTGGACTATGACCGTAAATAAAAATCAATCAATCAATCAAATCATGCACACACCCACGTGTGCGCACACAGAGAGGAAATTATAGGGAAATATTTTTTTCGCCTCAACGGAACTTTTCGGCTTCATTTTCAAACTGCTCATGCACACAGCAAATACTAGGATATTCCCCACCATCACTATGCAGCTTTCAAACAGTTTCATTAAGGCAGCCCCCAACATCAATGAGTGGAGGGCACACAAATGCACCCAATCAATAAAAAAAACAACTTAAACAAAAAAGGGCGCAATTTCCAGAGATCAGTAAATTACCAATGATCAGGGGTCCTTACCAAAATAATCCAAGCAATGGGACTCCAAATGAATCCCCGTTTCCAATCCTGCTTCTCCAGAGAATGGAAGGGGGAAGGGAGGAGGAGGAAGCAAAAAGTCTTCTGGATGTCCAGAGCGTCCTTAGCAATGGCCTTAACTACGGACACTCTGAAAAGTGCTTAAGGGAAACTCCTTTGTGTGGCTGACAATGGGCAATTAACCCCATTCTTTAGCCACAGAGGGGGCAATTGACACCTGATGTAGCTGAAGCTAGGCAGCAACGATGGAAATGACCACAGATAATTGACAGGTGACTTCAGGGCTGCTTAAGGCAAATTGGATCCCCTGGCAGGCTAAGAATGGCCCACTATCTGGAAGTTCCCCACCCCTAATCTACCCTCTTTCCCTCTCTGACCTGCCTTTTTCTCTCTCAAGTTCCTTCAAGTCCATTCTCACACCCACTTTTTAGCAACCACTCTCTGAATCAAAGAAGGAGCACATCCTACAATATGAGGAGTGAAGTATGTGGCCTTATTGACAAAATGCAAAGTGGCAAACTGCCAGGTCTTCTGGATGGCATCCACCTGAAAGTAGAGATGGTATCCGTTCCTTCACCTTTGCATCTGAAAATAGACAAAACTGGACTACATCGCGGACACAACTTTGGGTTGGTGCTATTGTTTAACGTTGCTTATTCTTATGTCCATCATATCCGGGGGGGGAGGGGTGTTATTTATTTGTTTGTTTATTTACTTGATTTATGTCCTGCCCTTCCTCCTAGTAGGAACCTAGGGCAGGGTTATTTGTTATCTACTGATACTTGATATTGGAAAATTCAATAAAACATGTTTAAAAAAGAAATGTGAACCAAACACTTCCTAACAATTTTTTTCCCCCTGGAAACCTGGTTGTGACTGAGCACCCTACACCCCACTTGACTGAATCCTTTGCTCAACAGCTGTGAGTGGAGGCATCCTTCCTGTGTGCTTCTGCTCCAGGGGGCGAGGTGTCAGGCAAGGAGTGTCGGGCAGCATTGGGTGAGGAAAAAGAGACAGGCTGGGAAAGGGACACCGCCACAGCCTTCATCACACATTCTAGGCATTCACCACCACCGTTACCTTCTCCTAGGAAGACTCAGATGGCTTGGTAGGTCCTTTCTACTCTCCTAGTCCTTCTCGTCCACTGCTTCTCCTTCTTCCTACCTGATGTCTCGTCTTACTTCCTGCCTGGCCCCTGGCAGCTTGACAGGCCCAGATCTCTCTATGTGACCCAACCTGACCCACAGTAATTTGGGGCTGTCTCTACTTAACTCGGTTGAAGCCCACATCATCCCTGAACCGGCCCAATTTGGGCCAGGCTTTGGACGAATTCAGGGCACATTCCTAGCAAAACCTGTTTAAGGAGATTAGAACACTGCTAGATCAGGCTGGAGACGTATGCAGTACATCATACTGTTTCTGATAGCGACCAGTCAGATACCTTTGGAAGCTCACAAGACACAACCCCCCCGATCTCACCAGTTTTGGCAGTGGGGACAAAAATAAAAGTGGAAAATAGACCTGATGCTTCGGTTTAATAGGGTTGCCATATTCCAGTTCCACAAATCCGGGCAGGCTAATTTGAATATCATGCATAATATGCAAAGTATTTGCATATTAATATTTGGATTGTCCAGTTTTGTTTTTGCGCCTAGGAATTACCACCAAAAACTGGGGAAAGGTGTGAGAAATCTTTTTTTAAAAAGCAACATTTTCAGCCTTAAATGCCTAGACTCTAGTTTCCAACACTATGGAATATTGATTGATTGATTAAGAGGATTTATATCCTGCCCTTCTGCTGTTAAAAACAGAGCTCAGGACAGCTTACAAATATAATAAAAACAATAAAAATGCACAATCAATATAAAAACATAATAAAAACAGAAAATAGCAACAAACATAAAGTAAGTCAGGGCAGCAGTACGGTTAACCATTACATATACGATATATTTCAGAGATGTGGTGGGTGGAGAAAAACAAGCCAAAATGTTAGAAAAAGGAGTCTTTCACACCACATGCTCAGTTCTAAATACTGTTGCAGCAAGTTTTACCAGTATTCCACTAGTGCAGGCACTCAGACATTCAAAGTATATGTATGTTTCTTAGGTTTTATAAAAGCAGAGCTTTGCTCAACTCAAAATTTCTTCTCCCTTTGATCAACCACATCTACACAGGTTCCACCTCCATACTCAAAATGAAACTGGGCCTGGAAGTGTGCAACAACCCCACACATACCTTGCTGATTAGATTACCAATGCTAGGATGTCTGTCTTATGGACTACTCTCCTGCTCCCCCCCCCCGGGCATAATGAAAGACCCAGTCCTGGGCTCAGAAAGAAAATAAATATCTGGTCCTCTTCAAAGTACTGATAAGCCTCTTGTTTTAATTAAAATAATAATTATAAATTCTTGCTCTTATCACTAATGGGAGTTAATTACCTTGCATATGCTGCTGTTGCTTCTATGGCTGTAATGGAGTGAGATTAAAGATAAGTGAAATGCAAATAGGGAAAAAACAACACAAAAGGCAGTAACACTTTCCTAAATGTAATACCATACAACAATGTTCCTATGAGTAAGGCAGAAAACTCAGCATGGTAGTAATGGGTGACTTCAACTACCCGGACATAGACTGGCTGCATATGTGTCATGACAAAGAAGCAAAGTTTCTAGATATTCTAAATGACTATTCCCTAGATCAGTTGGTCATGGAACCGACCAGAGGGACGGCAACCCTGGACTTAATCCTCAGTGGGGACCGGAACCTGGTGCGAGATGTAAGTGTTGTTGAACCGATTGGGAGCAGTGACCACAGTGCTATTAAATTAAACATACATGTAACTGGCCAATTGCCAAGAAAATCCAACACGGTCACATTTGACTTCAAAAGAGGAAACTTCACATAGATGAGGGAATTGGTAAAAAGAAAGCTGAAAAACAAAGTCCAGAGGGTCACATCACTCGAAAATGCTTGGAAGTTGTTTAAAAACACTCTATTAGAAGCTCAACTGGAGTGCATACCGCAGATCAGAAAAGGTACCACCAGGGCCAAGAAGATGCCAGCATGTTAACGAGCAAAGTCAAGGAAGCTCTTAGAGGCAAAAAGTCTTCCTTCAAAAAATGGAAGTCTTGTCCAAATGAAGAAAATAAAAAAGAACACAAACTCTGGCAAAAGAAATGCAAGAAGACAATAAGGGATGCTAAAAAAGAATTTGAGGAGCACATTGGTAAGAACATAAAAACCAACAACAAAAAATTCTATAAATACATTCAAAGCAGGATACCATCTAGGGAGACAATTGGAACCTTGGATGATAAGGGAGTCAAAGGTGTACTAAAGAACGATAAGGAGATTGCAGAGAAGCTAAATGAATTCTTTGCATCTGTCTTCACAGTGATCTGCTAACTAAAATATGTAACTTGTCCCTCGGGTCCTCCTCCGTGCCTGAAGACTGGAAAGTGGCAAATGTAACACCAATCTTCAAAAAGGGATCCAGAGGGGATCCCGGAAATTACAGGCCAGTTAGCTTAACTTCTGTCCCTGGAAAACTGGTAGAAAGTATGATTAAAGCTAGATTAACTAAGCACATAGAAGAACAAGCCTTGCTGAAGCAGAGCCAGCATGGCTTCTGCAAGGGAAAGTCCTGTCTCAGTAACCTATTAGAATTCTTTGAGAGTGTCAACAAGCATATAGATAGAGGTGATCCAGTGGACATAGTGTACTTAGACTTTCAAAAAGCCTTTGACAAGGTACCTCACCAAAGGCTTCTGAGGAAGCTTAGCAGTCATGGAATAAGAGGAGAGGTCCTCTTGTGGATAAGGAATTGGTTAAGAAGCAGAAAGCAGAGAGTAGGAATAAACGGACAGTTCTCCCAATGGAGGGCTGTAGAAAGTGGAGTCCCTCAAGGATCGGTATTGGGACCTGTACTTTTCAACTTGTTCATTAATGACCTAGAATTAGGAGTGAGCAGTGAAGTGGCCAAGTTTGCTGACGACACTAAATTGTCCAGGGTTGTTAAAACAAAAAGGGATTGCAAAGAGCTCCAAAAAGACCTCTCCAAACTGAGTGAATGGGCAGAAAAATGGCAAATGCAATTCAATATAAACAAGTGTAAAATTATGCATATTGGAGCAAAAAATCTTAATTTCACATATACGCTCATGGGGTCTGAACTGGCGGTGACCGACCAGGAGAGACACCTCGGGGTTGTAGTGGACAGCACGATGAAAATGTCGACCCAGTGTGCGGCAGCTGTGAAAAAGG
Source organism: Rhineura floridana (assembly GCF_030035675.1). Taxonomy (NCBI): domain Eukaryota; kingdom Metazoa; phylum Chordata; class Lepidosauria; order Squamata; family Rhineuridae; genus Rhineura; species Rhineura floridana. Next base: position 203,242,570 of record NC_084483.1, on the reverse strand, counting down.
CAAATTCCATGCTAGCAATAATTAGGAAAGGTATTGAAAATAAAACAGCCGATATCATGATGCCGTTGTATAAATCTATGGTGCGGCCGCATTTGGAATACTGTGTATAGTTCTGGTCGCCTCATCTCAAAAAGGATATTCTAGAGTTGGAAAAGGTTCAGAAGAGGGCAACCAGAATGATCAAGGGGATGGAGCGGCTCCCTTACGAGGAAAGGTTGCAGCATTTGGGGCTTTTTAGTTTAGAGAAAAGGCGGGTCAGAGGAGACATGATAGAAGTGTATAAAATTATGCATGGCATTGAGAAAGTGGATAGAGAAAAGTTCTTCTCCCTCTCTCATAATACTAGAACTCGTGGACATTCAAAGAAGCTGAATGTTGGAAGATTCAGGACAGACAAAAGGAAGTACTTCTTTACTCAGCGCATAGTTAAACTATGGAATTTGCTCCCACAAGGTGCAGTAATGGCCAGCAGCTTGGATGGCTTTAAAAGAAGATTAGACAAATTGATGGAGGACAGGGCTATCAATGGCTACTAGCCATGATGGCTGTGCTCTGCCACCCTAGTCAGAGGCAACATGCTTCTGAAAACCAGTCCTGCTTGCGGGCTTCCCCCAGGCACCTGGTTGGCCACTGTGAGAACAGGATGCTGGACTACATGGGCCACTGGCCTGATCCAGCAGGCTCTTCTTATGTTCTTATGTTCTTAACCAGTCAGGATTTGTAACCAAAAACCCAAACTAAAAAAATCATAGCAGCCAGTCAGCCAAGGTCACAAAAATCCCCATGCAGCACAACCTGACCTGGGGACTGCAGTTAATGCAGAATGCTGCAGCACAATTGCTGACATGAGTGAGATCCTGTCAGCACATAATACCTCTGCTCTGAAATCTGCATTGGTTGCTGATTTGCTACCAGGCCAAGTTCAAGCTGTACTTTCCATGTTATGGGTGCCACATAGTACAGTACTTGTTCTGCTCTTGTAAGAAATCAGTCCTGTAAAGTGGCAGCACCTACACTTTGGAACTCCTTGCCTATTGACATTAGGGAGATGCTTCTTTTCAGCACCTGTTAAAATCAGTTTTCTTGAGGCAAGCCTCTCTAGGCATGTGGAAGCTATTGTGTTTTTAAATCTGTTTTTAACTCATTGTTGGCTTTATTATTTTGAATGTTTTTAAGTATCTGTCCTTAACGCTTTTGCCAATAATTTTATTGTTTTAATTCTTTCTGTAAACCGCTTTGAGATTTTTTACAATAAAGCATTATATAAATGTTGTAAATAAAAATACATAAATAAATGTTGGAGTCACTGTGGCCCTTGAGTCTCTTCCCAGTTTCAGGAACCAAGGAATCTGCCTTATACTGATTCAGGCCATTTCGTACCATGATTTCTTAAATGCAATACCATACCAACCACAACAAGATTCCCATGAGTAAGGCAGAAAATAAGCATCTCACAAACAGTCAGGATTCCTAATCAAAAACCAAAAATATGATAAATGAAGAACTATTTATATAAGCATGACTATCAAATATATTTATTATTTACACAAACTGTAAAGATATTTATAGTGCAATCCTAGGTTTATTTATTCAGAAGCAAGTCCCAGTGTATTCAGTGGGGCTTACTCAAACAGGGACAGAAATGCAACCTCAAGTGATAAGCAACTTCATTCACACAACCCAAAATTCCGAATCATGCCAATTTATGCTGTTTTGCAACTGTTTATACTTGTTTTTATGGTTATTGGATTTTAAATGGCTTTATTTCTTGTTGTGAGCTGCCTTGGTTTCCAACCCTACCTCACAGGGTTGTTGGAAAGACTACATACAGCCCATATAGTAGTTTATTGTCAAACCAGTTGGTCATTGCAGAAAAATCAGTATTAGTTTTAAAGAAATCAGTATTAGTTTCCTACAGAATAAAAACTGTAATACCTAAGTAAGCCCTGCCTACTTGCTTTAAAATGGAGAGGGGGACAGAAAGAGTTAGAACACAAACACAATTCTTTTTTACATTCACTGCAAAGTCCCATTGATTTTCAGCACATTCATAACCATGTCTACTCAAAAGTAAGTCCTATTGAATTCAATGGGATTTACTCTGGAGATATGGGATTAGCAATGCTTTTACCTCCACAAAAGCAAGTATTGGGAAGGTTTTGAAAACACTGCCCAGGATCTGACTCCCACACACAAGAGGGGAAAAAACTAAAATGTATATACTTACCCAATTTATGAGATTTTCAGATAAACGGGGGGGGGGACCACCATTTTCTGGCCTTGCAATGAGGTTTACTAGACACTGCCACAGGTCAAACAAACACTTCACTGATTGGCTGCAATCCTGAATGGGCGGGGTTAAAGCTACGAAGTGCTATACAGTAGTTTAAAAAAAGATTTAACGGGGGCGGCTGACGTTTTTATGTATATCTTGAGAACCGGACCACCTAGAAACTTAATTTTTTTAAAATTAAAGCTGAGAATCACCCCCCTCTGATGGTATCACCTGGTGTGGTCCGCATCCTCCGCACCCCCCTAGTGACGCCACTGAGGGGTGGCTGATGTTTTTATGTATATCTCGAGAACCGGACCACCTAGAAACTTAATTTTTTAAAAATTAAAGCTGAGAGTCACCCCCCTCTGATGGAGTCACCTGGTGCAGTCTGCACCCCCGCACCTCCTAGTGACGCCACTGCTGTGCATATTAATGATTCCAGACGGTAATAATAATACTTCCTAACAATTCTAGTTCATTCTGTTACATCTGGCAATATTGCTTATATATATGTGATGAGCAATTATCATGAGAAGTTCGTATGTGCATCTGTCACTTTGAGAAGAAGCTTCATCTGTTGTGAGTTGCTCATGTTCCATCTAATTGACTTGTGTTTTATGTCCAAGGCATCTTTGTCGTTGCTCTTTAAGTTGTTTTCCACCATCTACCATTATATGACTATAACTGATTTTCTTTTTCACAGAGGTGGATAAAATTTGCAGGCAAAGCAGACCCTCCAGAGTATATTAAGCCTGTTAAATTGCAAGGAAAATACCTCAAAGGCTTTGGGGGCTGTATTGTATGATATATTTTTAAGAGGAAATATTGACATATTTTTCTTATTTGGGGAACTAAATTCAGGAAATTTGCAGGCAATCACATCCTTTCTGCATGTATGAAGCCTGCCAAACTTCAGAAGAGTAGTTGCACTAGAAGCTTTAGGATATGTCATTTCCCTCAGCTTTCATTATTGAGGAATTTAAAAAATGACTTTTTTTTTTTTTTTTGGACAGACATGGATAGAATTTGGAGGTGTGGAATCTCTTCCAGAGCAGATGAAGGACATGTAGTTCACGGGGTTTTTGGTCTAGACATATTTATATTATTTTTAAGAAAAATCATCTCTCTCTTTTTTGAAGAATTGGATGCCATTTGAAGCCATGTTGCCACTCATGAGGACATGAACCCTATCCACTTTCCATAGGATATCTGGAGTGTTTCTTCTGCAAGAGCAGCTTATATAATTTTGGGGTGGGTAAAATAGGAAACTCTTAAACTCTCCTAGTGTCTGGTGGGCAACTGGAAATAGGTAAAATGAGAGAGGTGTCTATAGGAAAGAAACCTGCCAAATTGCAGAAACAAAGCTTGATCCTTTGGTTTTTGTGTTAGGAGTAATAGTCTGCCTAGTGCAAGGCAGTTTCATGTGATAATTTACTCAACCAAATGGAGATTCAAACCAATAAACTAATATTGAATATTTCTACACATTGCAGATTGGAGTTTGAAATATAAGGACTTGTGAAACACCACGTATTTAATTCAAATTGAAGGCAATGTTTGGGCAAGACTTTGTCCTATATATCTCAGATTCTTAGTCATGTTACACTGAAGGCAACAGTGGGGTTGTGATCAAATTGTTGGACCAGGAGTAGAGAGATTCCCATCTCAGTTTCTATGTATGTATCAAGCTCACTAGATACCTTGGGCCTGTCAATATTTCTTAGTACAGTATACTGTATCTTGCACATTTTTCGTGAAGAAAATGATTGGAGCGAATGATATAAAACGCCTGGAACTCCTGGAAGGAACAGTGAGCTGTACATTTATGAAATAACAATAATAAAGGTTTTATTTCAAGGTCAGACAGTATGTGCTTTTTCTTTTGTTTCTTACCAAGAACAATCATTGTAATATATGAGGGCATGAGCAATGGGGAAGGGTTGGAGGAAGATTGAAAAAGGATGGAGCCCCCAGAGCAAACATTTGCCCAGTCCTAACATTTATTGGGGATGTTTTCTCTAGAACTGCTATACAGCTGGTGATGCATTCATTGCATCATTATCATCATTATCACAATGTTGCTGTTGTTGTTGTTGTCTTAAAAAAACAACAACATTAGAAGCAGAAAACCAACCTGGGAAGCAAATAGACAAGGGAGTCAAAGGTGAGTTAAAGGAGGGAAAAGAGATTGTGGCTGAGGATTGAAATAAATATACGGACACAAGAGCTTGGTTGAACTAAGGGCCACTTTATTAAACTTTATACTAAACCCATAAAATAACCTGCAGAGGTCAAACACAGGTGCGGGAGCTAGACCATGATCAAATTGCCTAATTACAGCTATCGGGCGACCACCCTTGCTTTCGCAAGGGCAAGCCATTCTGCTTACCCGTTACCCTCACCACAGCCGAGGGTGAGTGGGGGGGCCTTCCCACATCACCACTCCCTGGGGTCCTACAACTCTGGGTAGATGACGTAAGTTGGCCCAAAGGCAGCCCATATCCTGATCCCAGGCCCTACAGTCCTGAACTGCTGGCCTCCAGGGCCACCAGTGACCCCCAAAGGTGCCTAAAGGGGCCACCTAGCTGTCCTTACCAGCTTCCCTTTCCACGCCTTCCTGCCAAGATGGCCAACTACAACCAAAATACAAACAATCCAGTTAAGAACTTGTGGTACACCAGATTAGCCAAATTAGGCGAAACAACCTATTAAGCAAGGACACCTTCTAACCCCATTCTATCTATCCCACCACCACAGTGTGGGGTAGGCAAAAAACCTGCACGCCAACAAGGGTGAGCAGGGCAAAAATTCCTACTCAGCCCTGAAGCAACCAGCTGATTCACACCATAGCAAGGAGAGGGGGAGAGGGAGGGGTGTTGCAGGCCAAAGAGGGAGAATCATGGGAGCACGGACTTAAGTAAGCTGCACCGCCCTGCCCCCCATGTGTCCATGCATGTAAGTGCCGGCCGTGGCCGCGTCTGCCGTGCTAACTAAAATGGTGGCTGGGACATCAATCCCAGGCTGCAAACACCCCTGCTGCCCCAGGCTTTGCCAGGAGTGTGGAGTGGGAAATGCAGAGAAACTGCATGAATTGTTTGCATCTGTCTTCACTGTGGAAGAGGTAAAGAATATCCCTGTGCCTAAATTAATTTTCTCAGGAAGTGAGACAAATATGGGCACAAAAGACAATAGATATGATTCACTAGAAAAGACAATATTGCTGGGAAAAAACAGAAGGGAGTAGAAAAAGAGGAAGGCCAAACAAGAGATGGACTGATTCCATAAAGGAAGCCCCAGACCTGAACTTACAAGATCTGAACAGGGTGGCTCATGACAGATGCTCTTGGAGGTCGCTGATTCATAGGGTCACCATAAGTCATAGTTGACTTGAAGGCACATAACAACAACAACAGACACATTAAAAAAGAAGACGATACCCGGCCCAGATGACATCCAATGGAGAGATCATAAAGAATGCAAATGTGAAATTGCTGATCTTCTAAAAAAAACAACCCTATGGAGGCTGTTCTTAGGAGAGAAAGTGACCAAGAACACTGAAGCACAAATCTTGATGCAGAAGAACCAGTGTGGCTTCCACAAAGGTATGTCTTTTAAACTAACAGTGTAGAGTTCTCTGAGACTTAATAAGCATACAGATAGGGGTGATTTAGCAGGCGCTGTAAACTTACGCTATAAAAAAACTTTGATAAGGTCCCACACCAAACACAACTATGTTTACCAGTCATTTGATAAGTTCTCTGAGAGATCAGCAACCAGTTAAACAGGAAGCAAAGCATAGGAGTAAATGAACAGTTCTCACAACGGAATGATGCAAGCGGCGGGTTCCCTCAAGGATGTGGGCTGGAACTAGCGCTTTTCACTTGTTCATAAATGATCTGGAACTAGGAATGAGCAGTGAGATAGCCAAAGGGCCTTCTCAGTGGTGGCCCCCGAACTATGGAATAGCCTCCCCGAGGAGGTCCGCTTGGCGCCGACATTATCAGAGGCATTTTAATTTAAATTAATTTAATTTTAAATCGTTGTATCTGATTTTAGATTGTACAGTTTCTATATACTTTGTTCTATTTGATTGTGTAATTTTATTGATTGAGTAATTTTATTGTATTTTTTTGATGTTCACCACCCAGAGAGCTATTGCTAGTCGGGCGGTATATAAGTTCAATAAATAAATAAATAAATAAATAAATAAATATATAAATAAATAAATTTGCTGATGTCACCAAATTGTTCAGGGCAGTAGAAACAGAGAGGGATTATGGGGAACTCCAAAAGAATCTCTCCAAGTGATGCACATTGGGGCATAAAATCCTAACTTCACATGTACACTCCAAAACAATCTCTCCAAGTGATGCACATTGGGGCATAAAATCCTAACTTCACATGTACACTCAAGGGATCTGAACTAGCAATGATTGACCAGAAGTGATATCTTTTATTTATTTCTGCGATTTATTTTAGAGTCATAATGAATAGTTTTGATGAAAGTGTCATTCAGTGTGTGTGGCAGCTAGGGAAAAAAAGTGATTTCCATGTTAAAGATCTTTAGGGAAGGGATTGGAAATAAAACTCCAGGAAATGGAGTTTTAGACCCTTCGGAGGCTTACTGTGAATTCCTAGCAAGGCACTTTGACAGTAAAGTTGCTCACCTCCATAGTAATCTTGATGCCTCATCCACATCTACTGTAGTCCCCAGTGAGGTGTCCAATGCAACATCTGCTGCAACTTCTTGGGATTGGTTTCAGTTCATGTGGCCCTATGATGTGGACAAGGTGCTTGCAACCATGCAGCCAGCAACATGTCCTCTCGACCCTTGCCCTTCTTGGCTTATTAAATCTTGCCAGGAGGTTTTGTCCAAGTGGATCCAGGGTGTGATCAATACATCTTTGTGGGAGGGAGTGGTTCCAGCCTTCCTGAAAGAGGCAGTGATCTGACCGCTCCTGAAAAAGCCCACCCTGGACCCGTTGGTTTGTGACAATTACCGACCGGTTGCAAATACCCTCTTTTTAGGGAAGGTGATTGAGAGGGTTGTGGTGCAACAATTGCAAGTACTCTTGGATGAAACAGATTGACCCATTCTGATCTGGGTTCAGGCCTGGTTATGGGACTGAACCAGCCTTAGTCGCCCTGATGGATGATAGAGAAGGACAGGGGGAGTGTGACTCTATTATTCTTACTTGATCTCTCAGCAGCTTTTGATACCACTGACCATGGTATCCTTCTGGGCCAACTTGGTGAGATGGGTATTGGAGGAGCTGTTTTACAGTGGTTCCGATCCTATCTCCAAGGCTGTTTTCAGTGAATAGCATTGGGTGATTGTCTTTCGGCCCCCTGGCAGTTGTGCTGTGGGGTGCCTCAGGGTACCACCTTGTCCCCGATGCTGTTTAACATCTATATGAAACCTTGGGAGTGGTCACTAGGAGATTTAGGGTGAGGTGTCAGCAGAGCTTGGAAAAGTTACTTTTTTGAACGACAACTCCCATCAGCCCAATCCAGTGGCCATGCTGGCTGGGGCTGATGGGAGTTGTAGTTCAAAAAAGTAACTTTTCCAAGCTCTGGGTGTCAGCAGTATGCTGATGATACCCAGCTCTCTTGCTCTGTAACATCTGAATTGGGAGAGGCCATGCAAGCCCTGGACCACTACCTAGACTCAGTGGTGGGCTAGTTGAGGGCCAATAAACTGAATCCGAATCCTAGGAAGATGGAGATGCTGTGGGTTGGTGGTTCCCGAGTTTGGATAATTGGTCAGTTGCCTGCTTTGGATGTGATCGTATTCCCTCTGAAAAAGTAGGTCCATAGACTAGGGGTGCTCCTGGATCCATCTTTGTCACTAGAGGCTCAGGTGACCTCAGTGGCTAAGAGTGCCTTTCACCAGCTTCAGATGGTAAGACAGCTGCGGCCATTTCTGGACAGGGATAGCCTGACCACTGTTGTCCATGTACTGGTAACCTCCAGGCTAGATTACTGTAATGTGCTCTAAGTGGGACTGCCCTTGAGGTTGGTTCAGAAGGTGCAGTAGACTTTATCCCAGTCTGCATCTGTATTGGATTTGCTTTTTAAGTTGTTTGTAAAGCTTTTCTTTTTAAATGATGTTTTATTTTAATATATTTTAAAGTCTATTTGTATGATGTTGTAGAGTGGTTTTGGTGGTTTTGGTTGCAGGCCTGGGCTCCTTCTGAGAGGAAGGGTGGGATATAAATTTAATAAATACAATAAAATAAAACTCCGCTATCATGACACCATTGTGGAGGGGCAGAGACCTTTTGGGTCAATGTCCAGAGACTTCTGGGTCATTGCTCAGAAATTGCAAGATGCGCGGAGTATACGACAAGGTAGAGGGGTAGGGGAGGATCTACACTACAATATATTCCGAGCTTGCTATAGCAGTCTGCCCTTTACTGCAGCTAACTGCAAGCTTCCTGCAGAAAGAGATAAACGTGTTGTATGCTGGTAATGGTAATTTCCTACTGTTCAATTGAAGACGAAATGAAATTTAGCTTCGCAAAAGTTTATTGCTAGAAACTATAAAACACTGGTAGAGATCCTATGACGTCAGAACCCTCTACTCAGCAGCTACACACTGCTGTCGTTTGGAAGTGTCTCCATTCATGCGTGTTTTCTAATTAACGTGATCTTCAATAAAGAAATTCTTACTTGACCTGGTCTCCACATTTCTCCGGTGGATTGTCCACCACACCATTATACAAATCTATGGTGCAGTGATGATGGCCACCAACTTGGATGCATTTAAAGGGATCAGACAAATCCACGGAGGAGAAGGCTTTGAATGGCTGCTAGTCATTATGTCTGTGTACTACATTCACTATCAGAGGTGGTGTTGCTCTCAGGACCAGTCGCTGGGGAAAATGAGCGGGGAGAGTTGCTGTTGCACCCAGGTCCTACTTGCGGGCTTTCTGGGGGCACCTGGTTGGCCACCCTGAGAACAGGATACTGAAGCAGACTGGCCTTTGGCCAGAGGAGACATGATAGAAGTGTATAAAATCATGCATGGCATTGAGAAAGTGGATAGAGAAAAGTTCTTCTCCCTCTCTCATAATACTAGAACTCGTGGACATTCAAAGAAGCTGAATGTTGGAAGATTCAGAACAGACAAAAGGAAGTACTTCTTTACTCAGCGCATAGTTAAACTATGGAATTTGCTCCCACAAGATGCAGTAATGGCCAGCAGCTTGGACGGCTTTAAAAGAAGATTAGACAAATTCATGGAGGACAGGGCTATCAATGGCTACTAGCCGTGATGGCTGTGCTGTGCCACCCTAGTCAGAGGCAGCATGCTTCTGAAAACCAGTTGCCGGAAGCCTCAGGAGGGGAGAGTGTTCTTGCACTCAGGTCCTGCTTGCGGGCTTCCCCCAGGCACCTGGTTGGCCACTGTGAGAACAGGATGCTGGACTAGATGGGCCACTGGCCTGATCCAGCAGGCTCTTCTTATGTTCTTATGTTCTTATTGTTGTGCAATGTAGTGTTTTTTTATGAATCACCGTTCCTCAACAGAGTTCACGGCTTTCTTAAGTCGTAACATACCTGGTTTGGGAAAGTTCACCGAGGCAAGGACAAAAAGAAGATAATAGGTTTTCATCATCCTGGTAAGGCAGAGGCAGGATGCTCTGTTAGGAGCTCTGTATCCCTAAAACAACAGCAAGAATAGATACGGGATTCGTTGTTGATTTTTTAATATTATGGGTAGGCATACATCAGGCTTGTTGGATCTACTTTATGTCTCCACCTCCCTTTTTTAAAATATAGAAACACAAGTTCTCCCAAGAAGTGGCAGGAACTAAAGACAAGCAGATAGAAGGAATGAACAGGATCCCTCTGAGCACATCCTGAACCTTAGGATTTGTTTTCAATAACTGAAGTTTCAATCAGAAGTCCACCCCTTGTTAGCTCTCAGGTGGAAAAAAGTCCTTTTGTGTTGCTGTTGGTCAGTAATGAGGAATCAGAAACCCTTGCCAAAGCATTGGAAATGATCCACTGATCTAACAGTAGATCCCACTCTACCTTCTGCCCCCGTTTTTTTTTAAACTATTTTATGAATGTGAAGATATGTTAAACTAGGGATTTCCAGACTGTGGCCTGTAGTCCACCAGCGATCTGTGAGCTTCATTCAGGTAGACCACAGCATGTCCACATTAATATTCTATGGAACTGCAAATTGTAATACTGTAAAATACAACATAAGAAATAAAAAGAAGCAATAAAATGCAATTCAAAGTCATACAGAATCTAGCAGAGCACTTTATGATTGCTCCAACAGGCAGAAAAACATTAAGTGGTCAACCAAGACCATCAGTAATTTTCAAGTGGTCCATCGGAAAAACAGTTTGGGAACAACTGTATTCAGGCATGCAAGCTGACTTGATGGCCTTATAGGTCCCTTCCAACTCTACTATTCTATGATCTAACCTGTAGGAGGCATAGGTTGTTGTGCTACAAGTGTGTTCCTGCTTGCGGGCTTCCCATGGACATCTGGTTTGTAACTGTGAGAACAGGATGCTGAACTAGATGGGCCACTGGATTGATCCAGCAGGAAGATATTAGATGTGTTCCTTATTCCTGGAGCATTATAGGGAGGTTCACACCACCTGAATGCATGTTGAAGGAGGTTGGGGAGACGGTCACAGGGCCACAAAGGCAAGCCCTAACTTTTGACTCCACTGTTTGTTGCTGCCATGCTAACCCAATGTCAGAAAGAGTTCCACTTGCAAAACAATGTATGTGCACAGAACTCTAGCCCAGCATGTAGTTTTTCTCAATCCAGAATTGCTCACCCTCATCCTCAACATGCTGCTTTCAATCTAGAGTGATTCTACATCTTGCTGTCCAAAAGGGTGGTTGTGGTTACTTGATATGCATTTAAAAACCCTCCCCTTGATTAAGCTTTCCATGCCTTGCTTTTCCTGCACATGGCTCAGATGAATGAAGAAGGAAGTGGTGATTATAGTCTTGGTACATGTCTACCCACAACATCATTGGGCAAGTATAGATACAACATCCCCCCCCCCATTGCCAGAACTGCCATCTGTTTTCAAAAGGACCTGTGGAAAAACTCTCTCAGCAACTTAAGGCTCTAAAAGACACATCAAACAAAGATGGCTTTGAGGAAACGTGGTACAGTTTTATTCAACATATTTGAGGCAACATGTCTAGGACACCTCCGTCAACTCACGACAATCTCTGGAGTAAGACAATGAACATGAAATTAACTAATGCCTACAATTGATCACAACACTTACATATGGAATCATAGAATAGCAGAGTTGAAAGGGGCCTATAAGGCCATCAAGTCCAACCCCCTGCTCAATGCAGGAATCCAAATCAAAGCATTCCCGACAGATGGCTGTCCAGCTGCCTCTTGAATGCCTCCAGTGTCAGAGAACCCACTACCCCTCTAGGTAACTGGTTCCATTGTCAGTTAGGAAGTTTTTCCTGATGTCCAGTCGAAATCTGGCTTCCTGCAACTTGAGCCCATTATTCCATGTCCTGCACTCTGAGACGATCGAGAAGAGATCCCGGCCCTCCTCTGTGTGACAACCTTTCATGTACTTGAAGAGCGCTATCATATCTCCCTTCAGTCTTCTCTTCTCCAGGCTAAACATGCCCAGTTCTTGTTAAATTACTTACCTATTTGTGAATGATATATTCACATGGAATGTCTGATGGGAGGGGGAGTAAGGAGTTCTGTTGAGTAAGATAGTTTGTATTTACTACTGAAAATGCACAAATAAAACTATTTTTCAAAAAGGACATGCTCTGTGGTAGGGAAGGGATGATCTGTCAGTTTCAGTTATCTCATTTCTCATTTTTCTAAACTTAAATTCAAATCTCCACATTTCAGCAGCAATCCGTGGGTTTTTAAAAAAAACCAAAATCTTCATGAAAATTCTTCCGCATTTTAGTATGGATTTCTCCTAATAAATACATTTTTGTATGCAGTTTTGACCAATGTTTTGCAAGCCTAATGAATTTCTGTATGTTATTTTCATCAACATATTCATTTTCTGCACACTTTCCCCTAACATGTATTTTTGTAAACCTTGCTTGGTTGGAAAACTGCATCACAAAATTTGGATATGTGTGAATTTTGATGGATGGCTACGTTTCAGTTCTCCTATTGTTTTGGAATGTGCAAATTTGATAAACTCAGCTTTAAATGTGAAGGGAATCAAATTTCTTCCCTATCCTTGCTGTGGGGGTAATGCTGAATCAAGCTTGTATTTTCCCAAGAAACACTTTTCAGAGGCACAGTCTACAGATCTAGATTGTTTGTGGACTACATAGAAAAAACAAACCCTCAGTTTCCATGAATTCTAGGATAAAATGAATTCTAGGATAAAATTCTAGGATAAAATGAATTCTAGGATAAAACCCTATGGGTTATTGGTTTGGTCCAGTGGGTGGAGAAACCTTAAGGAAGGATCGTACTTGGGAGTTTGAGACTAGCAAACGTGAGGGCTGAAGAGAAAAGGAGCTGTTATTGCCAGGGAGTAAGGATTAGGTCCTTGTCACCTTGAATTAGGTAATGGGGTTTTAAATTATGTGTGTAAAAGGGAATGGAAGGGTAAATTCTTTTTTTTTTGTGGCTTTATGTATTTGAATTTATTTCATATTTTATTTAGGGCTTTAAGATTGTGTATGGGAAACTTCTGAACTTTCTCTCCTGGACCTTCTACAAGCAACTTCTTCACTGATACCTTGCTGGATGCATAAGACTTTGGGGATTATTATGTTATGAAGACATATGATATATTCTGTTGGCATATATTGTGTTATGTTCTTTTCAATTATTACTTAATATAAAAAAACAATTTTGTAATTGTGTTTGCAGTATTCATTTCAAAGAGCCCCATAGGACCCAAGAAAGAGGTACATCTGCAGCCCAGGTATAATTTATTTATTTATTATTTATTATTTTGATTTATATACTGCCCTTAGCAAAAGTAGCTCTCAGGGCGGTGAACAAACAAAGTAAAATAAAATATATCATAATAAAAGACCACAAAAACATATACAAACAAACAACAAAAAACATGACAAAAACGAAATGCAGCACAAATTAAAGAAAATACAGATTAAAAGATTAGAAAGGTTAAGAAGATTAAAAGATTAAAATGCCTGGGAGCATAAAAAGGTCTTTACCTGGCGCCAAAAAGATAGGAGTGTAGGAGCCAGGCGTACCTCTTCGGGGAGGCTGTTCCACAACTCAGGGGCCACCACAGAAAAGGCCCTAGATCTGGTGACCACCCTCCGGGCTTCCCGATGGGTTGGTACCCAGAGGAGGGCCTTAGATTCTGAACGAAGTGAACGGGTAGGTTCGTAGCAAGAGAGGCGTTCCACAAGGTATTGAGGTCCCACGCCGTGTAAGGCTTTATAGGTCAAAACCAGCACCTTGAATCTCGCCCGGAAGCAAATAGGAAGCCAGTGCAGATGCGCCAGAATAGGTGTTATATGCGAAGACCGACTGGTCCTCGTCAATAGTCTGGCAGCCGCGTTCTGCACCAGCTGAAGCTTCCGAACTGTCTTCAAGGGCAGCCCTACATAGAGCGCATTACAGTAATCTAATCTTGAAGTTACCAGAGCATGAACAACGGAGGCGAGGTTGTCCCTGTCCAGATAGGGGCGTAGTTGGGCTACCAGACAAAGATGGTAAAATGCATTCTGTGCCACCGAGGCCACTTGGGCCTCAAGAGACAAGGAAGAGTCGAGAAGAACCCCCAAACTACGTACCTGTTCTTTCAGGGGGAGTGTAACCCCATCCAGAACAGGGTGAACATCCACCATCTGAGCAGGGAAGGCGCTCACCAACAGTGTCTCGGTCTTGTCTGGATTGAGTCTCAGTTTATTAGCTCTCATCCAGTCCATTATCGCGGTCAGGCAACGGTTCAGCACATCAACAGACTCACCTGAAGAAGATGAAAAGGAGAAATAGAGCTGCGTGTCATCAGCATATTGATGGCAACGCACTCCAAAACTCCGGATGACCGCACCCAGCGGCTGCATGTAGATGTTGAAAAGCATGGGGAACAAGACCGACCCTTGGGGGACTCCACAATGGAGAGTCCATGGTGTCGAGTGATGTTCCCCAAGCACTACCTTCTGGTGACGATCCGCGAAATAGGAGAGGAACCACTGCCAAGCAGTGCCCCTGACACCCAACTCCGCGATTCTCCCCACTAGGATACCATGGTCGATGGTATCAAACGCTGCTGAGAGATCAAGGAGAATCAATAGAGTCACACTCCCCCTGTCCCTCTCCCGACAAAGGTCATCATACAGGGCGACCAAGGCTGTTTCAGTGCCAAAACCGGGCCTAAAATGTTTAAAAGCTATGGGAATTAGATAATCAATTATTTCAGAGAATGTCAAATTGTCCAGGGCACATTGTCCTCAACATGCAAAATTCATGAGCCTTGGTTTATGGGAACAATTAGGTCAGGGTTTTAATGGAGCACAACAGTGCAAACAAATTCTGATCTTTTAAATGATTTGCAAATTGATTTGTTACACTTTGCTCTGATTTTCCCCTCAATGCCAAATACTGTATTGATAGAAACTATGGAAATTTGGGGTTGATGAAGTCGTTAGAAGGCTCTGAGCAAAATCCCAAGTTCTCCCTCAGATCTCCTTTGCTTCTAGAGCTCCCTGAAAAGATGGAACAACTATTAGGTACTATTAGATCTGTGGTATGCATGCTATGGTGTGTATCCTTCACTGCCTTCCCCCATACCTCTCAAAAGGAGAAGGATTTTAAACTTGCCATGGGAAAAGAAAAGAATGGGCTGTAAATGCAAACTGGATTGAATTTTTCCCTCATCCCTATCTGTATGCATACTTTGGTTTGCAACACCTGACATCGGGTGAGCATGGCAGCAATATGAAGTAATGTGAAAAGAAGGCTTGCCTGTCTGGTCTGTGCTGCCTCCCCCATACCTTCGTTCGACATATTCATCTAGACATTTGCTAGAACATGCTTGTAGCACAACAGACATCTCCTACAGCTTGCATAGTTCAATATTTTGCAATCCACAGAATAATATTTTTTTTTTTAAAAAAAAGATGGGCAGTAGGTTAGGGTCTGCTGGTAGATTTTTGGATGATTCTCAGTAGATTGGTTGTTTAACAATAGCAACACAAAATGACTTTCCTTCACCTCAATTAAAGGAATGAAATGAAAAGTGATGACTAGTGGGGGACCTTTTGGTGGAATTATCATG
This sequence comes from Rhineura floridana, assembly GCF_030035675.1. Taxonomy (NCBI): domain Eukaryota; kingdom Metazoa; phylum Chordata; class Lepidosauria; order Squamata; family Rhineuridae; genus Rhineura; species Rhineura floridana. The sequence continues at coordinate 203,227,045 of NC_084483.1, read as the reverse complement.
AGCTCAGATCAGTTCTAGTACTGGAAACACATCTAAAGGCTCAGAATTTTCCCAAAAGACATGCTTTTCTTTCATTATCACTGTATGCCTAACACTTGACTCTTGCTGGCAGATCTTGGGTTTCTAGTAAAACAATAATGTTGGCCCAGCAAAGTTGAAGTCTTTCCACCCCTGCTATATCCTGTATCTGTTGATGTTCCTTTTGTTTTGTGGATGAAGAGTCCTTCCTTGCCTTATCATGGCTCTGAAAACCTGCTGTCTTCTTTTTGTCCTTGCTGTGATGATCTTTCCTGATCCAGGTAAGTTATTAATAAAGAATGTCCTGAGCTTTGTTGAGGAAGGGTGATCCATATATGATATATAAATAAAGAAGAAGAACCCTATATGATGTTTCATTGTGCATGAGTTGCATAAAAAGATCACTCAGATAAGAGTTAGAATATTGATAAATGCTGTGTACTGAGTGGCTGAGTGAATGGGAAGGGAACGTTTGATGGTGTTAGCAGTTAGGTAGGGATGAGATCTTGAGAGAGAGAGAGAGATGGATTCTTGAGGATGGTGGTTAGAAGAGTAGGACAGTTGCTATTCTCAAAAGAGAATTGACCAGGACTAGAATACATTGTACTGTAACCATAAGAGTTCAGAACTAAATTATTAAGTAATCTTGTTTATATTTGTTTCTTTTGTTGCTTAAATAATTTCCATTTATTTTAACTCGTGCCTGATTCTTAATAACTTAGGTACGTTATTAATTAATTAATTAAGAATGTCCTGAGCTCTGTTGAGGAAGGGGGATTCATATATAACATATAAACAAAGAAGAATAACCCTATATGATGTTTCATTATACATGTGTTGTATAAAGAAATGACCAGGTTTGTTTCTGATTTGGGTTTAACAATTGCAGAAGATGGGGAGTGAGATAGAATGTTGATGAATGCTGTGTGCTGATTGGCTGAGTGAATGGGGATGAGGTGTTTGATGGTGTGTGAGTTAGGGCTGATATCTTGAGGGGGAGAGGGTTGGATTCTTGAGGGTCCTGGTTAGAATGGTAGGACAGGCAGGATTATAATGTTATTCTCTGAGGAGAATTTACCAAGTATAACATGGAACAGACTAGGGGCCCACTAAACACCTCTATGCCGCCTTTGTTGATCTGGCGGCTGCTTTTGATTCTATTGACAGAGACCGCCTGTGGGTTACCAACATCGATAAACGTCTCCTACATCTGATTAGAGAGCTATACTCAAACAACACCCTTAGAATCAGGGTGGGCAATAAACTAACTGAACCTATATCGGCAAACAAGGGGGTAAAACAAGGCTGTCTTTTAGCTCCAGCCTTGTTTAATTTATATCTAAACGATATAGTTAATGAATTGGCGGGCCCAAAATTCTTTCCCCCCTCAATAGGATCTAGAAAGCTCTCTATACTGCTATACGCAGATGATATGACTCTCCTCTCTCTAACCCCCATTGGCTTAAGGAGGCTATTAGTAACTTTAGACGCATATTGTAAAAAAGAATCCTTACAGGTAAATTATCAAAAAACAAAAATCATGGTTTTTGGGAAAAAATATTCTAAACACAAATGGACCATAGGGAACCATCCCATAGGTCAATGCCGTTCTTTCAAGTATTTAGGTATCCATTTACAGTATACCTTATCATGGAAAAAACAAATCGCTGCCCAAAAACTTACAGCTTTAAGATCAATTGGATCCATTCTTCGATTTTATAGGTCTTCGGGAGGCCACTTAGTGGCCCCTGCTTTAAAAGTCTTTCAGAATAAGGTCCTCCCCCAGATTATGTATGGGGCAGCTATCTGGGGTTGGTCATTACCATCTTTCCCTCCCTTAGAAGGCATACAAAATAAATTCATTAAAGCGCTACTAAACCTTCCACCATCCATGCCGGCTGCTTTTTTAAGAGCTGAAGTGGGCCTTCCCCTGGTTAGCGCCCGGATTCACGAATCATTGCTAACATACTGGACTCTCTCAATAAATTCTTCTTCACAGATCTTGGCGAAGGCTTGTTCTAATGTGATTGGTAAGGATCATGACTGGAACTCAAAACTCCAGGCCATCCACTCACATTACCACATCCCTTTTCAGCCATCTCTACCATTGAGCAAAGCAAAAATTCAAGAACAGATAAAACGCTTTTGTGAGTGGATGGATAGAATGACAATTGATAATTCTAAGTTTTTGTCCTGGTTTAGGCCATATAAAGTAGACCATATAAGGGCGAACTATCTCTCGGTTCCTTTACCGACCCATCTACATTTTGCCTTTACAGCCTTAAGGTTTCAAACAATGCCAACCGCTTTTCTATCCGGTCGCTACCTCCAGATCCCAAAGGAACAGCGACTATGTATTTGTCACTCTGGTAAACTAGAAGACCTCCCTCATTACTTATTAGATTGCCCTCTCTATGATCACCCAAGAATCAAGTTCCTTAATAGTTTAATTATCCATCAAGGACATGACAGTGCAGCTCATAAGAACATAAGAACATCAGAAGAGCCTGCTGGATCAGGCCAGTGGCCCATCTAGTCCAGCATCCTGTTCTCACAGTGGCCAACCAGGTGCCTGGGGGAAGCCCGCAAGCAGGACCCGAGTGCAAGAACACTCTCCCCTCCTGAGGCTTCCGGCAACTGGTTTTCAGAAGCATGCTGCCTCTGACTAGGGTGGCACAGCACAGCCATCACGGCTAGTAGCCATTGATAGCCCTGTCCTCCATGAATTTGTCTAATCTTCTTTTAAAGCCGTCCAAGCTGCCGCACACTAGGTCGACATTTTCATCGTGCTGTCCACTACAACCCCGAGGTCTCTCTCCTGGTCGGTCACCGCCAGTTCAGACCCCATGATCGTATATGTGAAATTAAGATTTTTTGCTCCAATATGCATAATTTTACACTTGTTTATATTGAATTGCATTTGCCATTTTTCCGCCCATTCACTCAGTTTGGAGAGATCTTTTTGGAGCTCTTCACAATCCCTTTTTGTTTTAACAACCCTGAACAATTTAGTGTCGTCAGCAAACTTGTCCACTTCACTGCTGACTCCTAATTCTAGGTCATTAATGAACAAGTTGAAAAGTACAGGTCCCAATACCGATCCTTGAGGGACTCCACTTTCTACAGCCCTCCATTGGGAGAACTGTCCATTTATTCCTACTCTCTGCTTTCTGCTTCTTAACCAATTCCTTATCCACAAGAGGATAAGTACACTATGTCCACTGGATCACCTCTATCTATATGCTTGTTGACACTCTCAAAGAATTCTAATAGGTTACTGAGACAGGACTTTCCCTTGCAGAAGCCATGCTGGCTCTGCTTCAGCAAGGCTTGTTCTTCTATGTGCTTAGTTAATCTAGCTTTAATCATACTTTCTACCAGTTTTCCAGGGACAGAAGTTAAGCTAACTGGCCTGTAATTTCTGGGATCCCCTCTGGATCCCTTTTTGAAGATTGGCGTTACATTGGCCACTTTCCAGTCCTCAGGCACGGAGGAGGACCCGAGGGACAAGTTACATATTTTAGTTAGCAGATCAGAAATTTCACCTTTGAGTTCTTTGAGAACTCTTGGGTGGATGCCATCCGGGCCCGGTGATTTGTCAGTTTTTATATTGTCCATTAAGCCTAGAACTCCCTCTCTCGTTACCACTATTTGTCTTAGTTCCTCAGAATCCCTTCCTGCAAATGTTAGTTCAGGTTCAGGGATCTGCCCTATATCTTCCACTGTGAAGACAGATGCAAAGAATTCATTTAGCTTCTCTGCAATCTCCTTATCGTTCTTTAGTACATCTTTGACTCCCTTATCATCCAAGGGTCCAATCGCCTCCCTAGATAAGAACATAAGAACATAAGAAGAGCCTGCTGGATCAGGCCAGTGGCCCATCTAGTCCAGCATCCTGTTCTCACAGTGGCCAACCAGGTGCCTGGGGAAAGCCCGCAAGCAGGACCCGAGTGCAAGAACACTCTCCCCTCCTGAGGCTTCCGGCAACTGGTTTTCAGAAGCATGCTGCCTCTGACTAGGGTGGCACAGCACAGCCATCATGGCTAGTAGCCATTGATAGCCCTGTCCTCCATGAATTTGTCTAATCTTCTTTTAAAGCCATCCAAGTGGCTGGCCATTACTGCATCTTGTGGGAGCAAATTCCATAGTTGAACTATGCGCTGAGTAAAGAAGTACTTCCTTTTGTCTGTCCTGAATCTTCCAACATTCAGCTTCTTTGAATGTCCACGAGTTCTAGTATTATGAGAGAGGGAGAAGAACTTTTCTCTATCCACTTTCAGATTTTTTGCTCCAATATGCATAATTTTACACTTGTTTATATTGAATTGCATTTGCCATTTTTCCGCCCATTCACTCAGTTTGGAGAGGTCTTTTTGGAGCTCTTCGCAATCCCTTTTTGTTTTAACAACCCTGAACAATTTAGTGTCATCAGCAAACTTGGCCACTTCACTGCTGACTCCTAATTCTAGGTCATTAATGAACAAGTTGAAAAGTACAGGTCCCAATACCGATCCTTGAGGGACTCCACTTTCTACAGCCCTCCATTGGGAGAACTGTCCGTTTATTCCTACTCTCTGCTTTCTGCTTCTTAACCAATTCCTTATCCACAAGAGGACCTCTCCTCTTATTCCATGACTGCTAAGCTTCCTCAGAAGCCTTTGGTGAGGTACCTTGTCAAAGGCTTTTTGAAAGTCTAAGTACACTATGTCCACTGGATCACCTCTATCTATATGCTTGTTGACACTCTCAAAGAATTCTAATAGGTTACTGAGACAGGACTTTCCCTTGCAGAAGCCATGCTGGCTCTGCTTCAGCAAGGCTTGTTCTTTTATGTGCTTAGTTAATCTAGCTTTAATCATACTTTCTACCAGTTTTCCAGGGACAGAAGTTAAGCTAACTGGCCTGTAATTTCCGGGATCCCCTCTGGATCCCTTTTTGAAGATTGGCGTTACATTTGCCACTTTCCAGTGGTCACTGCTCCCAATCGGTTCAACAACACTTACATCTCGCACCAGGTCCCGGTCCCCACTGAGGATTGAGTCCAGGGTTGCCGTTCCTCTGGTCGGTTCCATGACCAACTGGTCTAGGGAATAGTCATTTAGAATATCTAGAAACTTTGCTTCTTTGTCATGACTGGAACACATATGCGGCCAGTCTATGTCCGGGTAGTTGAAGTCACCCATTACTACCACATTTCCTAGTTTGGATGCTTCCTCAATTTCATATCTCATCTCAAGTTCTCCCTGAGCATTTTGATCAGGGGGACGATAGATCGTTCCCAGTATTAAGTCCCTCCTGGGGCATGGTATCACCACCCGCAACGATTCTGTGGAGGAGTCTGCCTCTTTTGGGGCATCCATTTCCTTTTAGCCGATACTAATTATTGGGTAACTTATTGGGTAGCTCACTTTGCCCTGGCAGCCCAAAAGGTCAGAGCAAAGTTTCTGCTTGATTTGGAATCTAAAGAATTTTAAATATATATTCTTGCTTTTTTAATTGTTTGTCTATATATTGTTTGTTTTATCCTTTGCTTGTAGCTGATTTTAACTTTGTTATATTGTGTTTTACATATGTTGTGATGACCTATGGTCTGACAATAAACCCGATGATGATGATGACTAGCATAAATTGCACTGTAGCCATATGCCTTCAGGACAGAATTATTAAGTAATCTTGTATATAAACATTCCATCTGTTCCATAAACAATTTCCATTGATTTCAACTCATACCTGATTTTTGGCCTAGCTCTCATAGAGATCAAGCAAGTTGGCAAATGGTGAATAAATATTTATTCCACATATTTATGGTGGTATCAATGTACCCAGTAGAGTGAAACTGGTTTCAGAGGAGAGACATATAGCTGTGATTTTTAGTGGCAATAAAGTATCCAGAGGGGTTGAGGGGTTCTGTTGCCAAGGCAATTTGTAAGCAAGGATTGGGGGGAATAAACAAAGTCCCTGGAAACAGCTTTACTTAACCGTTAGTGTGTATAGTTAAACATATCTCTACCTGCTCAAGGCGGAGTGTTTCCAGTGGTGATAAAACACCCTACCCAGACCCTCCCTCCCTCCCTCCCTCCCTCTCCCTCTCTCTCTCTCTCTCTCTCTAAGTTCAGCATTCTGTTCCCACAGTGGCCAACCAGATGCTTGTGAGCATCTGCCTTGAAAGCAGAAGGCCGTAGGTTCATTGCCTTTCATTTCCAGCTAGGGCTGAGAGATCCTGTTGCCTGAAACCTTGGAGAGCTACTGCCAGTTAGTGTATACAGTGATGAGCTCAATAAACCAATGCTCTGACTCAACATAAGGCAGCATCCTATGGTTCCTTGTTTCTATGCCTCTGGGAAGCCCACAAGCAGGTCATGGGTGTTCTTCCCACTTCTCTTACCCACCAATTGATATTTAGAGGAATACTACCTCCAATACTGAATGTAGTACACTGACATCATGACTAGCAGCCATTCTCAGCCTTATGCTCCATGGATTTGTCAAATCATCTTCAAGTATCTTTAGTCTGGCGGACATTCAGTTTGGTACACAGGAGATTTGCAGCATAGATTTGTATGACAGAATTATATTGGTTTGGGCTGTCCGCCATATTTGGCCGAGGCCCAAGCTGAATTGGTGTGCCTCAAGAGTTACATTCCCCAAATTTCCATAGGAGTCAGGAAGACTATACCTTCAGGCTTTCAAGATATGTACTCAGGGGTCTCAGAGGGGCTGTCTCCTAGGAATCTTTGCTGTTCCAGGTTTTCCAAACTCTGGTTCACTGGGGTGAATCAAAGATTAAAAATTCCCAATATTCGATTCCTCATTACAACCTGCAGGTGCATAATTGCAAGCTGGGGCCTCAAAGTTGTCCCCCCGCCAGGCTGCCTCCCCAGGCCTTGACAGAAATTGTTGTCCCCCCCAAGTCACCTCCCCAGCCTTGACAGAAAAACAGAATATTGGGAGGGGTGTTTCATTCCAGTGCTGCATGTTGAGAATGTGGGGCGTTTCACCCTGGGCCGTGACAAAAGGCCCCATTGTTTTCCACACGTTTCCTTATCCATAGGACTGTAATGGGTGGCTCTTCTTTGCCAAAAAAAAATGGCCCATGAAAGAACTGGAGAGGGAAGTGCTGATTATTCCCATCACTGAAGCTTGGCTGGGACATCAGTACAACTAAGGGAGGGAGAGAGGGCTAGGAAGGTTCTGTGTACTCTTGAAGGCTGAATGACCACCACTTTTGTGGTCTCTGTGACATATATACAGGTAAGCCCAGTACCTGATGCATCGTGTGATGGCAGAAGCTCTTTATTTTTTATTCCTCAGGAAAATATGGGGCAGCACTCAGCTAAAGAACTGTGCAAGCGAAATATCATCTGCTTGCATAATGGAACTTTTCCCCCTCTCCTCCTGTTGCATGCTGCCGTGTGTTTGGAGAGGGAGAGGAGAGGGGAGGGGAGAAGTCCTTGCACTCATGCAATTATTTAGTTCAGTGTGTTGTGATAAAATAATGTCCGTTTCTCGCTCTGGCCCAAAATAAGACGCTAACAGCAGTTCAGGATAAAAACTTAAAAAATAATTTATTAGAAAATAAGCAGCACTCACACCAGCAATTGAGAGTGAGTGCGGTCAACCCAGACTGTCTTGTTCCCCCGATATTTATACCTCTCAATAAACAACTTACAGGAAGCTTACAGTAGGAACTCCATATATGGTAGTATTACAGTGTGTTACATTGAACTGGTTCCCCCAGTGTATTCCCTGAGTCATGCTTCCGGCCATAGTACATGACCAGCTTATATTACTAAGATGGCGGATACAGACATCCGTTGTAAAATGGCGGTGCTTAATCAAAACAGTAGATAACTCTCAAGGATGGCCTTCAAGGAGGTGCTTTAGTGCGTCAGAGGAATTAACCCTTAACAAGTTGTTCCCAAACTCATTTCCTATCAGGCTTGGGACTAGGGATGGGTGAGAAATCTGATCCAGTCCGCATTTGAAAACAAATCTATTAATTTTGCACTTTCCAGAACAATATCAGAACTGAAACAGAGGCATCACAGCAGGCATCTTCCAGTGGCGCTGGTGGGGAATGTGCTGTCTGCCCGTGTGGAGAAGAGGAGAAAGGAACCTGCTTCTTTCTCTTCTACACCGGGTCCCACTGCTGCTACTCCACACACGCCTGCTGAAAGGAGAAGTGTTGCTCTGCTCCAGAGAGCACTTTTGCAAACAGCTTTAAACCTACTGTGTTGGCTGCGCAATCCTGTTTCCTGTTGGAAAAGGGTGCACAGCCAATGCAGGATTAAAACCTGTCTTCCAGCCCATCAGCTAATGTCACCAGTGGTCTTACCTGATGGGCAAGGGGTGGAGGTTTGGGGAAAATTGCCTTTACCTGCTCTGAAATTGATGGAATGCTTGTTAGGTTACACAGACTACCAAGTGGCAATGAGGTAGCAAAGAAGGATTTGCCACCTCCAATAACACCCTCAGATAGCTCTTGGTAAGAGTTGTTGCAGCCGGTCATGCCAAAAGTGGTTGACGGAGCCCTGGAGCATTCAGCGGAATACTGTGAGCAGTTTGCTTTGCACTTTGAGGATAAAGCCACACAGAAAACTTTCATTGGTGATGCTTGACAAAGATCTCAAGTCCCATACAGATACAAGCCATGTTGAAACGATCAGTTGTCTTCAACTAAGTCCTGCTCTGAGTAGACCCACTGAACATAACGAGCCCAAGCTAGTTATGTCTATAACTTCAATGGATGCACCCAGAGTAGAACTAGCATTGAAGATTACCCCATATTTCCAGTCCAGAGAAACCTGAATGCACTGTCAGATTAATGTACTGCGCAGAACTTCCTCTCCCTTGCACACCATTTCCTCTTCAGGGGTGTCACACCGATAATTTATTCTGCCCCACAGATCGTAATAGGATCATTAATGAACAGTACTTATGTGTCCCTATATCTCAGAGCCCTATAAATAAGTGGCCTTCCAGAAGACCCAGAACCATCGCGGAGCTCAGACTTGGGTTTTCCTTTCCTGAATTCTGACCTGAGAACTGTGTCAAGCATCAGCTATGAAGGTTTCCTGGTTTTTCCTTGCTGTCCTTTCAGGGATGTTCCTCCTTTCTCTAGTTCAGGAAGGTAAGGCATGCATCAGAATCTCAAACACCCAGACATAAATTATGGAATGGGATGGCTGAACTGTGGCAGTCCAGATGTTATTGGACTCCATCTTCCACCATCCCCACCTGCACTGTCCATGGTGAGGGGTGATGGGATTAAAAATCTAGAGGGCTAAATGTTACGCAACCCTGATAGAGGTGAAGAGCACAATTCAGGTATCATCCATCCAGTACGCTTATTTTATTTAACAAAATTTACATGCCACGTGATTGTAGAGAACCTCTAAGCAGTTTACATAAAAGCATTAATGTTATCAATAAAACAGTTCAAAACAAGTAATTAAAACAGAAAACAATTAAAGCAGCAATAAATTACAGAAAGATTCAATTGTTTTTAAAAAGATGTATTTTAAATTGTATTTGTTTTTAGTTACTGTGAACCGCCCAGAGAGCTTCGGCTGTGGGGCGGTATAGAAGTGTAATAAATAAATAAATATATAAATAAACGCATCAACATCAATGTTTCACTCCCCATGCTTCCCCCCTCCCCATTCAGTATTCAGCTCATGACATCTGTCAGTGGAGATTCCTCTTCGCCATAGAAGACAGATGCATGGAGAAGGCTGCATCATAGATGTATCCCTCACAAATCTATCTATCTATCTATCTGTCATCTATCTATCTGTCATCTATCTATCTATCTATCTATCTATCTATCTATCTATCTATCTATCTGTCATCTATCTATCTATCTATCTATCTATCTATCTATCTATCTATCTATCTATCTATCTATCTATCTATCTATCTATCTATCTATCTATCTATCTATCTATCTATCTATCTATCTATCTATCTATCTATCTATCTATCTATCTATCTATCTATCTATCTATCTATCTATCTGTCATCTATCTATCTATCTATCTATCTATCTATCTATCTATCTGTCATCTATCTATCTATCTGTCATCTATCTATCTATCTATCTATCTATCTATCTATCTATCTATCTGTCATCTATCTATCTATCTATCTATCTATCTATCTATCTATCTATCTATCTATCTGTCATCTATCTATCTATCTCTCTATCTATCTATCTATCTATCTATCTATCTATCTATCTATCTATCTGTCATCTATCTATCTATCTGTCATCTATCTATCTATCTATCTATCTATCTATCTATCTATCTATCTGTCATCTATCTATCTATCTATCTATCTATCTATCTATCTATCTATCTGTCATCTATCTATCTATCTGTCATCTATCTATCTATCTATCTATCTATCTATCTATCTGTCATCTATCTATCTATCTATCTATCTATCTATCTATCTATCTATCTATCTATCTATCTATCTATCTGTCATCTATCTATCTATCTATCTATCTATCTATCTATCTATCTATCTATCTATCTATCTATCTATCTGTCATCTATCTATCTATCTATCTATCTATCTATCTATCTATCTATCTATCTATCTATCTATCTATCTGTCATCTATCTATCTATCTATCTATCTATCTATCTATCTATCTATCTATCTATCTATCTATCTATCTGTCATCTATCTATCTATCTCTCTATCTATCTATCTATCTATCTATCTATCTATCTATCTATCTATCTATCTGTCATCTATCTATCTATCTGTCATCTATCTATCTATCTATCTATCTATCTATCTATCTATCTATCTGTCATCTATCTATCTATCTATCTATCTATCTATCTATCTATCTATCTATCTATCTATCTATCTGTCATCTATCTATCTATCTATCTATCTATCTATCTATCTATCTGTCATCTATCTATCTATCTATCTATCTATCTATCTATCTATCTGTCATCTATCTATCTATCTGTCATCTATCTATCTATCTATCTATCTATCTATCTATCTATCTATCTGTCATCTATCTATCTATCTATCTATCTATCTATCTATCTATCTGTCATCTATCTATCTATCTATCTATCTATCTATCTATCTATCTGTCATCTATCTATCTATCTATCTATCTATCTATCTATCTGTCATCTATCTATCTATCTATCTATCTATCTATCTATCTATCTGTCATCTATCTATCTATCTATCTATCTATCTATCTATCTATCTATCTATCTATCTATCTATCTATCTATCTATCTATCTATCTATCTATCTATCTGTCATCTATCTATCTATCTATCTATCTATCTATCTATCTATCTATCTATCTATCTATCTATCTATCTATCTATCTATCTGTCATCTATCTATCTATCTATCTATCTATCTATCTATCTATCTATCTATCTATCTATCTATCTATCTATCTGTCATCTATCTATCTATCTATCTATCTATCTATCTATCTATCTGTCATCTATCTATCTATCTATCTATCTATCTATCTATCTGTCATCTATCTATCTATCTATCTATCTATCTATCTATCTATCTATCTATCTATCTATCTATCTGTCATCTATCTATCTATCTATCTATCTGTCATCTATCTATCTATCTATCTATCTATCTATCTATCTATCTATCTATCTATCTATCTATCTATCTATCTATCTATCTATCTATCTGTCATCTATCTATCTATCTATCTATCTATCTATCTATCTATCTGTCATCTATCTATCTATCTATCTATCTATCTATCTATCTATCTATCTATCTATCTATCTATCTATCTATCTATCTATCTGTCATCTATCTATCTATCTATCTATCTATCTATCTATCTATCTATCTATCTATCTATCTGTCATCTATCTATCTATCTATCTATCTATCTATCTATCTATCTATCTATCTATCTATCTATCTATCTGTCATCTATCTATCTATCTATCTATCTATCTATCTATCTATCTATCTGTCATCTATCTATCTATCTATCTATCTATCTATCTATCTATCTGTCATCTATCTATCTATCTATCTATCTATCTATCTATCTATCTATCTATCTATCTATCTGTCATCTATCTATCTATCTATCTATCTGTCATCTATCTATCTATCTATCTATCTATCTATCTATCTATCTATCTATCTATCTATCTATCTATCTATCTATCTATCTGTCATCTATCTATCTATCTATCTATCTGTCATCTATCTATCTATCTATCTATCTATCTATCTGTCATCTATCTATCTATCTATCTATCTATCTGTCATCTATCTATCTATCTATCTATCTATCTATCTATCTATCTATCTATCTATCTATCTATCTATCAAGTTCAGCATCTGTTCCCACAATGGCCAACCAGATGCTTGTGAGCATCTGCCTTGAAAGCAGAAGGCCCTAGGTTCAATGCCTGGCATTTCCAGCTAGGGCTGAGAGATCCTCTTGCCTGAAACCCTAGAGAGCTATTTCCAGTTAGTGTATACAGTGATGAGCTCAATGAACCAATGCTCTGACTCAGTATAAGGCAGCATCCTATGCTCCTTTGTTTCTATGCCTCTGGGAAGCCCACAAGCAGGTCCTGGGTGTTCTTCCCACTTCTCTTACCCACCAATTGATATTCGGAAGAATACTACCTCCAATACTGGACATAGTACACTGACATCATGACTGGCAGCCATTCTCAGCCTTATGCTCCATGGATTTGTCAAATCGTATTTAAGTATATTTAGTCTGGTGGACATTCAATTTGGTACATAGGAGATTCGCAGCATAGAATTGTACGACAGCATTATATTGGTTTGGGCTGTCCACCATATTTGGCCAAGGCCCAAGCTGAATTGGTGTGCCTCGAGAGTTATTTATAATAGTACAAGGTGGGTCTCAACAGCCCCTTCCTCATACAGAGGGGAGCACTCATTGCCAGAGCTTACCTCACAAATACAGGGCAATTGGGAGGTAATAAATTAATTGTCAGCTGTAAATTCCGCACACCAAGCGGGATAGGAGGTGAGGTTGCATTTTATTGACAGGCATTTGTATGAATGCAGGGAGGAAACTCTCCAATTACAGCAGTTATGGGCCCGAACGTTGTTTGCTCAATCCCCATAAGTTCTGTCTTAGCAGAACGCTTTGGAAAGACTAGTTGTCCCTTGCAATTCTCTTCTGTTAGTCTCAGAAGCCTGTCTGTGTTGCCTCTTTCCTACGCATCTTTCATTGTTTATTTGTGGGCTTTTAAATAATTTTATTAGTTAACTAGGCAGTGTCACATCCGCCCCTCCCTCATTTTAGCCCTATTTCTTCTAGGGATTAGGCTGTCTCTGTGTTAGTGCAGCTATTATAAAGATGATTTTTCCTAAACTACTACAGGTCTCAGAGGCAGTACTGTGGGGATCAAAAGCTTTGCTCAGGTCCTGGTTGTGGACATCTCTCAGGCATTACTGTGGGGAAAAGAATGTGGGACTTGATGCATCTCTGGTCTAATCCAGCAGGAACCTTCCTAAATTCCTATAGAACAGCTTGAAAGGACTGTTGCCTTCAAGCCCTGCTTGTGTGCTCCCCAGATGCAACTCTCTATCACTGGCCACAAAGAAAGCATCTTTTGGTGTTAGTCTGCAGAAAGGTCTTGATAATAGGTGTGTTAAGGGGAATGTAAGTTGAACAGTTAATGTGCATAATTTCCCAACATTAGGCACATTCACGCCTAATGGAGAATGTGCGCATTAACTAGAACTGTGCACAGTCCTCCTGATCTGCTCCATGGCCTTGATCTGTGGGCCCCAATAATGTAATGGGTACATTTTCCATGAAGCCAGGTGAATGTGCACAATTGCAGTTTATTATTCACATTAACTGCTCAACTTAAATTTCCCTTAACATATATACAAATAAAATATTGCCTTTAGATTCAAGAGGTACATAAATTTTGTTAAACAAATAAGCAAGCAAACAAATAAAATATTGTTTGTTGCAGGAATGGCTGAGATTTATGGTGAAGCTGCATGTAATCATTATAAAGGTATTTGCCTACAAAGAAGCTGTTCTAACCCATCTTCCAAAATTGGAATGTGCCGCCCACATTGGCATTGCTGCGCAAGGTAAGAATGAGATGACCCAACACAAACAAATTAGTTCAAAGGAATGAATAAGTTTGCATTTGAAAGACAAAGCATGGCTTGCTCCCACCCCGTACCCCAAAGAAGATTGATGAAATCCAATGTTGGCATAAAAGTTATATTTATTAATACAATACCTTAGCAGAACTGCTGACAAATTAACCAAATTCAGAACGTATTGGCAAGTGAGGAACCTAGCTAATTCTGACAGGGAAACAGCTCTTTAGTCACCTGAGCATATTATTTTATTTTATTTATTATTTGATTTATATCCCGCCCTTCCTCCCAGCGGGAGCCCAAGGCGGCAAACAAAAGCACTAAATACACTATAAAACATCATAAAAACAGACCTTAAAATCAGAGCTTGGAAAAGTTACTTTTTTGAACTACAACTCCCATCAGCCCCAGCTAGCATAGCCATCAAAACAACTTTAAGAACATTTTTTTAAAAAACGGTTTAAAAACATATTAAAAATTTAAAATTGTGTTTTAAATTGCTTTTAAAATATGTGTTTTAAATTGTATATTTGTTTTAATGTTTTTGATTGCTGTAAACCGCCCAGAGAACTTCGGCTATGGGGCGGTATACAAGTGCAATAAATAAATAAATAAATAAATTAAAAAGCAATTCCAACACAGGCACAGACTGGGATAGGTCTCAACTTAAAAGGCTTGTTGAAAGAGGAAGGTCTTCAAAAGGTGCTGAAAAGATAAAAGAGATGGTGCCTGCCTAATATTTAAGGGGAGGGCTATGCCCTGGGATCACAGGGTTCGAATCACCACACAGCCATGAAGCTCATTGGGTGACCTTGGGCCAGTCACTGCCTCTCAGCCTAATGAAAACCTTGTTCATAGGGTTGCCATAAGTCGGGATCTAATAGAAGGTGGTACATTTATATTTAATTCCAAAGGGCAGGTGCCGCAACACTAAAGGTCTGTTTCCTATGTTGTGCAGAACGGACCTCCTGATAAGATGGTATCTGCAGGAGGCCCCCACCTGCAGAGTGCAGTGATCGACTGGGTATATAAGGGATAAGACGGTCTTTCAGGTATCCTGGTCCCAAGTTGTGTAGGGCTTTGTACACCAAAACTAGAACCTTGAACTTGGCCTGGTAGCAAATGGGCAGCCAGTGCAATTCTTTCAGCAGTGGGGTGACATGTTGACGATACCCTGCCCCAGTGAGCAGTCTCGCCACCACATTTTGCACCAGCTGCAACTTCTGGACCAACCTCAAGGGCATCCCCACATAGAGCGCATTACAGTAATCCAGCCTGGAGGTTGCTAGAGCCACAAGGAATTTTGGACAGAGATGACTTGGCCACAGTACGCCATGCTCTTGCAACTTCCAGACTGGATTATTGCAACAAGTTCTACAAAGGGCTGCTCTTTAAGATGACTTGCAAACCTCAACAGCTCCAAATTTCACCCACCAGATTGCTGGTTGAGGTTATTTATTTATTTATATCCCTCCCTTCCTCCCAGCAGGAGCCCAGGGGGGCATTCCATTTAGTTCCATTTAGATTGCTTATCCCATCTCTTTTAAAACAGCTGCACTGGTTGCCAGTTTACTTCTGGGGCCAAGTGCTCGTTCTTGTGTTTCAAGCCCTAAGCAATTTAGCTCCAAATATCTGAAAGACTGCCTCCTGCCCTACGGACCCTCTCAGGTGTTATGATCACCGGGGGGGGGCAGCTCCTTGGCAGCTCACTCCCTTCAGATATTCGGGGTGGTGGTGGCTGGGAGAGGGCATTCTTTGTGGCAGCCCCTAAGTTGTGGAATTCCCTCCCCAGTCCACACCAAGGTGTGCCTGGTACCTTCACTGTACAACTGTCATTGTATGCTGAAGAGCCACCGCTTCACCTTGGCTTTTGGTACTTGAGATATTTATATTTAGGACCCTCTCTAGATGTGAATAAACTGTTTTAATAACATATTCAGTAATAGGCAAAAAACCTTGTGGTTTAAGAATGTACCTAAAGCCCACAGATATTTCTATCAAACTTTAAAAAGCAGGGAAATTAGGCAGCTATAGTGAATGTACCAGCGGAGCAGGAGATCTGACCTCCTCTCTGAGATATTGGAGTGCCCTACAAATCTGTAAAAATGCAAACACCATTTGGGTTGGTCTTTCACAGTCCAATCCACTTCCTGTGTAGCTTGGAAGAATTGGGTAACATGTGCCTCTGAGCATATGGTGAGTGGTGGCAACACCTGCAATCAGCCCAGATAAAAGAAGACATGTGCTGTGCTGATCTTGTTTTAGCAAGGAGGAAGCAACATTATTAAGACAGTTGATATAGTACAGATGGTCACTTTAAATATGTCTGATTTACTTTGCAATTTTATTTTATTTATTTATTATATTTATATACCGCCCCATAGCCGAAGCTCTCTGAGCAGTTTACAGCAACTAAAAACATTAAAAACAAATATACAAATTAAAAAAACACATCTTTTAAAAACAATTTAAAACACAATTTAAAAATTTAAAACAATTGAAAAGCACATGCTAAAATGCCTGGAAGAAGTGGAAAGTCTTGACCTGGCACCCAAAAGATAACAGGGTTGGCGCCAGGTGCACCTCATCAGGAAGATCATTCCATAATTTGGGGGTCACCACTGAGAAGGTCCTCTCCCTTGTTGCCAGACTCCCAGCTTCCCTCGGAGTAGGCACCCGGAGGAGGACCTTAGATGTTGAGCGTATTGTACGGGTGGGTTCGTATCAGGAGAGGCGTTCCATCAGGTATTGTGGTCCCAAGCCGTGTAAGGCTTTATAGGTCAAAACCAGCACCTTGAATCGACCTCGGAAACATACAGGCAGCCAATGCAAACGGGCCAGAATCGGTTTTATATGTTCGGACCGTCTGGTCCCTGTTACCAATGTGGCCACTGAATTTTGCACAAGCTGCAGTTTCGGAACCATCTTCAAAGGCAGCCCCATGTAGAGTGCATTGTAGTATTCTAACTTGGAGTTTTAGTGAAATTTCCTACAGGAAATCATTTTCTTTAGTTTCTGTGAATATGTAAAGTACAGCAACACTTTGCAAAATTTACACTACAAAAACTCCAAACATAATGTGGAATAATGGCACTGACCTCTGCAGAATATTCTCCAGTGGACCTCAGGAGTGTCTCAGTTTGCACAAGATAAAACAGTGGGAGGTGAAATACATTCTAGCAAAATGCTAGGTGTGATCTATGTTTTTAATTGACTATACCCACCTGCCTTAAATGAAGTGGTTTAAACATAGCAGGCTGAAAACATACATCCTCTTTTTTCCAACAGCTAGAGTCATTGCTGAAGTAGAAACATATTGTAATCAGTCTGATCTTACATCAAGCTGCAGTTTCAGGTTCCATTGTTAATGCTCGCAAAATAGAACATGACCTCCAATTTGAAACACAAAAGGCTGTCTTCAGCATATGACATTGACCAATAAAAAGGCTTTGAAATTAATAAAAATAAATTTGATACAGATTTCTAGGTTGAATAATGAGGGAAATAAAATTTTCTAGATTAGATTCTCTGTAGGAACTATAGTAACACATGAAAGAAGCAAAGTAAGAAGAACACCAACAAACATACAAAAATGTAATTCTCCATCTTTCTTGATGGCAGATGTTGCCACCACTCACCATATGCTCAGAGGCACATGTTACCAAATTCTTCCAAGCTACACAGGAAGTGGATTGGACTGTGAAAGACCAACCCAAATGGTGTTTGCATTTTTACAGATTTGTAGGGCACTCCAATATCTCAGAGAGGAGGTCAGGTCTCCTGCTCCCCTGGTGCATTCACTATAGCATTCACAAAATGCATTCACTTTGTAGTCCAAATCATCTAGAGGGCACCAGGTTGGGAAAGACTGTGACAGCTACATATGAAAGACAACTTTAGTTTTTAGAAGGCTACTTCTAAACTATATAAACAAATATTCAAATACATGCCCTTCTGATTGGCTAAAGCCAGTTCATTGTTACATTGAGTGATGGATCTAAGCCGTCAACATTCTTTTGACATTTTCAGAAACTATCCTACTTTATAAAAACTTTAAATGAAATATATATATATATATATATATATATATATATATATATATATATATATATATATATTATAACAGTTACAGATTCTTTAGACTGTAAAATCTCATTTACATTCTGTCCATCATTGGACATGTTTTAGCTTAATAAGTCTTTGCTTTTCTCTCTCAGACGTTTGTGTGTGTGTGAGAGAGAGAGGGTGGGGAGGGGAAAAATATAAAGAAGAAAATGCTGAAGTAACTTTTGCTGAGTGTCCTGAAATGTCCTTCCTTTTCTTTTGTCTTCATGTAAAATAATCTGTTTGGATAATCATTATGTTTATTGTCCAATAAAACAATTTAATATTATAGCCCCTTTAGGCATTCAAAGGAGCATGTGAGGACTCAAACTGGAAAGGGGGCATGTATGCTAGCCCCACTTCCCAACATCTCTGAGCACACATGTCTTCTCATGGGTTGACTGTGAAGGTCTGAAGGAGAACACTGATCACATTAAGTTGAACACACTTAGAATCCTTCCTGCAGTTGGAAATTCGGTGTAATCAGGGTTCTTGGCTATGGGGAGGAATCTAACTGAATGTGGGTATGGAGACTGGCTCCACTCTAACACTGCTCCCTGTTCTTCCTGTGCAGTTAGCTTGAACTTACCCATGCATGGCGTCCTATGACATCAGGCACAGGAAAGGTGAGTGTCATTCTCCCCAAAGTAGAGTCCTTATCCCAGCTTGGGGGGGGGGTGGCAGGATGAGTGGGGGGGGCTTTGCACTTTATGGAATTGATTCTAACTGGGAGAGGCTGGGTGCTTTTTAAAAAGGTTATTTAGTTTCTGATTGGGGGAGTAGGAAGGAGTGTGGTCTCCGAGATGCATGTGTTTATCTAGGGAGCAGGAGGCGACTGCACTAGAGGAGGTGGCGGAGCTGCTGGTTTTTTGAGCCCATCCACATTTGCTTGGGAGCAAGTCCCCCTGAGTTCAGTGGGGCGCACTCCTTAGGCTAAGGTTGCTCAAGATTGCAAGCCTCAAGGGGCTGTGATGCTGTGCTTGTACTGCTGTAATGGGGATGACCCTACCTGCGCTGGAGGGGCTGCCACTGCTAATGACGGCATGCATGGGAACTGTGGTGTAAGGCAATGGCAGATGGATGCCTCGCCCCGGTCGTTAATTGGAGCAATGAGATGGCCAGGAGAGCTGCTACAGCAGAGATGGGTGGGTCAACCAAGGGGGCGAGCGGCGAATAATGGGGTGGCAGGGAATGACTAAACAGTGGCAGGATGCGTGGGGGGGATGAGTAGTTGCGAGAGGGGGAAGTGGCATCACTAGGGTTGGTGTCACCCGCTGCGGTAACTCATGGTGTCATCCCCATGGACCTCCTCCCGTACCAGACCATGCTGAACTACAGCTCCCATCAGCCCCAGCAAGCGTGCCCAATGGCCAGATATAACAATGGGAGTTGTAGTGCAGCAACATCTGGAGGGCCAAAGGCTCCCCACACCTGGACTCAACAGACCTGCTGGGTTTGTCTTTTCTTTCTCTCGTTTTGAAATTCCACCTCAGGATAGAAAGATTCTGAAACACACATCTTTGCTTTGCTAGTGAAGTACAAGGTGTACCTTTTTGGACTTGCGAAGCCAATGCACACTATGCCACAACCCTCCATTGCCAGAACAAAATATACTGATGGTATCTTAAAGACAAAAGCATTTGAAAAACATAACCTCTGGTCCTGCCGCTGCCATGCGGCTCCTGCCTCTGTGGGATCTTCCCCCTTCAGCCTGCAGGGGTGGGGGTGGGCAGGGGGCTCCTTCATCTGGGCAGGAGGGAGAGTTGCTTGACCTGCCTCAAAAGACAATAAAGCCACATCCCTGACAAACCGCTTGACGCCATCTGCAGAGAATTCTTGGGACTGGCCCCCAAAGTTGCGCAGAGCCACTTTTATGCTCACACAGCTTCTGCTGTGGCCGGTCGCCAAACACCGGTGCAAGTCAGTCTGGGAGTGCACAGGAATCTGCCCAGTCTGCTCTTCTTTTTGTTCCAGTCCATCATTGCACTGCTTCTGAAGTCGCTTCCAGACAACCTGTTTTACTGAGCATGCATCTTGATTTGTTTGCACAAGGTTTGTGGGGAGGCAGCAGTCTGCTTCAGCAGGTGCACAGAATGGTGGAAAGAGTCTGCGCCTGTCTGCATGGGTTGACGGAGATGGAACGAGGCATGCCAATGTCTCTCAGTTGCCAGAGAGCAAAACAGAAACCACCTCTGCAAAATCATAGTTTAGGGCTGATCCCAAACATTGGTGCCTTGCGTGGAATCTCCAAATAGCACCTTCCCCTCCCACCAATGAATCCACCAGGGCCACAATCCACTGGGCTTGGTGCTTTTACCCAGCCTCCCATTCATTTCAACGAGGCTTGCAGAGAATAAATTCCTGGTAGATTTTGTACCCCAACCCCATTCTCAAACCCACCACTCTCTTTCTCAGCAGCTATTCATTTCTTTAGACAATTTAAACTTCAAAGCAGTCTAAGTGGTTTATATCACAAAATCAACACAAAAAATACAAATTAAAATTCCACATTTTAAAGCTGCACAAAACAATTAGATAAGACCCCCCCCACACACACACATCAATATAAACGAAAACAGCTAACCTGTTGGGATCACAGTAACAACTAGGAGACTAAATCGATCCTTTGCCTTAAAGCAGGAACCCTGAACACTCTCTGTGGCCCCAGGTGGAAGGCGGCAGCTTTTCACAGAGAGGCAGCCATGGATTGCTTAGCGCAGGGCGGGAGCAGGGCAGCTCTCCACCTGTTAGCTTCCTTCCTGCTCTTCCTCCGCACCTTCCATGGCTGTGCGGGCTTCCTATCCTTCTCCCGCGCACCGCACCAATGCCTTCCAAGTGTTGTTAGCGTGGTCAGGGCAGCTCTCTGCCTGCCGCTTTCTGGTGGTGGTGCCTAGGGCGGGGGGCTACTCTGGGTGTCACCCCCATCTAGTGGTGTCACCCGGTGCGGCCTGCACCCGCAGCACCGCCCTAGTGATGCCCTTGAGTGGGGGGGCGCATGCTCATGCACACACACATCATCGTCACTCACCTCCACAGCTCTTCACCTCCATTCTGCTGCTCCTCCGTCATCCTTGCCCTCCGGCTTTCTCCCACCACCGTCCATTTTTTCTCTCTTTCTCCCGACACTTCATCCCTCATGCCTCTGAACACAGAGAATGAAGGAAGAGCAACGCTGCGCAGAAGGCCAGTGTGAGGCACATGTCTGTTGCCCACCAATCACAAGAGCCTAACCCTGTGTTAAAGGAGAGGATTCATTGGAAGGAAGCAGCATTACAGAGGATGGAAAGAGGGACAAGGCAGGTAGTCAGATAGTCGACATTTCAGCATGGAAAGGGTAATAATAGTTGCCAACAGAAGACAAGGGGGGGGAAGATAACGAGAGCGCATGGGGGTGGGATGCTGTGGAACAAGTGCTGGATTATGGAGCCCCCCCCAGTATTTGTCAATATTAATTGCTGATCTCTGAACTTCTCAGTAATGCCACTGAGTGATGGGAGGACATCTAATCCCTGCTTGAAGAAGAATCAACTCCAATTTTACCACCACCCTTACCAGGTATGCACGGCGGCTTCTTCACCAGCTGAAAGACCAGAACATGATCTCTGTTTTGAATGCGTTAAAGACGATCTGTTGATAATAATAAAAACAATGCATATGGGCCAAAGATTCATTGTGCTTTTTTTTAATAGTGGTGGGAGGAAGTTATCCCATGATGCTGGTACAGTCTACAATAGCTAAAATGTATAAGCCAGGTGTGGAGAACATTTAGCCCACCAGATGTTGCTGAACTACAACTCCCATTACCTGTAGTTCAGCAAAGTCCAAGTGTTTGCCACACCTGGTGTAAGGCTTACTAGACAGAAAGTCAGACAAAGTTCACAGTGCTCAAAGGAAGACTTCTCTGCCATGATAATGGAAATGTCGCCACACGGCTTCCTGCTTGGCCTCCAAATTTCCATCACTGTAATAATGTGGATGGATTAAGCATGACACAAGAGAGCCCGCATCTGACAGCATCTTCCATCACCACAAAAAAAGTCTTCAAGAAACTCCTGAAAGTCAAAGGCAAGGATGCCTGCTGAATTTTGGGCAGAAGACTGTTCCACTGCATGGGACCAGTGACACGAACTGCCCAACTTTTTGTTGAGGCTTCTGTAACATGGGGGACAACTAACAGGACTCCTCTGAATGATCTCAGCTGGGATATAATTTTTAAGCATAGTTGCATTATTTGTCCAGTGCTGAAATGGAACTGGGATTTACTTTTGATATAAAAATTCCAAAAACCCTGCTTAAACATATATTCAAGATCTCCCTCTCTCTCACACCCGCCCACCCAACCAACCACGCACTGTTATATGGCTGTATACATGCATTTAGTTTTTGAATATTTTTAGTCCATAAATATTTTTTCAGTGAAATAAAACAAAATAGCGCTCTCTCTCTCTCCCTTTATACATAACTGTATCTATAACTATATATCTATAATATAACTATATATAGTTATATGATTTTATTGCAAATATATACTAAATGCATGTTTCTAAGAGAAGACTCAACAAAACAAAGACAAAATAAAGATGAAGCAAAAGCAAAAGCAAAGCAAGGGAGCAAAATAAAGCAAGATAAAAAGCAACTAAAAACCAAGTAAACAGTTACTTCATTACTAAATCTTATAACTTAGTTCTTCTCAACTTACACAGCAATCCAACTCACGGGAAGCCAGCGTAGGGGGTGCTGGCAAATTAGGAGCTGGTGGGAAGGTCTGTAGTAACCACTTGCTTTTTGGGAGCCTCTGTGCCAACTGAATGCCAGCTCAGCTGGGAGCTGCATTCAGAGACCGGGAAGTAAAAGCAACCTCCCATAAATACCCCTACCGGGGAGTAAACACTTCCCATTCACCGCCATTGGAATTATATTACTAAACTGACTTTTCCCCAGATAAACCCGGATTGGGATCTGCAGGAGCACTCCAATTGGGAGCTGGATGAGAGCTGGATGTCATGGAAGTCCCTTCCCCACAGCTCCTTCCCTGACACATCCACAGAATGCCCCATTTTCAGGTCTTATGCTGGCTTCCAATGGCAACCCCTCCGCCAGGATGGGCTTCCCCAGTGGACCCGTAGCTGAGCCGGCAGCGTTCCGGTGCCACCGTGGCTGAGCCAGGGCAAGGGATTTCTGCTGGCGGAGCCTGGCAGGGGTCTGCCACATCCAACTCCCCTCAGGACAGCATAAATATTTGCATTGATCCAAGCTTTAAACCACAGTTTTCTTCCAGCCATAGAAGACTGTAAATACATAGTAACAATTTTTAGGAGAGAAACGAATAAAAATCTTTATTTTGCCTAAAGTTGTATTGTGTATGGTTTTGATTTTGTTATCTGGATATTATGAAATATGTCACTTTTGCCATCAGAGTATACTTCTAAATTCTGTTAAAAATTAAATTACAAACCAATCATAGCGGTAGGCAGGGCCAAAAGCAAGAGTTGGCAGAGCCACAAAACATTAAAAGGGAAAGTGAGAGTGGGCACACCAGTAGCAGCAAGCAGGGTGTGGTGGTGACTCACACCTGGCCTCCCAGCAGTAGCATCACTTTAGCTCATCCAGAAAGGTGAGCACTATGAGGACACATCAGTGGGAATTCTGGAGTGGCTCTGTCAGTGTGGCCACACAGCAGCAACTTACCCATCACTTCACTCCTCCCTATGTCAATGAGCTGTAGCAGTGCTGCTGCTGGGAGGTCAGGTGCGCAACAGTGCTCTCCCTGCCTCCCTTGCGGTTGCACACTATAAGTGAACAACAAGATATCTATTGGCAGCTTTGGTGGTGAATGAGTGGCCATTTTCTGGGATGCTATGCCCAAAGAGAGGAGCACCATGACTCGAAGTATGATTATTGATGATATGTTAAGTTTATTATCAATATTCAAAAATATTACTGTTTCTAAAGGATTGTGTTATTTTGGCGTTCTCCAGAGATGTCAAGTTAGGCATCTAAAAACATGTTTTGTTTTTAAGATGTTTTTAAAAGATGTTTTGTTTTTATGATGATTTATAGACATGTCTAGTGTTTTGTCTTTGCCGCCCTGGAAAAATAATAATAATAATAATAGTAATAATAATAATAATAATAATAATAATAAGAAGAAGAAGAAGAAGAAGAAGAAGAAAATAAAATTTTATTTTTAGGCCGCCTATCTGGCTGAATGAACAGCCACTCTAGGCGGCGTACATAATTAAAATTTAAAATACACATATAAATACAATTATAACATATTCAGTTTACCCACATCTGTACACTGTAGAATTAAAATTAACCAGGGATTCTGTATGCCCGCTGAAACAGCCATGTTTTTAGTCCTTGGCGGAAGCCTACCAAGGAGGGAACATGGCGTAGGTCATATGGCAGAGAGTTCCAGAGGGTGGGGGCCACAACCGAGAATGCCCTCTCTCTGGTCCGCACCAGTCTAGCTGTTTTAACTGGTGGGACCGAGAGAAGGTCTTGAGAGGCTGATCTCGTCAGGCAGCATACTTGGTGATGCTGGAGGCGCTCCTTTAGATACACTGGACCGAAACCGTGTAGGGCTTTAAAGGTTAACACCAACACCTTGAATTGGGCTCGGTAAACAACTGGTAACCAGTGCAGATCTTCAAGCACTGGGGTGATGTGATCCCGCCGGTGGCTATTCTTAATCAACCGTGCCGCCGCATTCTGTACCAGCTGTAATTTCCGGACCGTCTTCAAGGGTAGCCCAACATAGAGCGCATTACAGTAGTCTAAGCGAGAGGAGACCAAGGCATGCACTACCCGCGGGAGCAGATGAACCGGAAGATAGGGTCGCAGCCTCTGTATCAGATGTAATTGATACAGAAGCCGCCGCCGCCACGGGTAATGTGCTGGCAAAGCAGCACCCAGGGAGACTGAACTTTGTGCTCACCACCTGATAGCTTCAGTTTCAATTCTGCTTTCTGCAGTGCCATCAATGTGGGAGGGAAGGATATGCAGTGTTTCTTTCTCCCCCCATATCCCTCATGGCTGGAGAGATGTGCTGGACTGCTCAAACTAGTTCCTTTCATAAGTTAATAGTCCCAGTCAAGGCATTCAAGGCTGATTTACATTCCTAAAGACTCAGTGGATGGCAATGTGTTGCCGTAAGGATAACGGTAGCCTTCCACCCTTGCCTGGTTGGGCAGGAGGTAGTTTTGTGTGTGTGTGTGTGTGTCTGTGTGATGTGGAGATGGAAGCTGGGAAGTCACAAAGAAGCTTGCCCTGCTCTCTGTGTTGAACCCCAAGTTATGGCTTGCAAGACTCCCCTAGAAGCCTAATGAGGAATTAGATCTTTTGGGGTCTTAATATTGTGAGCCCCTCCATATCATGCCCAAGTTGTATACAAGTGTAAATAAAACCATATGTCTTAAAGACGTCACAGTCTCTCCTCTGACCTTCACTCCAAGGAAACCGAAATCTGGGTAAGCGCTGGAAGTCTCTCACCTCTCAGAGATTGGGGTGTGTGCAACAATATGAACTCAATCAATCAATCATGTATTACGGTCAATGACCAGCACTATAAAATGTTAAAACAGCAAACAGTAAAACAAGTCAATATTATACAGTGAAGAAAACAAACGGCAGCAGCCTGAGATAATATGGAACTGTGGTCTTAAAATTAGGGCAACAATGGGGAATGGCCCACCCAAGGTTATCCATTATTGTTTGCCATCATCACTCTCCTACAAGTAACGGCCAAAGCACAAAATCTTCCCACATTAGCTGTCACCTGCTGGCTCGTATCTGAGAGTAAATGCATCAGACCTCCCTGGGATTTTTTGGAGAATTGGGTTGATGAGATCAGACCGGAAGTCTCGATAGGACAGTACAACAATACATGTGCAGCAGTTTCCACACTTCCCATATCACAGTGGCATAAGTGGTCCTTTACTGGCACCTTATTGAATCTCCCTTCTAAAAGCACAGAAGGTAAGACATTGAGTCTGGCGAGCGTGAAAGCTTTTCTGTGCTTTGGAATAGACAGCATTCTCATATAGTTTGTTGTTGTAAACTTACTCGCATAATCTCTGTAGTTAGAATAGAGTGCGGCCAAGCTCAAATGGGTTTGTAAATCGATGTCCATGATTCGCTGGGAGACAGCCTTTTTTGCTTGGACATAGCCTAATGCCATAATAGTGGGAATAGAAAGACCCAAATGTGACAATTTCATTGACAATTCTCTTTTCCAACTCGATTGAAAAGTATCTATCAGGGTCAAAGGAGCTAAGCCCACTGGGAAGAACATTAATTTTAGCCAAAAGTTTATCTTATATATCAATGCACGAGCCTCTACAGAGATTTGGCCCACCTCCAGCCGCAAAATTATATTAGGGACACATAACGGGGTACCTAATATTGCTCTTATAAATTTAGTTTGGAATGTCTCAAAAGGGGCAAAATTATCATAAACACATAGCTGGGAACCATACAGCATCTGGGCTATAATCTTAGCAACAAAAACCTGTAGGGCCGTGGGGATATATTGACCACCTTTGGTGTAATAAAAAGATAGAACTGCCTTTGTGCTTCTCTGGGCATTTTTTATTTGGACTTTCCATGAGCCTGTTGAATGGAAGGTTACACCTAAATATCTATAGTAGGGAACCTGCTCAATTTGATGGTCGTTGATCTGCCATCGATACCTACTCCTCTTCCTGTTAAAAATTAGGACCTTAGACTTGTCATAGTTAATTGTCAGTCATTCTTCTTTGCAATATAAGGCTGATTACATTTTATGGAAACTGCTTAGAGATTTTTGTTTTTTTTGTTATCCTAGGCAGTACATAAATTATACAAAGAAATAAATAAAATAATGAAGCACCATCCTCAAACTGCTGTGAAAAAGGGAGGGGCACACAATTAATCGTTTGCACATCTGTCATGTTTTTATTAAGCAAAGATTTTTGTGGCCTTGAAAACTCCATGATGCATATTCAGTCAGCTAGCATAACAGCCAATGATTCCTCAGGGCAGAGATGGAACAGAGCTGAATTGCCCTTCTTTTTCCCTGAATATCATAGCTGAAATGTTTGGACATGTCTGGTTAATGCTGACAAATACAAGAAAACACCCCTACCACCAGCTCCTTGTTTTCTCTATCTATAGGCCCTATGGCTTTCTATATCTCATCTCGCTTTTCACCCCTATTATCAATCTTTCCTTGCTGAAAAGACAGTTAGTTGTTAGCTCTTTTTTCCTTCTTCTCCAGCTTCTGACCCGTAAACCCACCAGATGCCTGCAATTCTAAATGTTTTCTTTGGGCCTCACTGAAGGTACCAGTTCTTGTAGCCAAGCAGTGGAAGGACAAACCACCTGATGTGCTTTCTCTCTTCAGTTCTAGTTGTGTGCATGCATCCCAAATTCAGGACTTCATTGCCCAAGATGTAATATGGTATTCTTCAATGGGCACAGCTTAAATGGTGCAATATGCATGGTTTTTTTTTCTTTCCCAGGGTTTGCAATTGTTCAGTTAGCTCTGTTTGGGATAATTGGGTTAAATTATGGGAAGGGGAGAATGGGAAGAGAAATAAGCGGGATCTGTCAGGGTGGTTGGGAACTAATGTTGCTGTTCAGCCCATGCCTAGGGAAGTAGGAATGCTTATGTCAAGATGTGATCTGTTCCTTTGCAATGACATTGCAAGGTCAAAGTCATCACATCGTCAAAGATTGCCTGCAGAGCTCCAACCGAACAGAAATTCTTGGTGAAGGAACATAATGTAGTGCCCTCTCTTTAACAGAGATGTGAATATGCATGAATTCAACTAATCTGCCGTTGCAGTCATTTTTGCTGTCACAGTCTAGATTCTTTGACCAGTTGAAAGGGAATTAAGGTTATGACACCAAGACACCAACAGACCTGATGTAACATGAAATAATAAAAATAGTTTATTGATGTTTTAGTCCCTAGTACACAAAAGACGTCTAGTGGTTGTTAAGAATATACTTGTACTATAGAAAAGAGGAATCTAATGATTATTTAACATATAATGATTATTAAACTTAGAATTCCTAATACAGAAAGATCTAATGGCTAAAGCAATGAATTACACTCTCTCACACACAAGCAAGGAGCTAGCTATCTTTTCTGGATCATGGGACCCCTTCCCCCAATAAGAAGAAGGTAAGGATGAGAATGTTTTCTGACTCTAGCTACCCATATAGGTGCAGGACTGAACTTGGCTCCATCCCTAAATTTGTTACTCATGTCGGCTAGGATCTGAGGCTTGTGATCGAACAAACTAAATTTGAGGCCCTTTTGGCCCAACTAAATTTGGGGGGACCTCACCTTGTTCTAATGTTCATCTCCAGATGGGACCACCAGATCCTGCTTCTTTGTCCTTTATGGTTACTTACTCAGGACATTTTTGGCATTAAGCCACACTTCAATCATGTCTGGAAATTCTCCTGTGTTCTTCTGTGTTTACACAAAGTTTAATCATCCTGAAAGATCATCTTACCCCTCACTCACTGTGCTCTTCAGGTGAAGACCTCCTGCAGATACCATCTTATCAGGAGGTCTGTTCCACACAACTTAGGAAGCAGACCTTTAGTGGTCCACCCCACTCCTTCTGTAGGCACCACTAGCTAGCTATTTCTATGGCAACATGACCAACTCTTCTTTAGCTATGCAGATAGGATGCCCATCAGACTTGGCCAGGTTGCCTGCCTGTCTTTATTAACTACCTAACTACCTAACTAACTAGATACCTGAAGGTCCCCAAGCAACTTACACAACTAAAACAGACTATAAAAACATAATAACAAACAACAGCGTTCTCCAACCGCAAGGAGCTTTTTTGCCTATTAGTGAATTTCTCTGCTTTTTTAACCTGGGAGGTAAGAAATGGGATCCTGTGCAAGTTTGCTGAGAATGCATTGCATTTGCATGATTATTGAGTTCAATGGGATTTACTCCCATGCCATCATGCCTAAGACCATAGGGGAGGAGGAGAGGGGAGGAAGGGAGGAAGAGGGCAGAAGGAGGGAGGGCAGAGAGAAGGGAGGAGGTAGGGGAGGGGGAAGGGCAGAGGGGAAGAGGGGCAGGAGGGGAGGGGAGGGGAGGGGAGAGGAGGCCAGGTTTGATCATTTGCATGCTTATTAAGTGGGATTTACTCCTGTGCAGTAATGCTTAGGATAGGTAAAACTGACCATGGGGGAAGAGGAGAAGGGGGAGGAGGAGAAGGGGAGTGGGGAGGAAGGGCTGGAGTGGGCAGGGGAGGAGGAAGAATGAAGAGGGGAGGAGGAGGAGGGGATGGAGAAGAGAGGAGATGGGGAGAGAAGGGTAGCAGAGAGGAGGAGGAGGAGGGGAGAGGAGTTTTGACCGTTTGAATGCTTATTGAGTTCAATGGGATTTACTCCTTTGCAATCATGCTTAGGGTAGATGAAACTGACTGGGGAAGGAGCAGGGAGGGGGAGGAGGGGGAAGAGGGAGAGAAGGGTAGGAAGGGGAGGGTCAGGAGAAAGGGAGAGTGGAGAAGGGGAGGAGGAGGGGAGGGGAGGAGAGGAGATTGGGTGGGTGGGCACTGGCAGAGGGGAAAACCCTTTCCTTTCCAAAAGGAAAACATTGTGAACAGTATCATTCTTTTTCAGGGTTTCCCCCACCTTTTTATTCTACAGCAGGCACATGTAGCCTCCCACCCAAATTTAAAACAAAGCTGTCCCTGGCCACATCCACACCAGACTGTTCTGTTATTTCACTTTAGGCAGTCATGGCGTCTCCCAAAGAATCCTGGGAAGTGTAGTTTGTGAAGGATGCTGAGAGTTGCCAGGAGATGCCCTGTTCCCCTCTCAGAGCTCCAAGCCCCAGAAGAGGGGCTGACTGTTCAACCACTCTGGCCACTGGAGCTCTGTCAGGAGAATAGGAGTCTCCTAAAGTCTCTCAGCACCCTTCACAAACTACACTTCCCAGGATTCTTTGGGGGAAGCCATGACTGGAATAAATGGCTGGCCTGGGTATGGCCCCCTGATTCAACAAGCCAAACAGCTGTGAGTCTGGCTTTGAGAACACTGACAGCTGTTTTTTACTGAGCATGGCTGTGCTTATCATAGACTCAATATGTTAATTTTCCTAAATTAATTAACATCAGCCATGCATTTCTTTTTACTTTTAGGCCACAAAAGATGAAGGTCAGAGTATGGGGCAAGGTCAGTAATAGGAGTACAGGTACTCTGTGACCATGGCTGATTTTTAATTGATTTCAACAAATTATAAGACCACTGACAGAAAAAAGTCCTACAGTCTCTTGTTTTACACTTTGAACCCTAGACTCTCTCTGAGTGTGTACTGCCATGAAAATATAGAGAGTTGTTAAGGAAGCATTTCTGAGTTCAGGACTATAAGTTTTGTAATTATTATTTTTTTAAAAGCAGCAGAATGGCAGTGGGAGGTATTTTCAATTTAACATGGCGGAATGTGAAAAATCCATGCTGGCTATAGTATACAGCCATCTGGCTACATAATTCATTAATGGGGGGGGGAACCGTTGCAGCTTAAGAATATACAATAATCACAGATATTTCTATCAAATTCGAAAAATCATAGAAATTGGGTGGCTATAGTGAATGCACTAGGGGAGCAGGAGATCTGACCTCCTCTCTGAGATATTCTACTGGCATTCAAATTTGTAGAAATGCAAACACCGTTTGGGTTGGTCTTTCACAGTCCAATCCACTTCATGTGTAGCTTGGAAGAATTCGGTAATGTGTGCCTCTGAGCATATGGTGAGTGGTGTATTATGAAGCATTATATCTGTGGTGTGCATAAGATGGTATGTATCGTCTATGTCCTTTTCCTGCTGTCTCAAAAGCAGAAAGGTTTAAAAAACTGCCATGGATGCTAGCCAGTAAGCATCCACTGCAGTTGACTTTCTACCACCACAGTGAGTAGAACAATTTTTCAGAGCTCACTTTGAGATGGGAAATAAAATCATGCATTTCCAAGGCATCAGAGAAGAATTAAAAACATATTTAAATATTTCATCTTCCTCGACACACAAGGATAACTTCCATGCTGCAGAAAAGTAGGAAGCAGTAGATTTATTTACTAGGAAAAACATGGCAAACAGGGGGGCAAGAGTTGCTTAATCTGGGGCTAAGATGTGGAGAATTAGACACTCTTGCATTTCAGTTATTGCTGAGTTTGCATATTTCCATCATTTATGTGTTTTGATTCAAATACATATTTCCAATTTATTTTATGTTTTGTCTGACTGGTCCCTTTCTGATTAAAACCACCAGTTTACTGGAGCAAGCTCAATGGAGCAAAATTTAAGAACTTTTTTTTCAGTAATCACCACTGAAGGGTGATATCCTGAAGGTTTCTAGATATCCCCACTCTTTAGAGAAGGTGAATTCAAGGCACTCTTGAGTCACCTTCCATGACCTTCCGCCTGGGAGATTCTTGGGACTGCCCTTTAGACTTGGCATGAGCGCCTTGGTGAATGCTGGACAGAGGGGCCTGAATGTGCATGTTGGGTTCACCAACCCAAGGCTCACTTAGCTGGGAAGGAGAATGTTTTCCAAGTCCTTAGCTGGGGAGCCAGAAAATGTGGCTATTTATATTCCCAGGGGAACATACATTAATTTGACCCCACCTGCCTATATTTACATAATTTGGCTATTGTTTCATATGGATACATATGACTTTTCTACCATTACTCTTCCAAGGTGTGTTGGCAAATAACAGTTGGGGCTTTAAGTATAGAACACATATTGCCAGTGTGTGTAAACAGCAACTATCTACCACTCCACTGGTTCCCAGTCAGTTTGTATTCCAAATTCACTCTGTTGCTTTTGGCCTTTAAAACTGAATTCCACATTCACCCACATCAGAAGACTCGAGGTCCTGGTGTACCCATGAATAATTCATTCTTTGATGGGCATTTGGATTTCAAGAAGGTAGATCATTTGGACTTATTTTAATTATTGTGAAATGCATTTGCTGAGATGCATTTCCATCCAGGTTACAATGCAGGTGGCAATGTGCATTCACAATTACTGTATTTGGGCCACTGAGATCTTTGTTTTGAGTGACTGTGGGTGATATCTAATTGTGGCAGCCCACCTGTGAAACAGACCTTCCTCATTTAGTGGGAGACCCCTTCTTAGAAAAATGTAATAGCTGAATCCGGAGATGTTGGATTCCTGCATTGAGCAGGGGGTTGGACTTGATGACCTTAGAGGCCCCTTCCAACTCTGTTATGATTCTATGTTGCACAATCCAGAGCACAACTACTATTATTATACTCAATGACTTTCAAGCGTTGTACACCACCTCTCGTGCTACTGCTTGCACAACAATGTCAGTTCCCAAATGTCTTGCACTGACCTTATGCTTGATCTCATGCTATGTCTGGAGTACTGCCTTAGAGAGCAATCCAAACCCAAGATCTGCTGGGATGAGTGGAGTTTGGAATAGGAGTATCTCTGAATGAGTCCCTCATTCCAGCTTAGCTATAGATATATTGGTGTAAACCCTTCATCATCCCATCATCCTCAGCCAAAGCCAGCTGGGGTGAGGCCAGCGTGAGCCCTGACAAAAAATAATTCTGGGGACGTAGCAGGGGGAATGACAGGGGCAGAACAGGGCAGGGGTAAACTTACCTCTATTCCACATGCCATTCAGCTCAATGACCCAGCAACCCTATGAAAGTTGCATTGGCAGAAAGGGTGTTGTAAATCAGACTTTATTTTAAAGGCTTGTTTTCACTTTGCTGGGTCGGTTCAATTCAGCTGGCAGTAACTCTGCCCCTGGATGGAGTTTGGAATAGAGCTAAATTACACTGGCATAAATTACTCTAACTTCCTATAACTTGGATTGCTCTGTTGGGCTGCAATCCTGTACACAGTTACCCGGGAGTAGGTCTCATTGAGTTCTGTGGGACATCTGAGGAAGACTTACTTCCTACTTCTACCTGGTCTGTTGCTTATACACTTTCATGGTATATTGTGTTACAGACAACAAGAAACATGATGTCCACAAAAAAAAAGGGATACACAAATAATCATTCCCTCAACTGCATTCATTTTATTAACAATAGAGTTTTATAGCATTCAAAGCAAAGATTTTTGTTTTGTTTCGGGTCTTCCATCTGGTGAAGTGGACACAACGCATACTTTGTAAGTCTGGAGTTGAAGATTCCTCAAGCAAAGTTGCCGCAGGGATGAGATGCCCTCTCGTCACTCATAGGCAATACTGAGACATTCAGAGATATTTAGTTAATATTGGCAAATGCACAAAACCAGTTCAACCTTACAGTCCTTGTTTCACCATCTCCGAACCCTGTGATCCCTCCTCTATGCCCTTTTGTGCTTAAGCATCACTGACTTTTTCTGAGCCCATCTACTGTCAATCTTCTCCCATGTGTAGTTGTCAAGTTGTCATTGTATGCACTTCTTACACCCCCTTTCTTTGTCAAACCTTCACGTATTCCTTTCGGCACCTGCTTAAAACTTTTCCATTTAGGCAAGCCTTTCCAGACACGTAGATGTTGATCTGTTTAAAACCTTTTCATTAGTAGCTGTTTTAATGGTTTCAAATGTGTTTTAATTACTTGTTCTTAACTGTTTTATTGATCTTTACATTCAAGCGGTACATAAATGCTGTTAAATAAATAAATAAAAATAACAGTATTTTTGTGGCTCCTAGCCATAATGGCTATGTTCTGCCTCCACAGTTAGAGGCAGCATGCTTCTGAAAACCAGTTGCTGGAAGCCTCAGGAGGGGAGAGTGTTCTTGCACTCAGGTCCTGCTTGCGGGTTTCCCATAAAGGGTATCTGGTTGGACACTGTGAGAACAGGATACCAGACTAGATGGACCACTGACCTGATCCAGCCAGCTTTTCTTAGGTTCTTGTGTCTCTAGATCATTATATTCCCACCACCACTACTACCAAACGAAACAGGTTCTGAAGGTATGAATATTGATCCCATGTACTCATCTGTGCTCAAACAGGTCTATAAGGTTTTTGCAAAGCTTTAAAAGGTTGCAACACTCTTATTAGTTTTTTTGGGGTGAGTTGAGTCATGATTCTTACGTTATGCAGCATGCCCACATTGGCTGGCAGAATCCAAGATGTGAACGGTTAGGAGGACAGCTCTGAAATTGGCAAATACCACTGAGATGATGACAGTCTTTTTCATTCGTTATGTCAGCAATTCCTGTCCCCAGTAGAAAAGTGAAAATCATAACCAATGCCCCGTCATAAGCAACTATTTGCAGTCCCATTACTTCACAGTAGAGGATTGGTAAAAATTACTTCTGCAAAACTAGGAAAGAGAGCTACTCCCAGTTTCACTAACTAGTTAGTGTTGAGTTAGATACAGCATTGTCCTGACACAGTGTAAGCCAGCTTCATATGATCATCTACTCATCCAGTTTCTAGATACCTGTACATATATTTAGCTATTCAAGTAGGGGAATGATCATTTCCTTACTTGAGACCCACAGTAAAGTCTTAGGAGATAAATGCCTTGTATGAACAGAAAGTGAAATTGTGCTATCCTCCTCCTACTACTCATATTATATGTAAAGCGGGATTGGACCAAGATGAAGGAGGTGTGAAAATATAAGAACATAAGAACATAAGAAGAGCCTGCTAGATCAGGCCAGTACTCCAGCATCCTGTTCTCACAGTGGCCAACCAGGTGCCTGGGGGAAGCCCACAAGCAGGACCTGAGTGCAAGAACACTCTCCCCTCCTGAGGCTTCCGGCAACTGGTTTTCAGAAGCATGCTGCCTCTGACTAGGGTGGCAGAGCACAGCCATCATGGCTAGTAGCCATTGATAGCCCTGTCCTCCATGAATTTGTCTAATCTTCTTTTAAAGCCATCCAAGCTGGTGGCCATTACTGCGTCTTGTGGGAGCAAATTCCATAGTTTAACTATGCGCTGAGTAAAGAAGTACTTCCTTTTGTCTGTCCTGAATCTTCCAACATTCAGCTTCTTTGAATGTCCACGAGTTCTAGTATTATGAGAGAGGGAGAAGAACTTTTCTCTATCCACTTTCTCAATGCCATGCATAATTTTATACACTTCTATCATGTCTCCTCTGACCCGCCTTTTCTCTAAACTAAAAAGCCCCAAATGCTGCAACCTTTCCTCGTAAGGGAGTCGCTCCATCCCCTTGATCATTCTGGTTGCCCTCTTCTGAACCTTTTCCAACTCTATCATATCCTTTTTGAGATGAGGCGACCAGAACTGTACACAGTATTCCAAATGCGGCCGCACCATAGATTTATACAACGGCATGATGATATCGGCTGTTTTATTTTCAATACCTTTCCTAATTATCGCTAGCATGGAATTTGCCTTTTTCACAGCTGCCGCACACTGGGTCGACATTTTCATCGTGCTGTCCACTACAACCCCGAGGTCTCTCTCCTGGTCGGTCACCGCCAGTTCAGACCCCATGAGCGTATATGTGCGTATATACATCAACAAACTACTACAACTACTACTACTACTACTACTACTACCTTAGCATTCAATGCCCTTCACATACATTTTCTTATAGTGCTCCTTGGAATGACTCTCATAGGCCAGTGATATTTCATGTATATTGCAAATGGGAGACTACAATACAGGAGTGTGTCTAAGGCCTCCTATTGAGTTCATGGCAAGGGGAAGTTATGAGCCAGAATTCTTTCTTTAGACTTCAGATTCTCTGTGTTGCATCCAATGCCAGACATAGAGTACACCCATTGAAATTAATAGATATTACTAACTTACACTGTTGTTGTTGTTGTTATGTGCCTTCAGGTCGATTACGACTTATGGCGACCCTATGACTCACAGACCTCCAATAGCATCTGTGATGAACTACCCTGCTCAAATCTTGTAACTTCAGGTCTGTGGCTTCCTTTATGGAGTCAACCCATCTCTTGTTTGGCCTTCCTCATTTTCTACTCCCTTCTGTTTTTCCCGGCATTATTATATTTTCCAGTGAATCATGTCTTCTCATTATGTGTCCAAATTACGATAACCTCAGTTTCATCATTTTAGCTTCTAGTGATCGTTCTGGTTTAATTTGTTCTAACACCCAAATATTTGTCTTTTCTGCAGTCCATGGTACGCACAAAGCTCTCCTCCAACACCACATTTCAAAGGAGTTGATTTTTCTCTTATCCACTTTTTTCTCTGTCCAACTTCCACATCCATACATAGAGATTGGGAATACCATGGTCTGAATGATCCTGACCTTAGTGTTCAGTGATACATTTTTGCATTTGAGGACCTTTTCTAGTTCTCTCATAGCTGCCCTCCCCACTCCTAGCCTTCTTCTGATTTCTTGACTATTGTCTTACACTAAGTCTATTAATTTCATCTGGTCTAATCTGAGTATGACTAGCTTTGGATGCAACCCATAACTACTACACTATACTACACTGGGAGACAGAATGGTGTAGTTCTCAACCCTGGTTCAAATCCTCAGACAGCCATGAATTTCAGTGGACCAAGCATTGCATTTCAATCTAGCCTATCTAATAATCCCCAGTCTTTTTTTTTTTGCTGTTAGAAAAAATGTGGTGCCAGTACCCATATCTTGATTGAAGTGCCATGGGTGCCAACACAAAATGATTGCCATGTGCAGCAAAAAAGAAGAGGTCATGGTACTCTGTACCAGCAAGTACCATCACACACAAAAAGCACTGGACATCCCCATGTTAATTCAATAAATGTGAGTGTCAGAAAGGAAATGACAGAAGGAAGAGTGATAAAAGGAAGAAGAGCATTGTGTGAGGATTTGCCTTGAGACCGAACATTTCTAGGATATTTTTACAGAGAGATTAATTAAATGGTTTACCTGGATCTAGAAGGAGCACTGAGGCAAGAACAAGAAGGACATGGTAACAGGTCTTCATAGCTTTGACCAAGGGTGCCCCCTCGGATAAGAAGAACTAACAAGAGAGACAAAGGAGACAGTGTTTTCCTGTTTATTATATACCACTTTAAGGATGACCACATACTGAAGCAGGGGGAGGTGGACATTTAGAGGCAGATGCCAATTTCACATGCATTCATTGATAAATCTGTTTTGTTCCATTTCTTCATTAGCCTGTAATTTTTTTTAAAAAAAAATAGAAACCTGTACCAAAATCAAATAAGTATTTTATAGCAAAATACATTTAATAGGTACTTTACCTCAATGTGTAGATTTCTAAACATATCTTATCCTACAATACTTTTTGCTCCTTTTTTTAAACTGAGGACTGTACTTCAAAATTTGGAGAAATCCAAAATTTGAGGGATAATCTGATCTGTTATATTCATCCAGGAGGCACGGTCTGAATTAGGTGAGTTCACTTGAAAATGGAGACCCAATGAAATTTCATTCTATCTCTAGCTGAATCCCAACAAGTCAGAGATACTGGATTGATGAGTGGCTAGTACATCTTTCCAGGGGGGTTGCGTTAAACCTGTAGCAGAAAAAATAACACTCCCTCTAAAGCAGTAATGGGGAACCTCTGGCCCTCTAGATGTTGTTGGTCTCCAACTCCCATCATCTCTAGCTAGAATAGCCAATTGTCAGGAATGGTGATGGTCATAGTTTAACAACATCTGGAAGACACCTGTTTACCAATTCTTTCTTAAAGATTAGGCTATTTGGTCTTTGGGTGCTCATCAGCTTCAAATGATGACAGTAATATGGAAACTCCTTCCACCAGCTAAGACTGATTGCAAGAGCAATAAGCCATCATGGACAGAGGTAGCCTGAAGGATGTGTTTGCCTGAGAGACAAACTATGGAGGACCGGTGTTGCCACCATGCCCTGCTTGTAGCTTTGTTACTGCTGCTGTTATGTATGGATATCCATCTTCACCAGAAGATCCAAGGGCAGGTTGCAACAATAGTAAAACACAATTTCAAACAATTTACAATCTGAAGAATAGGTTTGTTCTTAACAATATATATCTCAGGTGTCAAAAGCCAGGCTATTTGTCAGACCGCATCGCTCTCTATGTGCCTGCCCGGGCCCTGAGATCTTCAGGAGAGGCCCTTCTTTCAATACCTTCATCCGCACAAGTACAACTAGTGAGGATATGAGATAGGGCCTTCTCGGTGGCTGCCCCTAGGCTTTGGAATTCCGTCCCTAAGGAGATAAGAATGGCCTCTTCCCTGCAGTCCTTTCATCGACAGGTAAAAACTTTCTTATTTCAGCAAGCCTTTGATTCCGAAGGCGGCTAAGGATAGGCCCAAAAGGAGGTCATATTCCTCTTGCTTGTTTATTTTTTAATTATTCTGATTTTATGAGTATAGTTTTTAATTATCAGAAAGAGTTTAATGCTATTTTAAATTAGAGTTCATTTTTTAATTATATCTGTCTATATTTATTTACTTATGTGTTATATGCTTTTAACTTTGGTAGGTTTTAATTGTATCTGTTTTTTATCTGGAAACCGCCGTGAGTTCCAATTT
Source organism: Rhineura floridana (assembly GCF_030035675.1). Classification (NCBI taxonomy): domain Eukaryota; kingdom Metazoa; phylum Chordata; class Lepidosauria; order Squamata; family Rhineuridae; genus Rhineura; species Rhineura floridana. Next base: position 203,188,304 of record NC_084483.1, on the reverse strand, counting down.
GGAAAAACGGCGGGGTATAAATAAAGTTAATAAATAAATAAATAAATAAATAAAAGTGTATCTTCAACATATGGTGGAAACTATATGATATGATGCTAGATGCACCTCTGTGTGGAGGGAATTTCAGAATTTAGGTGCTGCTACAGAGAAATCCCTCTTCCAGGCCACCATTCCCTGAACATTTGAGGGTGGTGGATCTACCAAGAAGGACCCCTTAACCCAATCTTAACTCCCGAGAAGGTCTGTAGGAAACATGGCAGCCTTTCAGATATTTGGGTTTCTGATATCATCTGACAGAGTCTTGTGGGAACCAGGATGTAGAACTAGACTGAGACGACATGGCTTTTTAAATATTTATGGCCTGTTCTTAACTGCTGAGAAATCAAGGAGAAAAAGAACATCCATACTGCAAGCAATGGCTTGACCTGAGGCTTTTTTTTAGCACAAAAGTCTTCAATGATTTTGAAATAAGTGAAATTGCAATGGGCACATTCTTCTGAAATCAGTGGGTACAACGGGCAGATGCATGAACCTCACGAGAACTGTTGGAATAAAATATTCGGGGGTGTAATGGAGTGCAATGGTGCAAACATCACCTGCTCTTTCAAATGATTTTTGAAATGGCTCATTGCTTTTATGTACCAAATTTCATCCTGGGTACTCAACACTGAGTGCATCAGATTCCTATCTGATGGGCTTAGGTTCAGCAAAGTTGCACTACCAGATGCCTTATGTCCATGGAATGGGCAGAATCTTAGTCTGAACCAGAGAAGAACAAGGAGGGGCAGGTGAACCATCACTGAGTAAAAGGGGCTTGCTTGGAGGATCCATTCCTTGGCTGTGTATTAGTCAACCAGGAAAACTAGAAATTGTTCTCCAGCTCAGGTTGAAATGAGTTCTATGTCTTACAGGAGTAGGACTTAGTAGACATAAAAGAAACAAAGGCCAGGGGTGCAACAATCCCCCTATGAGGAAAGGCGACAACGTTTGGGGCTATTTGATTGGTGGGAAGCAAGTAAGGGGTAGCAGGACATCACAAAGAAAGGTGGATGAGTTTGTCTCCCAGTCACCTAATACTAGACCTGATGGGGTCTTCCAATTAAGCTGAAGGATGGGAGATTCAGGACAGAGAAAAGGAAGGGCATTTTTTTAAAATATACACTGATTGCCACCAACTTAGATTGCTTTCAAATGAATATCTGGAGGGAAAGATAAGCTTACCAATGGCTACCTGTGGAATATTCTACCTACAGGATCAGTGACAGCAGAATACCAGCCGCTGGAGAAGAGCAGGGGGAGATGGCTATTGTGCTCAGGTCCTTTTTGTGGTCTTTCCAATGGCATCTGATTGGTCATTGCTGGAAGTAGGATGCTCGATGAGATGGGCCCTTTCTATGATCTCTCCTTGTTCTTTTTTTAATTATTATTATCTTATGCATGTTTTTAATCGGCAGCACAACGTATGTCATGAAAGTAGGACCAAATGTGCAAAGGATGTGTGCGTGTGTATATATATACATAGAATCATAGGATAGTAGAGTTGGAAGGGGCCTATAAGGCCATCCACTCCAACCCCCTGCTCAATGCAGGAATCCAAATCAAAGCATATATGTTGCTGCCCAAAAAGCACAAGGAAAAAACAGAAACGATGTAAAAGAAAGGGGAGATCTGTTTGGATTCTGTTCACTTACCAGTTTAGCTGCAACTTCCAGTTCCTATCAGGTTCAGAGTTGCTTCCCCTATAAGACCCTGTTCTCTCAGCTTGGCTACTCTCAGGCTCAAGGGAAACCTGGAGGACAAATTGTCAGTGAAGGTTCCCTCCTTTCCTCAGTGCAAATCAAGAAACCGTGTCTTCTCTTTCGCCTTATATAGGCACAAGCTGGCTTTGCCACCACTGTGCATTCATGCTCACTCTGACCCAATGAACAGGCGAGGTGTGATAACAGAGGGTTTGTAGTTTGAAGAACTGCCCAACAGACACAGTTTTCCTGATCAGGCCAGGATTCTGGTGACCTTCAGGGAAGATACTTTTACTGGGTCCCTGAAACTCCAAAAGGCAGAGCTTCTCTTTTGTTGCCTTTACTTTGGCTTCCTTGGGTGATCTGTGAAAAGAGATTGCTGGTGCCATTTGGGAGTGATGGGCCCTCTTTCAGTCTTGGGGCTGTAGCAGATGCTTGACCTCACCATGCTCTTATCTGACCTGTTGATTCTCCCCTCCTCTCTTCCCATGAGTGTTACGATGCAGACATGGGATTCCCAAACACCTTGTTCTCATTAATTATAGTTCCACCTTCATGATTCATTCACAAATATCTCCAAACTGGGTGTATAGCAAAGATCATTGCTCAGTGGTGGAGCACATGCCCTGCATGCAAAAGGTCCCAGGATTAGTCTGTGGCACCTCCATGAAGGGCTAGGAATGCCCCCTTTCTGAAACCCTGGAGAGTCATTGCCATTCAGTGCAGACAATACTGAGCTTGATGGACCATTGGTTTGGCTTAGTACAAGGCTGCTTCCTATGTCTCTGAAGAGGGGGCAGAGAATGCCATCACAGTCCTGTGAATGCTAGATGGAATTGGATGGAATAGTGGAACCACAGTATTTAGGTGATAAGCATATGGAGTAGAAGAGAGGACAGGTCGGCCAGAGCTTGGAAAAGTTGCTTTTTTAAACTACAACTCCCATCAGCCCCAGCCAGCATGGCCACTGGATTGGGCTGATGGGAGTTGTAGTTCAAAAAAGTAACTTTTCCAAGCTCTGCGGGTTGCTATCATCTCTTGTGCCTCAGCAACTTTATTATTATTATTATTTATTAAACTTATATACCGCCCGACTAGCAATAGCTCTCTGGGCGGTGAACAACAAAAAATACAATAAAATTACACAGTAATACAACAGAGCATATAAAAAGTACAAAATCTAAAATCAGATTACAACACATTTAAAATTAAAATTAAATTAACTTAAATTAAAATGCCTCGGAGAAGAGGAAGGTTTTAACTTGGCACCGGAAAGATAATAATGTCGGCGCCAAGCGCACCTCCTCGGGGAGACTATTCTACAGTTCGGGGACCACCACTGAGAAGGCCCTAGATCTTGTCACCACCCTCCGGGCCTCCCTATGAGTCAGAACCTGGAGGAGGGCCTTCGTAGTAGACCATAGTGTACGGGCGGGTTCATATCGGGAGAGGCGATCCAACAGGTATCGTGGTCCCGCGCCGTATAAGGCTTTATAGGTTAATACCAACACTTTGAATCTGGCCCGGAAGCATATTGGAAGCCAGTGCAGGCGAGCCAGAACAGGTGTTATATGCTCGGACCGCTTGGTCCTTGTTAGCAATCTGGCCGCCACATTTTGCACTAGCTGAAGCTTCCGTAGCCACATTCACCTGAAGTCATGGGGAGAATGAAGGAGAGACTGAACAACTGATGGATCAGTTGCAATATTCTCTGTGATCTATCTTGCTATTGGCTTATTCCATGATAATCCAATGCAACACCCATGTCCAGAGACAGTAGGCTTGTCCACCTTTTACAATGAACACAGGTACAAGCTGTCACTGCACATGTGCTTGCGTGAAAGTGTGTACACTTGTTGATTTGTACAGCTCAACTTCTGTGCACGCAGGTATGCAGACTCTGCATTCACTGAACCTTACATGGCAAGAACGATATAGGTTCCACTGCTCAGCTATTTGTGCACAGAGGTACCCAGATCGTACACTCACTGATTGTAGCATTCAATGAATCCAGCATTTCACGCTCTGGATTCCTTTGATGGGTAGAGCGGGATATAAATTTAATAATAACAACTGCAACAACCACAGCATGAACATGGGAACACCCCTAGTGCACCAGTGATATCCTGAGCCTTACCTGAAGATGCTGGAGATTGAACCTGGGATCTTCTGCATGCAAGGCAGATGCTCTACCAATGGGCTACCAATGACCTTTCCCAAGGACAGCATGCAGTCAAGTGCAAGAGTCTTGAATTTTTCTCCACCAAGACTATATAGAAAGAAAGAAGAAGAAACAGTTGGTTTTATGGATGTGAAATGCTGCAGGTACATTGTTCTGAAAATGATGAGTAAAAAAGGTAAAGGTGTCCCCACACTTATAGTGCGAGTCATTTCCGACTCTTAGGGTGACATCTTGCAATGTTTACTAGGCAGGCCGTATATATGGGGTGGGATTGCCAGTTCCTTCCCCGGCCTTTATTTACCCCTCAGCATATGCCAGGTACTCATCTTACTGACCATGGATGGATGGAAGGCTGAGTGGACCTCGACCCCTTTTGCCGGAGATTCAACTCCCTCCTTCCATTGGAATCGAACTTCGGCCGTGAGCAGAGCTTCGGCTGTGTTACCGCCACTTACCACTCTGCGCCACTGATGTGCAAATGTGCAAAGCTCATAAACCTTGTTGTCTGGGAACAATAAGAGAAATAGTGAAACATTAAAGGGGATTAATGGACCACAGTGGTAAATACAGCCATTTGATGAATGTTCATTTTTGTTGATGCCATTTATTTGTGTGTTTGTTAAATTTTATTCCCTGGCTTTCCATATAAAATACCCAAGGTGGCTAACCATTTCAACCAATTAAAAAAAGAGTTGTATTCAACTAAGTCCTATTCAGAGTAGACCTGCTGAAATTAATGCACCTAAGTTACTCATGGCTATTAATTTTAATGGGTCTACTCTGGCACTGAATGCCACCTCCTACTCACAGTAGATGCACTGAAATTAATGAACCTAAATTAGTAATGCCCATTAATTACAATAGGTCTATTCTGAGTAAGAGTAGTATTGAATACTACCCAGACTTACGTTCCCCATTTTGCCAGTATAAAATACTAACCCAGTTTGGATGGTCAAATCTCAGCTAAATAAACCAAGATATGAGAGAGCCCTTTACTTATTGAAAATATTTATATACTGCTTAATCATTTGCATTTCTATCTGGTGTTCATATAAATAAGCCATAAATAAAATAAACAATAAAACAATAGCATCATAAAACCAAACCCTATCCTAAAATGCCTGCTGGAACAAGAAAGATTTAGTCATGAACCTGAAGTTCACACATTCAACCGTTTCACACCTCCCTTCATGGTGTGAGCAACCTAACCAGGAATCATTTAATTAGCCACAGTTTCCCTTTCCATCTGAACCTGGAAGCTATAGTTACCAGCTTCAGACCAAGCCCATCTAGTCCAGCATCCTGTTCTCACAGTGGCCAACCAGGTGCCTGGGGGAAGCCCGCAAGCAGGACCCGAGTGCAAGAACACTCTCCCCTCCTGAGGCTCCCGGCAACTGGTTTTCAGAAGCATGCTGCCTCTGACTAGGGTGGCAGAGCACAGCCATCATGGCTAGTAGCCATTGATAGCCCTGTCCTCCATGAATTGGTCTAATCTTCTTTTAAAGCCATCCAAGCTGGTGGCCATTACTTTGATATCCTACCATGCTTTGATATCCTAGCCTATTCCCAAACTGGAAACCAGTTTCAGAAGCTACATAGCAGGATCATGAATACCATCTCTGCTGTCGGTTGACTTGGTAACCTATCGTGACGGAAAAGGAAAAAAAGCAAACAAACATCAACTTAGATATAAGAACATAACACAAGAAGAGCCTGCTGGATCAGGCCAGTGGCCCATCTAGTCCAGCATCCTGTTCTCACAGTGGCCAACCAGGTGCCTGGGGGAAGCCTGCAAGCAGGACCCGAGTGCAAGAGCACTCTCCCCTCCTGAGGCTTCCACCAACTGGTTTTCAGAAGCATGCTGCCTCTGACTAGGGTGGCACAGCACAGCCATCATGTTTATCAGATAAAATATCCCCCCGTCTAATTCTGAAATACCACAGAAAGAGGGTGTAGGAAGGGATACTTTACAACACTAGGAAAAAATAAGAAGGAAACATACAGGGAGGATGGAACTTTGATGGGATGGCAGATTTCATTATTATTATTTAACCAAATGTATACTGCTTGATTTTTAAAAACAGTTAAAACATTAAAAAGACAAATTGAAACAGCAGTAAACTAAATAAAACAGATTAATATCTACATATCTGGATAGATATGCCGAAATGAAAACCGGTGGGCTCTCCAACACTGGAGGCATTTAAGAGGCAGCTGTTGGGTACGCTTTAACTTGGGTTCTTGCATTGAGCAGGGGGTTGGATTCGATGGCCTTGTAGGCTTCTTCTAACTCTACTGTTCTATGATTCTTTGAAAATGTTTTAAGCAGGTGCTCAAAAGAATATGGAAGCTTCATGAAGCATCAAAATGAGATTGGGTGTGTGTGTCATAAATTGCCCGCTTGTGCTGTGGAAAGTGAAACAGCTGTGATTTTGATTAATGATTAATTTAGTTAATGATGGTGGAAAAATCCCTCCAGCTCCCCATGAGGCTAGCTTTATTGTGAAACTGGAAGCAGAGGAATGGACTTGGCAATAAGCCTCAAAGTGAGCAGACAAGATTGCTACAACCCCACAACCCTTTTCTTGCAGTCACAGGCCCTTTAGGGGATTAGCACACCCTCAGGCGGGAAATGTTACCTCATTTACTTGGCTTCTCTTCCTAGTCAACAGGAATAGGGACATTGTGTGGGTGCCAACAGAAGGGCATTGCAATGTTTGTATGTCACTGAACTCTGTGGTCAGAAAGGGCAGTGGACTCTCTTTCCCAAGATTAATCAGCGATCAGAATGTTCCCAAACTCTGTGTTGCAATTCTCTGAAAACCTTATATATAGAGAGTCTTTTTTGTTGAAAGACCTCAGTAAGCCTTCAAACGTTCATCTCACTGCGCAGCAACAACGAGACATCGCCAAAGCTCAGCCATGAGGATCCTTTTTCTTCTCCTCGCCATCTTCTTATTCCTCATTCAAGCAGTTCCAGGTAAGAGATTGGTAGACAAGAAAGGGTGCAGTGTTCCAACAGTACGTGGAGTGGCGATACAATCAGCTGGACAGCTCACACTGATCCAGCTGCGAGTCCCACTCTGCTTAATGGAAGTCGTTCCCATGGAAGTGTGAAGATGATTGCAATCTCCCCTTCATTTCTGCTCCAGTTGCTGCAACCCTCTGATTGGTTGGCTGAATGGGGCTGTGTCAGTCCTGTTTTTAAAATGCTTGTGCAACGACTGCAATTATCAAAGAACATTTAAGAACAAGCCATGATTGCTGTAAAAAAATAACAGGAACAGAGGTGCCACCAGGACTAAAATGGTCCAAGGTTCTTTCAATGCCGAGGGAGGAGGGGCAAGCAGGGGTGTACTCATCTAGAGTCTTGGGGGTCTTAGACCCCTTACTTTGGGGGGAGCAGGGTCCCCATGTCTCCAGCATCCTACAAGCCAGTCAACATGAAAGGGGAGTGTGTGAGCTACTGAGAAGAATCTTCAAACATGCTTCCTTTCCCTTCCCTGCTGATTGGAGCCAATCAGAGTGAAAGGAGGTGAGTCAACCACTGAGGAGACTCTTCTCAGTAGCTAATACATTCCCCTTTCATGCTGATTGGCTCCTAGGGATGCCTGCTATTGTGGGAGAAAGTGTGTCAGGGAAGGACTGAGTAATGTAGTAATCATGATGGACAGCAAGCAAGCCACTGAGGGGGCATGGCTGTGAGGGGACATGGCATGACCATCATGAAGGGATCCTGCACTTCTGGATTTGCCACTATACTACTGGGGGCAAACTTAAAAGCATCTCTCTCTCTCTCTCTCTCTCTCATATTGTGATAGGAAATGCTGACTATCCTTTTGCCGATACCATGGAATGCAGGCGCCAGAGGGGTTTCTGTAAATATAGGGAATGCCCTGGTATTACACAGCCTACTGGAGTGACTTGTCAAGACGGGACGCTAATCTGCTGTAAAAGGTACTGCAAATGTCATTGTGCTCATCCCCTGAGGATGGGAGAAGCAGCAAGAGGGTTACCCAACCGGGAGTGTCAATTTAGGCCAAATCATTTGCAAGGAAAGACATCCCTGCCCTACTACAGGTGTTCACAGGCCAGCGGGGAGAGGCAGAGGGATAGACCTGGCCTTCCAGCAGTTATGTTGCTGCCACCTCCCAGGACAGTAGTGGCGAGGCTGGGATAGTGTGGAGACCTTGGTGAAAGCACCAGAGAGGCTCTGCCAGTGTGCCTGAATCACCTCGACCTTGCCACTGCCATGCCCCGCTACTGCACTGTCCTGGTATGTGGCAGAGATACCACTGCCAGGATATCAGATTTCTGGTGTTGCCCCCTACAGGCTGCTCTTGAGTGCTACTTCACTAATAGGCAGAAAAACTTTTAAAGTTTAAGAACGGTCCTATAGCCCACAGATATTTCTATCAAACTTTAAAAAGCAGGGAAACTGGGAAGCTATAGTGAATGCACCAGGGTAGCAGGAGACCTGACCTCCTCCTCTCTGAGATATTGGACTGCCCTACAAATTTGTCAAAATGCAAACACCATTTGGGTTGGTCTTTCACAGTTCAATCCACTTCTTGTGTAGCTTGGAAGAATTTGGTGACATGTGCCTCTGAGCATATGGTGAGGGGATTGGAAGGGGAGGGTGGAGGGGGTGGGAAGGGGCAAGAGGGAAGGGATAGAAGGGGAGAGCAGCATTGCATGCTTTTTGAGTTTAATGGGATTTACTCCTGTAAAATCGTGCTTATAATAGGTGAGACTGACTTTGGGGAAGGGCAAGGAGGGGGAGGAGGGGGAACAGAAGGAAGGGGAAGGATGGGGAGGAAGGGAGAGAGGAGAGAAAGGAGAGGAGGTAGGGGTAGGGATGGGAGGAGATTGGATTGGTGGGCACAGGGCAGAGCAGAATGTGAAAAATCCATGCTGGCTATAGTATACAGCCATTCTTGTGGCTGTATAACACAATCATCTCAGCAATTATCTACAATCTAGTTAAAGGTTATCTGTTTGACATATATTTAAGCTCTAATTATCATTGACTGTACTTTTTGTATTTCATTGCTATTCAGCTCCCACAATAGAATTTTCTCCTTTATATGCCTGCTAACTAAGATTTCACTTCTGGGCTTGTGTCCTAATACATTTGCTTGGTTCACATGGGAACAATTGCAACACTTTTTAGCTGAGCTAACTACCTCTGAAATTGCCTCCAGGCCTCTGACAATGTTTGAAAGGGAGATTCTGCAGTAGGATGGAGCTATTACAGGACTGGTTTCTAGAATATATGTTTGGCTAAAAACACCAGGGGCTACCTCTGGTGAGGATCTCTAAGTGTTATGGGAACAAGAGCTGGACTTTACAGTAGACTTGGAGGATTGGAATGCAATGTGGTTAAAGTATCCCTATGAATCTATTTCAGCAGAGGTTAAAGAACAATCCTTGAAGGTGATTCCTAAAAGGTATTGCAGATTAAAAGAGGGAAAACCTGCTAAGTGCCTAGTCAGTAGACAGCCAAAAATGAGAACAAAAATTGTTTTATTGCTGTCCGACGCATTTTGGGTGACAAAGACCCTTTATCGATGGCAATCTGTAAAAACATACATATAAACAGCATTAAAATCAATTTTCAAACATACTATAAATAATAATGCATTTATACATTAATTTATTAAAAATGTACACTTCTGTAATATGCTGAATGCTGGCTACAGAAGCTCTAATCATTAAGGAGAAAGGAACAACTAGGATGGAACATAATACAAACTAAAAATTCACTTAAAAACTCACATGTGAACACATGACCCCAAAATGGAAGATTCTAACAGGACTTCTCTTCCAAACATGAATCTGAACCAAGCAAAAAAGAACAGAGAAATGCAAAGGTCAAATATCTAATGAAATATCTCCTTGCTTTCTCATCTTGTTGATTCATAAATGGTACCTCATCCCCAGGAGGCTTTCGTTAATATGCCCTAGAGCAACTCTGAGGTGCTGGAGAAATTGCGGTTCAATCGGGATGTATGTGCGTATGTGGTAGGATTGCCCAGTGGTGCAAGCCTTCTGGATGGAAGTATTTCAGGAGGCGAGTTCAATCACTGGACAGTGGATAAGATTTACCCCACAACTGGCACTTTGGGGTTTGTTTGAGGGCATAGAAAGAGACTTGTGTTGGGGAATGTAAGGAATTGCTGAATCAGTTATTTTCAGCTCCAAGAACAGTGAGAGCATGAAATTGGAAGGAATTCAAACAAGTAACTTTGGAACAATAGGATAAAAAAGTTTGGCAGGTTACATTACTAGAGAAACTTAAACAAAATCTGAGGGTGGTGAGAGGACAGAAAATGAAAGAAACTTGAGTTTGGATGCCATTTATCAATTTTGTTAGCACTGATGAAAATCACCATTCAACCTCAAATGCCTATGTATATCTGTGGTATGTTTGAGGAGCAATTTATTATTATTATTATTATTATTAAATTTTATTTAATAATAATAATAATAAAATTTTATTTATGAGTCGCCTATCTGGCCGAACCAACAGTCACTCTAGGTGACGTACACTGATACCATAAAATACAATATAAAACCAGAAAACCACATTCAATAATTAAACCAAAGGCCATCAAGGCGGCTTACAAAGAAAAATAAACGCAGGAAAAAAATACAGTAAAAATACAATAAAAACAATATAATTTGCAAAAAATAAATTAAATAACAAATAACATTATCATAATATTGTTAATTAAAAGCAGGGAGAGCCCAGGGTTCCATTCTGAAGAATTTATTAGTGATTAATTTATTAGTTATTAGTTTACTCTTGTCCTGGTGCTGCCTGGAACATCTGAAAGGAAAATGAGGTTAGAATGAGATGAAAATAGAATTAGTTAATAGGTGGTAGTTATTCCATGGTGTTATTTAGCTGAATTTTGATAGAAAGAGAAAGGGTTAGGGTGAGATCAAAATTGGATTAGTTTTTCAGTGTTCTGTCAATCCCATATGGGGACAGGGATGGACTGAAAATGTTGATGCTATATGTATGTATGGTATAATTTTGACATTAATAAACATAATTAAATAATAATATTTTTAAAAATTGTTTGGCTTTAAGGTACCACCATGGCTACCCCTCTGGAATGTCCTAAATTTTGGAATTAACTAATATAATCCTATTTGCGTGTACTCCACAGTACTTCATTTTGAGTGTGCAAGTCCCATTGACATCAATGGGGCTTACTTCTAGCTAGACATGAATAGGATTGTGAGATGGAACTCAAGGTCTGTCTGTTAAAGCCCTAAATGGTCTGGAAGCAGGATACCTGAAAAACTCCTTACCACCTGCCAGTCCAGACCTCAACTGTGCAGGGGATTATACCTGCCCCAATTTATCCAAGATGAGATGAAGCACCTCCATTATGTCATCATATATTTTATTCTGTCCCAAACTTCAGTTGGACTAAAGTCGGAAGGGAAAGATCTGTCAATTTTAGTTCTCTAAGTTTCTTACATCTTAAATTCAGTTCTCCACAGTTCTGCAGCAATTTGTGATTTTTTTTAAAAAAAAAATCTTCATGAAAATTCTACAGCACTTTAGTGTGAATTTCTCCAAATAAATACATTTTTATATGGACTTTTGACTATGGTACTTTTTTTTTGCAAGCAATTTCTCCTAGTACAATGTATTTTTATTTATTTATTTATTTATTTTATTACATTTCTAGACCGCCCTATAGCAATAAGCTCCCAGGGCGGTGAACAGCATAATAAAACAGATTAAAATACAAGCGGATGTAAATACAATACAGTACACAATAAAACATAATTAAAATTCCAAATTTAAATTCAATTTTAAAATTTTTAAAAATTTTAAAATGCCTGGGCAAAGAGGTAGGTCTTTACCTGGCGCCGAAAAGATAACAGAGAAGGCACCAGGCATATCTCATCAGGGAGGGTGTTCCATAGTTCGGGGGCCACCACCGAGAAGGCCCTAGCTCTAGTTGTCGTTCTCCGTGCCTCCTTATGCATTGGGACACGGAGAAGGGCCTTCGACGTCGAGCGCAGTGACCGGGTAGGTACATAGCGGGAGAGGCGTTCCGCCAGGTATTGCGGTCCAATGCCGTTAAGGGCTTTATAGGTAAGAACCAACACTTTGAATCTGGCCCGGAAACATATTGGTAGCCAGTGCAGCTGGGCTAGAACAGGTGTTATATGATCAAATTTTTTAGTCCCAGTAAGGACTCTGGCTGCAGCATTCTGCACCAGCTGAAGTTTCCGAACCGTCTTCAGAGGTAACCCTATGTAGAGTGCATTACAGTAGGCCAATCTAGAGGTTTCCAGAGCATGGATAACTGTGGCGAGGTTCTCCCTCTCCAGATAGGGTCATAGTTGGGCTACCAGCCGAAGCTGGTAGAACGCATTCCGTGCCACCGAGACTACTTGAGCCTCCAGTGACAGGAGCGGATCTAATAAGACCCCCAAACTATGGACCTGCTCCTTTAGGGGGAGTGTAACCCCATCTAGGGCAGGTCGGACATCATCCATCTGGGCAGAGAGCCCCCCCACCAACAGCATCTCAGTCTTGTCAGGACTGAGTCTCAGTTTGTTAGCTCTCATCCAGTCCATTATCGCGGCCAGGCAGCGGTTTAGTACATTAACAGCCTCACCTGAGGAAGATGAAAAGGAGAAGTAGAGCTGCGTATCATCAGCATATTGCTGGAAACGCACTCCAAATCTCCTAATGACCTCACCCAGCGGCTTCATATAGATATTAAAGAGCATGGGGGACAGAACTGAACCCTGTGGGACCCCATATTGGAGTATCCAGGGGTTCGAGTAATGCTCCCCAAGCATCAACTTCTGGAGACGATTCTCGAGGTAGGAGCACAGCCACTGCCAAGCAGTGCCTCCAACTCCTAAGTCCGCAAGACGTCCCAGAAGGATACCATGGTTGATGGTATCAAAAGGCGCTGAGAGATCAAGGAGAACCAACAGAGTTACACTCCTTCTGTCTTTCTCCTGACAGAGGTCATCATACAGGGCGACCAAGGCTGTTTCTGTACCAAACCCCGGCCGAAAGCCCGATTGACATGGATCCAGATAATCAGTTTCATCCAAGACAGCCTGGAGCTGGCGAGCGACCACACGCTCTAAGACCTTGCCCAAGAATGGAACATTTGCTACCGGTCTATAGTTGTCAAAATTTTCAGGGTCCAAGGAGGGTTTCTTTAGGAGCGGTCTCACCACTGCCTGTTTCAGGCAGGGTGGTACCACTCCCTCTCGTAGGGAGGCATTGATCACCTCCTTGGCCCATCCGGCTGTTCCGTTCCTGCTAGCTTGTATTAGCCACGAGGCGCAAGGATCCAGAGCAGAAGTGGTCGCCCGCACCTGTCCAAGCACCTTGTCCACATCCTCGAGCTGTACCAACTGAAACTCATCCAATAAAACAGGACAAGACTGTGCTCCGGACACCTCATTAGGCTCAACTGCTACAATATTGAAGTCAAGGTCCCGGTGGATGTTCGTGATCTTATCTTGGAAGTGTCTCGCAAACTCATTACAGCGGGCTATTGATGGTATTATTGCGTTCTGAGGCCCAGAGTGTAAAAGTCCCCGAACAACTTTATAAAGTTCTGCTGGGCGGTTAGAAGATGACTGAATGGAGGCAGCAAAGTACTGCTTCTTCGCTGCCCTCACCGCCTTCACATAGAGCTTGGTAGAGACCTTCACAAGTGCAAGACCACAGCCATCGGGAGTTCGTCTCCATTTGCACTCAAGCCTTCTCCTTTCTTGCTTCATCACTCTTAGCTCCGGGGTGAACCACGGAACCACTTGAGCTCTGCAGAGGAGAGGGCGCACCGGGGCGATCGTGTCAACTGCCCGGGTCATTTCCGTATTCCACAGATTGACCAGGGTTTCGACAGGAGCGTCAGTTTTATCAGCCGGAAAACTCCCCAGAGCCTTCTGAAAGCCTTCAGGATTCATTAGTCTCCGGGGACGGACCATCTTAATTGGTCCTCCACCCTTGCAGAGGGGAGAAAACATTGTGAGCCTACACCTCAATAGGCGATGATCTGACCATGACAGAGGAATAGATGTAAAATCCCTTACTCCCAGATCACCATCCCCTGTTCCAGTAGCAAAAATTAAGTCTAGAGTGTGTCCCGAAATATGCGTAGGCCCAGTAACAAATTGAGACAGCTCCATGGCTGTCATGGAGGCCATGAAGTCCTGAGCCACCCCAGACAAAGTGGTCTCGGCATGAATGTTGAGATCCCCCACTACCAAAAATTTGGGGGATCGCAACACCAGACTCGAGACCACTTCCGTCAGCTCAGTTAGGGAGGCTGTTGGGCAGCAGGGTGGACGGTACACCAACAGTATTCCCAGTCTGTCTCGCTGGCCCAACATAATATGAAAACACTCCAGACCATTAGCTACCTGGATAGGGTGCCTAACAAGAGGGATGGAACTTCTATAGACCACAGCGATTCCCCCTCCCCGACCCTCGGATCTACCCAGATGCTGAACCGAGTACTCAGGTGGGCACAGCTGGGAGAGATTGATGCCTCCCAGATCGCTCACCCAGGTCTCGGTAATAAACGCCAGATCGGCTGCCTCATCCACAATTAAATCATGGATGAGGGAAGCTTTATTATTTATCGATCTGGCATTAAGAAGCAGCAACTGGAGATCCGAGAGTTGGCTGATAGAACTACCAGCAATCCTGTGGATGTGGGGAGGACCGGAACACGGTACAGCCACCAATTGTCTGGGCCGAGTTCCCCTCATACATTCATTTTATGCACCTTTCCCCCTAAAATATCCATTTTTGTAAACAGTAGAGAAGTGCATTGCAAAATTGGAATAGGTGTGAATTTTCAAAGAATGGCTGTATTTCAGTTCTCATGTTGTTTTGGAAAGTGCAATTTTCATAGATTTAGTTTCAAATGCCAACCAAATCAAATTTCTCCCCCACCCCACACTAAAGGTGAAATGAAAATTGAGACTTGTCTTTTAAGAGTGCAACAAAGTATGATCAGAGTTTTGTATTAATTATCAGTCTTTTCCTTTTTTGATAGTCCTTATGCAAGTTGAGCTGATCACAGATCGCACAAGACCCCTAGGATTCTTTCCTCTTTGCTTCTGAAATGACTGAGATAAGCTTCGGAGTCAAGTTTGAAGAGTTGCTTATTTGGACTGCAAAAGAATTTAAGTGCTGGAGAAAATCCAGAAGGACCCCCCTCCCATCATACAGTTCTGTAACAAACTTCTGGAGATGAAACAAATTCCCAACTATTAAGAGAAAGTTAACAATGGGATTTCATGTCAAAAACTACAAATTATGTTCATAGGTGAGGAAGGGAAGGAAAAGGCAGATATTTACAACAATAAAATATGTTTTTCTAGAGTTCTGCCAAAGAAAGTTATGTATGAAATGAAATTGTATCGTCTAAGATATGCATTAACATAGACATCTTTGAAAAGTCTGCTCTCTTATGCACCTTCCTATTAATATTTATTCCTTTGAACTGGAACTAGACTTGCAATCAGAATAGGCCCACTTATTTTAAGGTCTGTTCTAAGCCTGACTAATTTTGTCTTCATGCTCACACCAAAATACTCCAAATACTGTATGGTATCTCTTTACATCCCATGTGAACGGTGATACTAGACCACCACCACAACCACATATTCAGCTCTGGAGAGACAGTGGGCTTTAAAAAAATCTTTAGGTCATTGTGAATGTGAAAATGCAACATGGAATACATTTATTTTTTGTACTGAGTGATCTCTTCTTTATTGCCATAATCTTTTAATTCCACAAAACCATAATAAAAAAATAGTGCATCTTCAACAGGACAAGTGTGACCATTTCTTACCTTGCTGTTTATGAACCCTTAGCTCTACCTCTCTGTTTACAATTCAAAATACTTATCCATTCCCCCCACCCATTTTTCATCCTCCAGAATGTATAAAGACTCTCTACATCCAGGGTGACTTTTTCAGACCAAGGGCCACACTGATCCATGGCCAGCCCTCTGGGGGCCACATGTCAAAGTTGGCAGAGTAAGAACTGCATTTCTGAAAGTTGCCTTCCCTACTAGCTATTTTACAATATTAATCTATGGTCAACCCTCCGAGGCCCATATGTCAAAGTTGGCAGGGTGAGAACTGCATTTCTGAAAGTTGCCTTCCCAAAGAGTTTCCCACTAGCTATTTTACAATAGAGGTCTTGGTGACTAGGAGTGTTTTTAAATTCATCCTTAATATTTAAAATGAAGGAGACAGACACCCCTCACCAGGGAGGTCATTCCATAAACATGGAACTGACGTCAAGAAGGCCCTATCAATGAGTCAGTACCAACTGGGTAGCCCCCAGTGGTGGCACCACCAATGGAGCCTCCCCTGCTAGGGCCCAAGATGGTTCATAGTGGGTGAGATACTCCCTTAGATAGTTGGGTCCCACTTATGGTTTTGTCTGCTAGTACTAACATCTTGAATTAGGCCCTGTAGGTCACTGTCAACCAGTGCAGAGCTTTCAGGACCAGGGGTGCATGGTCTCATCAGGCTGCCTCACTCACCAACCCAGCAGCCACATTCTGGAGGTCACTAGAGCATGGAGAACTGAGAATAGACTATCCTGGTCCAGGAATGGTCATTGCTGGTGAACCAGCCTAAGCTGAGCATAAGCACTGCTTGCCACAGAAACTACAACGAAAGGTTGGAATCCAGGAATACTCCCAAACTATGAACATATTATTTCAGGGGAATGAAGCCCTCCCAGAACAGGCAATCCATTGAATTCCCAGGAATTGCACACCCATAACACATCCATCTTATCAGGATTCATTCTAAATTTATTGGCTACCATCCAGTCTATTACTGCTTCCAGGCTCTGACTCAACACCTTCACAGCCTCTCCTGATTCAGAAGTAATGAAGAGATGGCCATTCTGCTCCAGATCCCTGGATAACAGCTCCCAATGGTTTCAAATAGATGCTGGGAATCATAGGAGATGGAATGGACTCTTATGGAGCCTCACAAGGCATCAACCAAGTAACAGTCCCCTACCAGAGCCCCTGGTAACAACCCTGCAGATGCAGTCAGAATCAGTGTAATATAGTGCCTCCTCTCCCATTCCCCTTAGTCATTTCAGAAGGACACCATGGTCAATGGAAAGTCACTGAGAGATCATCCAGGGATTTGGAGGGTATTGCTATTAGGATGCAGATGACATGCGGCTCTACTTCTTCTTTACATTGGCAGGTGTGGAAGTTGATCTGCTAGACTGGTGTCAGGCCTCCGTGATGGACTGGATGAGAGCCAATAAATTGAAGCCCAATCCAAATGAGGTTGAGACACTGTTAGTGGTAGGTTCCTTTGACTGGATAGGTGGGGTTCAACTCACCTATGAAAGCTTATGCTGTTACAACAAGAAAATGGTTGTGACCTACCTTCTGAAGCAGGGGTTCTCTAACTGTGCTGTGTGGACGACAAGTGGTTCACAAGCTTAATTCTGGTGGTCCATGGCATGTCTGTAAAAATACAAGTTGGAACCATGCAACATCTAGCACAGTGCATTATGATTGCTACAACAGACAGAAAAACCATGAAATGGTCTGCCAAGACCATCAACAATTCTCAAGTGATCCATGAGGAAAAGGTTTGTGAACCACTTCCTAGATGTGAGGGTGATGGAAAGGTCTTAAAAAGTGCTGTGCAATTCTGATAAATTCTCTTTAGAACATAAGAACATAAGAAGAGCCTGCTGGATCAGGCCAGTGGCCCATCTACTCCAGCATCCTGTTCTCACAGTGGCCAACCAGGTGCCTGGGGGAAGCCCGCAAGCAGGACCCGAGTGCAAGAACACTCTCCCCTCCTGAGGCTTCCGGCAACTGGTTTTCAGAAGCAGAAGCCTCTGACTAGGGTAGCAGAGCACAACTATCATGGCTAGTAGCCATTGATAGCCCTGTCCTCCATGAATTTGTCTAATCTTCTTTTAAAGCCATCCAAGCTGGTGGCCGTTACTGCATCTTGTGGAAGCAAATTCCATAGTTTAACTATGCGCTGAGTAAAGAAGTACTTCCTTTTGTCTGTCCTGAATCTTGCCCACCCTCCCACACATTTTCTTTGTGATTTGGCTGATATAGTGATGTGCCAGAACTACTTCAGATTCGACCACCTATATTATTGGCAGATTAAGGGAGTTGCCATGGGATGCCTCATGGCTCCTGAAATAGCAAATCTATTTATGGAGTCCTTTGAAAAAGATATTAACGTGACACCCGGGATTTTCTCCACACACCTGATAGGATGGTGGAGGTACATAGATGACGTCTTTTGCATCTGGAGGGGTCCGTCTGACATTTTGAAAAGCTTTTTTAAATGGGTTAATAACAAAAATGTGCACATTCAATTTGATTTCCAATACAGTATGGATAAGATTAACTTTTTGGATCTACTAATTAAGAAAGAAGGAAATCGCTTATGCACAACAATATATAAAAAACCCACAGACAAAAATACCTATCTCAAATATGATAGCTCCCATCCAAAATCCCTCAGACAAAATTTACCTCATGGGCAATTTTTAAGAATTAGACGAAACTGTTCCTTAGAAACAGATTTTTTGACACAATCTCTAACTCTGAAAAATCAATTACTAAAGAGAGGATATCCATCCTCGATAGTTGAAAACAACTTTAAGAAAGCTGCTCGCGGAGAAAGTGGTGACCTTTTGCAGAAGGCGACACAAAAAAATCTGTCCAGATAAATTGCAATTTAACATTTGATCACATCACCAACAGATTACAAAGTAGTATAAAAAAATACTGGCACATAGTACAACACGCCTCCAGCTGCCAACAGCCACCTTTGATCTCTTATAAAAGGACTAAAAATCTAAAAGACATCTTAGTCAGGAGTGATTTCAGAGGTAACCCACATTCCAACATAAATGTGCTTCGAGGCACCAACCCACCAAAAGGACATTATCCATGTGGACGATGCATCTTTTGTAAATATACTCAAAAAACAACAGAATTTATCAATTCGGTCAACAACAAAAAATATACTCTGCGCAACTTCTCCACTTGCAATACTGCAAGGGTTGTTTATGTCATACAGTGTAGCTGCTCGAAAATGTATGTGGGACAGACATCTAGGATGATCAAAAAATGCATAGGGGAACATTTAAGTAACCTAAGGAATAACAGAACAGGGGCCCCTCTAGTTGGACATTTTAACCAGTGCTCACATTCCATAACGGATTTGAAATTTTGGACCTTAGAAAAAATATATGGAGAAAGTGAAGAGCTTTTATTGAGGAGGGGATTATTCTGGATACTGGAGTTACAAACAATGACACCTAGTGGCTTAAATGAAGATTTTGAACTTCTTCCCTTAATATAAAACTTTCAGAATTTACATCGGCCCCTTAAGGAGACACTTCTATCCAGGTGCTAATGTTTCCATCAAGAAAAAGATCAAATAATTTATCCCCTCCTTAATGAGGGGTCGAGGCTAGTATTCCCATTAAGAAAAGGTCAAATAATTTATCTCCTCCTAAACATGGGATTGGTGGTATTTTTTTCTGCATGCAGATATATACGTACAGGCGATCCCTCCTAGCACTGTATAAGAGGATTGTTATCAGTACAATACAGGACCAAAATTGTTCGGTTAACCATTGTAAAAGTTCATTATGTAACTATGGATTTTGGTTGTTGTTTTAAGAAAAATAGTTTCAAACAAACTTTTTAAGAAAATTGTGTTTAATTTTTTTTAAAAAAAACATGTAAATATATGCCTATACAGTGTACAATTATGAAATGACATTTGTCCCCACTGTTTTAATATATTATAGCCCCTGATGAAGGCCTGTGATTACAGGCTGAAACGCGTTGGGCTTCTTTGAAAAATATTCTGCAATGAAACCAGTTTGGGCTTCTTTGAAAAAAATCTCGCAATAAAACCAGTTTTCTATAAAATACTTCAGCATTCTGGTCTTTGACCCCCTTTTTCTACATATCGGATTGGATGCTCACCACTCTTTATCTGCTGCACTCAGTGACTTGGTCTTCGTCAGGGGCTGTGGATAAAATCATAAGAACACATCATATTGTTGTATATTAATACCTTACAGCATAAAACCATACAGTGTGATAAGAAAAAAGTAGCTTACTTACATATACAGGTCTAAAAGTTTCTCCATCAAATCTATATGCATGGATATCGATTGTGAGAACAGGTCTAAAAGTTTTTTTCAACGATTCTCTGCAACTGGATGATGACCATGAAGCAGCGTACACTGGGAGTGCTAGACATATACACACACTCAAGTGCCTAATTGCAAGTAGACTGGAGAATTACACACAGCTGGGACAAAGGGGTATACAAGGGATCATCACTATTTGGTGAGATCTACACAAGAGGAAGAAACGCCTCATTAAGGCCACCAGGGGTCAGCGTTTTTAATTCTAAAATCCATGCTAATTCTCTCCTTAACAAGATATGTTTATTGTTCACAGTGATTTTTTCTAACACCCAGAACTTTAAGTCTGCCTAGGAATGGCCGCATCTTGTAAAGGAGACCCAGATCTGTTATTTCTGATGTTACTGATACGTTCCCCTATACGTTTCTTTATGCCTTCAAGCGCCACAGTAGAAGGCCTGTTCAGTACTAGTGGCAACGTAATCTGTAAAAAGTCATTCCTTGTCTGATGTGCTCTTTGAGCATCCTGTTCTTTTGAGACATAGCAGAAAAGTATTGTAAAAGCAGCATCTCAAGTGTAAAATTTGATTTCAAGTGAATTATATGTGTGTTGGGGTATCATCATTGCAGGCGGTGGGGTATGTGAGATTATGTTATGCCATTCTGTTGATCTTACAGAAAAAAAAAATTCTACTACCCTCCGTGTTTTTTTTTTAATGTTGTTTTAGGCTACTTAGATGTGCAGCAGCCAAGGCCAGCACCTTGTAGGCATTTTTTAAAAAAAAGTAACTAAAATGTAATTGTAGTGATTACTTTTGAGCAATGGTAATTACTAATTTTTTGGGCCATGTCACTGTAACTGTAATTTATTACTATTTAAAAGTAATCTTCCAAGCTCTGCCTCTCCCACAGCATGGTCTCAATCTGTCTTCTCCAAATATCAGCTGCAAGTGATATTTTGCAGCTAGCTTGCCATTTAGAACAAGTGCTGCCATAGTGGAATGAGGGTTTTATACAGCGAAGTCCTTCACAGAGTAGACCTGTTTAATTTCTGGTTTCTGGACCAGGATAGCCTGACCACTGTTGTCCATGCACTGGTAACCTCCAGGCTGGATTACTGTAATGCACTCTATGTGGGGCTGCCCTTGAGGTTGGTCCGGAAGTTGCAGCTGGTGCAAAATGTGGTGGTGAGACTGCTGACTGGGGCAGTGTATCACCAATATATTACCCCGCTGCTGAAGGAATTGCACTGGCTGCCCATTTGCTACCGGACCAAGTTCAAGGTTCTAATTTTGGTGTACAAAGCCCTATATAGATTGGAACCAGAATACCTCAAAGACTGACTTATCCTTTATAAACCCAGTCGATCACTGTACTCTGCAGGTGAGGGCCTCCTGCAGATACCATCTTATCAGAAGGTCCGTTCTGCACAACATAGAAAACGGACCTTTAATGTGGCGGCACCTATACTGTGGAATTCCCTCCCCTTAAATATTAGGCAGGTGCCATCTCTGTTATCTTTTCGGTGCCTATTGAAGACTTTCCTCTTTCAACAAGCCTTTTAAGTTAAGACCTCTATACACTTTATGTGGGGCTGCCCTAGAGGTTGGTCCGGAAGCTGCAGCTGGTGCAAAATGCTGTGTCACAACGGCTCACTGGGGCAGGGTACGGCTAGCATGTTACCCGACTGCTGAAAGAATTGCACTGGCTACCTATTAGCTACCGGGCTAAGTTCAAGGTGCTGGTTTTGGTGTACAAAGCCCTATACAGCTTGCGACAAGGATACCTGAAATATCCACTTACTCCTTATATACCTACCTAGTCCGATCACTGCGTTCTGCAGGTGAGGGGCTCCTGCAGATACCATCTTATCAGGAGATCTGTTCCACACAACAAAGAAAGTGGACCTGTAGTGTAGTGTCACCTACCCTTTGGAATCCCCTCTCCTTAAATATTAAACAGGCGCCATCTCTGTTATCTTTTCGGTAATGATATATTTCAATAATGAATACCTTCCTGTTTCCACAAGCCTTTTTTGTAGAGTCCTTATCCCAGTCTGCATCTGTGTTGGAATTGTTTCTTATATGTTTCTAAAACCTTTTTTTTTTAGTTTTTTTAAAACTTTTTTTTTTAAATTGTTTTTAAAGATGCTTTGTTTTAATTTGTTTTTAATTGCCGCCCTGGGCTCCTGCTGGGAGGAAGGGCGGGATATAATTCAAATAATAAATAAATAAATGAGGATGGTTTGTTGTAGTGTATTTTAAGGTCTGTTTTTATGATATTTTAGAGTGTTTTTAGTGCTTTTGTTTGCTGCCCTGGGCTTCTGCTGGGGGGGAAGGGCGGAATGTTGATGTAACAATAAATAAATAAAATAAATTTAATTAATGAACCTTAGTCATGTCTGTTCACATCAATGAGTTTACTCTGAGTAGGGCTAGCATTGAATACCACCTTCAGTGTTTGACCAAAAGATCTGGTTCTTAGTCATAGGTTTCACTTGGGGATCTCATCCAAGTCAATATCTCTCAGCCTAACTTACCTCCCAGGATTGCTGTGAAATTAAAATGGTGAACAATCCTCCCATCAGAAAAAAGGTGGGTCACCTGAAGTTCTCAGGAGGCCAAATCTGGCTTCTAATGAAAAATTTCAAACTCCCCCCTGATACAAACCAAAGCATAACAAGGTCTATGGAGGGAATGGCGTTGGTGACTCTGCTGGTAGGTTTTGCTGGGATTGTAGGAGGGCGCAGCCCAACAACGTCCATTCCTTCCTCAAAGTGCCCTTTCTTTTATTTTCTTCGCACCCTACCCTCCACATTGCTTCAAAGACCCCAAGGTAGAGACTGAAGGATCTGTAGGTTTCTGTTTGCTCAGTTTCTCATTTTTCCAGTCTTAAATTCAGTTCTCTGCTTTTCTGCACCAATGTGTGTATGTGTTATTAAAAAAAATGCTCAAGAAAATTATTTAGCGTTTTAGTGTGAATTCTCCTAATGCACAAATTTTATGATGTTTTATGGTGTTTTTAGTGTTTTTGTTTGCCACCCTGGGCTTCTACTGGGAGGAAAGGTGGGATATAAATTTCAGTGATGATGATGATAATGATGTGGGCCATAATCAAGGAAACAAGCAAACATAAATGCAAACAGCAGAGGTTTTTTGGGGGGGGTCCTTTTTAATGCCCATGAGATCCTAGGGGGAGGGCTGCAGAACACAGCCTCTTAAAAATTTCCTTTTCTTTCTCTGTAGAACTCTAAGAATCCACATAATTCCTTTTTCTCATCCTAAGCCCAAAGTTTGCTGTGAAAAAGGCAAATTCTGTCATTAGGAAAGGAACTGAAAACAAGAAGTTCAATGTCATAATGGGAACCTCCAGAGTAAGGACTGAAAGATCTGTTCAGTTCCTACAGCTTCTCATTTTTCAAATCTTACATTAAGTTCTCCACATTTCTGCAGCAATTTGCAATTTTTTTTTTAAAAAAAAATCCTCTTGAAAATTCATTAGCATTATAGTGTGAATTTCTCCTAACAAGGACATTTTTGTACACAGTTTTGACTAATGTACACATTTTTACAAGCAATTTATCCTTATATAACACATTTTGGTATGTTATTTCACTAATCTATCCAATTCTATGCACAGGTTCCCCCAATATATATGGATTTTTGTAAACACTGACTGGTTGGAGAACTGCATGACAAAGTTTGAATCAGTACGAATTGTGAAGGACGGCTGTGCTTTGGCTTTCATAGTGGTTCTGAAAGTGCAAATCTGATAGATTTGGATTTAAATGTGAACTGAACTGAATTTCTCCCCTATTCCTACTCGGAAGTGTTTGTTAACACCATGCAACCTGGATTATGGAATTTTAGTGAACTCTCTTCCCTTGTACGGTTCCCACTACTTATTAACAAATAAGTAGCCCAACAGGTTGCAAATGCCTGGAATAAAACATACTCTTTTATGCCACCTCCTTTTCCCTCCAATCCATGTTCTGTTGTGGGAACAGCCCACCGACAGCCGGGAACAAGTTGCATGAGTTCGAATAAATGTTGTGACTCTTTGGCCAATAATCAAATTAAACAACTAAGGACATTAGATGGCTTCTTGTAGGCTACTGTTGGGCATGGGATAAGAATTTATCCAATCCACTTGTCACAGTGGACCAATCCAGTCACTCAAACGTTCACCCCCCCCCCGATTCTGCAATGTTTTGGTGCACCATAAATGTGCATACAAGTGTGTATTCCATGTTAAAGGTGTTTGTAAGATGTGGATTGTAATGGACAAATGGTTATACAAAGCATGAAAAGTGTGTATTTTATATATAAACCTGGGCTTTTTATGCAAAAATTGCATTCGAAATGCATATCATTTGAATGTGGATTTTTTGTTCATTATTTCAAAACATCTGCACAAAATGGAACAGACCTATGTTTGGCCATCAGTGAGACTGAAATGGGGAAGAATAAGCTGCTTTGTCCATCCTTAACTGTCCCATGTGGAGCTGGGGGGTTCATCCAGTATGGTGAATCACAAATCGTTAAATCCAGGCCTAGCTCTTTCTTTACAAAAAATGATGTAATGCCTTCAATGATTTGAAGTAGGATGGGGTATAAACATGTCTTGCTAACTCGGTATAAGTTTCATTTAACATGTTGTTCTCCCGCCCCCACACACCAGAATTCACAAGCCAGGTACGAAGATAACAACCTCCCCCTTTTCTTCATCTTCAAAAACAGCAAGGAACAGAAGACACAGTGCAATTAAGAACTCCCTATTCATGATTTGCAATTTTACATTTGATGGCATAGCCTCATTTCACTAGATATCATTCTGGAAAGCGGCATCAAGCTGAACCTGCTTACCAGTGGAACAATGCAGGATGGGATGAGGGATGGATGGGGAGAGGAATACAGAGATAAATACTCCTATAATCCATAACTTTAATCCCCCTTTAAAGCCATCTTTTTACGTTCTTATGATCCACAAGTTAACCAAAATGGAGACAATAGTCAAGAAATCAGAAGGGAGGGCAGCTATGAGAGAACTAGAAAAGGTCCTCAAATGTAAAGATATATCACTGAACACTAAAGTCAGGATCATTCAGACCATGGTATTCCCCATCTCTATGTATGGATGTGAAAGTTGGACAGTGAAAAAAGCTGATAAGAGAAAAGTCAGCGCATTTCAAACGTGGTGTTGGAGGAGAGCTTTGCGCATACCATGGACTGTGAAGAAGACAAATAATTGGGTGTTAGAACAAAGTAAACCAGAACTGTCACTAGAAGCTAAAACGATGAAACTGAGGTTCTCATACTTTGGACACATAATGAGAAGACATGATACAGTAGAAAAGATAATAATGCTGGGGAAAACAGAAGGGAGTAGAAAAAGAGGAAGGCCAAACAAGAGGTGGATTGATTCCATAAAGGAGGCCACAGATCTGAACTTGCAAGATCTGAACAGGGTGGTTCCTGACAAATGCTCTTGGAGGTCGCTGATTCATAGGGTCACCATAGGTCGTAGTCGACTTAGGGGCACATAACAACAATGATCTGCAAGCACATAGAATTTATCCCTAGCACTGGATCAGAGCAAAGGCCCATACATCCCAGCATTCTGGTCCTACAGGGGCTAACCAAAGCCCACAAGCAGGACGGGAAGGCAATAACACTCTCCAGCTTGTGTTTCCCAGCAACTGCTATTCAGGGGAATACTGCCTTTGATACTGGAGGTAATATATAGCAATCATGGCTATTTATTTTACTTGTTATTACATTTATATCCCACCCTTCCTTCAAGGAGCTCGAGGTGGCATACACGGTTCTTCTCCTTCCCCATTTTATTTTCACAACAATCCTGTGAGGTAGGATAGGCTGAGAGACTGTGACTGGCCCAAGGTCACCCAGTAAGCTTCATGGCTGAATGGGGATTTAACCCCTGGTCTCCAAGGTCCTAGTTCAACACTCTAGCTGCTATTTCACCCTGGCTCGAATAATCATTCATCAGCTTACTCTCCATGCATTTGTCTAATCTCTTTTCAAAGATGTCCAAGCTGGCAGCTACAGTTTAACTATAAGAGGCTGAGTGCAACCCATACTGTACATCCAAAGTATATTTAATGCACATTATTATGCACAAGGCTCTATCCCCAAAGAATCCTGGGAACTGTAGTTTGTTAAGGGTGCTGGATATTGTAACTCTATGAGGTATAAACCACAGTTCCCAGGATTCCTGGGGGGGTGGAGTCATGTGCTTGAAATGTATGTTGTGCATACAGCTTGTGTGTGAAGAAGTACTTCCTTTTGTCTGTCTTGAATGTTCCAGGGTGCAGCTTCATTTGTTGACCCCAGGCTCAAAGGAAGAAAAAAATTATCTGTGCCCTTTCTCTACAATTGGATCATAATCTCTATTTTACCCCCCATCCCATTTTCTAAATTATAGAGCCACAAATGTTGTAGCCTTCCCTCCTAAGGAGGTTGTTCCTTTCTCCACATAATTGTGGTTGCCTTGACCTTTTTCCAATATCCTTTTCTGAGATGTACATCTGAGTGACAGATAGAGAATGGAATGACCAGCATGCTCTGCTTCTGCACTTCCTCTGGAGAAGATGGACCTTGGTCTGAGTCAGCAAGGCAATTCTTTATCCACCTTCTCTCCCCTCCAATCCGAAGTCCTTTGCGGAAACAACCCACCAGCAGCTGGGGGGGGGACGTGTTGCATAATTGTGACACTTTGGCCATTGTACATTGCCAAAGGAGGAGTTTTGTAATATGCTTGAATGCCTCTTAAATTTGTAGCTCTCAGCTTGGAGGTGAGAGGGGATGGGGAATCTGCATTACAACGTGTACTATTAAAGCCACCTTTGACTTTTGGGTTCCTCACCAACTTCATAAATAGCCAGCTCTCAGTTGCTGAGTCCTAGTTGACCTGACTTTCAGACTCCTTTCTCTAGTTACGATTGCACGGAGCTACAACCATGAGGACCCTTCTCCTTGTCTTTGCCATCTTCTTGTTTGCCTACCAAGCTGTTCCAGGTAAGAACATCGACATGCCCCAAAGGGTTTTGATGAGAAACAGAGCTAAAACCTAATTTGCTTGGTGAATGTTCATGTAAGGTATTTTCCAGTGGCCTTGGAAACTGGTGAGTGTTTCAACTTACAGGAAGAAAGTTTTGTCTGTGCTCATTCTGTTTTCCCAATAAGAAGGAAACTTTCAGGGGTGACCACTGGACAGGGATCTATTTCCGCATAGTGACAGAACATTAGAGGCTGACAGTGTCTTTGTAATGCATGTTTATTTACAAATGTACAAGAAGAGATAAAGAAATTGGAAGCAAGCCAGCTCTTAAAGCAGGCAGCACCACCACTGATCCTGAATCAAATTCCCAAAGAACACCCTCTACCACAGCAAGCCCACTGCCACCTCTAGGATGCATGTTTGTTAGCTAACACAAGCTAAATTTCCTTCTCTCTTTCCAACTCTCCTTCCACAATTCAAATTGGTTTAAGATGCATACTTGGAAGCAGAGGTTGGGGGATGTTGTCAAAACTATAGTGACAGACCAATTCTAATTATCAAAGCAGTGGAACCATAAAAATGTACATACCACCTGCCTAATGAAATAAAGTGTGTCCTTGTAAGCTGACACAATACAATATACTAGCTACTAGTGACTCTGTCACACAATGAGTGACTCCCACTAGCAAATGGTGTACAATAAACCAATGATTCTATTAGGACATATTTTCTTTTTTCCTACCCCAATTTATGATATGTTATTGATATGCATATTTCATAAGATATTTTTAATGGAATATAATACGCTAACAAACTGTCCACTAGGGATGTGGCAGAAATTTAGTTCAGTTCGCATTTAAAAACAAACCTATCAAAACCATACACTCTGTGACAACATGAGAAGCAAAACACAGACATCCTTTGCAATTCACACTTATCCACATTTTGTGATGCAGTTCGCCAACCGAACAATATTTACAAAAAAGGCAAATATTAGTGGAAAGTATGCATAAATATGAACGTATATGTGAAAATAACATGCAAAACCATATTATATTAAGGAAAATGACTTGCAATATGGGTACATTAGTCAAAACTGCATACAAAAATGTGTTTATTAGGAGAAATTTGCACTAAAATACTGAGGAATTTTTATGAGGATTTTTTAAAATAAAAAAAAATCACAAATTGCTGCAAAAGTGGGGAGAACTGAATTTAAGACTGGAAAAAATGAGAAACTGAGAGGACTGAAACTGGCAGATCCCTTCTTTCCCTGCAGTGTCCACCAAATGGTGGGATTCTATCTGGAATTGTTGCAAAAAAAACCCCACCCCATGGTCTGTAGTAGTTAGTTGAGTAAGTGGGCAAGTGCAAGCTCTAATCCTGCTTGCTGGCTGGCTTTCCCAATTCTTTGACTGTATACACACTCTCCTGTTTACTCTGCATCCAGTGTACTTTGGGAACTAGTGAATACATGGTGTTCACCGCAATCCATATCTATCCTATATCTTCCTGTCATTTCTGATTCTATACTGTGTTTTGATGTGGTTCCCCCCCAAACCAGCTTCAATTGAAATTACGAAAAAGAATGACCCAGCTGCGTTTTAAGTCAGTAGTATGTTCACAGCCTCAATTTCCTTCCACCATTGCTGCTATCATCTTTTCCATTCTCAGACCCAAATGTGTCCCAGTTTCTGTATAGATCCTCCAGTGTCACTCGGTTGCACTTCGAGACCACAACTGTCTTAGCTGTTGCCCATCTTGGCTGCTGCAAATATATTTATTGGCATCGCAACAGATAGGTTTTGTCTGTAAACAGGTTGTAAATACAGCATATATATTTTTTAACACGCACACACACCCACATGTACACTATTCTGCTATACCAAGGTGGCATTAAGGACATTCTAATTGGTTAGATATACAAGCCAGCCAAAGTCAAGCACTACTTATGTTCCCTCACCCTCTGGAGAAATCAAACATCAGTCAATCAATCAATCGATCAATCAGGTGATATTGGTTGATTTCTAGGCTTACAAATAGGTCTGAGTTCAGGGTAGGAATTCGAGTAATGGCTGCTGTTGTCACAAAGGGATATTCACTGAAGTTAGGGGAAGTGTTACTATTTCTCTATGTAGCTTTTATATGATGGGGTATCTGGGAATCTGTTGGGGGAAAGGTTTCCCAAGCACAGACAGTTATCTTCCCAATAGTACCTCTCCCACTTGTGCAAAACATAAAATAAACTATCTGGAGAAAGAAGTGGACAGAATCAAGGGTGGGGAGCCCGTCGCCTGCAGATGACCCCCAGAGGGAGGCTTTGCACCACAAACTACGGTTTCTGTCCTGAGAACTCTTTATTCCTTTGATGTAATGGCTTCCTGTAGACTGGTTCAGAAAAATTACCGGAGATTTTTTCCCCAGTCTCTCTCCTCCCCCCCCCCAGAAAAAAATCAGCTCATTTCTGATTTAATCCAAGGAGATTTCCCTACATTTTGGCCATCTCAATTTGCAAACTTTCCTTGCAGGTATTTTACCCTCCCCTTTTTAAGATGTGTGTGTGTGTTTGTGTGTGTGTGTAAAAAATGATCCCAGATGTTTGCATGTTTGTTTCTCCGGCCATCAGGGGGAGGGACTTCTTTACACCATTACAACCAATCCTGCTTTATTCTGTTTACATTTTAGTTTACTTTGCATATCACTTTGTTGCAAGTGGAAATTGGGCTCCATCATATGCTCCCTAGTTCTTCACCTTTCCTTCTAAGCCATTCTGAAAGAGGGAATCTTTGTGTCTGTCTTATACAGGAGATGCTCAACAGCCAGCTGATACATTGGCATGTGTTACTGGTGGGGGCACCTGTGTCTTTGGGACTTGCAAGGGCCTTTCCCAAAATACGGGGACCTGCCGAAATGGGCAACTGGCTTGCTGCAAATGGTAAGTGAGTTCTCTCACTATATATTACCTTCCCACTGTGGTAGGGTGGATAAAACAGGAAATACTTTGCCAAAACAGAAGACATAGGCTGATATTTAAATTGCACATGCTGATTTATATGTATATATGCAAAATTAGAAATAATGGGTTGAATTTAATGCTAGTCCTACTCAGAGTAGACCCATTGAAGTGAATAGACATAACTAACTTAAGTTAATTTCAGTGAGTCTAATCTGAGTAAGTTAAATACAACCCACTATAATATAATGTAAACTAGAGTTGGGATCCGACTGTTGAGGCTGTAAACTTTGTCTGTAAACTGGACTTGGACCAGAGAACCCTCCAAAGAGAAGACTCATTCAAACAGAGCAGAAGTGATGAGTGGGGTTGCACTATGGCCCTGATCGCAGGCTTCCCATTAGGGCATTTGGCTGGCCACTGTGAGAACAGGATGCTGTACTAGATGGGTCTTTGGACTGGTCCAGGGGCCAGGCTCTTTTTATCTTCTTGCACCCATTGTGGCCCTAGCAGGATTGTCCAAGAAGACATGCAGCTGTCAAGAAAAGAAAGGTCCTTCCCCCTTTGCTGTGGCCTTCCCAAGTACCTTAACAGAAGTTAAGACAATGGCACGGATGAAAGGATGGACCTCATCCCAGTCCTTTTATCTCCACCAACTGTCCATCTCTAGCCAGCCCCAACTCAACCATCTGAAGGCCAAAAATCTGTCTCTTGTTTGCACTTCATTTTCAGGCAGTGAAGGCTTTCCATTCAGGTGCCACTCGTTTCAACAATTCTTGCACAGCTGAACTCCCTGGTGGATTGTGTCCACTTGTTTTCTAAACTTGAGCCTCTTTTCTTTTTATAGGCCTCACGCAGGCTCAGCATAAGTTATCTGGGATGTTTCTGAAGATGGAAATGGATACAGAGTCATTCACTTGGAGTGCAGACCTTGGGCAGCACAAGGAATATAATCTAGTTATGTTGGACTTGCTTGTGCATTAAAGACAAATCCTACATTTTTTGGTACTTGTTCCTTTTTTATTATTTAAATGCCCACACAGAAAACATTATTTTATTATATACCAAGCTGGGATTGAGCACATTCCAATCGGCTGGGGATACAAGCTAGCCAAAATTGGGCACTTCTTATGCTTAACTGACTTTTAATGGGAGAGACTTAAGCATGCGTTACCAATCTTACTGAAATCTATGAGCCTTAGAAGTGCTTATCTTTGGCAGAGTCGTACCCATTTGTAAAACTACATTAAAAATGTATTGCAGGTAGACGTGTCTTGCCCAGGGTGGGCTGGAACTGCTATACTAGTTTCCCAGCAGATGTGTCTCTGTAGCTTACCAGAAGGGAGAGGGGAAGGGGTGAGGTAGCAGGAAAGGTGGTGCAATGCAAATGGACATGCAGAGTCTGCCCCGCCCTCTCCCTCTCAGTAAGCACGAGTGACCCATCTGCAGTGAAACTAGTGTAGTGGATCTGCCTACCTGCTGAGTCACTTCTGCTTATCGTGAATGCCCAAAATGTGATGGATGTCAATAGTCACAGGTGAATAATACCAGGTGATTCTCTAAATGTTCTAAATGTCAACACTAGCCCTCTTCAGGAATTCGGCCTGAGCACATGAGGCAAAAAAGGTGGCAAGGGGGCTGGGGGCATGCACACCACCCCCAACATCCTCAATCCAAACAATCCTTTTACTCCTGACCATTGCACAGTTTCAGTTTCAACACACTGCATTGTAGGAATATGGAGAGCTTCCTTTGCCAACACACCCAGGAAAAAGACTCGTGAGACAGAGTAATGGTGGAAAGGTCATATTTATTTAAGTATAACAATAGCCAAACAATAACCAAATTATGTAGGTATGGACAAGTGGGTTTGAATTAAAGCATATGAGAGAAGCATCACTCCACTCCCCTGGGCTTGTAAACAGCCACATTCCATGGCTCCCCAGCCAAGGATTAGGAGAAAATTCTCCCTCCCTGCTAAGTGAACCTTGGGTATGTGAACCCAACATGGGGCCCCTATCCAGTGTGTACCAAGGTGTGCATGTCAGGACTAGAGGGCAGCTCTAAGGACTCCCCAAGCAGAAGGTGACTCAAGAGTGTGCTTAACTTGATGATGCCTTGGGGTGCCTGTCCATTAAGTGCTTAGTTTCCCTTACCTGCCCACATAGAATGCCAAACTGATCAAATAAGTACTGTTGTCCATGCACTGGTAATCTCCAGGCTGGATTACTACAATGCGCTCTATGTGGGGCTGCCCTTGAGGTTGGTCTGGAAGTTGTAGCTTTTGCAAAATGCAGCAGCGAGACTGCTCACTGGTACAGGGTATCGCCAACATGTCACCCTGCTGCTGAAAGAATTGCACTGGCTGCCCATTTGCTACCTGGACAAGTTCAAGATTCTAGTTTTGGTGCACAAAGCCCTATACAGCTTGGGACCAGGATACCTGAAAGACCGTCTTACCACTTATATGCCCAGGTGAGGGCCTCCTACAGATACTGTACAGGAGGTCCGTTTCACACAACATAGGAAACAGACCTTTAGTGTGGTGGCACCTACAGTATGGGGTAGGCAAAACAAATTCCTACTCAGCCCCTGGAAAGGGCAACTAGTAAACAAACAAACAAAAAAAGCACAGTAAAGGGAGAGAGGGTGGACGCTGCAAAAGAGAAGATGGAAGTGGCGCTGGTGACACAGATTTAAATACCAGCTTGATTGACCCCTTCCTGTTGGGCACTCCAGTCCATGAGATCTCCAAGGCCCTCTTCCCCTTGGAGAAACCAAATCTTCTCCCAAAAAGGGGTGTGTGGCAAATTCACCCCCACTAAAGAGTGGGAGTGGCAAATCCTGGGTCCTCTCCATTTCTCATCTTTTCCAGTGTTAAATTCAGTTCTTTACATTTCTACAGCAATCTGCGGGTTGTTTTTTTTTAAAAAAAATCTTCATGAAAATTGTCCACCTTTTTAGTGCGAATTTCTCCAAATGAACACATTTCTGTAGGCAGTTTTGACAAAGGTCACATTTTTGCAAGCCATTTCTCATCATCTCATGCCTTTTTGCATGTTATTTTCACTCATGTGTTCATTTTTATACACACTTTCCCCTAACATATGCATTAAATGTTTAGCTGGCGAACTGTATCCCAAAATTCTAATAAACACGTTCTCATACTGTCTTGGAAATTGCAGTATACAGTATGGACTGCCTTCAAGTCGATCCCAATTTATGGCGACCCTATGAATAGGGTTTTCATGGTAAGGGGTATTCAGAGGTGGTTTACAATTGCCTTCCTCTGAGGCTGAGAGGCAGTGACTGGCCCAAGGTCACCCAGTGAGCTTCATGGCTGTGTGGGGATTCGAACCCTGGTCTCCCAGGCTGTAGTCCAACACCTTAACCACTGCACCACACTGGCTCTCTTGGAAATTGCAGATTTGATAAATTCTGCTTGAAATGTGAACTCAATTGAAATTCTCCCCCATCCCTAGCTGATACTCCATACCGGTGAGTTCAATCACACAAACAAAAAGCACTGCTCTCCTCTATCTATTCTCCATCCAAGTAAGCAAGAGACACTCCATCCATCCATCCATCCATCCATCCATCCATCCATCCACCCACCCACCCATCCATCCACCATCCATCCATCCATCCATCCACCATCCATCCACCATCCATCCACCATCCATCCATCCATCCATCCACCCATCCATCCACCCATCCATCCATCCATCCATCCATCCATCCATCCATCCATCCATCCATCCATCCATCCATCCATCCATCCATCCATCCATCCATCGTTACAATTGTTTGGCTGACCCCATTTTGGTTCAAGTGGAACCTAGGAGGTAAAAGGCCAGGAACTATAACTCCCACCCACAACCCCTCCCTTTTTATGGCTGGAGAGAACTAGAAAAGGTCCTCAAATGCAAAGATCATTCAGACCATGGTATTCCCAATCTCGATGTATGGATGTGAAAGTTGACAGTGAAAAAAGCAGATAAGAGAAAAATAAACTCATTTGAAATGTGGTGTTAGAGGAGAGCTTTGTGCATACCATGGACTGCGAAAAAGATAAATAATTGGGTGTCAGAACAAATTAAACCAGAACTGTCACTAGAAGCTAAAATGATGAAGCTGAGGTTATCATACTTTGGGCACATAATGAGAAGACATGATTCCCTAGAAAAGACAATAATGCTGGGGAAAACAGAAGGGAGTAGAAAAAGAGGAAGGCCAAACAAGAGGTGGATTGATTCCATAAAGGAAGCCACAGACCTGAACTGACAAGATCTGAACAGGGTGGTTCACGACAGGTGCTACTGGAGGCCGCTGATTCATAGGGTCACCATAAGTCGTAATCGACTTGAAGGCACATAACAACAAATGAGTTTCTGAGGTATTGTGCTATTGAATACATGTTATCTTTTTCTTTGGCAGACTTCCCTCACTCACAGTAGAATCCTCCTGTTGTCCAAAGAAAGTAGCCTAAGTTTTTCAGGGTCAGCAAGAAACACACACACACACAAATCACCCGATGCCCAGACCCCGGAAGGGGTAAGAGAAAAAGTCTTTTCAAAACCGAGGCTTGCATCTAAGAGGGAGGAGAGGGGGGGGCAAGGGTGATCGGAGCGCCAACACGTGTACTACGCTCTCAAACAACTCTCTCAACGCAGGACTGCAGGAACAGAACCAAGGAGAGAGTCTGTGTTTGTCTCAGTGCAAAACCTTGAGACAAACAGAATCTTTCCGGGTTTTGGACCAGAGCTCTTCCACATAACTTCAGTTGTATTCAAATGCCCACTCGTGGGCCTAGGATAGGTAATCTCTCTCTCTTACCTGTCACTCTTTATGTAATAGGGTCCTTTGATCTTTTTAGTTTAAGTTATGAATGGGTTAGGATCTTAATGATTAATGCTGCCACGTACCCAGTGATTTTGTAATGCTATTCTTCTCTCAATAAAAGAAAGATTTGCTTTAGTTCGGTTTGGACCTGCATTTTTGGGTTATATATGGACCATTTAGTCACATTTCAGGGCAAAGAGCTTGTTTTTATCCCTAGCAAAAGATCTCCCTCCTCTCAAGGAGGTATGTTTCATGGGACATGTGGGTGGCAAGTTCACACACTCAGGTTCCCAAGAGCACGTGTCGTAACACTTTCTATCCATCTATCGTCCTTCCTCCCAGTAGGAGCCCAGGCTGGCAAACAAAAACACTAAAAACACTCTAAAATATCATACAAAGAGACTTTAAAGTGAATTAAAACAAAACAACCATTAAAAACATATATATTGATCTGTTTTAGGTAGTAGCTGTTTTAATTCTTTTAAAAATGTTTTAACTTGTTTTTGACTTTTATTAATTATTTAGGGGGGTTTTTTGTATACAGCTTAGAGGTCTATAAGCGGTATATAAATTTTGTTAAATTAAAAATAATAATATCGGAATGCAAGGACATTTTCCAGCCAGGCAAAAACATTTGGGGTGCAAAGTAGGGCCCATAAGGGGTGTGGAGAGTTCCAGGGGCCATAGAGAGAGGCCTGAAGGGCTAGATTTGACTCCTGGGCCAGAGGTTCTCCACCTTTGCTCAAATCCAGTGCATAGTTTCCATTAAGAAAGCTCTGTTGAACTCAGAGGTGCTTACTTCTGGCTGTATAGGTACAGGAGATATTGCAAAACACACTGTGCTTTCACAAAAGATCTGCAAGGCAACCTTTAGATTTTAATTAAAAATCAAAAACGTTGCAAACCATTTATTATTATTATTATTATTATTATTATTATTATTAAATCCCACCCAAAATTTCAAAGATCTGCACTGGCTGCCAGTTTGCCACCGGGCTGAGTTCAAGGTGTTACTGTTGGTATATATAGCCCTTAACAGCCTGAGACCAGTTTACCCCCTATGTGCCGACTCAATCGCCTCTGTCTGCAGAACTTGCACTTCTTCAAATGCCACACAGTGTTTGTTCTGCATTTGTATGGAGCCATGTCTTTAGTGTGGCAGCACCTGTACTTTGGAACTACCTGCCTATTGATGTAACTGTATTCTTTTAGACATGCATGAACAATAAATACAATTTTCAATTAAAGCCCACATTCATATTCAAGTACAGACCAAGGCAGATGTTTCAGGAAGAGGCCTTTTCTGTTGTCATCCATGCCTTTCCTATTTCAGCCCCTCTCACCTAAGCACCTCACTTCCCAGTTTCCCCTTTAATCCACATCGTCCCCATTCCTTCTCCAACCAACCAGTGTTATAAAAAATGCATGTAGTAGGGCAGTGGTTCCCAACCTTTATGAGCACGGGGCCCCCTTTATAAGCTGAAAATAAATTGTGACCCCCTCCCCCCAGGGAGGCAGCGGCTGGCTGCCAGGAAGGAAGGGGGAAAGCAGCCTTTCTTTGCAGGCTTGCTTCTTTTTGCTTCACAAGAAGCTCTCTCCTCTCATTCTAAGCAAGGGCGTTGCCAGTAGCAGCAGTGCAAGGAGACGGGAATCAGTGATAGTAATCCCCTCTTCTTCCTGGTAGCTCCACCCTCAGCCTCCTTTGGCACCTGCCATGTATTTTATAGGCAGATGCCTGCCCCTAATGCGCCTGAAAGATGCTCTGGAGCTTCAGAAAAGGCCTCCCCTCTTGTTTGGAGCAAAGGGGAGGTGTCATCTGCTGCAGCAGTGGGAAGCAGACAGTGTCGAGGGAGTGAAGACTTTTTAAAAAAATTAATAAATAATTCATTTCTTTACTGTTCACAGCCCCCACTGGATTACTTCACGGGACCCCTGGGGGTCCCGGCCCCCGGGTTGGGAACCACTGTATTAGGGGATGAATTAATATAACATACAAAAATGGATTATATTAGCTTGCAAAATTGTGTACCTTGGTCAAAACTGAATACAAATATGAGTTCAGGAGGAGAAATTTGCATTAAAACAATGCAGGATCTTTTCATGAGGATCTTTTTTTTAAAAAAAGTTGCAGATGGCTGCAGAAATCTCTCTCTCTCTCTCTCTCTTCAGAAAAGCTCCTCTCTGGGCTGAAAGAAAGTAAAAGAAAGGAAGCCGTTGCTGGCAGACAACAGCATTTTCAGCATGCAAGGACCCATCCACTGCTCCCTATTTCCCTTCACTTTGTTTTGTTTTTTTAAAAGCCCCAGTCTTTCCCCAAAAGCTTGCTTCTGCCTGGGAGCCAGAGCTTGCAATGATCATAAGAAAGTAAATACCTGGACTTGGGTGCCCACCCTCCTCTATGTAAACATCTCTCTCTCAGCTCCTGCCAAATCTCTCCTCACAACAACAAATCAGTGTGCAAGGGAATCCATGCTGTCTGCTGATCAGGGCTGTGGAGTCAGAGTCGTGGAGTCGGAAGCAATTTTGGATGGAGTCGGAGTTGGTAGAAATGTACCAACTCCGACTTCGGCTTCAAAATAAATTTTGATTGACAATTTTTTAAAAATATAAATTCAAAACGTCAAATAAGCTTCCCATGAAGTCAGCTGTAGTTGAGCATTTCACCATAACTCAAGATGGAAAACATTTTTTGTGTTAGTGTATGACACAGGACCCAGATGAAGACAAATGCTATGATGCCAAGATCAGCGCATATTCAGGCAGCAATAAAAATGCTCCTATGAGAGCTTCCAATTTAAAAAGACATTTACAGCCCTTTCCAGGGCTGTGGAGTTGGAAGCGATTTTGGGTGGAGTCGGAGTCGGACAGTAGAAAAATAGAGGAGTCAGAGTCAGAGTCAGAGTTGAAGGTTTGGCGTACTGACTCCACAGCCCTGCTGCTGATCGGCTGTAGTGACTGTTCACCTTGCTGGATTCAAGGCCCATCTCTCCCAGGATGAGGAAAGGGGACAGATTTTATATTCAAGCGTGCTCAGCACTTGAGAATTGCTCAACTTGATTGGCTGTAGAGACAGAGGCATGCCGGGAGGGGGCCAGGAGGGGGCCACCTGCAAAAAAAAAAAGAAACAGGACTGCATCACGAGGCATCTCATTATGAATACACACCTGTGGACCAATGGTCTGATTTACTATAATGTGGCTTCCTATATTCCTATGGGCATCTCACCCATCCTGATCAGATATAAATGCAGGTGGGCCAGAAGTGATATTGCATGGTGATGGTTGGGCATTTGGAACACTCTTGCCCCCTCTGCCAGTGCATAAAAGAGCATCACAGCAGGAAGGTAGAAGTTGGATACTCTTTGTAAACAGCCCAGAGAGCTTTGGCTATGGGAGAGTACATACATGTACATGAGCCAGTGTGGTATAGTGGTTAAGGTGTTGGACTATGACCTGGGAGACCAGGGTTCAAATCCCCACATAGTCATGAAGCTCACTGGGTGACTTTGGGCCAGTCACTGCCTCTCAGCCTCATGAAAACCCTATCCATAAGGTCACCATAAGTCGGCATCGACTTGAAGGCCGTACATATACATCTAATAAATAAATAAAATAAGTACGCTTGAAGCTTTCACAGTAGAAGCATTCAGAACACTAAAAGAGACCAGGAGAAAAAGAAGCCATTATGATGTGAACATAAAAAAGGAGAATGGAAACTAAGACAGTCAAGACCAAAGGAGCAGGCAATTATGTAGTGAATGCATAGATGATGAGCTGGGCTCCCAACCTTCCTTATTTAGGAACAAGGGACTCGCCAAGTCTCCACTGGAGTAACAGTTAGCACTGGGGCACTTATGGCATTCAGAGGACTGGGTATCTGATGTGTAATCACTTCTCAGGCATAGACACAGACAGTGTGCAGTTTTTTATTCCGACAGGCTTTTGAGATAGAAGGTGTTTGGGATTGGGCCCTACAAGGTTTGTTTACTGTTTTATGCTGTTATTTGTATTATTTTAAATTGTTTTTTAGTATTTTAAGTGCCTGTTTCATGGTTTTAAGGTTGCGTATAGTTTAATTGTATCTTAATTGTATATTTTTGTATGTTTTTAACTACATGTAGTTTTATTTGTAAGCCGCCCTGAGTTCCAGTTTGGTAAAAGGGTGGGGTAAAAATAAAGTTTCATTCATTCATTCACTGACCACGAGATTCAATTTGTATCCAAATTTCCACTGTACAAAACATCTCACCTTGGACTGAAGCACTTTGGAGGCTGCCTGATTCAGGGCAGGGACCGACACTGAAACTGCTTGGCAAAAAATGAAGCTTCTTCTCTCCTCCCCCCCCCCCATTATTAAAAGGCTATCTGAAGTGGTTTTCCTACAAGGACATTTTCACAGTTTTGGTGTTATTAATTTTTTTTTAAAGGAATCGCTTTGTATCCTCTAATCATCATCATCATCATCACTGTTTATTTGTATGTCTCCTTTCCATAGCAATCTATGCTATGCTCACAACATAAAAAGTTACACAATTCACTGTTAGAAAATAAATTCAAATAGTCCAGTTAACACAAACATCTTAAGAAACGAGCAAAAAATTGACACACACTTATAATTCCTAATAAGATCCAACAATAAAATTCAGAAGCATAATTCCAATAACAGCAAAACAAAAAAACTGATCAACAGAATTAAACTTTCACCCAAACAGAAGCCCCTAAACAACACCCCACAGTCAAGGTGGTCTCTGGCATCTTCAGGTAGTGATACCTTTTATAGCTGCAGTCAGTCAAGGCCCCACCCTGCCAGGCCAGGTGGAAAGAGGCCAGCAAGCAGGGAGAGGGTCTTGCAGGGCTCACAGTCAAGGTGGTCTTAAATCTTAAGACCCATGGAACCTAATGCTAGTGTAGGGAGGAGTCAGAAAGAGGACTGCAATTGTTTGAAATTATATTGGATGGAATGAGGTAAACTTGTAAATAGGAAGACACAAGAAAAAAAAAGTGCTTCCAGATATAACTCTTCCAATGATCCTAATCCCCATTGACAGAACTGGAAGAGGACAAGATGAGAGCATAACTATTTTTACTTCAGATCCCTCCTCACAAGAACTGGGATTGGAGAGCCTGGGTTAACTCATTCCCTTTGATTAGAAGCTTGACCTGTCAGTCACAATGGAGCTCTCCCTTCCCCTATGACTTTTGTTCTACCTCTCCCCACCCTGGTGTTTTCCATATATAGACGTTTGTTTCAGTTTTAGCAGACAGTTGTCTGCAGCATTATTTTGATGCCTCAGTCACTGACATGACTTAAATTGCCTTGGAGGTGATGCCTCAGATACATCCAATTTTACCTTGGACAAGCCCAGAACCCTGCCAAAGTGACCTGTTTCAGTTTGGATTCATCCAAATATGGCTACAAACCCCTAATACACAGGACTATGTCAACACTCAAATTATCCATGCTCTGGTAACCTCTAGATTGGATTACTGTAATGCACTCTACGTAGGGTTACCTTTGAAGACGGTTCGGAAACTTCAGCTGGTGCAGAATGCTGCAGCCAGAGTTCTCACTCGGACTAAAAGATCTGATCATATAACACCTGTCCTGGCCCAACTGCACTGGCTACCAATACGTTTCCGGGCCAGATTCAAAGTGTTGGTTCTTACCTATAAAGCCCTTAACGGCACCGGACCGCAATACCTGATGGAACGCCTCTCCCACTATGAACCTACCAGTTCGCTGCGCTCGACGTCGAAGGCCCTTCTCCAGGTTCCAACTCACAAGGAGGCCCGGAGAGCAATAACGAGATCTAGGGCCTTCTTGGTGGTGGCCCCCGAATTATGGAATGCCCTCCCTGACGAGATACGCCTGGCGCCTTCTTTGATATCTTTTCGGCGCCAGGTAAAGACCTACCTCTTTGCCCAGGCATTTTAGTCTTAGTTTTTAATTTTAATGTTATAGTTAATTAATTGTAATTTTTATTAATTTTGTCTTAATCTGTTTTTAATGTATTTTTATATTTCTATGTTGTATCCACATTTGCTGGTTTTAAATGTGTTTTTATCCTGTTGTACACCGCCCTGAGAGCCTGTTGCTATAGGGCGGTCTAAAAGTGCAATAAATAATAATAATAATAATAATAATAATAATAATAATAATAATAATAATAATAAATGTCATTTTCTTTTATTAAATGGTGAAAAATCCAACAAATTGTTTTATCAGATTGTCAGGAGCAAGACAGAGTGGAGAGTCCAACTAATACTGAAACTGGATGATTGGTTTGTTGATGGCCGAGAGACACTTCCTTTGTTTTACCCAAATACTCTGTAAAGAAAAATAAATGTTTATTTATGTTCTGTATTCAGCATACCCCAAATTTCTCATCCCTGAGGCACAGTTTACTCGACATTAAAACTGGAATCTCACTTTATTCTTACACTTCAAAAAGTTATCTTCTTGATATTTTCAGAATAAGAATTAGCCCACTTCAGAGTGATCTTGTGTTTCTGCATAGGTCACTGCTTTGGATCTGGGCTCTGAGAGTTGTTAGGAAACCCCTATTCATCCTACAGAGTATTTTGTTTCTCTGTTTATGTTTTCAATGTGTTCTGAGTTCTTTGGAAACCTTTGGGTAACAATTGACTAACTAATATTAACTCTATGCATTCAGCTACAAAGGATGACCCCAGGTTCTACTATTCTGAGAGAGGAAGAAAATCCTCTCCATCCCCTATCACCAAACCATGCCTAATTTCATACACTTCTATCATATCCCCCTTTAACAATCCTTTTCTTCTACACTAAATAGCCCCAAGCGTTCTACCTTTCTTTACAGGGGAGTGCTCCATCCCCTTGGTCATTTTAGTGGCTTCTTTTCCAGCCCTATAATTTTCTTATTACAAATATTTTAGTTTCTGTTCCACATCTGAATTGGAAGTGGTTGCATGAGGCAGTCTGAATTAGGGATGAGCAAATCAGTTGTCTATTTATGGACTGCGTCACTTTTGCAGGTTTTCATTCATAAGTCCATTTTTTCCAGTTTCCATATGAATCTGAGGTATGTTACATTTACAAATCAATTAATTAATTAATTAAATTTGCATCCCTTCTGCCGAAGGAGCTCAGGGTAGTAAACAACAAGTGATAAAAGACTGAAAACATCTTTAAAAAAAGATTTTAAAATATTTTATATATATATATATATTTAAAAAATATTTACAAACATCTTTAAAAAATCCAACACAGGTGCAGACTGAGAAAAGTCTCTATGTAAAAGGTTTGCTGAAAGAGGAAGGTCTTCGTAGGTGCTGAAAAGACAACAGAGAAGGTGCCTGTCTAATATTTAAGGGGAGGGAATTCCTAAGGGTAGGTGCCACAACACTAAAGGTCTGCTTCCTATGTGTGGAACTGACCTCCTAATGGTATTGCAGGAGGCTCTCACCTGGAAAGCACAGTGACTGACTGGGTATTTAAGGGGTAGGATGATATTTCGGGTATCCTGGTCCCAAGCTTTATATATAGGGCTTTATACACCAAAAGGATACGTTAAACTTAGCCTGATATCTAATAGGCAGCCAATGCCATTATTTCTCAGTGGGGTGACATGTTGGCAAGATCCTACCACAGTGAGTGGGCATGCCACAGTATTTGGTACCAGCTGGAGCTTCCACACCAACTTCAAGGGCAGCCCCACGTACATCATATTACACTAATCCAGCCTGGAGGTCACCAGTGCATGGAGAGTAGTGGTCAGGCTAAGGCTATCTTGGTCCAGAAATGGCTGCCATTGTCTTACCAGCTGGTAAAAGGCACTCCTAGCCACTGAGGTCATCTGGGCCTCTAGTGACAAAAATGGATCCAGGAGCATCCCTAGACTATTAACCTGCTCTTTCAGAGGGAGTACAACCCCATCCAAAGCAGAAAATTGACCAATTATCTAGACTTGGGAACCACCTATACACAGTGCCTTCATCTTGCTATGATTTAGTTTATTGGCCTGAGTCCAGCCCACCACTGAGTCCAGGTACTGGTGCAAGCCTTGCACAGCCTCTCCTGTTCTGATGTTACCAAGAAATATGTCATCAACATCAGGGCCGGCTCCAGGCATGCGGGAGTCCTTGGGCATCAGCTTGCCCTGGCCACCCGGTGTGTGTGTGTGTGTGCGCACATACATGTGCGTGCCCCCCTGCACCCCCACGGCCCCCCTACCTGTCTAGTCTTTACCATTGCCCTTAATGATGATGGCAGCTGCAGTTTCCCTAAGGGGAATGAAACCTCCGCCGCCATCTTTGTTTATGGCACACGTGCGTGCTATGCACGCACATCTCTGCCATTAACTAAATGGCAGCAGCTTCAGTACCTTAGGGAAGCTGTGGCTGCCATCTTCATTAAGGGCAATGCTAAAAAGCCGGCTGACAGGTAAGTGGGGGGCGTGGGGGGTGCGGATCGCAGAAGGGGAACGGAGGGCCACTCAGGGGCTCCTGTAGCTCCAGGGACCTTGGGCCACTGCCCAACTTGGCCACCCTTTAGAACCAGCCCTAATCAACATATTGATAATGACTCACCTCAAATCTTGTGATGATTGCTCCTAAGGCCTTCATATGTTAAAGAGCATTGGGGATGAGTTGGTACCCTGAGACACCCCACAGCACAACTGCCAGGTGGCCAAAAGACAACCACCCAATGCTATTCTCTGAAACTAACCCTGGAGATAGAATTGGAACCACTGTAAAACAGTGCCTCCAATACCCATCTCACAAAGTCAGCTCAGAAGGATACCATGGTCAATAGTATCAAAAGCCACTGAGAGATTAAGTAAGCATAGCAGGGTCACACTCCCCCATCCTCCCAATAAAGGTTATCCATCAAGGTAACCAAAGCTGATTCAGTCCCATAGCCAGGCCTGAATCCATACTGAAGTGAGTCAAGATAATCTGCTTCATCCAAGATTACTTGCAATTGCTGTGCCACAACCCACTCAATCACTTTCCCTAAAAAGGGGGTATTTGCTACCAGGCAGGAATTGTCACAAACCAATGGGTCCAGGGTGAGCTTTTTCAGGAGTGGACACATCACCACCTTTTTCAGGGGGCCCAGGATCACTCCTTTTCATAAAGATGCATCAACACACTCAGTCATACCCCTTGGCATGCTTTAAGAAGCCAAAAAGGGAAAGGGTCAAGAAGACACATAGCTGGCTGCATCATCGCAAGCACCTTGTCCATGTCATCAGGCTGTCAACTGATTCCAAGAGGTTGCAGCAGACGTTGCCCTGGACTGGGGACTACAGTAAATGTGAATGGTATCAAGAGCTCTACAGAAGTGAGCAATTTTACCCTCAACGTGCCTTGCAAACCATTCACAGTGAGCTTCCAAAGGGTCTAAAACTCAATTTCCTGTATATTTTACTAAGAAGCCACAGATTAGTGGAGGAACAGGATAGAATGTACTTAACACTGAACATATGCAAAACTGCCATGGACTTGACAGATTTGACCATCCGCTTCCATGTCTGAGTGCTCCAATAAAGAGAAATAACAACATAGATGGGGAACTGAAGGGTGGGGTAGGTGGTAGAGACATGTGACAATATCAGGGTTGGAGGAGCATTTTGTCTGACCCACATATTAATAAAAACTGACCTAATTTGCCAATGCAGTTTGGAACACAGTGATTGGTCAGACAAGTCGCTTCTCTGAATTCTGCAATGCAGTTTCACTTCAAACTAAAGTGCACAAAAAATCACATTTTACAGGACCATGCATTGAAAAACATACAAAAAAGTGTGTTTTGGGGGGGAGAGGAATACAACATGCATACAACAAAATGCATTAAAAGGCATGCGA
Organism: Rhineura floridana; assembly: GCF_030035675.1. NCBI lineage: Eukaryota > Metazoa > Chordata > Lepidosauria > Squamata > Rhineuridae > Rhineura > Rhineura floridana. The sequence goes on along the minus strand of NC_084483.1, from coordinate 203,143,519 downwards.
AAAGGTTGTTTTAGGGGAAGAATGCATACAAAATGCACAAGCTTCTGAATGTGAAAATGTTATGCAAACCACCCAAAACAGGATGGACCAATATTAAGCAGAAGTGAAACTGACAAGGAATGTTAATAGGCTAATTTGTTTATTCCTAGTCAGTGCGCACTCACTCACTCACTCACTCACTCACACACACACACACACACACACACAGAGGGACCCTCCACCTGTATCAGCAACTCACTTTTTACAGCAAAATTTCCAAGTGCTTCATTTTCCCACAATTCCGAAAGGAAAGGGACAAGGATTTCCAAACATAAAAGCACAGAAACCTTTCTCCCGATTACATTGTTTTTCATTCTTTATGTTCTTAGTATTTCCTGCAGAAGTAAACACAAGAAAGGGGAGGGGTTGACAGTTTGATATTCTCTGTGAATGAGAACAGGAAAATTCAGAGGAGCAACATTCTGTTCTGCAATTCCTATTCTGGAAATAGTAACTTTTAGCATTTACATAGTATTTGGTGTAGTAACCAAAGCACTTCACCCAGCTTATTTCCATTGTGCCTATTTTTACATTAAAGCCCTGGGATGAGGACCTGTCCTCTCCTTCTTTGTAAAATACGATCTTCATTAATGGCCCTATTTTAATCATCATCTTATCAGGATTCCTTACAACACTGCTCCATGGCATGTCAGAATCACATAGAAGGTAAGTGGCCAGGACAGAAAGAAGAGGATGAGATGGGGGTTTTATCCTTCATATGGGACACTCTTACTGAACTCTTACTTGTCCTTCTCACCTGTCTTTGCCCACAGAAAATATTTACTGAAAATACAGCTCCGAGTGTCCCAAGATCTACCCGTGTCTGTTATTTGACCACAGTATCTGTGAGATGATGCCATGTATGGATGAACTTATGGATGGATTTATTCAGATGGGTTAGATGATATTTTCTATGTATGATTACCAGATGGAGGTTCAAAAAAGGGCTTTGAACATGTGGCATCAGCTGCAGCAAGACAGGACATTGTTGATGCCAGCCCCAGATTTTGACTAGACTCTGAACTCATTCGTCAAAGGTGATGATCGAGACTAAATTTGCACCAGAATTTACTCTGGTCTCTCTTTTCAAAGCCAGGATCCAAGTCTGGAATATATAAATTAAGAACAGCTGAAAATACCCCTGAACCCATATACAGTCATCACAGTCCTGGGAGGAGACACAGCAGAAATGAATGGGGAAGACTGTTCTTCTCCAGGTGATGAATTATTTCATTTTGAGTTCTGGCATCTCTTTTCCAGGAAATTAAATATTGGTGATGGTCCCCTGGTTCCAGAGAATGAGCTTTTCTCAGGACGGTTTGAAGCTCTGCTCATTTCACAAGGAGGAGGGACATAGCTCAGTGGTAGAGAACATGCTTTGCATTCAAAAGGTCCCAGGATCAATCCCTGCCATCTACTGCAAGGCTGGAAAAGATATTTTTTCTGATTTTGCTGATCAAGCCACATCCACACCAGACATTTATTCTACTTTAAAAAGTAAAGGTTTTCCCCAAAGAATCCTGGGAAGTGTTGTTTGTGAAGGGTACTGAGAGTTGTTAGGAGACTCCTCTTCTCCTCACACAGCTACAATTCTGAGTGGTTTAACAGGCAGTCCCTCTTTCAATTCTTGGAATTGGAGCTCTTTGAGGGGGTTAACAGTATCCTCTTAGCACCCTTCACAAACTACACCTCCCAGGATTCTTTGGGGGAAGCCATGACTGTTTAAAGTGGAACAAATGTCTAGTGTGAATGTGGCCTTAGTCAATGTAGAGGGGATCATCCCACTAAAATAGGTGTATATTTTCTCCAGGCCAGATTGTACATCTAAGACTTCATCCCCACTTTAAATAGCATTCCTGTTACTCTAAATGGATAGTCTGAAAGCATAATCTGCATTTTCAAGAAAGGCCTTCTATCAAAGAGTTACTAAGGTCCTTCATAACATAAACCATGATCTATATTTGAGATGAGAGCAGGAGGAAGGCTGAAAGAAGGAGAGCCCAGCTCTAATTTATTTCAAAGGTTTATTCTATCTAGTTCAGAGTTTACACCACCAACCCATCCACTGGGGGCTGGGGAAGCCACATACCTGGATCAGGAAAGAATACCAAGCAGGTGACAAGGAAGAGAAGACAGCAAATCTTCATGATCAATGGTGGAGTTTTACTTCAAAATGTATTATCAAAGATGACAAAAGATATTCAGAAACACTGAAGACAGGAGAGGGTGTTTCTCTGACTTTTATACCACACTGGACATTACAACATGTGGAGATATTGAAGTCATTGTTAATGTATTGTGCATTGCAAATATGTTGGTAGATTATATTGCACAATTGGGAACATGACTTTTTAAGGAAGTGGATCTAGCGTGGAATGATAGATGAATATGGTGTAGGACAAGGAGCAATCTTTGCGCCAGGAAGCTGAGCTGCAACTCATCCACAAATTGCCTTGGTGGACTTAGGCAAGGCTCTGTCCTTTTTAGCCAATTATGTCCTGATCTCACCCCACCATGCATGGAACTGCTAATTGAATTCCATTGGGTAGAATGATGGACCATATCCTACAGTGTAAGAAAGTGTGTGGTGGTGGTGGTAAGATGAATGGGAAGAAGGAGCCAGGAAAGCATTTTCTGTCTTATGATGAGACATTTATTTAATTGCCAGCTGATGACACTAAACAAATTTGTTGTTGTTGTTATGTGCCTTCAAGTCGATTATGACTTATGGCGACCCTATGAATCAGCAACCTCCAAGAGCATCTGTCATGAACCACCCTGTTCAGATCTTGTAAGTTCAAAACAAACTAACAAACAGAATCAAAACAAAGCCAATGACTATTTTTATTGACGTAACTAATATTCAAAATGTCAGTGATTTATTAAATGGAAATGAAAGATATTTATCATGCTTAGCTTTAAGAACATAAGAACATAAAATGAGCCTGCTGGATCAGGTCAGTGGCCCATCCAGTCCAGCAATCTGTTCTCACAGTGGCCAACCAGAAGCCTGTGATGGGAAGCCTGCAAGCAGGACCCGAGTGTAAGAGCACTCACCCCTTCTGTGGCTTCCAGCAACTGGTTCTCAAAAGCATACTGCCACTGACTATGGTGGCAGAGCACAACCATCATGGCTAGTATCAACTCATAGCCTTATCCTCCATGAATTTCTCTAATCCTCTTTTAAAGCCATCCTGGCAGGAACCTCTACTGATCCAAGGCCCTTCTGCGAATGGAAGGACCAAGCTGGAACCAAGCTGTTGTGTTTGTTTTCTACCCAGCATACCCACTGCCTGCAAGGGGAAGAGGACCATCACTGCCCAGGGAGGGAGAGCCATCTGCCTGCTTTGCTGCTGCTGCTTGACCAACATCTCTGCTCTCTCCTTCTTGGGCTCCTGCTCTGCACGTGGGCACCTTGCAGGACCAGGCTCCAGGTACTCAGCCAGCTGTGCCTGATACTGTTCCACCTGTCCCTTCTCTGGAGGGGATATATAAGCTGGCTGGCTGAGGGGGCTTGGGAGATCCAGTGCCTGCAAGGGAGGAGGACCATCACTGCCCAGGGAGGGAGAGCCATCTGCCTGCTTTGCTGCTTTGCTGCTTTGCTGCTTTGCTGCTTTGCTGCTTTGCTGCTTTGCTGCTTTGCTGCTGCTGCTGCTGCTGGATAACTTCTCTGCTCTCTCCTTCTTGGGCTCCTGCTCTGCACGTGGGCACCTTGCAGGACCAGGCCCCAGGTGGCGCTTTTCCCGGGAAGAAGAACGGTTTGAGAGCTGCGTTGGTGCGCATGGAGCACGGGACTGTGGTTGTTGTGTAGACCTGAATGGAATGAGTGGATGTTTGTATGACTGTATGTTGTGAGTGTGTGTGTATTTTTATTTTATTTTATTTTTATTTTATTTTATTATGTGCCTGGGCGGGAGGATAGGGTATTGGGAGGGGGGACCAGAGGGGGCCCCTGTTAGCGTAGTGACGGGTAATGGGAGGTATGGCGTTGTGAAGAGGACATGCCGGTTGAGGGGAACTCGGCACAGACAATTGGTGGCTGTACCGTGTTCCGGTCCTCCCCACATCCACAGGATTGCTGGTAGTTCTATCAGCCAACTCTCGGATCTCCAGTTGCTGCTGCTTAATGCCAGATCGGTAAATAATAAAGCTTCCCTCATCCATGATTTAATTGTGGATGAGGCGGCCGATCTGGCGTTTATTACTGAGACATGGGTGAGCGATCTGGGAGGCATTAATCTCTCACAGCTGTGCCCACCTGGGTACTCGGTTCAGCATCTGGGTAGATCTGAGGGTCGAGGAGGGGGAATCGCTGTGGTCTATAGAAGTTCCATCCCTCTCATTAGGCACCTTATCCAGGTAGCTAATGGTCTGGAGTGTCTCCATATTACGTTGGGCCAGTGAGACAGACTGGGAATACTGTTGGTGTACCGTCCACCCTGCTGCCCAACAGCCTCCCTAACTGAGCTGACGGAGGTGGTCTCGGGTTTGGTGTTGCGATCCCCCAAATTTATGGTATTGGGGGATCTCAACATTCATGCCGAGACCGCTTTGTCTGGGGCGGCTCAGGACTTCATGGCCTCCATGACAGCCATGGGGCTGTCTCAATTTGTTGCTGGCCCTACGCATATTTCGGGGCACACTCTAGACTTAATTTTTGCTACTGGAGCAGGGGATGGTGATCTGGGAGTGAGGGATTTTACATCTATTCCTCTGTCATGGACAGATCATCGCCTATTGAGGTGTAGGCTCACAATGTTTTCTCCCCTCTGCAAGGGTGGAGGACCTATTAAGATGGTCCGCCCCCGGAGACTAATGAATCCTGAAGGTTTTCAGAAGGCTCTGGGGAGTTTTCCAGCTGATAAAACTGACGCTCCTGTTGAAACCCTGGTCAATCTGTGGAATACGGAAATGACCCGGGCAGTTGACACGATCGCCCCGGTGCGCCCTCTCCTCTGCAGAGCTCAATTGGCTCCGTGGTTTACCCCGGAGCTAAGAGTGATGAAGCAAGAAAGGAGAAGGCTTGAGTGCAAATGGAGACGAACTCCCGACGGCTGTGGTCTTGCACTTGTGAAGATCTCTACCAAGCTCTATGTGAAGGCGGTGAGGGCAGCGAAGAAGCAGTACTTTGCTGCCTCCATTCAGTCATCTTCTAACCGCCCAGCGGAACTTTATAAGGTTGTTCGGGGACTTTTACACTCTGGTCCTCAGAACGCAATAATACCATCAATAGCCCGCTGTAATGAGTTTGTGAGACACTTCCAAGATAAGATCGCAAACATCCGCCGGGACCTTGACTCCAATATTATAGCAGTTGAGCCTAATGAGGTGTCCGGAGCACAGTCCTGTCCTGTTTTATTGGATGAATTTCAGTTGGTTCAGCTCGAGGACGTGGACAAGGTGCTTGGACAGGTGCGGGCGACCACTTCTGCTCTGGATCCTTGCCCCTCATGGCTAATAAAAGCTAGCAGGAACGGAACAGCCGGATGGGCCAAGGAGGTGATCAATGCCTCTTTACGAGAGGGAGTGGTACCACCCTGCCTGAAACAGGCAGTGGTGAGACCGCTCCTAAAGAAAACCTCCTTGGACCCTGAAAATCTTGACAACTATAGGCCGGTAGCAAATGTTCCGTTCTTGGGCAAGGTTTTAGAGCGTGTGGTCGCTCACCAGCTCCAGGCTCTCTTGGATGAAACTGATTATCTGGATCCATGTCAATCGGGCTTTCGGCCGGGGTTTGGTACAGAAACAGCCTTGGTCGCCCTGTATGATGACCTCTGTCGGGAGAAAGACAGAGGGAGTGTAACTCTGTTGGTTCTCCTTGATCTCTCAGCGGCTTTTGATACCATCGACCATGGTATCCTTCTGGGACGTCTTGTGGACTTAGGAGTTGGAGGCACTGCTTGGCGGTGGCTGTGCTCCTACCTCAAGAATCGTCTCCAGAAGCTGGTGCTTGGGGAGCATTACTCGAGTCCCTGGATACTCCAATATGGGGTCCCACAGGGTTCAGTTCTGTCCCCCATGCTCTTTAATATCTATATGAAGCCGCTGGGCGAGGTCATTAGGAGATTTGGAGTGCGTTTCCAGCAATATGCTGATGATACGCAGCTCTACTTCTCCTTTTCATCTTCTTCAGGTGAGGCTGTTAATGTACTAAACCACTGCCTGGCCGCGATAATGGACTGGATGAGAGCTAATAAACTGAGACTCAATCCTGACAAGACTGAGATGCTGTTGGTGGGAGGGCTCTCTGCCCAGATGGTTGATGCCCGACCTGCCCTAGATGGGGTTACACTCCCCCTAAAGGAGCAGGTCCGTAGTTTGGGGGTCTTATTAGATCCACTCCTGTCACTGGAGGCTCAAGTAGCCTCGGTGGCACGGAATGCGTTCTACCAGCTTCGGCTGGTAGCCCAACTACGACCCTATCTGGATAGGGAGAACCTTGCCACAGTTATCCATGCTCTGGTAACCTCTAGATTGGACTACTGTAATGCACTCTACGCAGGGTTACCTCTGAAGACGGTTCGGAAACTTCAGCTGGTGCAGAATGCTGCGGCCAAAGTTCTTACTGGGACAAAAAAAATTGATCATATAACACCTGTCCTGGCCCAGCTGCACTGGCTACCAATATGTTTCCGGGCCAGATTCAAAGTGTTGGTTCTTACCTATAAAGCCCTTAATGGCATCGGACCACAATACCTGGCGGAACGCCTCTCCCGCTATGTACCTACCCGGTCGCTGCGCTCGACGTCGAAGGCCCTTCTCCGTGTCCCAACGCATAGGGAGGCATGGAGAATGATAACTAGAGCTAGGGCCTTCTCAGTGGTGGCCCCCGAACTATGGAACGCCCTCCCTGATGAGATACGCCTGGCGCCTTCTTTGCTATCTTTTCGGCGCCAGGTAAAGACCTATCTCTTCGCCCAGGCATTTTAAAAATTTTAAAATTTGAATTTAAAATTGAAAATTTTTAATTATGTTTTATTGTGTTTTTGTATTTTAACCTGTTTTATTATGCTGTGCACCGCCCTGGGAGCTTATTGCTATAGGGCGGTCTAAAAATGTAATAAAATAAATAAAATAAATAAATAAATCCTAGTGGATGGCCATCACTTCCTCCTCTGGGAGAGAGTTCCATAGTTTACTATGTGTTGTGTGAAGATGTACGTTATTTTGTCTGTCCTGAATCTTCCAACATTCAGCTTCATTGAATGTCCACTAGTATTATGAGAGAGGGAGAAGAACTTTTCTCTGTCTACTTTCTCCATGCCATGCATACTTTTATATACTTCTATCATGTCACCTCTGACTCGCCTTTTCTCTAAATAAAAAGCCCCAGATGCTGCAATGTTTCCTCATATGGGAGTTGTTCCATCCACTTGATTATTATTGTGGTTGCCCTTTTCTGAACTTTTTCATCTCTTCAATATCCTTTCTGAAGTGAGGTGACCAGAACTGTACGTAGTATTCCAAATGCAGCCACACCAAAGATTTATACAACAGAATTTCCGTTGCTGGTTTTCATGCAATGTGCTGCCTTAGATTCCTTACCCAGTTGTGCTTTCTGTGAAATCTTTCCCCTCTTTATAACTTTCGACTGGTGATGGAAGGCCTAATGAAATGAACTTTCGACTGGTGATGGAAGGCCTAAAGCTGACAGTGAGGCTGGATGAAGGGATGGAAGGGCAGGCCCCCTTGCAACCCACAGGGGCCCCCTTACCGGACAAGGGGCTCCCAAAATACCTCAAAGATGCCCCAGCAGAACTAAGACAAACCAGCAGCAGTGATGCAGGAAGAACTGACTGGCTGCCTTGATAGCTGAAGCTCCACTTCCTACCTTTTCAGTTTTTTTTTTTTTTAACTTTGGTTGAGGGTGGCATGAAGATATGGCAGTTATATGCAACCTTTGGGGTTGTGGGGTAAATGAGAGCAACAAAAGGGTGGGCTGAGGAGCTTGGTGTAACCCTTGCTTCTCCAGCATTCACATTGGCCCCATTGGCTGTTGGGGGTAGGTGCTTCATGTTGGAACTGATCAGGGCCAATTCTGGCCTTGTCAGGTTTAGTTGCCTGAGGTTTGACATAGACTAATGCCCTGACTATCCTGGAAAGAGCTGGTGACGAGTCTGAAGGGTGTGCCCTGAACTTTTCCTCATATTTTTTCCCCTTAGGGCTGAGCTTCAGCCATGTCCTACCTGTTCTGTGGCTGATGTTAGACCTATATTTTAGCTGTGATCATATTCCAACAGCTTTCTTGAAGATCTGAGTATCACCCCACATTCCACCTGAGTATGAAGACTTATTTCATTTGGGTGACAATTTGGAATGCCATTTTACATTGGAGATGTGCCTACCCTGTTTAGAGTACAGCACTCATTTAATCAACACTGAATGTGAGGCACAAAAAGTAGGGCTGTGCACAGGATTTGTCCGTATCCCAAACTGAATGGGCTTTCTTCTCAGGTGCTATGAAATTTTCTCTCTGTAGAAGTATGTTGGCCTCCAACAGTGTAGGGATGGGATCCTCATTTTAATTCCAATCCAATTGCATTCCGTTGGACAGGAATCACAGAATCATACAAAGGTAAAGTTGGAAGGTGCCTGTGAGGCCATCAAGTCCAACCCCCTGCTCAATGCAGAAATCCAACTTAAAGCATATCTGACAGGTGTCTGTCCCGTTCCCTTATGAGTGTCTCCAGTATCAGAAAGACCACCATCTCCCCAGGTAATTAGTTCCTTTGCTGTACTGCTCTAACATTTAGGACATTTTTTCTGATGTTCAGCCTAAATCTGGCTTCCTGTAACTAGAGCCCATTATTCCATGTCCTGCACTCTGGGACAATTGAGAAGAGGTCCTGGCCTTCCTTGGTATGACAATCTTTCAAGTACTTGAAGAGTGCTATCATATCTCCCCACATTCTTCTCTTCTCAAGGCTAAAGATGTCCAGTTCTTTCAGTCTCTACTCATAGGGCTTTGTTTCTAGTCCCCTGATCATCCTCATTGCCCTCCTCTGAATCTGTTTCAGTTTGTCTGCATCCTTCTTAAAGTGTGGTGTCTAGAACTGGATGCAGTACTCAAGATGAAGTCTAACAGTCCCAAACAGAGAAGAACTAGTACTTAATGTGATTTGGAAACTATACTTCTTTGAATGCAGCCTAAAATAGCATTTGCCTTTTTTGTAGCCACATCACACTGTTGGCTCATATTCATTTTGTGATCAACAACAATCCCATGATCCTTTTTGCATGCAGTATTGCTGAGCCAAGTATTCCCCATCTTAAAACTGTGCATTTGGTTTCTTTTTCCTAGGTGTAGACCTTTGCACTTGTTCTTGCTAAATTTCATTCTGTTGTTTTCAGCCCAATGTTCCATCCTATGAAGATCCCTTTGCATTTTTTCTGTCTTCCAAGGTATTAGATATCCCTCCCAATTTTATATCATCTGCAAATTTGATAAGTATTCCCTGAACCTCCTCATCCAAGTCCATTTCATCTTTGGCTGTTCCTGCTAACTTTCTCTTTTATCCTATTCTATTGATGTCTGTCTGTGTGTGTAATGGACATTGTCTACCCTTCTTTTAATCTCTTTGCAGTTAGTGTAGTATTAACCTGTTAAATGCTGACAGATAGGTTGGTCATCCCCCCCACAAACCAGAGACAGAGAGGCTAGGCTTGGCTCAGTCCAGTCGCTCCCCTCTTGAAGCTTGGAGCTTGGATTATTCCAGTGGAGGGAGAGTGACAGAGAGAGAGAGGGAGAGAGAAAGGCGAGGGAGAGAGACCGTGGCAAATGTGCATAAATTATTGCTGTGCTGTGTGAGTATAGGTGGGTGAGAATTCTTGAGATTATATCCAGTGTTGGGACATATCCAATATAATAATAATAATAATAATAATAATAATAATAATAATAATAATAATAATAATAATAATAATAATAATAATAATAATAATAATAATAGCAGGATTATAAAGGAACTAATCGTATATGTCTATATATCAGTGAATGTGTGCATATGTAATCCAGGACATGCATTTATGATTATCTTGCCATAAAGAAGGGGTGAAGAACCTCCAACCCATGGGCCACATTTGGCTCGGCATGGGTCCCAATTTTGTCCACAAGTCAATTTCCCCAAAATTATGCTTGCCTGCCCCACATCTGACATCATACTGTATATGTCGTCAAGTGTGAGGTAGGTAGAGATGTGCCTGGACTGGCTATGTGACCGAGTTCCCCATGAGGAACTTGATTATGCAGCCGGTGCCTGAAGAAAGCAGGGTGGGAGTCACTACCCATCAGTCTTCAAGCCTGCTGCTCTGATTGAACAACAAAGTTATCCATGGGAGCCAAAGCAGCTTGGCCAGCCCTGTACTCATTGCTTAGAAAGATCTGAACACAGGGCCGGCCAGGCCTCTTGCACTGTGGGTCTCACATGCCTGGATTGAGCTGGTGGTTGGGCGCTTGGGTAGCACTGCACAAGGGACTTTGACTGACCAGTGGACCAGACAGCCCACCTGTCAATCATATAACATCATTATGATGTCAGGTGATTGACGGTTGATTTGTCTTGCCCACTGGGCCAAAAAGATTCCCCACCCCTGCCATAAAACATTATTTTCACTCCCAGAACTGAAGACAATGTTATCTGGCAAAGACCATTGAAATATCCGGGGGGAGGGGACAAGACATCTGCAGGTAGATGAGGAAGGGTGGGACCCTGGAAGTGTTGAGAAAAGTGAGGAATTGAAGAAGAGAAAGGGGAAATGTTCTTTATTATCCAGTCACCTCCATACATGGATTTCTACATGCAGCATCAGAACACAAGTAAGAATCTAAACATGCCTGTACCATTACAAACCCATGAAAAAGTTAATTCCTATAAAGTTAGGATGGATCCTATAGAACAAATCTCCGAAGATCCCCAGGAATGGGGAAAGAAAAACCACTCCATGAAATTATAAAGCATTAATTCAGTAGCCACCAATGTTAAATAACACAACAGCACAATTATTTCAAAGCTGACTTGATATGAGATTGCTTTATCCTGACAAATAGCCACAAGGGCCAGCATTTGGAAACAGGACGCTGAAAGAAAGAAAGAAAGAAAGAAAGAAAGAAAGAAAGAAAGAAAGAAAGAAAGAAAGAAAGAAAGAAAGAAAGAAAGAAAGAAAGAAGCAGCTGCCATTTGACTTCAAAAGAGGAATCTTCTCCCCAGTGATGAGATGAAAAAGAAAGGAAGTTGAACAATAAGAGAGTCAAATCTCCACATAATGCTTTGGGGACAACAAGCTTGTAGATAGGAATGATCTGGCAGACGTTGGTTGCCCAGCAGTTTAAAAATCGTTTGACAATGGCCCTCACTGCAAAACCTGGGCAAACTTAGCAGTTATAACAGGAACCTCCCCCTTTTAATATCCAAAGCCATTGCACATATTGCATGGGTGAAAATCTGTATCTTTCAGACAAGGAGCATAGCTCAATGATAAGAGTATAGGAATGTACGAAGCTGCCTTATAATGAGGCAAGCCACTTGTCCATCTAGCTCAGTATTGTCTACACTGACTGGCAGCAGCTCTCTAGGGTTGTCAGGCAGTGGACACTACCAGCCTTACCTGGAGATGCCACTGGGGATTGAATCTGGGACCTTCTACATGCTCTACCACTGAGCTATATGCTTTGTGTGCAAAATGTCCTGGTTCAATCCCTGGCATTGCCAGTTGAAAGGACCTTGGGTGGCCGATGATGAGGGAGGTCTCTGACTGAGACCCTGGAGGCCAGCAGTACAGGACTTGGTGGGTAGAAAGCCAAACTAGATATGAGGGAGACATTCGTTCAGTTAGAATTGTAATGCAAACCTTCCTAATCTGCAATTCTGAGACCAATACAGCAAATGAAAACATAGCTGTCCTCTGAAATTTGCATCTCCCTGAATTTTGCAATGTTGTTTCCAATCTAAAAAAAAGTGTACAAAAAGACATCTTAGAGGAATGTGTGCACGAAAATGTGTGTGTTAGTGAAAACAGCTTAGCTAAATGCATTATACTAGGGAAAATAGTTTTCAAAAATATGCATTGCAGGAGAAACAAGCCATTTTACATGTGGACTTTTTAAAAATAAACATTTGCAAACTGATGTGGGAATGGTACTAGATAAATTTAAGAGTAGAAAAATGAGAAGCTGAGAAAAATGATAATGGACCGATTTGTCAATCCCTAAGTCTGATCTGGTAAAAGGCCCCTTCCTGTGTTCCTGTGCTATTGAACTTGAAACAGGACTCCCACCAAGCTTGGTTATGTGTTGGCTGAACAATGCAGGTCTTCCTAAGCATCTTTGTCTCATTCACACATTGCATTTCTAAACACAGTGTGTGAATCAGCTCTCAAGACATCAGGTTATGGCAGTGGAAGGTTTCTGTGTGGTTAGGATTTTTTTTTTACTGAATGGGGAAGGACCACCAAAAGCAGTGAATAAAATATTCAACTTTTCTTTGAAAGATCTGTAGGAGTAAGGCATGTCCAGAGGTTTTTGAAGTGAGATCAGCTGTTCCTTGAAAATCTCCAACTTCCAGTTCAGCTTTAACCACGCTGCCTGTAAGAGGAAGCAAAGAACCACTTTATGCATGCTCAGTATGCAGCATGGGGGGAATGTGAAAGCCAAATGTATCAAACCCACCCTATCCAAAACAATATGAGAACTGAAAACGCCAGTATCCTTTGAAATTTGGACTGATCTGAATTTTCCAATGCAGTTCTCCAACCATTGTTCACAAAAATACATATATTAGGGGAAAGTGAGCATAAGAAGGAATATATTCGTGAAAATAATAAACAAAATGCATTATGTTAGAAACAATTGTATATTGCTCAAAACTGCATACAAAAATATGGTTATTAGGTGAACGCCACGTTACCGTGGTGAGTATTTTTTTTAAAAAAAAATGTGGAGTATTTTGAGGAGGATTTTTGTTTTTTTAAAAAAATAAAAATTGCTGCTGAAATGTGGAGAACTGAATTGGAAGAATGAGAAACTGAGACAACTGAAACTGTCCGAACCTTCCATTCAGAGTTCAGACTGTGCATTTGTGCATTCAAAATACAGCAATGAGTGTAAAGGGGCATGGGAGCAGGCATGGTGACCCTTCTCTCAGTGTCCCTGTAGCTTCTGGATCTATCCCCCAACTTTCCCGTTTTGCACATAAAGATCTGAAGGTGGCCTTGAGGAACAGAGTTCTTCTTTGGTTTTGTATGAAGTGAATGAAAACAAAACAAACACCTGTTAGATTTTATTTTCTCTTCCGTATAGCTTTAAGCTGTTGGATTGGGCCAGTTCAACTTTCCAGTTATTATTATTTAATGATTATACTTGTATCTGTCTTCATTTGTTTTGTTGTGAGCCATTGTGTGCACAATTTTTGCAGGAAAGTGGCATATAAATAAACAGATGGACAAGATGACATGACTCCAGTGGACATTGCTTTGAAAAATGCAATGCTCGAGAACACTAAATCATACAGAAATACCCCAGGGGGCCTCCTCTCAACAGGTCATTTGGGCTCACTGGGGCCTTTGAGTACTGAGCTGCATTCTTTCACACAGCAAAACTAGTAGCTCTTTCCCAGCAAAATGGGGTACCCTGCACCACCACTGAGGAATAGAAGAGTGGAGGTGAGGGCTCGGGCAGCAGGTAGGACTCAGAAAAAAAAACACCTTTCTCTAGGAAGGTGCCTAGTGGTCCATGTAGCTCAGTATTGTCTACATTGACTGGCAGCAGGTCTCCAGGGCTTTAGGCAAGGGATCTCTCCCAGCCCTACTTGGAGATGCCAAAGACTGAACCTGGGACCTTCTGCATTCAAAGCAGATGCTCTCCCACTGAGCTACAGCCCTAGTGTGATGAATTGTCCACCAACAATGGCTCCTTTGGGATCACTGAACTTTCAACTTCTGAAGTGACATTAGGTGGTGGTGGGGACTTGGCTCAGAGACAACATACTGAATTGTTGTGCTTGATCAGAGCACAACTGGTCCTCTGCATAAACACACTCTACTGTACGCCTGTGAAACATGGACCATCTAGAAACGCCACTCCCAACTTCTTGAAAGATTCCACCCACGCTGCCTCCAGAAAATTCTGCAAATTACTTGGGAAGATAGGCAGACTAATGTTAGCGTATTAGAAGAAGCAAAGACCACCAGTGGTGAAACAATGATCCTCCAACATCAACTTCGCTGAACCGGCCATGTTGTTCGAATGCCTGATCACCGTCTTCCAAAGCAGCTACTTTACTCCCAACTTAAGGATGGAAAGCAGAATATTGGTGGACAGCAAAAGAAGTTTAAAGATGTTCTCAAAGCTAATCTAAAAAAATGTAACATAAGCATGGAGAACTGGGAAGCCTTGGCCCATGAGCATCCCAATTGGAGGTCAGCCATTATCAAAGGTGCTATGGACTTTGAAGAAGCACGAGTACAGGGCGAAAGGGACAAACGAGCTAAGCAGAAGGCATGTCAAGCAATCCTCATCGTGACCATCTTCCATCTGGAAACCTATGTCCTGACTGTGGGAGGCTGTGTGGATCCAGAATTGGCCTCCATAGTCACTTACAGACCCACCGTTAAAGACCTTATCTTGGAAGACAATCTTACTCGGTTACGAGTGATCGCCAATGAATTGCATTGTTGTGCTTGGTCAGAGCACGACTAGTCCTCTACATAAACACACTTATCTGTGATCAGTTTTGAGATAAAGTGGTGATGGTAGGGGAGAGACTTGTATTTGCCTCTGAAACAACCAGGTTTGGTAGATCGGTGAGAGGGAAGACCCTGGGAATGCTGTACTCCCTTTAAGCTTTGCCCAAACATTCTCCTCATCATGAGCCCAGGGGAAATGCCTCCAGGCTCCCCTATATTGCTGGGGATATTCCTTGGTAGAATGGCTTACATTTCATTTCACATGTTGTGAGCCACTTTGGGCACAATTTTGTGAAAAAGTGGCATACAAATAAACAGATGATGATGAAATGATGGGGTGTTTCTTCCCCTCCCCATGCGTAGCAGAAGGAGAATAAATCACAGCCCTCTTCCAGACGTTCAGTATTTGTGTTAACCCATGAGTGGGGCTGTGTGGGGACAAAAGTGCTACTCTCCCCCTATTGTGATTCCAATTGTCCTCCATGAGTTGGAGGGTGATCCTCTCAAGGAGTAAGCCTCCTGTACTTGTGGAGCATTTTAGATCTTGGGGGAGGGAATCTAGATTCTGAAACACATGAGGAACCTTCAAAACCCACTTCAGAAGAGTGCTCTCCATCTCCATCTCTTAAGAACTGAAGAAGAGCCTACTATATCAGGCCAGCGGCCTGTCTAATCCAGGATCCTGTTCTCACAGGGGCCCACCAGATGCTCATGGAGAACCCGCAAGCATAGCCATCATGGCTAGTATCCACTGGTAGCATTATTCTCTTTGAATTTCTCTAATCCTCCTAAAGCCAACCAAGTTGGTGGCCATCACTGCCTCTTGTGGGAGCGAATTCCATAGTTTAGCTGTGCGCTGCGTGAAGGACTTTCTTTTATCTGTCTTGAATCTTCCAGCATTCAGCTTTATTGGATGTCCACAAGTTCTAGGGTTATGAGAGAGGGAGAAAAAGTTTCTCTCTCCACTTTCTCTATGCTATGCATAATCTTGTACACTTAAGAACATAAGAACATAAGAAGAGCCTGCTGGATCAGGCCAGTGGCCCATCTAGTCCAGCATCCTGTTCTCACAGTGGCCGACCAGGTGCCTGGGGGAAGCCCGCAAGCAGGACCCGAGTGCAAGAACACTCTCCCCTCCTGAGGCTTCCGGCAACTGGTTTTCAGAAGCATGCTGCCTCTGACTAGGGTGGCAGAGCACAGCCATCACGGCTAGTAGCCATTGATAGCCCTGTCCTCCATGAATTTGTCTAATCTTCTTTTAAAGCCGTCCAAGCTGGTGGCCATTACTGCATCTTGTGGGAGCAAATTCCATAGTTTAACTATGCGCTGAGTAAAGAAGTACTTCCTTTTGTCTGTCCTGAATCTTCCAACATTCAGCTTCTTTGAATGTCCACGAGTTCTAGTATTATGAGAGAGGGAGAAGAACTTTTCTCTATCCACTTTCTCAATGCCATGCATAATTTTATACACTTCTATCATGTCTCCTCTGACCCGCCTTTTCTCTAAACTAAAAAGCCCCAAATGCTGCAACCTTTCCTCGTAAGGGAGTCGCTCCATCCCCTTGATCATTCTGGTTGCCCTCTTCTGAACCTTTTCCAACTCTATAATATCCTTTTTGAGATGAGGCGACCAGAACTGTACACAGTATTCCAAATGCGGCCGCACCATAGATTTATACAACGGCATTATGATATCGGCTGTTTTATTTTCAATACCTTTCCTAATGATCGCTAGCATGGAATTTGCCTTTTTCACAGCTGCCGCACACTGGGTCGACATTTTCATCGTGCTGTCCACTACAACCCCGAGGTCTCTCTCCTGGTCGGTCACCGCCAGTTCAGACCCCATGAGCGTATTTGTGAAATTCAGATTTTTTGCTCCAATATGCATAATTTTACACTTGTTTATATTGAATTGCATTTGCCATTTTTCCGCCCATTCACTCAGTTTGGAGAGGTCTTTTTGGAGCTCTTCGCAATCCCTTTTTGTTTTAACAACCCTGAACAATTTAGTGTCGTCAGCAAACTTGGCCACTTCACTGCTCACTCCTAATTCTAGGTCATTAATGAACAAGTTGAAAAGTACAGGTCCCAATACCGATCCTTGAGGGACTCCACTTTCTACAGCCCTCCATTGGGAGAACTGTCCGTCTATTGCTACTCTGCTTTCTGCTTCTTAACCAATTCCTTATCCACAAGAGGACCTCTCCTCTTATTCCATGACTGCTAAGCTTCCTCAGAAGCCTTTGGTGAGGTACCTTGTCAAATGCTTTTTGAAAGTCTAAGTACACTATGTCCACTGGATCACCTCTATCTTTATGTTTGTTGACACTCTCAAAGAATTCTAATAGGTTACTGAGACAGGACTTTCCCTTGCAGAAGCCATGCTGGCTCTGCTTCAGCAAGGCTTGTTCTTCTATGTGCTTAGTTAATCTAGCTTTAATAATACTTTCTACCAGTTTTCCAGGGACAGAAGTTAAGCTAACTGGCCTGTAATTTCCGGGATCCCCTCTGGATCCCTTTTTGAAGATTGACGTTACATTTGCCACTTTCCAGTCCTCAGGCACGGAGGAGGACCCAAGGGACAACTTACATATTTTAGTTAGCAGATCAGCAATTTCACATTTGAGTTCTTTGAGAACTCTCGGGTGGATGCCATCTGGGCCCAGTGATTTGTCAGTTTTTATATTGTCCATTAAGCTTAGAACTTCCTCTCTCGTTACCACTATTTGTCTCAGTTCCTCAGAATCCCTTCCTGCAAATGTTAGTTCAGGTTCAGGGATCTGCCCTATATCTTTCACTGTGAAGACAGATGCAAAGAATTCATTTAGCTTCTCTGCAATCTCCTTATCGTTCTTTAGTACACCTTTGACTCCCTTATCATCCAAGGGTCCAATTGTCTCCCTAGATGGTCTCCTGCTTTGAATGTATTTATAGAATTTTTTGTTGTTGGTTTTTATGTTCTTAGCAATGTGCTCCTCAAATTCTTTTTTAGCATCCCTTATTGTCTTCTTGCATTTCTTTTGCCAGAGTTTGTGTTCTTTTTTATTTTCTTCATTTGGACAAGACTTCCATTTTTTGAAGGAAGACTTTTTGCCTCTAAGAGCTTCCTTGACTTTGCTCGTTAACCATGCTGGCATCTTCTTGGCCCTGGCGGTACCTTTTCTGATCTGCGGTATGCACTCCAGTTGAGCTTCTAATAGAGTGTTTTTAAACAACTTCCAAGCATTTTCGAGTGATGTGACCCTCTGGACTTTGTTTTTCAGCTTTCTTTTTACCAATCCCCTCATTTTTGTGAAGTTTCCTCTTTTGAAGTCAAATGTGACCGTGTTGGATTTTCTTGGCAATTGGCCAGTTACATGTATGTTTAATTTAATAGCACTGTGGTCACTGCTCCCAATCGGTTCAACAACACTTACATCTTGCACCAGGTCCCGGTCCCCACTGAGGATTAAGTCCAGGGTTGCCGTCCCTCTGGTCGGTTCCATGACCAATTGGTCTAGGGAATAGTCATTTAGAATATCTAGAAACTTTGCTTCTTTGTCATGACTGGAACACATATGCAGCCAGTCTATGTCCGGGTAGTTGAAGTCACCCATTACTACCACATTTCCTAGTTTGGATGCTTCCTCAATTTCATATCTCATCTCAAGGTCTCCCTGAGCATTTTGATCAGGGGGACGATAGATCGTTCTCAGTATTAAGTCCCTCCTGGGGCACGGTAACACCACCCACAACGATTCTGTGGAGGAGTCTGCCTCTTTTGGGGTTTCGAGCTTGCTGGATTCAATGCCTTCTTTCACGTATAGAGCGACTCCGCCACCAATATGTCCTTCCCTGTCCTTCCGATATAGTTTATATCCAGGGATAACCGTATCCCACTGGTTTTCTCCATTCCACCAGGTCTCCGTTATGCTCACTATAGCAATGCTCTCCTCTAAGACCAAGCACTCCAGTTCTCCCATCTTGGTTCGGAGGCTCCTAGCATTAGCGTACAGGCACTTGTAAGCAGTGTCTCTCTTCAAGTGTCTTTGGCACTTGTGGTTTGGCCTGTGGTAATTTTGCTCTTCTGAATTTATATCCTGTGCCCCTGCTCTCACAATGCCTACTTCTAGGCCTACCCTCTCATGCCACCTCTTCCTTGCCTTTTCTCTAAAATAAAAAGCCCCAAATGCTGCAACCTTTCCTCTTGTAGAGTGATAGGAATTGCAATGGGGGAACAGCAACTGATTCATCCCCACACCTCACCCTAAGTTAAGGCAGGTCTGTAGCGGGGGGGGGGAATGGAGTGTGCTGCCTCCTCCCCCAGAGCTGTGCTTCACTCCCCCAATTTTTGGGAGAAATTGTCTTCTTTTGAATTTGTGACGTGACAAATCATGACAACCTCCATTTAAAGAATTTCAGCTTGTTTTAAGAACAGGAGCAATTTAAATATAGGAACCTCTGAATAATTTCATGAGTAAAGCAGGGAAAGGACATACCAAAACCCTCATCTGGAAGAGCCCCCAAAGTCTGCATACTCAAGATTTTCCCTTGACTGAGGGTGGATTTTTCATTATCACAATCACCCTATAATTACTTAAGTGAACCAGAAAAAAAACAGCCTATCTAGTGAAATGACCCTTGAAGAGTTAAATATTAGAACTTTGTATTATGGGCTACAGTAAGACTCCACTCCTTGGACTTTCCTTTGTTCTGCTTTTCAGTTTCATTTGTGTTCTTTACCCAGCCAGCAATAAAGAAGCATGTTTGTTTGCCTGCAGTAAAAAGTAAGAGTTTGTTTATTCTGCAGTTATTATAATAAATAGAGCAGGATTGGGTGCTTATTGCAAAAGGGTGAAATAAAGAGATAATTTAAAGTGATCTGAAACAATGGCTACACTTTACTGTTTTAAAACACTCATCATACTCACAATCATAGTGGCTATTTTTTCTTCTTTTTCCTGAGTACAAAGGATGAAAACAGCACTAGAGGAATAGAAATGTTGCTGTGTACACTAGCTGGCTGGCTGGCTGGCCGGCCACCTAGGGTGTAACTCAGGCCTAACTTCTGATTTTTCCAAACTGTGCAAAGGCAGAATGAGGCCTTTTCAGAGTTTGTGAACCAAAAAACGTTGAGGTTGGTCCAGAAGTTGCAGCTGGTGCAAAATGTGGTGATATGACTGCTCACTGGGGCAAGGCAATGCCAACATGTTACCCCACCACTGGAAGAATTGCACTGGTTGCCCATTAGCTACTGGGCCAAGATCAAGGTTCTAGTTTTGGTGTACCCTACACAGCTTGTGACCATCCCTTATATACCCAGTCGATCACTGCGCTCTGCAGGTGAGGGCCAATTGCAGATACCATCTTATCAGGAGGTCCGTTCTGTACAACATAGGAAGTGGATCTTAAGTGTGGTGGTACCTACCCTTTGGAATTCCCTCCCCTTAAATATTAGACAGGTGCCATCTCTGTTATCTTTTTGGCACCTACTGAAGACCTTCCTCTTTCAACAAGCCTCTCTGCCAGTGGGGGGAGGGGTGGATTGGCTGGTGCTATGTGCCTCTTCCCCCCCAAATGCCCCACCAAGAAACATGGCTGCCCCATCTAACAAGGAGGGCTGGCTATAGGGCTGTGGTAAGGTGATACAAATATTGAAGGCTCAAAGAGGGTTCTGGTATATTAGCAAAAGAATGCAGAGAAAATGATGCATGCTATGGAGAATTACTTAAAGTGGCTTAACTTGCATTAAACAGCTGGTATAGCACAGTGGGGAGGACAGCCTGGCTGGGATTGATATGAGTTCAAATCCCTGCTTGTGTCTCCTGGTTGTCAAGGGCCAGCTGAAGATCACCCCCACAGGGAGTGGCTCAGGGGTTACGTGCCCTGCCACCTTTGCAGCCATGGGCAAGCTGCATAGTCCCAAGGAGCCCAGTTGCCCCCCAGCTGGCAGTTCCGGACAAGGAAGGGGCTGGCTTGTGGTGCTGTGGCAAGCTGAGCAGGCCCTCGCCAGCTGGGGAGGACTAGCCTCAGAGGAGGCAATGGTAAACCCCCTCTGAATACTGCTTACCATGAAAACCCTAGTCATAGGGTAGCCATAAGTCGGACTCGGGATCGACTTGAAGGCAGTCCATTTCCATTTCAACTTGCATTATGTAAATGTGTCACAGGATCCAAGTTTTTACTCAAACCATTTGGAGTACATTGGTAGTGAAACCCTGCTTTTCTTTTCTTTTCTGCTAGAGCAGTGGTTCTCAAACTTTTTTGGTTCGCGGCGCACTGTAAAACATATAAAAATTTTCTGGCGCACTTCGTGTACAAAATTAAAAATATATTAATATATTTTAAACTATGAATAAAAATAAACTATAGAAAACGATTACTTACCCTATACAAATGGGTTTCTTCTCATTTTTAAAATATACTTTCATAATATTTGAGGCACACCTAGCCACCTCTTAGGGCACACCAGTGTGCTTGGGTGCACCGTTTGAGAACCACTGTGCTAGAGGAAGGGAGTGGAAGGGAGAAGCAACGTGATTTAAGAGCAGCATGAGTAGACTTGCGGAGTCCTCCTTGCTTGGAGTTTTCAGGGTCTCAATTGCTTCAAGAAAGTGAAGCAACAGTATGGTTGTGGGGCAGGGGGGAGAGGAGACAGAAAGATGTGAGAATTGTTTCTCTTAGATATGTACAACTTACGTTTTACAGCAAAGTTTCAAATTGGTGCAGGTGCCAATATACCGTGAAGGAAGTTTACAAGTTTTATTCGAAGGACGTGTGCAGTAGCCTTTTTGACGCCAACATTTTTTCCTGCTGTGTACCATAGTGGCACCTGCACAGATGTGGGGGGGGGAGAAGGATTTTTAAAAAATTCTCTGTACACACCTTTCTGCAGTCGTCATGATTTCAGAAAATGTCATATATGTGATCTGTTGAGAGCAGGGATTGGGGGTGGGGTGGGAATCTGATTCAGTTCGCATTTAAAACCAGATTTGTCTAATTCAAACTTTCCGGAACAATATGAGAACGGAAACATAGACAACCTTTGAAATTTGTACATATCCAAATTTTGTGATGCAGTTCTCCAGCCGGTATCTACAAAAATGTCTAAGGGGGACGTGAATTTAAGATTCGGAAAATGAAGAATGGAGAGAACTGAAAAAGATCTTTCCATCTCTAATCACTGCTGAATTCTGATGCGATGTATGTATTCTACTTGCATTATATATGTCTTTTATATTAACAATTACACCTCATTTTCTCTTTTCAAATTTCAAATTCAGTTCTCCACATTTTTGCAGCAATTTGTGATTTTTTTAAAAAAAATCCTCATGAAATTTTAGTGCAAATTTCTTCTAATAAACACATCTGTATGCAGTTTTGACTAATGTGCACAGTTTTGCAAGCCATTTCTCATCATATCATGCATTTTTGCCTGTTATTTTCCCTGATATATTCATTTTTATGTATACTTTCCTGTAATGTAAACATTGGCTGGTGAACAGTCGATCACTGCCCTCTGCAGGTGAGGGCCTCCTGGAGATACCATCTTATCAGGAGGTCCGTTCTGCACAACATAGGTAACGGACCTTTATTGTGGTGGCACCTACCCTGTGGAATTCCCTCCCATTAAATATTAGGCAGGCATCATCTCTGTTATTTTTTCAGCACCTTTTGAAGGCTTTCCTCTTTCAACAAGCCTTTTAAGTTGAGACCTATCCCAGTCTGCGTCTGTGTTGGAATTGCTTGTTAATAGGTTTTTTTAAAGATGTTTTTAACCCTTTTTTAAAAGATGTTTTTAAAGTTGTTGTGCTTTATTGTATTTTCAGGTCTGTTTTTATGGTGTTTTAACGTGTTTTTAGCACTTTTGTTTGCTGCCCTGGGATCCTGCTGGAAGGAAGGGCAGGATATAAATCAAATAATAAAAAAATAATAAATAAATAAACTGCAAAATTTGAATAAGTGCAAATTTCAAAGGATGGCTGTGTTTTGGTTCTCCTATTCTTTCTGAAGGGAGAGCCAGTGTGGTATAATTAAGGTGTTGGACTATGACCTGGGAGACCAGGGTTTGAATCCCCACACAGCCATGAAGCTGACTGGGTGACCTTGGGCCAGTCGCTGCCTCTCAGCCTCAGAGGGAGGCAATGGGAAACCCCCTCTGAAGACTGCTTTCCATGAAAACCCTATGCGTAGGGTCGCCATAAGTCGGAATCGACTTGAAGGCAGTCCATTTCCATTTCCATTCTTTCTGAAAGTGAGAACTTGATAAATTCAGCTTGAAATATGAACTGAATTAAAATTGTTGCCCACCTCTAGCAGAGATACAGATTGTGTGTCTATAGACATTTATATAGCACTTAATTATTCACATTTCACATTAATTAATAAATAACTAATTTCTAAGTGATGTACACAAAACCAAAAGTACAGGTACTGTGCATGTTTTTGTTGGTGTGCCGCTTTTGCTGCATCAGTGATGGTGTTAACACCATGGGATTAACCCTCCTTCTAACGGACGTTAACATAAAATGTGAACAGATCAGCAGAAAACATAGAAAAGGAATGCTTGGAAAGGAAAATTTCCCCCTGCAACAAGGGCAATTTTGAAGCAACTAACGATACCATATGTACATAAAAGGAGCCTGCTGGATCAAACCAAAGGCCCCTTTAGTTGAACATCCTGATCTCACAGGGGCTAAACTGATGCCTATGGGAAGCTCACAAGCTAGACATGATTGCCACAGCACTCTCCCTGCGTATGATTCCCAGCAACTGGTATTCAAAAAAAACCTGACTGATATAATGTAGCCATTGATAGCCATATCCTCCATCAATTCATTTACTAATTCTTCCCCTATCCAGGTTGATGACCACCACTGCATCTTGTGGTGGCAGATTCCAAACTTTAACTATGCACCGTGTAAAGAAGTGCTTTCTTTTTGTGTGAATCTCCCAACATTTCAGTATGTCCACATTGACTGAGGAAGACAGGCAATGAGGACAGTTTGACTTTTAACCAAACTAAAATGGTTCTGTGAATTGACTCCTTATAGTCAATACTAATATATACTACCACTGCCACCAAAAGCTATGGAATTATTCCCATGCTAGGGCTGCAATCCTATGCCCGATTTCCTGAAAGTAAAGTCTGACAGAAAATCAATGGGATTTACTGTGCAGTTGATATATGTAAGATTAGGCTGCTAAAAGGAGGAGATTGTACCACACCCAGAATGAAGACTTGACAACTGGAGTTGGTAAAAGGTTATATTTATTGAAATATAACAAAGAAGAACTTGCGCCAATCTAAAATCGCAAGTGCAGGCAGGTACAAGCTGCAGTCAGGTAGAAAATCTTCTGCCAATCTAAAGGGCCAGACCACCCCAGATCAACACCAAAGCTGGCATGATGGGAGGCAAAGGCCACCCCAACTCTTCAGCATTCAGCAGGGGGCATGGGCCAGGCTCCAGGAACACCAAACCAGGCAGCCCTGCAAGCCATTCGCCAAAAGGAGATGGTTAGTGACGTGCCCTCCATTCAACATGTCTCGGGATGCTATCCATGCTCTGAGTCACTTACTTGTCCACACTAAATGCCAAAAGAGCACCCAAATAAAGCCTAAGCACCGTTTATAGGCAATGCACTCCCCCCACCTTTTAGCCATTACAGGCCGTGTGGTGGAGCCCACTCATCCCCTCCTCTAGGGAGAAAGCAATGCAAGGCTTCCTCCTTCACTGAGGCAGAGCAAAGCTCACTCAGTGCTGGGAACAATATTTTGCCTTGGTGCCAAATATGAAATCTTCTCCTTCTGCACAGCAGCTTCACATAGTACACAAGAAGAAGGACAAAAGACAGTGGTGGCGCAGGAAGCCCAACACATATCTTTGCTCATTTTGCTCATTAAACACGAGACCTTACCTGGGTCAGAAAAAAGCAACAGGAAGAGCAGAGCAAAGAGAAGATGATAGATCTTCATAGCAATGGAAAACAGGCAGTGAATATTTATCTGGGAGACCAATCCTGTATCCTGAGGGGCAAGGACGGCAGAATATGGCACTTCTTTTATACCTGTGCCCAGCTGAGCTGAGCTGTGACCAGGTGAGTCGCTGAAGCCTAGGAAATGTTCCTGGTCCCTCTTAATGGCTCCACAGCCCTCCAATAGGAGTTCCTCTCAAGAGGTATCCACTGTGACAGCCAAATGGAGGCACCTTTGTCTGGAGGCAAATTAGCTCTGGAAACAAAGCACTAAAGAGAAACAGGAAAGGAATGGCCATGACCACCATGCATTGCTTGGGCCCAGGGGCATCTGGCTAGCCACTGTGGTAAACAGATGCAGGGCTAGATAGGAGTTTGATCCCAGCCAGCCAGTCACTTCTAAGAATGTAAGAAGAGCACTGCTGGATCAGGCCAGTGGCCCATCTAGTCCAGCATCCTGTTCTCACAGTGGCCAGCCAGATGTCCATAGGAAGCCTACAAGCTGGATCTGAGTCCAACAGCACTCTCCCCATTTGTGATTCCCATGTACTGGTATTCAGAGGTACACTGTCTGTGACAGTGGAGGCAGAACACAGCCATCAGGGTTAGTAGTAGCCACTGATAAGCCCCAGTCTCCATGCATTTGTCCTATTCTATTTTAAAGTCACCCAAGTTAGTGGCCATCAGTACTTCTTGTGGGAGCAAATTCCATAATTGGACTATGTGTTGTGTGAAGATGTACTTTCTTCTGTCTGTCCCGAAACTCCCAGCATTCAGCTTCACTGGATGTCCCCGAATTCTAGCGTTACAAGAGAGGGGAAACTGCTAGCCTATCTCTGTCTCCAAAGTCCTGGAGCATGCTCTTCACTCTTGCTGTCTTGCCTTTCTCTCTGTCAACTCCTGTGGCTCTTTGCAGTCTGGCTTCCATTCTCTGCTCTCCTGCAAATCCTCTGTTGCTAGGATCACAGATGATCTTCTCACTGATTAAGTTCAAAGTTCTCCGCTCTGCGGCCTTTGAAAGAGTTGGCCACCCTCTCCTTCTTGACAATCTCTATGCTCTACATTTCCATAACTCTGGTCTCAGCTGGTACTTTTATCTATCAGAGCTCGTTCAAGGCTTTCATTGGGGGAAGCCCATCCTCTGCTTTCCTGTGATCTGCCGGAATCCCTCAGGGTTCCGTTTTTGGCACCTCTCTGTCTGTCTGTCTCTATATTCCCCTTGGAAGACCTGATCAAATCTGTCGGCTTTCAATAACAGCTATACACCAACTATACCCAGTTCTACCCCACACCTCTCTTCGTCCATTTTTTATTCCCCCTCTGACAAAAGCAGATGTTTGTGTCTCCAACCTTCAATTAGTTGACTCAAAAACTGGGGTTTAGAAAACAATTTCTTTCTCCATAAAATCAGACAAGGTGCATATTTTAGAACAGCAGTTTATTCTAAGGAACAATGAAAACAGGAAGGTTCCTCAGGATTCTCTGATTAATTCATTGTATTTATTTTAGATGCATAATAGGCCAGCTTGGAACTAAATCTGCAAAAGAAAAAGAAATCAGACATTCAGATCTATGTAGGCAAGTTCATCATGGGATAGGGCCAAAATTCCCATTCCCAATCCCATTTGGGCTCTTAAGGACAAATCCAAATAAATCCTTAAAAATTTGATGTGAAAATTAACGGGGGGGGGTCAGATGTTGTGAAGTGTTTGGGTTGTGTGTACTTATGCAGTGACTCAAGGGTTGCCCGTCTCTATCCTGCTGTTGTTATAAAAATATAATTTCAGCCACCTAAGACCAACTAGCTAGCATCCAGGAGTCATACTGACCTACATGTTTAATCCATGTAGCAAGTCGCACTGGGAGTGCGGTAGGCCTTGATTAGTCTTCAGGTGAATTGTACATGAAATGCATGAAACATGCATAAAACTGTTATTGAGAGCTTCATAGAATCATAGAATAGTAGAGTTGGAAGGGGCCTATAAGGCCACCAATTCCAACCCCCTGTTCAATGCAGGAATCCAAATCAAAGCATTCCCGACAGATGGCTGTCCAGCTGCCTCTTGAATGCCTCCAGTGTCGGAGAGCCCACTACCTCTCTAGATAATTGGTTCCATTGTCGTATGGCTCTAACAGTTAGGAAGTTTTTCCTGATGTCCGGTCAAATCTGGCTTCCTGCAACTTGAGCCCATTATTCCGTGTCCTGCACTCTGGGATGATCGAGAAGAGTTCTCGGCCCTCCTCTGTGTGGCAACCTTTCCTGTACTTGAAGAGTGCTATCATGTCTTCCCCCAGTCTTCTCTTCTCCAAGCTAAACATGCCCAGTTCTTTCAGTCTCTCCTCATAGGGCTTGGTTTCTAGTCCCCTGATCATCCTTGTTGCCCTCCTCTGAACCTTCGGCACATAACAGGAACATACGAACCTTCCATTACAAAGAAACCTAGTACGCTACCTTACACTTTGGACCCTCTAGCTCAATACCAGCTACACTGACTGGCAGCAGCTCTCCAAGTTTTCTCTCCAGGATGCTATGCCACTGTGCTATGGTCCCTCCCTTTGTCAGCATCAAGCCATTGGTCTGTAATGTCTACACTGACTGGCAGAGGCTCTTCAAGGTCTCAGGCCAGAGTCTCTCTCAGCCCTACCTGGAGATGCCACTGGGGACTCAACCTGCGACTTGAAATGACTGAAATTGTTATTTTTTTAAAAAAAAAGAAGATAGGCAGGCAGCCCTCAGCCTACTTCATATGGAAATATGGAGCGGGATCTGGCAATGTGCAGATTCTGAGATGAACTCCAGTTCCAATCTCCACAGATCAGATCAGATCAAGTATAACCACTTGCAATCACAACTTCCGAGATAGTTCCTCCATCCCTACATACATGACATAGACATAGTGGGGCTGCATTGTTTTTGGCATGCTGTATTTTTGTTAACTTACAGTGCAATCCATTTACTACAAAAGACAATAATGCTGGGAAAAACAGCAGGGAGTAGAAAAAGAGGAAGGCCAAACAAGAGATGGATTGATTTCATAAAGGAAGCCACAGACCTGAACTTACAAGATCTGAACAGGGTGGTTCATGACAGATGCTCTTGGAGGTCACTGATTCATAGGGTCGCCATAAGTTGTAATCGAGTTGAAGACACATAATGACAACAACAGTGCAATCCATACCCAAGATCTGGCCCTCCTATAGTTAGGATTGCTCTGTGTCTACAGTCCTACTTTCACATGACTGGGAGAAAATCCCAACAAACTCAGTGGAACATAATAATAATAATAATAATAATAATAATAATAATAATAATAATAATAATAATAATAATAATAATAGCTTTCTTCTCAGTAGAGAAGCATAAGATTGCACTGTTAATGTATTATTATGATTTCACTTTTTCATTTATATCGTAGAATCAGGGCCGGTTCTAAAGGGCAGCCAGGTGGGGCACTGGCAGAAGGTGGCGGGAGCTTCAGAGCCGCCCACCATTCCACCACATAAGAACATAAGAACATAAGAAGAGCCTGCTGGATCAGGCCAGTGGCCCATCTAGTCCAGCATCCTGTTCTCACAGTGGCCAACCAGGTGCCTGGGGGAAGCCCGCAAGCAGGACCCGAGTGCAAGAACACTCTCCCCTCCTGAGGCTTCCGGCAACTGGTTTTCAGAAGCATGCTGCCTCTGACTAGGGTGGCAGAGCACAGCCATCATGGCTAGTAGCCATTGATAGCCCTGTCCTCCATGAATTTGTCTAATCTTCTTTTAAAGCCATCCAAGCTGGTGGCCATTACTGCATCTTGTGGGAGCAAATTCCATAGTTTAACTATGCGCTGAGTAAAGAAATACTTCCTTTTGTCTGTCCTGAATCTTCCAACATTCAGCTTCTTTGAATGTCCACGAGTTCTAGTATTATGAGAGAGGGAGAAGAACTTTTCTCTATCCACTTTCTCAATGCCATGCATAATTTTATACACTTCTATCATGTCTCCTCTGACCCGCCTTTTCTCTAAACTAAAAAGCCCCAAATGCTGCAACCTTTCCTCATAAGGGAGTCGCTCCATCCCCTTGATCATTCTGGTTGCCCTCTTCTGAACCTTTTCCAACTCTATAATATCCTTTTTGAGATGAGGCGACCAGAACTGTACACAGTATTCCAATTGTGGCCGCACCATAGATTTATACAACGGCATTATGATATCGGCTGTTTTATTTTCAATACCTTTCCTAATGATCGCTAGCATGGAATTTGCCTTTTTCACAGCTGCCGCACACTGGGTCGACATTTTCATCGTGCTGTCCACTACAACCCTGAGGTCTCTCTCCTGGTCGGTCACAGCCAGTTCAGACCCCATGAGCGTATATGTGAAATTCAGATTTTTTGCTCCAATATGCATAATTTTACACTTGTTTATATTGAATTGCATTTGCCATTTTTCCGCCCATTCACTCAGTTTGGAGAGGTCTTTTTGGAGCTCTTCGCAATCCCTTTTTGTTTTAACAACCCTGAACAATTTAGTGTCATCAGCAAACTTGGCCACTTCACTGCTCACTCCTAATTCTAGGTCATTAATGAACAAGTTGAAAAGTACAGGTCCCAATAGCGATCCTTGAGGGACTCCATTTTCTACAGCCCTCCATTGGGAGAACTGTCCGTTTATTCCTACTCTCTGCTTTCTGCTTCTTAACCAATTCCTTATCCACAAGAGGACCTCTCCTCTTATTCCATGACTGCTAAGCTTCCTCAGAAGCCTTTGGTGAGGTACCTTGTCAAAGGCTTTTTGAAAGTCTAAGTACACTATGTCCACTGGATCACCTCTATCTATATGCTTGTTGACACTCTCAAAGAATTCTAATAGGTTACTGAGACAGGACTTTCCCTTGCAGAAGCCATGCTGGCTCTGCTTCAGCAAGGCTTGTTCTTCTATGTGCTTAGTTAATCTAGCTTTAATCATACTTTCTACCAGTTTTCCAGGGACAGAAGTTAAGCTAACTGGCCTGTAATTTCCAGGATCCCCTCTGGATCCCTTTTTGAAGATTGGTGTTACATTTGCCACTTTCCAGTCCTCAGGCACGGAGGAGGACCCAAGGGACAACTTACATATTTTAGTTAGCAGATCAGCAATTTCACATTTGAGTTCTTTGAGAACTCTCAGGTGGATGCCATCTGGGCCCGATGATTTGTCAGTTTTTATATTGTCCATTAGCTTAGAACTTCCTCTCTCGTTACCACTATTTGTCTCAGTTCCTCAGAATCCCTTCCTGCAAATGTTAGTTCAGGTTCAGGGATCTGCCCTATATCTTCCACTGTGAAGACAGATGCAAAGAATTCATTTAGCTTCTTTGCAATCTCCTTATCGTTCTTTAGTACACCTTTGACTCCCTTATCATCCAAGGGTCCAATCGTCTCCCTAGATGGTCTCCTGCTTTGAATGTATTTATAGAATTTTTTGTTGTTGGTTTTTATGTTCTTAGCAATGTGCTCCTCAAATTCTTTTTTAGCATCCCTTATTGTCTTCTTGCATTTCTTTTGCCAGAGTTTGTGTTCTTTTTTATTTTCTTCATTCGGACAAGACTTCCATTTTTTGAAGGAAGACTTTTTGCCTCTAAGAGCTTCCTTGACTTTGCTCGTTAACCATGCTGGCATCTTCTTGGCCCTGGCGGTACCTTTTCTGATCTGCGGTATGCACTCCAGTTGAGCTTCTAATAGAGTGTTTTTAAACAACTTCCAAGCATTTTCGAGTGATGTGACCCTCTGGACTTTGTTTTTCAGCTTTCTTTTTACCAATCCCCTCATTTTTGTGAAGTTTCCTCTTTTGAAGTCAAATGTGACCGTGTTGGATTTTCTTGGCAATTGGCCAGTTACATGTATGTTTAATTTAATAGCACTGTGGTCACTGCTCCCAATCGGTTCAACAACACTTACATCTTGCACCAGGTCCCGGTCCCCACTGAGGATTGAGTCCAGGGTTGCCGTCGCTCTGGTCGGTTCCATGACCAACTGGTCTAGGGAATAGTCATTTAGAATATCTAGAAACTTTGCTTCTTTGTCATGACAGGAACACATATGCAGCCAGTCTATGTCCGGGAAGTTGAAGTCACCCATTACTACCACATTTCCTAGTTTGGATGCTTCCTCAATTTCATATCTCATCTCAAGGTCTCCCTGAGCATTTTGATCAGGGGGACGATAGATCGTTCCCAGTATTAAGTCCCTCCTGGGGCACGGTATCACCACCCACAACGATTCTGTGGAGGAGTCTGCCTCTTTTGGGGTTTCGAGCTTGCTGGATTCAATGCCTTCTTTCACGTATAGAGCGACTCCGCCACCAATACGTGCTTCCCTGTCCTTCCGATATAGTTTATATCCAGGGATAACCGTATCCCACTGGTTTTCTCCATTCCACCAGGTCTCCGTTATGCTCACTATATCAATGCTCTCCTCTAAGAGCAAGCACTCCAGTTCTCCCATCTTGGTTCGGAGGCTCCTAGCATTAGCGTACAGGCACTTGTAAGCAGTGTCTCTCTTCAAGTGTCTTTGGCACTTGTGGTTAGGCCTGTGGTAATTTTGCTCTTCTGAATTTATATCCTGTGCCCCTGCTCTCACAATGCCTACTTCTAGGCCTACCCCTTTTAAAATTTCATCATTTCTTTGGTTTTTATCCCAGGGGGAAGGTTTATTCCGAACCGGACCTTTCTCAGCTCCTGTCGGGTTTCCCCCCTCAGTCAGTTTAAAAGCTGCTCTGCTACCTTTTTAATTTTAAGTGCCAGCAGTCTGGTTCCATTCTGGTTCAAGTGGAGCCCGTCCCTTTTGTACAGGCCCGGCTTGTCCCAAAATGTTCCCCAGTGCCTAACAAATCCGAACCCTTCCACCCGACACCATCGTCTCATCCACGCATTGAGACTGCGAAGCTGGGCCTGTCTGGCTGGTCCTGCGCGTGGAACCGGTAGCATTTCAGAGAAAGTCACCTTGGAGGTCCTGGCTTTCAGCATCCTACCTAGCATCCTACCACCTCACCTACCTTTCTCTCTGCTGTTCTTTGTGGCTGTGCACACAGGTTTACCATCAATCAAGATGGCGGCCGAGGTTTTCCTAAGGGGCTGAAGCCTCTGCCGCCATCTTAGTTGATGGCAGCAATGTGCTCGTGTAGTACACATGTGTGCCATCAACCAAGATGGCGGCAGAGGCTTCAGCCCCTTAGGGAAACCTCGGCAGCCATCTGGATTGATGGCAAACCTGCGCGTGCAGTGTGAGCTGCTGAAAACAACAGCATAGAGAAATTAAGCAGAGAGGGGGAATGGTGGGCGGCTTGGGATCTCCCGCCCTGCAATCCGCGGTACCAATCCTGCCACGAATCGCAGAAGGGGTGCCAGGGCCCAGGGCAGGGTGGTGCCCAAGGGCCCCAGCATGCCTGGGGCCGGCCCTGCATAGAATCATAGTATAGCAGAGCTGGAAGGGGCCTTTAAGGCCTATTGGTGCCTATAAGGCCATTTAGTCTAACCCCCTGCTCAGTGCAGAAATCCATTTTAAAGCATACCTGACAGCTGGCTGTTCAGCTGCCTCTTGAAGGCCTTTTGTGTTAGAAGCCCACCAGCTCTCTAGGTAATTGAGTCATATCACTGATGACATTGTAGTACTGCTACAGTTAGAAAGTTACAAAGTTTTTCCTGATGTCCAGTCGAAATCTGGCTTCCTGCAACTTGAGCCCATTATTCCGTGTCCTGCACTCTGGGACGATCGAGAAGCGATCCCGGCCCTCCTCTATGTGACAACCTTTCATGTACTTGAAGAGCGCTATCATCTCTCCCCTCAGTCTTCTCTTCTCCAGGCTAAACATGCCCAGTTCTTTCAGTCTCTCCTCAGAGGGCTTGGTTTCCCACTATTCCTCCAAGTAATTCTAGACAAGGTATTTTATTATTATTTATTATTACTATTAGCACTCATGGATTTTTTATTCCATCCTTTTCCTGAAAAAGCTTCCCAGAGTACCTTGAAAAATCAATGAAGAGGCCATCTCTGACCTCAGACTCACAATCAGACAGAAAAGAAAAAGTGATTGGCAGGAAAAGGCGACCTCAGGCAGAAGTTCTTAGCTGCAGCCCCGCCCCAGAACTGCATTGGATTGTTTATTTGATAGCTGTTTATTTTGCTGTTCTGTTTTTCACTAGCTGCTGTGTAATCTGCCTTGCGGGGACTTTGTCCTGAAAGATTACTTAGAGGCATTATTATGTCTTACATTTTACAGCAATACTTTATCGCAGTGCATCTCCCAATCTTCCAGAAAGGATGAACGCACTGTCTTGAGACACAGTAGCCATCATTTAGTATGCAAGAGAAGGCATTTTGAACATATGTGGACCCTGCAGAATGACAAGAGAGAGAGAGAGGGGGGGGGGAAGAAACAGCATTTATGGCCAGAATATCATAAAATAAAAGCTAACTTCTTCACAAGTGTTTGCTGAGCACATTAGGTTTATTCAGACATTGGGCTGAAAAAAATTCTTCAACAACTTTCTAAGTCTGTCTAGTCTGCCTGCCTCTCTCTCTCACTCACACACAAAATTCCTTTCTGCTAGCTATATTATTTTAACTCTCTCCCCTCACACACTCTAGATTTATGCTTCAGGGTCCCAAGATTTGTCAGATTTCTTCCAGAGCTTGGAAAAGTTACTTTTTTGAACTACAACTCCCATCAGCCCAATCCAGTGGCCATGCTGGCTGATGGGAGTTGTAGTTCAAAAAAGTAACTTTTCCAAGCTGCAATTTCTTCTGTCTTTAGGTTTCATTTACACTCAAGGTTCAATTTTCTTTTAACCCTTCTATGGTTTTTTTTTTAACTTGCCACTCAAAAGGCGACCATGAAAACAGAAAGCCACTTTTTAACAA